>NC_083317.1:75600774-76800774 GCF_963455315.2 Globicephala melas | reverse complement strand
CCTCTATCTTTAAATTTATGAAAATATTTAAACCAATGAAAGAGAGTGCAATCATGAGTAGGATTCTGAAAGCCATTGTTCATAACTAAGATAATTTTTTGTTTGATGATATTGTAAAGAGAGTTACGATTGTCCTGTGTATTTTTAAGAGCACGTTGTAGAAAATAAAGAAATGCAATTTGATAAAGATTCATTTAAAAATAAAAATATTATGAACTCTTTTCTTAAATTCCAAAGAAAGTAGGCTTGTGAAATTTATGATGAACAAATAAAGATCTATCCATCATCTTAAGGATAATATAGATTGAGAAGAGATGTTAATTTGCATTTGTTTTTTTTTTTTAATTAAGAAACTGTCTAACATATCTTTAGATCAAGGAGAGCTGACATTAATCTGCTTCTTTGCTTCTCTTGTAGAATATTTTCTTATTCTCTTGTGATCTGTTAGGTTTTTATCTTTTATTATTATTATTTTTTTTTGCGTTACGTGGGCCTCTCACTGTTGTGGCCTCTCCTGTTGCAGAGCACAGGCTCCGGACACGCAGGCTCAGCGGCCATGGCTCATGGGCCCAGCCGCTCCGCGGCCTGTGGGATCTTCCCAGACAGGGGCACGGACCCGTGTCCCCTGCATCAGCAGGTGGACTCTCAACCACTGCACCACCAGAGAAGCCCTAGGTTTTATCTTTGATATTCTTATACTTCAATATGTTTTTAGGTGTTGGGATTTTTTTTTTCTTCTTAAGATTTGAATCTTTACAATGCTTTTCAATCTGAGATCTTATGGCTTCATTATGAGGAATTCTCAGTTATTCTTTTCACTAATTGCTTCCTCTACATTCTTTTCCTTCATTTCTGGTACTCCTACTATGGGAATATTAACAAGTCTCTAACTTCCATTTCTTTATTAGGCTGTATCCATTCTTTCACCCATTCCTTTCAGTTCTTTTTAAAATTTCAGCTAATATATTTTTGACAACCAATATCTCCAACTGATTCTTGCTTCTTGTTTTCCAACATCCTCCCTTATATTTCTAAGAATATTTATATCCGTGTTTTAAATAATTGTTTTCTCTGTTCCATCAGCTCTATGGTCTCTAGTATCAGGTATTTCATTTATTATCCCCCAGAATATTTACATTCCTCAGAAGGTGCAAGGATTTTTATTGTGAACTCATCATTATTCACATGAGACTCTTAGCTGCCTTTTGTGACTATAATATTTCAAGGTTGGGATAGCTATGGTTGTTTTCCATCCATTAAGTGTGACTCTGCATTTGTTCTCTTCTTTTTCTGATCTATAAAAGTTTTGATGAGGGAGCATAAGACAGAGCCCCGCATTTTAATAATGCTTGTATAAAGATGACACGTCAACTGATTTATTTGATAGTATTTCATTTCTTATTCAGGTATGAAAATTATGTTATCATTTAATGTTTTCTCTCTCCCTCCCTCTCATTCTCTCTCCCACTCTCAAAATGTTGTTCCTCTAGCTTGGAGCACTATTTTTCTATTCTGAAGTCCATAAAGCCCATATATTACTGGGTGTTAGTAAAATAGATAAAATATATTCAATGGAATTATTGATGAATACAAATATGACAAAGATTTTATAAAAGGAAAAGTGCTATGAACAGTTTGCTTAATCAAAGTTGACTTATTACATAATGTCTGTGTGAAAAAATGCAGATTAGGTATAAGAATACTAAAACTAAACTGAAAAGATATGGATATAAATCCTCAATCTGCTTTTTATTAATAGTTTGAAATTGGTTAAGTTCCAAGACCATAGAACTTCAGTTTTTAAGTGTATAATGTATGAGTAATAATTCATTTCTTCTCCTCTGAGTTTACTTGTTAAAACATTGTACACACAGACAAAAAGAATATGCCAATGAGGGAAAAGTGCGTGTATGTGTGTGTGGTGTGTGCTCTAATTTGGTTGTTCACCTGATAATCCCCAATACAGGGTTGCTCTGGTAAAGTATGATGGAGGAATGCATTTAGGCTTGAATATCTGTCAGTGTCCTTTGAATCTAGAATGGCCAGTTTCGTGGTACAAGCTACATTCACTCAGCTGGTTACATAAACATTTGTAACTATTCTGTGTCACCTTACAGCACGGACAGAACAGAGAGAGTGAATGTGGGGTTTGCATTGCAAGAGTAGACCTAACAGCTATGTGACTAGGTGTGCTTTACACATGGGAGTAGAAAGCATGGGAGTTCAAGTAAAGGAGAGAGCAGGATATCTGCCTGCTTCTTACAGAAATGAAGCCTTGCCTATCAGCAAAGTACAAGCCAATTACTGATGTTCAGAAGAGTCCATGACCAACCCCTCTTCCTATGGATGGAAACCAGAAAGGGAGTAAGAAAGAAGTTAGAGCTGTAGACAGTGTCCTTTTCTATGGGTTAAGGCAGATATATGAAGAGAAGAGTAGAGATTTTTCTTTTCCTTCCACGACAGTGATAATTAAATGAAACCACGTGAAAGGTACTTGGCAAACTATAAATCACAAAACAAAATTGAAAGTTTTACTATCTTTACTAAGGGAGGCATTTATTTATTTAAACCATTTTGTGCTCCAGATGGAAACTACATTTTTTTTCAAAGTTGCTTTGGATAAGGTGCTTATCCCTCTTGTTAGAAAGTGGCAGGCTCTTACTACATGGTAGTTTGTTAGGAGAATTTTTACTGGATTTAATGATCTGACAACTCCATTCAATACTATCAATAAAATATGCACAATTCATAGGACTTCCTGAACTATTGAAATCCCTATTAATCATAATACTAATGAAGACTTCAGTTTGGAAATCATCAGTTTATAATCCAGTTTCTGTAATATATATTATCAATATAGTGTTCATTCTTCTTAACTTTATTGTTAATGGCGTCTCTTTGCTCATTATTCCCTTTTTCTCAAAATACTCCATTCTCTTGTCCACTGTGATACCAGTCCTCTTCCTCTTCACTCTCTGTGACTTCAGAGTCTCCATTGCCAACTCCTCCTCCTCTATCAGAACAGTGGAATTGCTCAAGATTTCAGACTTGCCTTTTTCCAAAATTTATTCTATGAATTTTTCCTGAGCAAACTATTCCACTGCCATTTTTTCAACGACTTTCTACACCTTGATGACTTCAAAATTTATATATTTAGCCTGGGGGCTTCCCTGGTGGCGCAGCGGTTGAGAATCTGTCTGCTAATTAATGCAGGGGACACGGGTTTGAGCCCTGGTCTGGGAGGATCCCACATGCCACGGAGCAGCTAGGCCCGTGAGCCACAACTACTGAGCCTGCGCATCTGGAGCCTGTGCTCGGCAACAAGAGAGGCTGCGATAGTGAGAGGCCCATGCACCGCGATGAAGAGTGGCCCCCGCTTGCCACAGCTAGAGGAAGCCCTCTCACAGAAACGAAGACCCAACACAACAAAAAAAAATAAAATTAATTAATATATATTTAGCCCAAAGTTTTCTTGTGATTTCAAGGTTTGTGTATTTATTACATTCTTGTTATCACCTGCTTGCTGTCTCACAGGCAACACAGGCACAACTTGTCCAAAACTGAACACAATCTTTGCTATCATTCTCAACCTCCTCCATCTCAGTAAATGGTGGTACCATCTATCCTGTCACTCAGGCCATGATCATGGAAGTCATAATTGACTCCTCCCTCACCCTCACCTTCTACAACCCATCAGTCATGGAATCTCAATCCTAAATGCCTTTTCTAACACTCCAGTTATTTCTATTCCCAGACCACCATCATGGTCCAAGCTTCTGTCATTTTTTTGTCTTGCACTATAATGACAATAATGTCACTCTTTAGCCTTGCTGAACTCAGAGATTAGTGAGTAATTTCTAGTAAGTTACTGGCCCTTTAAATAAAATTACAAATCAATACTATAAACCAAAGCCCATACAACTGAAAAATTTAAAACCCCATGTCTAAATGATAAATCAGCTAAAGAAAAAATCACAATGCATACTATAAAATTTTTAGAACTACATAAAATAATTTTGTAAAAAAGTTTTTTAGAAATAAAGATGTAGAAGATGATTCACAAGCTCAAATTAAAATACTGGGAAACAAGAAAAATCAAATATTAACTAACTTTTTAATCTAAGATTAATCTAAACTAGGATAAAACAAAATTTTTAAAAGTAGAAGAGAGGAAATGATTTTTAAAAATAGGAGGAATTGCGGGGCTTCCCTGGTGGCGCAGTGGTTGAGAGTCTGCCTGCTGATGCAGGGGACACGGGTTCGTGCCCCGGTCCGGGAAGATCCCACATGCCACGGAGCGGCTGGGCCCGTGAGCCATGGCCCGCAGAGCCTGCGGGTCCGGAGCCTGTGCTCCGCAATGGGAGAGGCCACAACAGTGAGAGGCCCGCGTACCGCAAAAAAAAAAAAAAAAAAAAAATTGGAGGAATTGCAACAAAGAACTGAAAAAATGTTGATTTAATCAACAAACCCAATAGTAATTATTTGAAATACACTAGTCCAATAGACATACATACATCCTTGATTATGAAAAAAATTAAACATTAGAAATAAAAAGGAAGCTATAACTTTAGCTTTGGTTGAGTTTTTTTTTTAATTATAAAAAAGTGAATTTGTTAATCCAAATATTTTTGGAAACAGAAGAAATGACCCCTCAGAAATATATCAATAAAACAAAATGAATCAAGAGAATAACTCAAAATATCGTGATAACTTTTAAAGAAACCAAATGCATAGTCAAAAATCTCCCTCTGACATATACACTGGGCTCAGATGGTTTTGTAAGTGAATTTTTAATCAAACTTTCAAAGGACTGATAATCTCAATTTATTGCAAATAGTTGCAGAGATGAGAAAAAGAGAAAACATACCCCAAATCATTTTATGAAGCTAGTATAACCTCCATATCAAAATCTGAACAAAAATGGCATAAGAAAGGAGAATTATTGACCAGTTTCCCTTATAAGCATAGTTGTAAACTACTAAATAATACATCATAAAATGTTGCCTCTGTTTACTTATCACTGCCTTCATATTGTTTGGCCACTTTGGCTCCCATATTTTACAAATGGAATTTGAAAAATGCCAGTGATGTTTAACTGGGCTTAACTGGATTTTTAGCCATTTTCTTTATACTTGAGCTCTATGCTCCCCAAGATGTTTTTACTTTACCTTGCTTTTTAGAATTTCATTAAGTCTAGTAGATTCTGTTACTGGCTCTTTTCTTGACACTCTTCCTATGTTCTCATTCCTAACTCCTTTCCCTTCTGCCCCTCTACTCTGGGAGTTAACATTTAGGGCCTGACCTATTTCTCCTCTTGATTTATATCACCTCCCTTGAAGAGCACACCATTCATGTGTGTCTAGTAATCCTTACCATCTTGGTAACTCCCAAATTGAAATGTTCCCAATCTGCTCATCAGAACCCTAGGTCTGTCAGATACTTATTCCTATTATGCATATCACGCCTCAAGTTTAATTTGACTAAAACTGAACTCAGTATATTTTCTGCCAAAAAACTGACTTCCTATCTCCTTGTCTTCCTTCACATCATGTTTGCCACTGTCATATTTTTTGCTACTCAAGCTTGCCAATTTGACCTTATCATCTTGAATCTCTCCTTTGTTCATTAGCTATAGCCATCTGATTCAGTCTTTACTATGTCTCATATTTGTCTCTTTCTATCCAGTCCCATTGTCACTGTCCTTGGCCAAGTGCTTATCACTAATATGGAACACAACATCTTCAATAAGCCTCTTGTTTTCCACCAATCTACACTGCTCACTACCAACAGTTTTTTTGTTAAAACATCCTGTTCATAATATTAGATCACTATTTACTGTTCTGCAATGGTTCACTATTTCTTATTGCAAGATTTTTAAGATTCCTCAAAATCATTTCTTAAAATCTGGTCAAAATTATTTCATATTTCTAGTATGCATATCTTCATGTTCCATAATATAATACTCATTATAAGGTAAATCTCGTTATAACTTAATCACACCAAAAGCTAAAATAAAGACCCCCTACTATGGAATTGTAAATATCCTTGGCTAGGAAAAAAATATTATACTTTTAGTTGATTCATGCTTTATTTTATTTAAAATATAACAAAGTTGAAAATTTGGAGAGACTAAACTGAAAAGAGTGTTTATTAATCTATGGGCATTTTTAAGCTGGTTATTTTATTGTTCTTTTTGTTTTAAAAAAAGAAAAAGGAAAAGGTGTCGCTTAATGACAAGTTGTAAAAAAAATATTTTTAAGAAACATTTTTAGGATGGCAACTTTTCTTTGAAAGCAAACATTTGGCTCTGATTGTAAATTGGTTTGTTCCATAGAGGGTAAGAGAAGAGATGCTTAACATGTCTTGTCTGACATTATCGTAAAGGGGCTTATTAAGAAAATTGCCTGTAACTTGTACCAATCTGTTCTTTCTACAGTTTCCCGTTGGCTTATGTTTTCTAATTCCCTGGTCCCAAACCACATCAGTTGTTTCTTAATTCATTTTAAGCCACATATCATGACAATGTCTGTTACTCAAAACCCCTGATTCCCTTGACAATCTCAGTGGATTTTTAATATAATAGCAGAGATTATGTGATTGACAGTGAAATCAGATCTCAAGCTGATGCTTAAAACAGTGACCTATACTTGGTAGATATCTAGATCTTGGGTTTGTTCTGCTCCTGTTCTTTACTTTGTCCAAAGTTCTTAGATTGCATCATAAGAGGATTTTACAATAACATCAACTACAACATCAAAATCACTATATTCTAAGACAAGTGCTGTTTAAAACAATAAACTGGTTTCTCATTTATAATTATTTTAACACAACTTATTTAATTTTATTATTTTAAATTTAAATTTTCAATCTTTTTGCATGTTTATATCCACATTTTTGGTCTCATAGCATCATTTATAAAAATATAAATATTGCTTTTTTACACAATTGCTTTTAGGCACTCAATTTTTATAGCAATTTGTATTTTAAGACTGTATATTAAGAATACATATTTTTGCTTAACTAATATTTTCCATTCTAATTTAAATAATTTCATTAATTTATATAAATTTTAAATTAAGTTTATAATATTTATTTTATAGAAAATGTATCCTTAAGGTTTTTCAAGTTTAGAAAATTATTCATCATAGTCTTGAAAATTTCAAACCAAGAAATGACATTTCTTGGTTTTTACCCAATTTTGCCTACTAAAATTCAGGATCATATATGCCTTTAGTATTAATTTATAATCCTTTAAGTAAAGTAATATTGATGAATTTATTGGAACACTGTATAAATTATCTCATTGAAAATAGTGTAACCCATCAGTGATACTCATGTAAATAAATTTAATGAAAATGCACATTTTTTTCAGAATATTAGACATTTTTTCCTTAGTCAATGAAAACAAAAAGATTTCAGAATTCTCTTTGCCCTAGAACTTTTTAAAAAATGTTTGCCAACCCTTTCCCATAAAGAAAACCACACACTCAGAAATAGTTTCAAAGAGGAGATTGCAAATTTAATTTTATATGTAGCACTCTTACCTTGAGATGAGATTTCTTAGCCAGCATTGTACACTGCTGTTTCTGACATTAATTTCTCATTGCTCAGTAACCTCACTACTACCTAAAAATGTGTTCCACTAGCTCATAAACAATTATATCATCAATCCCTCTGTGTGTAACAAGAGACCTTAACCACAGAACTGGGAAGTAAAAGGAAGAATTATGCCAGAAGTAACAACGGTGCCAGAAACCTGCTTTGCAGTGATTGGCTAAATGAGGCCAACAAGTTGAGTTTCATTCATCAGACTTGTTGAGTTAACCTACAAGCATTTTTTTTTCATTTTCTCTATTTTTCTTTTCTGGGATCTCCTTTGATTTCATGCTGGCTTTTTAAATTGAGGATAAAGTTAATTCACTCAACAATGCCACAGCTGGAATTAAGTATGCCTCTTCTCCTACTGCTGAGGGGAGGGGCTGATGCTGGTTGGTGGTGTCTTATTGGATGCCCAACACCCTTGAGGCTGTTGCTGAATCAGTGGTGCCTCTAGCGACAGGCAAGAAGTCAACTAATTATGAACATATGGTTTGGCAGACACCTTGTTAGCTTGCTGCTGCGTAGGTGTTTGGAAGGAGGTGAAGGGGAAAGTTTGAGGTAGAAGGTGTGGTTAAAAGTCCCACTGACAAGCCTGGGGGAGATTTGATTGATCCTAATCTATTCTTTTTGTCAGGAATCAGCATGCTTCTGGCAGCAACAGCTTGGTAATAACAGATTTGTGGCCCTTAAGCTCTTGTGGTGATAGCCGGCACACGACCAGTCAACAGGCTCCTTACAAGGTCCCCATTTAATTGGCCACAATGGTGGGAACAGAAATGAGACGTTAGGTCAAGGTACAACACATGGCCTACCTGAAGTGGTTCACAGTGATCTGAGGCACAGATGTCATCTTTTATTGGTGTGATTGCCATCAGAGGAATAAGAGAAGCCTTGAGAAAAGACTGCAGGAAAGCCTTTAGTGAGAGCCATGCAAGTACATTATTTGTACTTGAATTACCTTGAGAAAAAGGCAGATGTATAAAAAGGAGGAGAAATATTAGACTGGGCCGTCACTGGGTCTGACAAAGAATAAAGTGATATTCTATTTTATAGAAAGGAAGGTTTCTTGGGAAATTAATAGTGGATAGTTTGAAATATCCTTTGAATGTTATTTCTGTCAGATAAATTGGAAAATCACACACACTCCTGGTATTCAACTGCATATCTATACCAAATAAATATTTTTCCATCATCTGTAAGTTTGTATACAGAGCTTGTACTTGGTACCCATTACTTGTACCCAAATGTTTAGGATGCTGTAGTCTCTGTACCATAAAATCTTCCACTCAGAATCAGACACAATCAATAGAGATTTGTTCATTGACTCTAACATCTATGTCTAAGTTATATCAACTTAATCTAAAACTCCAATTTTCTGAATACCAAAAAGAAAAAAAAAAACAAACTCTGTGATGTCTATGGAGGATGAGTTTACCAACCAGCAAATATTTCCTCTTGAAAGATTTGCTAAAGAGTTTCAAATCCTGTCCTTCATTTACTGATTTTCTTATGTTAATTACTCAGGATGGTATAGACATTATAGATATTTTATATATCATTTAAATTGGCATTACTAATTATATAAAAGTGATTATGTAGCCTCTCTTACCAGACGGCCGCCAACAACTTCACACTGTTTATTAATGAACTCAAGTGGAAGAAATGTTATAGATATGACAAAGTAGACTCACCTCTGTGTTCTGCCATTATAAAGAATACACATGAACAATGCTGTGTGTGAATGAATACGTGCGTGTGTGAATACGGTTATTTTTTTGTTCATTTTTCTGAGAATGGTTTGTACAGATTCTCTTTTTTAAATTAGCTACAACATATTCTTAAACACCCCAAACTACAAATTGCTGAAAATTACACCCAGAGGAATCTTGGAATAAGAAAGACAAGAAGCGAGACAGTGTAGAGCATGGAATCTGTAGTTAGTTTTGGGCAAGGCTCTGACACTTAGCAGCAATGTGACTTTGGGAAAATTGCTAACTTCTTTAACTTACAGTTTCTTTATCCATAAATAGCACCTGACCGACCAGATCTACCACAGGGAGTTAGTGTAAAGATAAATCGAGGTAACGTACATAAGGTTTTTAGCATCAGGCCTGGCAAAATTTATGTGCTAGATATAGGTTCGCTAAAAATGAGACAGAGAGAGACCTATGTTATTCTTATATAGTTCTAATTGTCATTAGGAGGTCTGACACTTCAGGGTAAATTTCATAGAAACAGTGAATCCAAACCAAGATGGTGAGGTTCTATCAAGTCTAAAAATAGAAATAATTTAAGTCATTAGTTAAAGAAACCACACAGAGCAAAAGAGTTCCATAGGGTCTGTTCAGTGAAGAGAGGGTTGCTTCAACCACAAAACCTGCCTGCCCCACACTGAGAGGTGACCTTGGGAGCTCACATATCAATGCTTTCTCTCTTTAGAACTTCTAGTTTTTGAAAACTTCTGCAATATGGCCCAAAGAGGTTGGCTTTTCATCAGAGGCTACCTGTGTTCCAGGTCTGATTAGCCGACTGGTGACAATCACTCATGGTGTCCTCACAGTGGATGTTATGTATTTGCTCATTAAAATAATTCTATTTTCTAGGGCATTCATTTCAGCTGATGGAAGTTTTTTGAGCAGATCAAGAATAAGATCAGACCTAGAAGAGTCCTAATTCCTTAGTATTGAACTACCACTAAATCGATATATTTTTGTTTGTTTATTTTGTTATGAATTGTGAGCTAAGAATGCCTGCAATGTAGTATTTTAAGCTCTGGGTACATAATTTGGTTCACTTTCTCTTATTTACATAAGCATCCACACTCATCTACATCCCAGTAGTTTGTTTCATATTTTAATATTTTAGATTAAAGCATTTCAGTCATTAAGATAGTTTATTGTAAATGGAAAAATATCGACTTGAACCTTGTATAAAGATAAAGCTTTCTATCAGTGTTAAGAATACCGTTGTGTTTTCCATGGAATCATGTATAACACTTGGATTATATATCTTACATTTAATATACAAGTTAAAAAATACCCTTCCCTGAGTATTGTCTCATGTATTTTTTATTCATTTAAACATCTGTCTTTTATTTGGCACCTTAGAGATAGGAACAGCTTGTAGATTTAAGATGTTACCAAGATTTACTTTAAACTAGAAGTGGGAATTTTAGGGCCAAAGACAGTTTGCACCAGAGGGCCTTTAGACCGTGTAATTCAGCAACATATATTAATTATTTCCTGATTACAATGAAGAATCAGGCTGATAAGAGTGGTGTGACTTGCTCAAGCTCATACAATTGAGACAAAAACGCGAAATGTCTATCTCATGATTCTTATATGAAAAGTTATACTTGCGTTTTCACATTTTTAGAAGAATTGAATAGAAATATACAATATATTTTTAAATTTTTTAATTGAAATATTGTGTTAGTTTCAAGTATACAGCAAAGTGATTCAGTTATGAAAATTAAAAAATCAAGTTATTACTTGCAATTTTATCTACAAGTATAAGCACCTAACCTTGCTTAGGGAATATGGTATTGTTTTAATGCTTAGCTCATGGAGGCTTTTTTAAATCAAACTTGCTACCTTTATCTATTGTTTCAGAATTACAAGAATTCATGGTTAGTAGAAATTTTTTTTCATTTATTAATTTTATTTTTTTTATACAGCATGTTCTTATTAGTCATCAATTTTATACACATCAGTGTATACATGTCAATCCCAATTGCCCAATTCATCACACCACCACCAACCCCGGCGATTTTCCCCCCTTGGTGTCCGTACATTTGTTCTCTGCATCTGTGTCTCAAATTCTACCTTGCAAACCGGTTCATCTGTACCATTTTTCTAGGTCCCACATATATGCGTTAATATACAATATTTGTTTTTCTCTTTCTGACATACTTCACTCTGTATGACAGTCTCTAGATTCATCCACGTCTCTACAAATGACCCAATTTTGTTCCTTTTTACGGCTGAGTAATATTCCATTGTATATATGTGCCACATCTTCTTTATCCATTCATCTGTTGATGGGCATTTAGGTTGCTTCCATGACCTGGCTATTGTAAATAGTGCTGAAATGAACATTGGGGTGTATGTGTCTTTTTGAATTATGGTTTTCTCTGGGTATATGCCCAGTAGTGGGATTGCTGTATCATATGGTAATTCTATTTTTAGTTTTTTAAAGAATCTCCATACTGTTATTCATAGTGGCTGTATCAACTTACATTCCCACCAACAGTGCAAGAGGGTTCCCTTTTCTCCACACCCTCTCTAGCATTTGTTGTTTGTACATTTTCTGATGATGCCCATTCTAACTGGTGTGAGGTGATACCTCATTGTAGTTTTGATTTGCATTTCTAATAATTAGTGATGTTGAGCAGCTTTTCATGTGCTTCTTGGCCATCTGTATGTCTTCTTTGGAGAAATGTCTATTTAGGTCTTCAGCCCATTTTTGGATTGGGTTGTTTGTTTCTTTAATATTGAGCTGCATGAGCTGTTTATATATTTTGGAGATTAATCCTTTGTCTGTTGATTCCTTTGCAAATATTTTCTCCCATTCTTAGGGATGTCTTTTCATCTTGTTTATGGTTTCCTTTGCTGTGCAAAAGCTTTGAAGTTCCATTAGGTCCCATTTGTTTATTTTTGTTTTTATTTCCATTACTCTAGGAGGTGGATCAAAAAAGATCTTGCTGTGATTTAGAACACTTAAGAGTGTTCTTCCTATGTTTTCCTCTAGGAGTTTTATAGTGTCTGTTCTTACATTTAGGTCTCAAATACATTTTGAGTTTATTTTTGTGTATCGTGTTAGGGAGTGTTCTAATTTCATTCTTTTACATGTAGTTGTCCAGTTTTCCCAGCACCACTTATTGAAGAGACTGTCTTTTCTGCATTGTATATCCTTGCCTCTTTTGTCATAGATTAGTTGACCATAGGTGCGTGGGTTAATCTGGGCTTTCTATTGTGTTCCATTGATCTATGTTTCTGTTTCTGTGCCAGTACCATATTGTCTTGATTACTGTAGCATCATAGTATAGTCTGAAGTCAGGGAGTCTGATTCCTCCAGCTCCGTTTTTTTCCCTCAAGACTGCTTTGGTTATTCAGGATCTTTTGTTTCTTCATGCAAATTTTAAGATTTTTTGTTCTAATTCCGTAAAAAATACCATTGGTAATTTGATAGGGAATGCATTGAATCTGTAGATTGCTTTGAATAGTATAGTCATTTTCACAATATTGATTCTTCCAATCCAAGAACATGGTATATCTCTCCATCTGTTGGTATCACCTTTAATTTCTTTTATCAGTGTCTTATAGTTTTCTGCATCCAGGTCTTTTGTCTCCTTAGGTAGGTTTATTCTTATGCATTTTATTCTTTTATTGCAATGGTAAATGGGAGTGTTTCCTTAATTTCTCTTTCAGTTTTTTCATCATTAGTGTATAGGAATGCAAGAGATTTCTGTGCATTAATTTTGTATCCTACAACTTTACCAAATTCATTGATTAGCTCTAGTATTTTTCTGGTGGCATCTTTAGGATTCTCTATGTATAGTATCACGTCATGTGCAAACAGTGACAGTTTTACTTCTTCTTTTCCAATTTGTATTCTTTTTATTTCTTTTTCTTCTCTGATTGCTGTGGCTAGGCCTTCCAAAACTATGTTGAATAATAATGGTGAGAGTGGACATCCTTGCCTTGTTCCTGATCTTTGAGGAAATGCTTTCCATTTTTCACCATTCACAGTGATGTTTGCTGTGGTTTTGTCATATATGGCCTTTATTAATTTGAGATAGGTTCCCTCTATGCCCACTTTCTGGAGGTTTTTAACATAAATAGGTGTTGAATTTTGTCAAAAGCTTTTTTTGCATCTATTGAGATGATCATATGGTTTTTCTTCTTCAATTTGTTATTATGGTGTGTCACATTGATTGATTTGCGTATATTGAGGAATACTTGCATCGCTGGGATAAATCCCACTTGATCATGGTGTATGATTCTTTTAATGTGTTGTTGGATGCTGTTTCCTAGTATTTTGTTGAGGATTTTTGCATCTATATTTATCAGTGATATTGGTCCCTAAATTTCTTTTTTTGTAGTATCTTTTTCTGGTTTTGCTATCAGGGTGATGGTGGCCTCATAGAATGAGTTTGGGAGTGTTCCTTCCTCTGCAATTTTTTGGAAGAGTCTGAGAAGGATTGGTGTTAGCTCTTCTCTAAATGTTTGATAGAATTCACCTGTGAAGCCATCTGGTCCTGGACTTTTGTTTGTTGGCAGATTTTTAATCACAATTTCAATTTTATTGCTTGTGACTGGTCTGTTTATGTTTTCTATTTCTTCCTGGTTCAGTCTTGGAAGGTTATACCTTTCTAAGAATTTGTCCATTTCTTCCAGGTTGTCCATTTTATTGGCATAGATTTTCTTGTAGTAGTCTCTTAGGATGCTTTGTATTTCTTTAGTGTCTGTTGTAACTTCTCCTTTTTCATTTCTAATTTTATTGATTTGAGTTCTCTCCCTCTTTTTCTTGATGAGTCTGGCTAATGGCTTATCAATTTTATTTATCTTCTCAAAGACCCAGCTTTTAGTTTTATTTATCTTTGCTATTGTTTTCTCTGTTTCTGTTTCATTTATTTCTGCTCTGATCTTTATGATTTCTTTCCTTCTGCTAACTTTGGGTTTTGTTTGTACTTCTTTCTCTAGTTCCTTTAGGTGCAAGGTTAGATTGTTTATTTGAGATTTTTCTTGTTTCTTGAGGTAGGCTTGTATAGCTATAAACTTCCCTCTTAGAACTGCTTTTGCTGCATCCCATAGGTTTTGGATCATCGTGTTTTCATTGTCATTTGTCTCTAGGTATTTTTTGATTTCCTCTTTGATTTCTTCAGTGATCTCTTGGTTATTTAGTAACGTATTATTTACCTCCATGTGTTTGTATATTTTATGGGTTTTTTTTCCGTGAAATTCATTTCTAATCTCATAACCTTGTGGTTCAGAAAAGATGTTTGATATGATTTCAATTTTCTTAAATTTACTGAGGCTTGATTTGTGACCCAAGATGTGATCTATCCTGCAGAATGTTCCATGCGCACTTGAGAAGAAAGTGTAATCTGCTGTTTTTGGATGGAATGTCCTATAAATATCAATTAAATCTATCTGGTCTATTGTGTCATTTAAAGCTTCTGTTTCCTTATTTATTTTCATTTTGGATGATCTGTCTATTGGTGTAAGTGAGGTGTTGAAGTCCCCCACTTTTACTGTGTTACTGTTGATTTCCTCTTTTATAGCTGTTAGCAGTTGCCTTATGTATTGTGGTGCTCCTATGTTAGTTGCTTATATATTTATAATTGTTATATCTTCTTCTTGGATTGATCCCTTGATCATTATGTAGTGTCCTTTCTTGTCTCTTGTAACATTCTTTATTTTAAAGTCTATTTTATCTGTGTATTGCTACTCCAGCTTTCTTTTGATTTCCATTTGCATGAAATATATTTTTCCATCCCCTCACTTTCAGTCTTTATGTGTCCCTAGGTCTGAAGTGGGTCTCTTGTCTCATATATATGGGTCTTATTTTTGTATCCATTCAGCAAACCTCTGTCTTTTGGTTGGAGCATTTAATCCATTCACGTTTAAGGTAATTATCGATAGGTATGTTCCTATGACCATTTTCTTAATTGTTTTGGGTTTGTTTTTGTAGGTCTTTTCCTTCTCTTGTGTTTCCCACTTAAAGAAGTTCCTTTAGCATTTGTTGTAGAGCTGGTTTGGTGCTACTGAATTCTCTTAGCTTTTGCTTGTCTGTAAAGCTTTTGATTTCCCCATTGAATCTGAATGAGATCCTTGCTGGTAGTGTAATCTTGGTTGTAGGTTCTTCCCTTTCATCACTTTAAGTATATCTTGCCACTCCCTTCTGGCTTGTAGGGTTTCTGCTGAGAAATCAGCTGTTAACCTTATGGGAGTTCCCTTGTATGTCATTTGTCATTTTTCCCTTGCTGCTTTCAATAATTTTTCTTTGTCTTTAATTTTTGCCAATTTGATTACTATGTGTCTCAGCATGTTTCTCCTTGGGTTTATCCTGCCTGGGACTCTCTGAGCTTCTGGGACTTGGGTGGCTGTTTCCTTTCCCATGTAGGGAAGTTTTTGACTCTAATCTCTTCAGATATTTTCTCGGGTACTTTCTCTCTTTCTTCTCCTTCTGGGACCCCTATAATGCGAATGTTGTTGCATTTAATGTTGTTCCAGTGGTCTCTTAGGCTGTCTTCATTTCTCTTCATTCTTTTTTCTTTATTCTGTTCTGCAGCAGTGAATTCCACCATTCTGTCTTCCAGGTCACTTATCCGTTCTTCTGCCTCAGTTATTCTGCTATTGATTCCTTCTAGTGTAGTTTTCATTTTAGTTATTGTATTGTTCATCTCTGTTTGTTTTTTCTTTAATTCTTCTAGGTTTTTGTTAAACATTTCTTGCATCCTCACAATCTTTGCCTCCATTTTTTTTCCGAGGTCCTGGATCATCTTCACTATCATTATTCTGAATTCTTCTTCTGGAAGGTTGCCTCTACTTCATTTAGTTGTTTTTCTGGGGTTTTATCTTGTTCCTTCATCTGGTATAAAGCCCTCTGCCTTTTCATCTTGTCTATCTTTCTGTGAATGTTGTTTTCATTCCACAGGCTGCAGGATTATAGTTCTTCTTTCTTCTGCTCTCTGCCCTCTGGGCGATGAAGCTATCTAAGAGGCTTGTGTAAGTTTCCTGTTGGGAGGAACTGGTGGTGGGTAGAGCTGACTGTTGCTCTGGTAGACAGAGCTCAGTAAAACTTTAATCTACTTGACTGTTGATGGGTGCAGCTGGGTTCCCTCCCTGTTGGTTGTTTGGCCTGAGGCAACCCAACACTGTAGCCTACCTGGGCTCTTTGGTGGGGCTAATGACAGACTCTGGGAGGGCTCATGCCAAGGGATACTTCCCAGAACTTCTGCTGCCAGTGTCCTTGTCCCCACGGTGAGCCACAGCCACACCCCATCTCTGCAGGAGACCCTCCAACACTAGCAGGCAGGTCTGGTTCAGTCTCCCCTGGGGTCACTGCCCCTTCCCTTGGGTCCCAATGCACACACTCCTTTGTGTGTGCCCTCCAAGAGTTGAGTCTCTGTTTCCCCCAGTCCTGTCGAAGTCCTGCAATAAATTCCCACTAGGCTTCAAAGTCTGATTCTCTAGGAATTCCCCCTCCCGTTGCCGGACCCCCAGGTTGGGAAGACTGACGTGGGGCTCAGAACCCTCACTCTAGTGGGTGGACTTCTGTAGTATAAGTGTTCTCCAGTTTGTGAGTCATCCACCCAGCTGTTATGGGATTTGATTTTACTGTGATTGCACCCCTCCTACCATCTCATTGTGACTTCTATTTGTCTTTGGATGTGGGGTATTATTTTTGGTGAGTTCCAGTGTCTTCTTGTCGATGATTGTCCAGCAGCTAGTTGTGATTCTGGTGTTCTCACAAGAGGGAGTGAGAGCCTGTCCTTCTACTCTGCCATCTTGGTTCCTCCATGGTTAGTAGAATTTTTTATTACACTGAAGGCTGAACAGAACTAGAGCTCCCAAATTATGTTTCATGGGATATTTAAATGAATAAAGTCTTTCTCGGTAAAATTTTACCAGCATTCACAATTATTATCTATGTTAAAGCTGGCGATGAACATCATATTTACTTGAAATTGCAACATTTTCCACATTAAGAATTATCTAGGCTAGCAATGGTTTTAAACTCCTTTTTGAGGGAGGCTGGGGTTTTTATAATGAAACCTCAAAGACGTAGTGAGGAACAAGGAGGTGACTGAGGTGGCAGGGTTCTGAGCTTCTCCACTAATACTCAAAAAGCCACATGGGTCTCTTTAAGATTATATCATCAAGAAAATCAATGTGCCTGTGTTATATCTTTGTATTTCAATCAAGGTTGCCTTGCTATCCTTCAGATCACTGGTGGAGGAAGCCAGCTGTCATGTCCTGAAGACACTCAGGCAACCTTGTGGAGAGGCCCCTGTGATGAATGACTGAGGTCTATGTCATCAGCCATATGGAAGCAGATCTGTCAGCTCCAGTCATGTCTTAAGATGACTGCAGCCCTGTCCTATGGTTTTAACCAAATTAGGGCCCTAGGTACCATAGTTCTATTGAATATTAGTGAGTACTTCATGACAAAAATGTCTCAGAGGTCAAATAAGTATGGGGAAGTCAGAATAAACAGAGTTAGGAAGGTTTGTTTCCTGCAGAATTTCAAGAAGTCTTTAATATTAGCATACACACTGTGGCTCTGGGTGATTCTAGATCTAAGAGGAGCTAACAGGAACTTGGCTATTTTCATTAGACCCCACATCTTCGTAGTATGCTTTTCTATTCAAGTCTAAAAGTTGTAGACCTGTTTACTAAGAAAGAGCTCTTTATCCCTAATTAAGTGGCAAGACATTACCACCAGTGGTTAAGTGTTTGATCCAGGTCAGTCTTCCAATATAGTAATGGATTGTTTTATATGCAAGTGATAGATATAAATGGGGCTGTCATACAGCTGCTCATTGTAAGATGGATGTTTTAATAATACACGAGTATATTTTTCTATACTATATATTCTCCTAAATGATTCTGAATAATAAAACCTATTTTACAGATCAACAAACTATGTTTCGGAAGTGTGGTTAATTGCTCAAGGTAGAAAACCCATCAAAGTGGCCCAGTGGGGAATCCACTGTTCTTTCCATTGTGCCATGATACCTCCAATATGATCCTGGCATATCCAACTCTATCTGGGTTTCTCAACTTCTTTACTTACTCCTGGTACTCATAGCCTTGGACATATCTCTCTCCTGTGTCTGATCTCCTGCTCTTCCTTACACCTTTTGCAATGACTATCAACAATTTTCCATGTTTCAAGAATTTTCCTAACCAATACTTATTGATCATTTATTATATTTTAAGAACTATATTCATTCTAATTGCTAATTTACATAAGAAGAAAGTAAGATAAGTGATTTCTTCAAGGTCACACAAATTTTGAAGTTATTGGGGTTAGAACCTAGATCTTGGTCTTGGGTCCATGCTCTTTACCACTATGCATATTTCCATGACCTATATCATTCAAAGTGTCTGCTCCTGCATCTGAATTAATGTAACTCATATATTTTCTATGACTTTTGTTGGCCCTAGCACACAGGACTATATTTCATTTATTGTCACTTATGTGTTACTTTTTTCCAAATAAAATTATATATAGTTTATTTTAAACATTTTATAAATATATATATATACACATAGACATATATATAGTTTTCTTTTAAGTATTATATATAATATATATTATATATATCTATTTAATGTGTCACTTTCTAACTACATTATAGACTAATTAAAAAGTAAACATTGGGCTTCCCTGGTGGCGCAGTGGTTGAGAGTCCGCCTGCCGATGCAGGGGACGTGGGTTCATGCCCCAGTCCGGGAGGATCCCACGTGCCGCGGAGCGGCTGGGCCTGTGAGCCACGGCCGCTGGGCCTGCATGTCCGGAGCCTGTGCTCCGTGGTGGTAGAGGCCACAGCAGCGAGATGCCCACATACAGGAAAAAAAAAAAAAGTAGAAATTGTGTCTTGAGGAGATACCAGTGCTTGGCAAATTTAACTAAGTTCGTTGGTATGCTGCAATGGTGGTGGAAAATTGTAAGCAAAAAAGAACCAAATAAACTGCTTTTGATATTTACTAAAGTTTTCACTAAACAACTTTGGTAGTTATGCTCAGGAAAGAGTGAAACTCTGATTCCTTTGTAATGTGTTCATGACTCTTTATGATCTAACTCTAATTTCCTTTTCAAGCCTCAGCTTTCGTTTCCATCATTCAGAGGCCTCAGCAATTCTATATCCACACTCCCCTAAGTCTAACCATGTTCTCCTTTTCTTTGCCTTTGCAAATACAAGTGTTTTGTTTGTTTTTGTTTGTTTTTACTTTTTTCTTTCTTGTCTGGAAATCTTCCACTCATTCCTTAAAACCTAGATCCATTTTTCTCTTCTTGGCAAGAAAGCAATCATTTCTTCCTCTCTGATTTCTATCAGTGTATATAAAGCAATGCTCTGTTCTAGCTGCAAGTACCTCCATATGTGCCTTCCATCACTCAGGTAGGGGTCAAAAAATTCTATAGGTTTAAGAACATTAGCCTTAAACTTAGATATAACTGGATTCAAATTCTGTCTCTGTCATCGAATAGCTATGGGACCTTGGTCAAGTTGCTTAACTTTTTAAAGTCTCAGTCGCCTTCTGCATAAAATAAGGATATTAATAACCTTACACGGTTCTTGCAAAATGATTTACATTTATAGGCATGCTGAATTTTATAATTTGATGACAATAATGATTGATATATCTTTGTATTTCAATCATTAATATTGTGTCTGAATCCTAAGACATGCTTAATAAGTGTTTGCAGAAATATTATATGAAAAAATAAATGCTATGTATCCCTGTTTCCACTATCCACAAATAAGCTATTCAATATGATCAGAGTGGATTCTTGCAGAATCAAATTGAAAAGCACAAGTCTAGCAACAAATTGTCTGCCATTCTGGCAGAATAAAATTAAAAATAAAAATTAATAAATTATAGAAATTAATAAAATAATAAAGTTAATAAAATTTTAAATAAAAATTTATAAAATAAAATTAATAAATTATAGAAATTCAGTGGTGGAAGGAACATTAGAGATTCAAGTGACTCAGATGACTATATCAAATTAGTGTCAAAATTCAGATTTCCCGATTGCTTTGCAAACAGAGTGCTTTTGAAATTTGTCAGATATTCAGGTAAGACTGAAGGTGAAGTGTGGCAGCAATGTGATAGCTGTGCTTCACAGGCAAACTAAGAGTTAAAACTCTGCCTCTAATAACACATATGGCTATAGATTCTTTTAATTAAGATCTAGGGCTTCCTGATTTCTCTTTCTATTCTCCCCATTTACTTCCAACACACTTCTTCAATAAAGAGATTAGGTCTAAGACAATAAAAAGCTCTCTTGTTCTCACTTGTTTTCCATCCTAGTACTTCTTCTGAGTGTAAACAAGGCTTCTTGTCAGCTTGAGCAAAGGATCATTGGATGAATCTATAATGGATGAATGAGCTCGAACACTTCTTTTATGTATCTATTCTCAGTTTGAAGAAGTGTATGTTGACTCTCAGAGTCTCAGTATTTATCCCATATGGAGTCATGGCTGAGAAAGAGTATAAAGTGCTCAAACTCTAGAGTCAGATCCCCCATATGAAAATCTGTCTCTACTATTCACTAGCTACAAATTGCTGGATATATTTCTTAGCTTTTTTTTGTATCGTTTCTCTCATTTGTGAAATGAGAATAAGAAGAGCATCTAAATCATAGATTTGTTCTGAGAATTAATTAATTCACTCACATAAGATACTTAGGTTAATTCCTAGTTTACAGTGTAAACTCAGTACACACTATGGTTTTAGTTTGAATTCATGGTTATTTTGTTGAATAAGGAATTTTTATATCAAGTTTTTAATTCTTATTTTCTCTGAGTTTCTACAGAAGAGAGTGGACTAAAAATGCCATTTTTAAATGGTATACATATTTTTTTTCAAAATATTGATTCCAATATTTCCACATACATTTCCAAAATAGTGAATATGCTGCCTTCCGCATTTGGAACTCTGTATCCATTTTTCTTTAACCAATGATTAACAAGTAAGTGCAGGTTTCTAACTTTTTAGCTTTGAGTTCTTTCACTATTCCTATGCCTTCTTTAAATTTAGGCTTTGTTGAATCAGGATGAGCCTCTAAATGGGAATTTAGGTACTGAGTCAGCATTCACTGGGAAACTGTTGAATACCTGGGAACCTCTGGACTTGGATCAATAACAGCTTTTTTAAAAAAGAAAGCGATTCCTTTGTCTTTACTTTGGTTGTAGTAATATTGTTTTAACATTTAAATCCTCTTTAGGTTTTTCTTTTTTAGCCAATAGAAACACCACGACTAGTTGTTTCTCTTCCTAGCTGATTTATCTCCATTCCGAAAAAGTATCTTAGGGACCCAGGTCCTAATATTCAGAGGCAGTACAGAGTTGGTTAAAAAAAATAAAAGCAGGTATTCTTATATGAGATTATGGGATCCTTGAGGGAAGGGGTTCTTTCTTGTTCACCTTGTGATCGCTTATGATTAGTGCAGTGCCTGGTGTTACGTTTCTCATTTAATACATGTTGTATAAAAGAACTCACCTATACTTGTGTTTTAACGTGTATCTAACATGTAAGAGGGCCTCTGTTCTGCAATACCTATTGTCAACTCAGCATCTTCCTTATTCTGATCAAACCATTCTGCTACTCTATAGTAACTTTATCAAACCATCTCCACAGAGGAAATTCCCAGGTTTCTTAATGCCAAACATTAATTTACTTATATCTATAGCTTCCCTATTTCCTTTTTCTTGCTTTCTTAAAGAAACTGTCCCTTTCCCTATTTAAGACTCTTACTCCCACTGTTAGATCTCATTGCACTTTTTCTTCTTAGGAAGCTTTTATTATTAATTGTCTCAGATGGATTTTTCATATGAACTTTTAAAAATGCTGTCTCTTTCATTCAGGAAAAAAAAAAAGATTGGGGAGGGCTCTCAAATCCACATTCTTCTCTACCTCTTCTCTATTTCCTCCCATTGCTTTAAATTGTTGGGGAGAGAAGGGAATGAGAGTTAGTGCTCAATGTACATAGAGTTTCAGTTTGGGAAGACGAAAAAAGTTCTGGAGATGGATAATGTTAATTGTTGTATAAAAATGTAAATGTACTTAATGACACTGAAATGTGCACTTTAAAATTATTAGAATGTTAAATTTTGTTATGTAGATTTACAATAATTTAAAATAAAAACAAGGTAACTTATGCTCAATGCTTCTATATCTTCATCTTACACTAATTCTTAAACCCATTCCAATCTGGCTTTTGCTTCTATCACTCTACTGAAACAGCTCCTGCTAATGTAATGGACAAGTTCCATGTTGATACATTCAGTGAACTATTTTCAACCTTTATCATAATTAACTTCTCAGCAGCATTTGTTAGCTCTTTTCTTCCTGTCGAAATGTCCTCATCCCTTGGTTTCTGGACTTCATACTGCTGGAGTTATTCTTCTCCATCTCAGCCACTCCTTCTCTCCCCTACCAATTCTTTTTTTCCTGTATCTGATCGTTATATGATGAGGTTTCTCAAAACTCAATCCTAGATCTTCTTATCTTTACTTTGTACTCTTTTCCTAAGTTTTCTCATCAATGTTCATGGCTTCAACTACTAACTATATGCAGATGACTATAAATATATGTATATATCTGTGTAGAAATTTTCCTTACTTATAGACACAAAAATCTACTGCCTCTTTGCATCTTCACTTAGTTATCTTCAAAACATTTCAAACCCAAGATCTATAAAAGTAAACTCAAGAACTCACACAAGAAAAAAAAAAAAAAGAAGAAGAACTCGCACAGCACCAGCGTGTTCTCAGTCAATGAGTCTATCATTCAGCAAGGTATAAAAGCTAAAAATCTTGACCCCTCTCTCATCCCAATCTTGTTTCCCATATAGCATTGACCACCAACTCCTTGTACCTTTACCTCCTAAATCTCTCTCAAATCTATCACATCTTTCCACCTCTATCACAAGCGTCACACTCACCACCAACAACAAGCTTTCTCAAGTTACTGTAATCTCTTATCACCTGGTAGATTTAAAATTGGTCTTCCCAGTATCCTTTTAGACCTTCCTCCAACTCATATTCCACAATGCAAGGTAAGTAATATTTTAGGAACATAAATTTTATCTTTGTCAACCTTCATTTAAAACTATCTAATGTTTTCACATTGTCTGATAAAGATCAAAACCCTGAAGACAATTTATTAGGCTCAGCATGGCCTGTGCTTTATTCCTCTCTAGCCCTTTTGGACTCTTGTTCCTGTTCTCTCTGTCTCTCTTTGTCCCTTGTTCTTTCTGTCTCTCTCTGTCTCTCTCTCTTAATTCCAATTCCAGTTACACTAACCTCAGAGAGTAAGACATGACCATAGTGACACAGCTAGCTAGAGGTAATTTCCAAATGTCGTTCACAGTCTAGAATTTATTGAAGCATGTTCGATTATTTATGCCAAACTTAGTTGGAGGAGAGCCGCATGGCTGGCCCTATACCTGTCTGCTAGTTTTACATAGGTACTGATATGGCTGATCTGGAGAGCTAATTAGCCAGGTAGGAAAAAACCACAGAGTACAAACAGAACAGAAAGAGATATGATTTTGGCAACCAATGAGTTCCTTAGGTGTAAGATGGTACCTATAGGTTTGGAGCACAACTGTAGAAACCTGTATTTGTAGAATTGGAAGCCTAAGCAATCATGTATTATGTGTCATGCACCATGCTGTATTTTGGTCATGTCTTTAGTGAAGGAGAATTAAAAGGAAACTAATGTGATGAATGCTACTATAGTAGCATTTATAAATTCCTAAAGGAAACTGCATAGTTACCTCTTCCTGAAAAATTCAAGAAAGATTTCACAGAAGAGATGCTATTTTATCTGGGGCCTGAGGTTAGAAAGGAGTTTGCTAAATGGAGAAGGGCAGATGGAATTCTGGTGGAGGGAGAAAAACACAGATGGAGTCTAGATTCAACAACACATTTAGTTGAAAAATAAGTCTGCAAACTAGAAGTTTTATCTTAAAAGTAAACAATTATCTATCCTTAGATAGTATTGAGAATAACTTTACAATAAAATATTGCCATTTATATTATTTATATATAAATCTAAAATCTTGTCCCATTTGTCCCTTTCCCTCCAAGCAGGATGTTGCCATTAGGGTGAATTGTATCCTGCTGAAAGCAGAATGTCTGATGCTCAAGGCACAAAGGCATTGTTTAAAGAACCCGTATGATTTTGAACAAACTGTCCCAGCAGGGAGATTTTAACCTGCAGTCCCTAACAGGCACAACAGTCTGTGTTTGTAAACAGAGCCTTATTGCACTAGTGAGAGCGGACACAGAACAGTGTCAGCTCATTAATTGGGTGTCAGCTCCCTGCCAGGAAGAAAGCTTAATAAGTCATCTCACCATAAAGAACTGGAGCCCAATGGAGGGGTGAATGGCTTAGAGAAAGTGAGAAAGAATTGTCCAGCAATAACTGCATGTATAGAAAAGCTTGAAGCCCACCTGTTGGGATAAAGAGAGAGCAGCATTTGGGAATGGATGGTTTCTCTCTATTCTGCTATTCAAAGGGAAACATGAGTTTATGATATTATAAGTGCAGCAATGACCAGTGTGTATATTCATGTTTATTGTGAATAAAATAATTTGAAATTATTCAAAACACATTTTTGTATAAAGTTTATGAAGTTTTTCTTTTACTCTGTTCAAAATATAAATATTCTACTTTTCCACACAAAATGTTCTATAACAAAGCACATGCTTTTCAATGCTTGTATTGAAACTCAAATATATTCCTGACGCCAATAGCAAATTTTACAGAAGGATGTCAGATGTATGTTATGTACTTCATAGTCATTAGATATTTAAAAACTATTTAACAAGAACACATTCTTAAAACTGAAAAAAATCTTTCTGATTCCTAATCCTAATATTCACATAAAAGGATACGCCAGGTTTTCACATAATGCTGCAGGCTTATACCTGATATTAGTTCATTATTAGAACACTGTGTTCTTCTACCTTGGACCATTGGTCTTATTGATTTGTGTGATCTTTTAATACCAAAATATGTTAATCTATCATTATATACTTTCCTCAATTTGTTGTTTACATTTTTACTTTACTCACGGTATTTTTACCATGAGTTTGATTAATAAATTGTATTTTAAACTTTTGTCATTCCACTATTTTTCTCATTCCCAGAAGAATCACAAAATCTCCACTCTGCTAATTGATTTCTCAGCCTAGGTGGTTTTTCTAGACCTTTTTGCCTCATATTAAATCACCAGTTTTTCTTTCTCTCAGCTTCATTCTACCCCCAACACCATACACATTTCAACAGTTGGATGTGTCATGTGCTTTGCTGAGAAAAGTAGGGAGATTTAATTATTGATCATTTCCATAAACCTGAGATTTTCTTCTCTATAAAATTAATCTATTTTGTAGTTTTAAAACATGGCCTTAAATGCTCTGACTCTCCTCCTATAGATAGATAGACATCTGTATTTCCTTCCCTTAAATCTGGATGGCTTGTGACTGCTTTGACAAATAGGTAGAAGTGGTGCTATATAGAGACTGAATTTTAAAAAGTCATGAAGCTTGCATCTTGTTCACTGAAACACTCCTCTTGGACCAGAGCTGCAATGTAAGAAATCCAACTACATTGAGGCCACCATCCGGGAGAGGTCCTATAGAGAGGCCACATGGAGAGACTCTGAGACTCTGTGGAGGGAGAAAGCCACTTGAATCATTTCTGCACAGCACTGGACATGTGAGTGAAGAAGACTCCAGATGATACCACACCTCAGCTATTCAAATCTTCCCAGCTGAGGCACCAGACACTATAGAACCCAAAGACAAGCCATGTTTTCTGAGCCTTAATTTCTTATCCATAGAATCCATAAGTATAATAAAATATTTTGTTTGCAGGTGGTTTGTCTTGCAGCAATAAAAAACTAGTCATCTGTCTACCAGGAAGCCTTCTATCAATGAATAGGAAACTTTTCTACATACTCTTCAGCCCTTGATATCTCTCTCCAGCAATTGCCTTCTTTTTGTCTTCAAATAAGCATAAAATTATCATATAACTAACCTTGTTGACATATGCATCACCCTCAGAAATTTCTTCATTTGTAATCTGCCCATTGTAATCTCTCACTCCTGCCCATGCTTTCCCCAAGCAACTACTCATCTGTCTCTATAGATTAATTTGCATTTTCTGAAATTTTGTATTAATGGAAGAGCATATGGATAGCTTTAATTGCCTATTTCTTCAGTGAACTTTACAATTTTGTTTCTTTCATGGATTTTGTTAACTTCTAAATTGTTTTATTTTCTCATTATTTTGTAAAATTTCATACATTTGTTGCTAATATTTGGAAATAAATTAACCTTATAACTTGTTTCATTATTGATCTCTACTGTGCTGCCTTAGGATTTTGCATGTGCAGGATTACGTCATCTGCAAATGAAGGCAGTTTTCTTTCTTCCCTTCCCATCTTTCCTTTAGTTTCTTTTTTTCATTTCTCTTTGTTGTCCTGACTACAATCTCTAGTACAATCTTAAAAATGAATGGTAAGAACAGTCATCCTTGACTTGTTCCTGATCTTAGGAGAAAATAAGTAAATCTTTTACCATAAACTATGATATAAGCTGTTAAGTTTGCCATAGCTTTCATTTATCATGTTGAAGAATTTTCCTTGTACATCTAGTTTGTTCAGAGTTTTATTCAAGGCTAGGTGTTGGGTTTTGTCAAATGCTTTTTCAGTGTTTCTTGAAATGATAATGTATCTTTTTGTCCTTTATTCTGATAATATGTTGTGTTATATGAATTGATTTTTGAATAGTAAACCAACCTTACATTTGTGGGATAAATCCCACATTTTCATGGTGTATAATATACTTTTATATTGCTAAATTAATTTTGTTAGTATTTTGTTAAAGATTTGTGTATCTGTGTTCATGAATGTTATTCATTTGTTTTGTTTTTTTCTTTTCTTACGATGTCACTGTTTAGTTTTGACACCAGAGTAATACTGGCCTCCTAGAATGAGGTGGGAAATGTTCTTTCTCTCTTTTCTGAAACAGTTTGTAAAGGCTCACCATTTTTCTTTAATATTTGATTTAATTCACTTTTGAAGTTACATAGACCTCAGCTTTTCTTTATAAGATATTTAATTACTTAATTTTTTAATTTGTTATAGATCTATTCAGACTTTCTATTTATTCTTGAGTTAGTTTTGTTCATTTTTGGCTTTCCCAGAATTTGTCCATTTTGTCAAAGTTGTCTAATTTTTTTTAAATTTTCATATTATTTTCTTATAATTCTTTTAATTTCTCTTAGTCAGTAATAGTGTCCATCATTGATTCCTGATTTTGGAAATTTGAGTCATTGTTTTTTGTATGACTTGTATGACTTCCATGTGGTAGCATACAACTTCACATATAGTATGAGACCCTTACAACAGTATACTTCCTCTTCTCCTGTTGTGTTTTTTTGTGCTATTTTTCAATTATTTTTGCCAATTATTTTAAAAAGAGATTTTAATTAAATATTATATTTAGCTAAGTAGTTGCCATCTGGGCTGTGTGTCATTCTACTTATAGATCTAGAGTCCCACCTGGGACACTTTTCTTTTTGGTGTGAAGCACTCCCCTTACATTTTTGTCTTTATGTCTGCTGGTGATAAATTTCTGCAGCTTTTCTATGTCTAAAGTAAGCCTTTCTCTCACCTTCATTTTTAAAACATATTTTTGTTTTGGTAGAAAATTCTAGATTTATAGTATGTTTCTTTAAGCTCCTTAAAGATATTGCTTCACTAACTTTTGGCTTGAATTGTTTCCAACATTAGGTTTGCTGTCATCTCATCATTCTTTCTCATCTCATCTCATCTCACCTGCTTCCTCCATTCATAATGTGACTTCCTCTCATCTGGCTGCTTTTTTTTTTTTTTTCTTTTGTGGTACACGGGCCTCTCACTGTTATGGCCTCTCCCATTGAGGAGCAACAGGCTCCGGACACGCAGGCTCAGCGGCCATGGCTCACGGGCGCAGCCGCTCCGTGGCATGTGGGATCTTCGCGGACCAGGTCACAAACCTGTGTCCCCTGCATCAGCAGGTGGACTCTCAACCACTGCGCCACCAGGGAAGCCCTCTGGCTGCTTTTAAAATGTCTTTATCATTGGTTTTAAGTAAGTTGGTTATGAAATGCCTTGGTGTAGTTTTTGTTGTTTATTTATGTTTTTTGTGATTAGGGTTTATGAAACATCTTGGATTTATGGGTTCATAGCTTTCATCAAATTCAAATTTAGAAAATTATCTACCAGTAATTTTTCAAATTTTTTTCTGCCCCACCCTCAGGGACTCCAGTTTTATGTATATTAGACCATTTGAAATTGTCCCACAGGTCATCAATTCTGTTTTTTTTTAATATATATTTTTTTCTCTCTTTGTTTCATTTCAGATCATTTCAGTTGTTATATCTTCAAATTCACTAATATACACTTCTACAGTGTCTATCTATCATCCATTCTATCCAGTGAATATTTTTCTCAGACATCATAGTTTCTATAAGCTCAATTTATATTTCTTTATATCTTCCATATTCTGTTTAACATGCTCATTTTTCTCTAGATTATTGTGCATATGGAATGCACTTATAATAACTATTTTTACACCCTTATCTACTAATTCTGTATCATTTCTAGGTCTGTTTCATTTGAGTGATTTTCCTCCTTCATATAGATTATGTTTCCTGCTTCTTTGCATGCCTGGGAATCTTTGATTAGATGTCAGAGATTATCAATTTTACCTTGTTGAGAACTGCATTTAAAATATTTTATTTATATGAAATTGAGTAATTTGTAGTGAGGTGGATGGACATAGAGTCTGTCATACAGAGTGAAGTAAGTCAGAAAGAGAAAAACAAATACCATATGCTAGCACATATATATGGATTCTAAAAAAAAAAAAAAGTTCTGATGAACCTAGGGGCAGGACAGGAATAAAGATACAGACATAGAGAATGGACTTGAGGACATGGGGAGGGGGAAGGGTAAGCTGGGATGAAGTGAGAGAGTAACACTGACATATATACATTACCAAATGTAAAATAGATAACTGTGGGAAACAGCTGCATAGCACAGGGAGATCAGCTCAGTGCTTTACGACCACCTAGAGGGGTGGGATAATGAGGGTGGGCGGGAGACACAAGAGGGAGAGGATATGGGGATATACATATTCATATAGCTGATTTACCTTGTTATACAGCAGAAACTAACACAACATTGTAAAACAATTATACTCCAATAAAGATGTTAAAAGAAATAAATAAATAAAAATAAAAAGCACACAAAAAAGAATGTTTAAAAAATATATTTTATTTCTATAAATGTCAATGACCTTTTTTGAGAATGCAGTTAAGTTACTTGGAAATTGTTTGATCCTTTTGTTCGTAACTTTAAACTTTGACAAACATGACCGGAGTATGTTTAGCATAGGGCTAATTTTTCACAACTACTGAGGAAAAACTCTCAAGTACTCTCCTCAATGACATATGAATTATGTTTTCTACTCTTACCTGTGGGAACAGGAGCAAGAACTATTCTGTGCCCTGTGTGAGTTTTAGAGATTATTTCTCCTAATTCTTTCAGGTGGTTCTTTCCATGGCTTTGGATAGTTTTCTCAAATAAATGCAGCTTAATCAGTGCTTGGCACTGAGCTGAATCCTCAAGGGGGGACATGTCCTGATCTCCAGAGTTAACTCTGTGCAGTTCTTTTCTCTTGGACACTGCCTTGTGAACTCTAACCACATTGAGCTCTCTGGACCCTAAGATCTATTTTCTGAATGCAAGGAGACTACCAGGCTCCTTCTGAATCCCCCTTTTCTGCCTCATTGCCTGGAACTCTTCAGACTTCAGACTAGAGCAATTGTAAGGCTTAACCTCTTATTTCTCATATCAGGGATTGCTATCCCTCAGTGACTGATGTGCAAATTATCTTTAGAACCATATTTTCATAATTTTATCTAGTATTTTAGTTGTTTCAGTTATGAGGGTCTATCTGGTCTTTTTCACTGCCTCTTGGTCACAGCACAAACCCTTCACAATGTCCAGTTCATTTTTTTTTTTAATTGAAGTATAGTTGCTTTACAATGTTGTGTTAGCTCCTGCCACGCAGCAAAGTGAATCAGCCATATGTATACATATATCCCCTCCTTTTTGGATTTCCTTCCCATTTAGGTCACCACAAAGCACTGAGTTCCCCATACTATATAGCAGGTACTCATTAGTTATCTATTTTATAACTAGTGGTGTATATATGTAAATCCCAATGTCCCAATTCATCCCACTCTCCCTTTCCCTCCCTGCTGATTACAGATTTGTTCTCTACATCTATGTCTCTATTTTTGTTCTACAAATAAGGTCATCTGTACCATTTTTCTAGATTCCACATATACGCATTAATATACGATATTTGTTTTTCTCTTTCTGGACTACTTCACTCTGTATGACAGTCTCTAGCTCCATCCACATCTCTACAAAGGACCCAGTTTTGTTCCTTTTATGGCTGAGTAATATTCCATTGTATATATGTACCACATCTTTTTATCTATTCATATGTCGGTGGACATTTAGGTTGGTTCCATGTCCTGGCTATTGTTAATAGTGCTGCAATGAACATTGGGGTGTATGTGTCTTTTTGAATTATGGTTTCCTCAGAGTATATAGTGGGCTTGCTGGGTCATATGGTAGTTCTATTTTTAGTTTCTTAAGGAACCTCCATACTGTTCTTCATATTGGCTGTATCAATTTACATTCCCACCAAGAGTGCAAGAACATCCCCTTTTCTCCACACCCTCTCCAGCATTTATTGTTTGTAGACTTTTTGATGATAGTCATTCTGACTGGCGTGAGGTGATACCTCATTGTAGTTTTGATTTGCATTTCTCTAATGATCAGTGATGTTGAGCATCTTCTCATGTATTTGTAGGCCATCTTTATGTCTTCTTTGGAGAAATGTCTATTTAGGTCTTCCTTAGGTAGGTTTATTCCTAGGTATTTTATTCTTTTTGTTGCAATGGTAAATGGAATTGTTAACTATATTTCTCTTTCTGATCTTTTGTTGTTAAGGTATAAGAATGCAAGAGATTTCTGTGCATTAATTTTGTATCCTACAACTTTACCAAATTCATTGATTAGCTCTAGTAGTTTTCTGGTCGCATCTTTAGGATTCTCTATGTATATTATCATGTCATCTGTAGTGACAGCTTTACTTCTTCTTTTCCAATTTGTATTCCTTTTATTTCTTTTTCTTCTCTGATTGCTGTGGCTAGGACTCCCAATACTATGTTGAATAATAGTGGTGAAAGTGTACATCCTTGTTTTGTTTCCTGACCTTAGAGGAAATGCTTTCAGTTTTTCAGCATTGAGAGTGATTGCTGTGGGCTTGTCATATATGGCTTTTATTATGTTGAGGTAGGTTCCCTCTATGCCCACTTTCTGGAGAGCTTTTTATCATGAATCAGTGTTGAATTTTGTCAAAAGCTTTTTCTGCATCTATTGAGATGATCATATGGTTTTTATTCTTCAATTTGTTAATATGGTGTATCACATTGATTGATTTGCATATATTGAAGAATCCTTGCATCCTGGGATAAATCTCACTTGATAATGATGTTTGATACTTTTAATGTGCTGTTGGATTCTATTTGCTGGTATTTTGTTGATGATATTTTTCATCTATGTTCATCAGTGATATTGGTCTGTAATTTTCTTTTATGTGATACCTTTGTCTGGTTTTTGTATCAGGGTGATGGTGGCCTCATAGAATGAGCTTGGGAGTGTTCCTTCTTCTGAAATTTTTTGGAAGCGTTTGAGAAGGATTGGTGTTAGCTCTTCTCTAAATATTTAATAGAATTCACCTTTGAAGCCACCTGGTCCTGTTCTTTTGTTTGCTGGAAGATTTTTATCACAGTTTCAATTTTATTACTTGTGATTGGTCTGTTTATATTTTCTATTTCTTCCTGGTTCAGTCTTGAAAGGTTGTACCTTTCTAAGAATTTGTCTACTTTTTCCAGGTAGTCCATTTTATTGGTATATCATTGCTTCTAATAGTCTCTTATGATCCTTTGTATTTCTGGGGTGTCAGTTGTCATTTCTCCTTTTTCTTTTCTCATTTTATTGATTTGAATCCTCTTCCTTTTTTTCTTGATGAGTCTGGCTGAAGCTTTATCAATTTTGTTTATCTTCTCAAAAAACCAGCTTTTAGATTCATTGATTTTTTGCTATTGTTTTCTGCATTTCTGTTTCATTTATTTCTCCTTTGATCTTTATGATTTCTTTCCTTCTCCTAACTTGAGAGTTTTGTTTGTTCTTCTTTCTCTAGTTGTTTTAGGTGTAGAGTTAGGTTGTTTACTTGAGATTTTTCTTGTTTCTTGAGGTAGAATTGCATTGCTATAAACTTCCCTCTTAGAACTATTTTTGCTGCATCCTATAGGTTTTGGGTCATCATGTTTCATTGTCATTTGTTTCTATGTATTTTTTTATTTCCTCTTTGGTTTCTTCAGTGATCTCTTAGTTATTTAGTAGTGTATTGTTTAGCCTCCATGTGTTTGTGTTTTTTACAGTTTTTTTCCTGTAATTGATTTCTAATTTCATAGCATTGTGGCTGGAAAAGATGCTTGATACAGTTTTAATTTTCTTAAATTTACTGAGGTTTGTTTTGTGATCCAAGTTGTGATCCATCCTGGAGAATGTTCCTTGTGCATTTGAGAAGAAGGTGTATTCTGCTGCTTTCAGATGGAATGTCTTATAAATATCAAATAAGTCTATCTGGTCTATTGTGTCACTTAAAGCTTGTGTTTCCTTATTAATTTTCTGTCTGGATGATCTGTCCATTGGTGTAAGTGTGGTGTTAAAGTCCTGTTCATTTTTATGATCTTTATAAAGCTTATTTTCTCATTAAAGTTATCTCTAATACTTATATTATTATGTAATGTTCTTCATTTTGATGCAACAAGGCTCTGTAGTTTTATATGTATAATATGTACATAACACCAAGCTAGACCCTGGAAATACAACAGTGAATGAAATAAACATGTTTGCTTGGGGAATTGACAGCCTGAGAGATGGATATTAAATGCATACAACCATGAGGAAATGCCTGTGAAATAGCAGGCAAGAGGATGTCTTGACCTGAATCCTAGCAAGACCACTTACTGCGTAATTTAGAGCAGGTTGCTTAACCTCTTTAAATCTAAATTTTCCTCAGATGTAGCTGGGAATTATAATAGTACAGAACAGTACATAATATCTTACAGTGTTTTGTGAGCATTCATGAGTTAATTTTTTATAAAGTAACAAGCATTGTGTCTGACACAAAGTAAATTATTAATGAATATTTACACTATACTATAAAATAAAATTAAAGAGACATATGAGAACATATAGTGAGTTGCATATTTAGATAGAGTATAGACAAGCAGCAAAAATCAAGATTTGAGAATCACAATGGAAAGGAAAACTTCTGGAAGATAACATTGGAGATAACTTTTACTTCTTTCCATTCTCACTAAGAAAGTTTCCTTCCAGAACTGCTCTTGGTTTAGAATATTTTTAAGTTGTTTTTATTTATTTATTTATTTTTTTGGCAAGGCTAAATATTTCTCTGTAGAGTTTAATTATTCTGTTTACATTCCTGACACAACAGTTACAGGAAACTATACACATAGTTTAAAATAAGGTCCAGTTGAAGCAAAAGAAAATGTCTAACCTCAGAACATGGAATGATTTGTAAATCGATATTACTGAACTTTACTCTTCTGAGTAAGAGGTCAACATCAAAGTACCCAACTAGCATCTGTGCTGTCCTCCAATTATTTCATGAATATAAGTCACTTCCTCAAAGAACAAGTCCCCATCCTGAGATCAAGGTCTATATTTGAAACTTCTTTATGTCTCTCACAACACAAAATACAGCACTAAATATATTAAATAGAAACTTTCCTTCAGTATTTTCCTTTAATTGGCACAGACTTTCCTGATTCTCTCTCATTTTCAAATATTCATATTTGGCTTAAATATTAGCACCTTGAATTTCTTTTACCCTATCTAGACAGGACTGATTCCACCTCAGGACACAGTGGCACATTCTCTATTCCTCTCTATTGGTGTTTGCACTTTACCTTGTATTTGTGCACGTCTTATTTATTGGTCTGCGTGTTTTATTCTTACTTTCTTTACTTGTTTCTCAAGAACATAAGAATGAAATGATATAATGTTTGCTTAACACTTGTTCTATATCTGTACTCAGTAGATTGTAGTTATTATTACTGATGGCAACAATAATGGATAAATATATCAAGCTTGAATTGTCAATAAATTTTAATCCAGCAGCCAGCATTTGCTTCTCTTCCCCCATCGCATAATTCTAAAGTGAGAGAAAGTGAAACATATAAAACAGTATCTCAATCCTATTCAAATTTGCCATTTGTTTTTAAATGTATTGTTCATAGATACCTATGGTATCTTCTACATGTTTTTATCATTTAACACACTGTTATTTTAAAAAAATCATTTAGAATAATAAAATTAATTAAATTTACTGTCCTTTGATGAAGACAGTATTTCTAATCTATTATCAGAAATGCTTGCACTTTGAATTACTCTCATGGTTCTTTGCCACAAAAACACCACTCTCTTAACTAGCCTATGTTTTGTATTATAACATTTGGGAGAAGCCAGCAGACACCTTTATAGGGTTCAAATCTGTTGACATGGGATTTTTAGTATCATGATGCATCTAAAGCCATTCTCTCATTGGTAATTGTACTACCTAGAAACAGTTTGTGCTATTGACTTCAACTTCTTGACAGGCTGATGGTAAAGCATAAGGGTCAGCCTGACTTAAACTATTTGATTCTGAGTCCTTGCTGGTATTTCCTCATCAGAAAATCTTAACACATACGGTGGTTGTGAAGAAGTGTAATAGAAGCAAAGGAGCTCTCCTCCAGAAAATTTTACAATTTGAACATTTTTAAAAATCTTCCCAACTTTTAGTTACTGAATTCATAAGCTTTCTTTCTTAAAAAGAAAAAAAAATGAAAAGGAACTCTTACCCACACAGACAGCATCAGAAGAATATAAATACCCAAATACCCATACTTTCTGAGAGGTTACTATGTATACAATGACAACATTCTCCAAGTATAGGTCAGCCTCCCTCATGCCTCACTTTCAAAAGTTTTGACTTGAGATTCAACTTTAAGAGTTATAAGAGGCAACATACTTCACAAATTCCAGCTAAGTAAATTATAATTACAGTCCAGATTCCAATTAGGAAATTTCAGCATTGCTAAGCCGAGGAATGAAGCTTAAAGATACAATTAATATGAGCTTATATTAAAGGCTTTAGTGGAATTAATAAACTCTATAACAATAGATTATTACTCAATCTTGAACATAGACAACAGACTCTTGCTGTCAATAACTAGCAAAGTAGCCTACTTTCTATTTGCTGCTTTTGAATAGTGGTATTTTATCAAATAAAACCCTGTAACCAATGTAATTATGAAGGACTTGGATAATTTTAATGGAAAATAAAGAAAAAAAGCACTTGGAATCCCACAGATTAAAGTTTCCATTTAACCCTCTAATATGAATAATGCAAGTACTGATTCTAAAGTAAGCAGTATGAAAGAAAAGATAGTGGAAAAGGAAAAGGAGAATAATTAAGAAAAAAAGATGCTCTTTTTTCAGAAAAACTAAGAAGGTATAGAGATAGAGGATGTTCAGAGGACAAGAAACAAAGACTGGATTTCAGCTAGAAAGGCAAGCATGACATATTGGCTACTTTTTTACTTGGGTCATTTCTTATCAATATAGAGATAAACTGGTTGATAAATTGAGAGGTTCCACTCAGTGACTTATTTATTTGACAGAATTTATCCAAGCAATTCATTGACATAAATTCAAAGATCTGTCTTTATAAAAGTGCCAGCATTCTCAGTATTTCTGGTATTAATAAAATCATATTTTTCTCTACCCCCAAAACTGCCTTTCTCTGTGAATGTCAAATAACAAATGTAGCAGGTGTATTGTTATTCACCTGGACAATATCTTTTTGAATTAAAGATGGTTATTTTCCATTCTTCCCATCAAATAACAATTTGTGTTAGACTTCTTGTTGAATTTCCCTTTCCAAAGCACTAAAAATAATTTACTCCTTAGGAATTGCACTTTGAGGACTAATTGAGTGTGTTTAAAAAAAGTGCTATTTACTTACTAAACCTTTGGAAATAAGGCATGTGGATAAAGTAAGCTAAAACTAAAGCCTTCCTCCCTGCCTCCTCTGTCCTTGTCCAACCCCAAAATCCCCACTCCTGCACAATAAATATTAACAAATTCAAAATACCTGAGCCATGTGTATGATTCTTGTCCTAGTTTGGGTTACTCTAAAAGCAGAAACTCAGATAAAGATTAGAGTGAAAATGGGAGGTGAAGGAGACAGTGATATGGATTAGGAAGACAAGAAAGAGACAGCAGCCAACAAAGCATAAGTCTCTAAGCCCAGTGTAGGCAATCCCAGTGGAGCAACTCTGAGAATCAGCATGGAACACACACCTCCCAAGGGACTGGCTCAAACTGATATAACATAATAACCAGACTGGTAGTTTAAACGTCACACATTTATTTTTTGCAGTTCTGGAGGCTAGGAAGTCCAATGTCAAGTTTCAGGCAGGGTTCAGTTTCTGGTGAGAGCTGTCTTCCTGGCTTGCAAATGGCTACTCTGTCCTCACATGGCCTTTCGTCTGAGCACAAGCTGAGAGAGATCTCTGGTGTCGCTTCCTCCTTCTATAAGAGCACAGTTCTATCATATTAGGTCCCCACACTTACAACTTCACTTAACTTCTATCACCTCCTCATAGGTCTCATCTCCAAATACAGTCACTTTGGAAATGAAGGCTTCAACATCATGAATTTTGAAAGGACACAAACATGTGGTCCATAACAGGATCTGAAGTATTTGCACACATATTCCCATCACTCTGGTACTTTAGGACTACTGCATGGGTGAACAAAGGGGCCCTCTGATAAAGATGTACATATTCTAGAAGTGGGGCAGGTATACACTGAGTGATAAAGATAAGGGAATGTGAGTGAGACATCGACAGCAACTGCTTTACTTTTTTAATGTTTTCTGAATAGCTTCCTCTAAGTTACCCATTTAAATTAACTTAGCTGTGTAGCTAGGAACTCAGAAATTCTGCCTTCACTTCAAATCACCAATGGAAATGTGTAACAGGATCAGTTTTTACTGAATTAGTTTATTTTATGCTCTTATTTTTCTTGATTATTTGTGCTTTCTTCCTATTGTGTCAAAATGAGACAAGCATGGACCCTAGAATTGAGAATCAGTTCCAAATTTTGATTTCTTTATGAGAAAATGAGAAGTCATTTTCATTTACCCATATTTTCAAAGTGCATCTTAACTTTCACTGCACCTTTATTGCTCTGTATTGAATTTCCCAACACTAAAATCAAAACTGTCATTTTGAGCCCTATACCTCAACATCTTGTTCTTGCATAATATGATCCTTTGTAGTTATGGTTGTTTAGAAATTTTTTTTTTAATTCACAGGGAGAAATGGTAAGTTAACAATATAAATTTATTTGTGCTCCTTTCTGAGACCACACTAAAATAATAGTGATTTTTATATATAGAAGAACACTATTTTTATATCAACGTATGCATGTGTATGTATATAAACACATATTCACAACATAAATAGAAAAGTTAGGGGCATTAGCAAAGGAGATATTTCTAGAAGTTTCTGAATGATAAAAGGTAGCTAGAGGAGTAGCTATGATTGTCATGGGAAACTGGAAACAAAAGGTTAAATTGCACAGAGGAGTTTGCCTCACATACAGAAGGCAATGACAAGAGGGGGATCACTTTTTAATGCAGAAGCTGATTGAGTTTCAGGATTCATAGGGAGCTGATGGGAAACATATTTGGATAGAAAGTTTAGATGAAACTAAGCATATATTTCTTGGATATAATGCAATGAAACAAACAAAGTAGAATTAAAAATGATAGAATCATGGATGTGATCACTGCTCTGCATGACCCATATTCATATAATCAAAGTAATGTCAGCATTCTATTGACATACCACTTTTAGAATTCACCTGTAGACATGGAAGTGAAGACATACTTATGATTATACAGAATGCAAGTGTCACCAAACCGGAGAGGACAGGAGTTCAGAGGTGGGAAATTGGGAAACCACCAGGAGTGGAGGGATGCTGGTATCCTCATTTCACAGAGTGGGGAATGGAACGACTCCATCTGTGTTGACAGAAAAGGATAAATGTGTTAGGAATTTATTAAGAAATACATTCTTTAGGGCTTCCCTGGTGGCGCAGTGGTTGAGAGTCCGCCTGCTGATGCAGGGGACATGGGTTCATGCCCCGGTCCGGGAAGATCCCACATGCCGCGGAGCAGCTGGGCCCGTGAGCCATGGCCGCTGAGCCTGCGCGTCCGGAGCCTGTGCTCCGCAATGGGAAAGGCCACAACAGTGAGAGGCCCGCATACCGCAAAAAAAAAAACCAAATACATTCTTTAATACAATTCCATAATATCATATCTATTAATTCCAAAATCTTAAAAGCTCTGAAAATCAGAAGTTTGCGTTCCTCTAAATCAACTGGCTGAAAAATTTTACTTGATCTTAACTCACTTGGTGATATGACCAAAATAACATGAAGCTATTTGCAGCTTTTCTTTATCACATTTATTAAGGAGGGCTATACTTTTTGCTATAGAAATATTAAAAGTTTTAATTGCAGGGATTGCTCCAAACTCTGCAAGGAGGGTCATATAATATATAATATCTATACAGTAACAGTTTTCTTGAATGTGAAAAGTTATGAATTCCAGAATGCACATGACCCCAAAAGTTTTCAATGAGACAATGTACAGGTATAAAAAAATAAGGATTTATATAGGAAAAACAAATGCCAAATTTAAGACGTGGTTACCTTTGAGGGGGAAGAAAGGGAGAATGTTATTGTAAGGTTTATACAGAAGACCTCAATGTATTGTCAGTATTTTATTTCTTAAGCTGGCTAGTAGTTGTATATGTATTTGTTATACTAATTTGTAGTCTCTTTTCCATATCTTTAAACTTCATAATGATAAAAGAAGTAGCCAAAAGAGAAATTAAAATAGTGATATAGCTATATTGGAAGTGCATGAAAAGAGGAAATGAGAAGGTGGTTTAAACGTGCTAAATCTTTTTTGGTCATAGCAGGAAGACCATAGAAAATGAATACATTTTCATAAATCAAAAAGCAGCTCCAATGCAATCCCTATCAAATTACCAATGGCAGTTTTTACAGAACTAGAGCAAAAAACCTTAAAATTTGTATGGAGACAAAAAAGACCTCGAATAGCCAAACAAATTTTGTGGGAAAAAAACGGAGCTCGAAGAATCAGACTCCCAGACTTCAGACTATACTACAAAGCTACAGTAATCAAGACAATATGGTACTGGCATAAAAACAGAAACATAGATCAATGGAACAAGATAGAAAGCCCAGAGATAAACCCACAGACCTATGGCCAACTAATCTATGACAAAGGAGGCAAGGATATACAATGGAGAAAAGACATTCTCTTCAATAAATGGTGCTGGGAAAACTGGACAGCTACATGTAAAAGAATTAAATTAGAACACTCCCTAAAATTATACACAAAAATAAACTCAAAATGGATTAGACCTAAATGTTAGACTGGACACTATAAAACTCTTAGAGGAAAACATAGGAAGAACACTCTTTGACATAAATCACAGCAAGATCTTTTTTTTGATCCACCTCCTAGAGTAATGGAAATAAAAACAAAAATAAACAAATGGGACCTAATGAAACTTCAAAGCTTTTGCACAGCAAAGGAAACCATAAACAAGACAAAAACACAACCCTCAGAATGGGAGAAAATTTTTGTGAATGAATCGACGGACAAAGGATTAATCTCTAAAATATGTAAACAGCTCATGCAGCTCAATATTAAAGAAACAAACAACCCAATCCAAAAATGGGCCGAAGACCTAGACATTTCTCCAAAGAAGATATACAGATAGCCAAGAAGCACATGAAAAGCTGCTCAACATCACTAATTATTAGAGAAATGCAAATCAAAACTACAATGAGGTATCACCTCACACCTGTTAGAATGGAAATCACCAGAAAATCTACAAACAACAAATGCTAGAGAGGGTGTGAAAAAAAGGGAACCCTCTTGCACTGTTGGTGGGAATGTAAATTGATACAGTCACTTTGGAGAACAGTATGGAGGTTCCTTAAAAAACTAAAAATAGAATCACCATATGACCCAGCAATCCCACTAGTGGGCATATACCCAGAGAAAACCATAATTCAAAAAGACACATGCACCCCAATGTTCACTGCAGCACTATTTACAATACCCAGGTCATGGAAGCAACCTAAATGCCCATTGACAGACAAATGGATAAAGAAGATGTGGCACATATATACAATGGAATATTACTCAGCCATAAAAAGGAACGAAATTGGGTCATTTGTAGAGATGTGGATGGATCTAGAGACTGTCATACAGAGTGAAGTAAGTCAGAAAAAGAAAAACAAATATTGCATATTAACGCATATATATGGAACTAGAAAAATGGTACAGAGGAACCAGTTTGCAGAGCAGAAATTGAGACACAGATGTAGAGAACAAACGTATGGACACCAAGGGAGGTGGTGGGGTGGGGGTGTGATGAATTGGGCGATTGGGATTGACATGTATACATTGATGTGTATAAAATTGATGACTAATAAGAACCTGCTGTATAAAAAAATAAATTAAATTAAAAAATAAAAGCAGCTGTACACGCATATTATTTAGAGATATGGAGGTAACTAATATAATAAACAACAAAAATAAGATAGAAGTCATTGCCTTGGACTCCCTGGTGGCACAGAGGTTGAGAATCCACCTGCAAATGCAGGGGACACAGGTTTGAGCCCTGATCCAGGAAGATCCCACATGCCGTGGAGCAACTAAACACGAGCGCCACAACTACTGAGCCTGCACTCTAGAGCCCGCGAGCCACAACTACTGAGCCCACGTGACACAACTACTGAAGCTCACGCACCTAGAGCCCGTGCTCCACAAGAAAAGCCACTGCAATGAGAAGCCCAGGCACCACAATGAAGAGTAGCCCCCGCTCACTGCAACTAGAGAAAGCCCGCATGCAGCAACGAAGACCCAACCATGAAGACCCAATGCAGCCAAAAATAAATAATTAAATTAATTAATTAAAAAAAAAAAAGAAGTCATTGCCTTTAGGAAATGGGAGTGGAACTGGGGCAGAGTGCTGTTGCTTTTAAACACATCCATATATTACTTTGATGGTAACTTTAAAAATCAATGAACATTGATACATTTTAAAGAGATTATGTGGACGAATAACATCAGTTTTTGTTTTTATAAGACACAATTTCTTCTCTTTTATAATAAAATGGTGTCTATTAGAGGGTTATTGTGCTTTAAGAAAAATTATTATTATAAGAATAAAATGGAGTAGTGAATGTGAAATTGCTGTGTAACCTGTAAATCATTATATATGTAGATGTACATACATGTACATAATAGCGAATAAGAGTACTTGCAAATAAAATACAAATTCCTCCTACTTAATAAAACATAAGCTGCTTCAATGTAGAAGCACTCTTTAATATACTACATGAAACTTATAGAATCTTGGTTACCACTAAATATTACTAAAAATACATGTAACTATTACCACAGAGCCTTTTGGTGGTGGATACATCTTTCCGATTGTTGTCATTGTTCTCCTTTTCCTTAATCATTAAGAATTGTCAAACTTCTTCCAAATCTTCACTTCCAGAGCTTGCTACCTTCTCACTCATAAAATCTTCAGCAGAATTAACATTAATTTTAACTTTACATTTCAGGGACCCTCTATGTTATGATTTCAAAAGTATATAAAAACAAAATTAGGCATTGTACCATTCTGCATTGTCTCCCAAGGGCCAATGTCTCCTCTATGGCTCAGTGCTTGATATATCATTGACCTGGAATACCTCTATTTCCCTCCACTTCTTCTTAACCAAAAGCTCCAAGGCCCAGATCAAATGCCTTGATCACTCTAAGGAATTTGTTTAGAGGTTTGTTCTAATTTGAAACAAAGAGAAGAAAACCTTACTTGGTCTTTGAGGCCCATGCCCAAGAATACCCACAGTAAAATAGGTGTTAGAGGACAATTATAATGTATCACTTATTGGTTCACTCATTCATTCATTCAGTCAGTCAAAAAAATATCTCAGAGCAACTACTTTGTGCCAGAAGTAACAATATTTCACTTGCCATGTTTCTAAAAGAAAGAATATGCCTCACTGTAGAAACAGCCAAATCCTATTACTAGGGTCAAATCATAGATTCATAAAAATAGTAAATATCTTAGTTTCAGAATTTTAGCTATGATCTAACAGAAGATGAGAAGCAGTGCATTGAGACTAAAGGCCACAGACTCAGAAAAAAGGAAGATGCAGCTGCATTTTGACCATAGAGCATAGACTTGACCTTCCTGATCAATTCTTTCCCTTTCTGGAGATTTTTAAATTATGGGCAAAACATGAAAATTATCCTCTTAACAAACTTTTAATTGTACAATACTGTACTGTTGACTATTGGCACAATGTTGTACAGCAGATCTCTAGAATTTAATCATCTTGCTTCACTGAAACTTTATACCTTTTGAATATTCATGTTCTCGAAGATCTTTGAGCTCAAGCACAAGTTTATAGTATCAAAAAGGTTAAGTATTAAAAACAAATAGCATTTTTAGCTTTCTGGAAATATTCCTTCTGAGTAATCACATTCAGTATTAGTTGTGAACATCATAGAAAACATATTTATTTTCATCTATGAATTATACAATGGCTAGTACTACCTTGGTTTTCTCTGTATCTCTTGCAATATTTGCTTGGGAACATGACACTATTAGGTCCTCATTTAATTCTTTCCCTAATGGAACGAGAAAAGAGAAATAAAATTTTCCTCTTCTGTGTCTTGAGGTCCACATCCCAAACCTAGCTCTATTTTCTATAATTATCCATTGAAACAGGAATACTGGTGAAGATTTCAAGTTACTATTAATAATTTTAAATAATCTGATTAAGAGAAATGGGTTTCGGGGGGCGTGGTCATTTTAATTCAGCTTTCTCTTTCCTCTTTTATTTTTGTTTCTCTTCCAGTTTTATTGAGATTTAATTAACACACAGAACTGTATAAGTTTAAAGTATACAGCATAATGATTTAACTTAACATGTCTTGACTGAAAAAAAATGCACAACGTGAAAGTTGTGAGTTAAATTTTATTTGTGGCAAAATGAGTACTACAGCCCGGGAGACAGCACTTCAGATAGCTCCAAAGAGGTAGTGGGGGAGGGTCAGTATGTATGTGATATTGGTGAAAGGGGAGTACATGCAATCAAGCACCTATTTTTTGCAGAAGTTTGCTGCTAGTCTTGGGAAGGTTACTGCTAGTCACGGGGAGCAGACGTCACCATGAAAGATTTTAGTGCTTTTCTAGATATGAGGAGATGCAAGAATTGGGCTCATAAAACAGTCTCCTGAAAATATCTACCTACCTGAAAACCTGTTCTGCCAGTAATTTAATCCTTGTAGAGATGGATGGCAAGTGCCAATATCAAGTGTCAATTTGTAGGTGACACATACATCATGAAATAATTACCAGAATAGTTGACATCTATCATCTCATATAGATACAAAATTAAAGAAACAGAAAAAATTTTTTCTGTGATAAGATTCACTCTCAAGAATTTTCATGTATAATATACAGCAGTATTAATTATATTTATCATGTCGTACATTACATCCTTAGTACTTATTTGTCTTATAACTGGAAATTTGTACCTTTTGACTGACTTCATCCACTTCCCCTCTCCCCTCTCTTTTCTCTTTGAACATTTTGTCTTTGACCTTTCTCCTCAATATTTAAAGAATGACAATAATAGTCTGGCTCTTTAATGAATAAGTGTTGAGTAAATTAATTAGTTTATTTTCATGATTAAGAAATAAAAGACTATATCTAAGCAGATCCTTTGGTCTAGTTCATCTTTGTAAATGCCTTAATTTTAAGCATGTGAACACAAAAATATACTAAGTCTTCACATTTCCATAGATAGATGATAGATAGATAGATAGATAGATAGATAGATAGATAGATAGATAGATAAACAGACATAGGAAGGAAGGAAAAGGATGAGGAAGGAAGGAAGGGCAGAAGATACTAATAAGCATCATTCAATCGTCCTACCAATTCCATGGTTCCTTACTTAAATTTTAGTACCTAATTGTCCCCACGTTTCAGTCTTCTCAGTGTTTTCAAGCAATTCTTAAATTATTTCTCATTTTTCTCCCTATTTTGCTATTTTGACTACAGGACTATTATCTAACTCCAATTTTCTCCTGGTTATGTATCACAGCACTCACCTTTGCAGTCCTACCTTTTGAATAGAGCCATATCCTTTTCTAACATAACTAATCTAGAGAAATTTCCCTTTTTATAATAATTTTAAAATGTCACTGCCTACATATCTTATTATTAAGGAACACTTAAAATAATTACTTTAATGCAAGACGCTATATAAAAGAAAGCCTCATGATAACCATATATCTGTAACTACATATTAAATTTACTTATATATGTACAGCGTTATATAGTCACCAAAGTGTACAAAGTGCAGATACATGATCATGTAGCATCTGATGGCTGCCCTTATGCTGAAAAGAGTGTTTTCAGAAATAATTTCCTGCCACATTCCTGACTGTATTTGCAGCCTGAGTTGATCCCCTTCCCTGCTGTTCTCTGATCTGCCCCTGGGTTACTAACAGCCCCAACAGACAGACTGGCTCGTGCTACCTGCTGCTCAGACACAGATTAACTCACTACCAGCCATATGGGCTAGCGACTTCAAAAATTCCTCTCCTTTTGCTTTGGGCTCTTGGGAAAGTTAATGGATAGTTTTCTGGTGGAGAGAAAAACAACCTGGTGGTGTGCAGGCTGGGCAGTAATCACCTGCACCCGACACAACTGGCACCTCCATCTGCCTTTCGGCCGCTATTTGTGTGAAGGGAATGGATTACTGCCTTTGGTGCTACTCCTGTGTGTCAGCCATTGCCATTTGCCTCAATTAGAAAGTCAAATGATTAAACACCTAATTCATATTTATATTATTTACAAAGATAACTCAATGCATCCATTGTTAAAGGGGGTCTCAAAATATTTCTAGAGTTAAAAAATATATAAATTATTTTGGCATGTGTATTCAAACAAAGATGCTTATTTTTAAACATAGTAAATAAATGCTGTAACAAATAATGTATGGAAGTTGAAAGATCATAGTCTCTAAGTTTTCTGATTTGGGTTCATTGTGACTTAGTTCCCTTTCCATGCCTTATTTCCCTCTGAAATATCTAAATTTGTGAAAGTATGTTGTAAACTGTACCAAAGCATAATTATAAAATACCTTTGTTTAATCATAAAATATAGTTGTTAAGTATTGCCTTTCTGGAATTCAAAAGCAGAGGCTATCAAGGAAACTTTATCCTAAATATCAAAAGTAGTAAATATTTTTTATTAGCAGGAAATCAATAATATGATCATAACGTTAACAAATCCAAGTGTTTAGCATTGCATCATTCCTCAGTTCATCTTGATCCCTGTTTCCCCCAAAATAGCCTTTTATTGGTTTTACAGATAGAATAATGAAAATCAAATAATTGGCCTTAGAATCAGTAACTAATAAAAAATGTTTTATTTTATGAAAAGTTTTTTTCTACTCTAGAGGAATAACTTTCTCAACCTTTTGGTAATGTAATTAATATAAAGCAAGACATTTAATATTTAGTCATTTTTGTGGAGATAATTTAGAATGATATAAATAATTAAATTATTTCTAATGGTTATCTTTCCTTCATTAAATCTCTGATTTCTTAGACTTAGAATCCCCTGAAGGAATTTTTTTAAATGAATAAAAATTCTGTTCTATTAATAAAATAATCTAAGAGCTTAAATATTTTTGCGAGGAAATATGATATATAAAAAATTGTGCTTTCAATTATTTTTTTCTCAAGTTTTATTTTATTTTTTATTTGAATTTGCTGGTTATTAAGGCTTTGTGGATGTAACATTAATATTAATTTGGTATTTATTTCCATAGGTAAAAATAATATCAAAACATTTTTATTTGTTATATATAATTTTTTCTATATTATGTGTTGTGTAATGTTTATTTGATTGTATACATATGTGTGTACACATGTGTATGTGTGTCTTTAACAATATACCTTTGGCCAGGTTCATAGTACTTTAAAAAACTGGTATATACTCAAAATAAATCATGCATTCTTTCTAATAGGATTGTATTTTACTATTCTTCCTACTCTTTATTTTTAAATATTTTTAAAACTTGGGGTATACATCTTTTTTTTTTTTTTTTTTCGCGATACGCGGGCCTCTCACCGCTGCAGCCTCTCCCGTTGCGGAGCACAGGCTCCGGACGCGCAGGCTCAGCGGCCATGGCTCACGGGCCCAGCCGCTCCGCGGCATGTGGGATCTTCCCGGACCGGGGCACGAACCCGTGTGCCCTGCATTGGCAGGCGGACTCGCAACCACTGCGCCACCAGGGAAGCCCTGGGGTATACATCTTAATTGACTTTGTATACCACTGTCTATCAGAATTTCACATTATTAATTACAATATAAATTTTTATTATTATATGATTGAATGGGAGAAAACAAAAATAAAGGAGAATTTTGTGTTCTCTTCCTATTAAAATACGACAAGTTATTACACTTGCTTGGTGCATTACAAATTAGAACAAGTGAATAAATTGGTGAGAGAATAAATGAACTGTAAATGCTTACAAAGGACAGAGCATAGCTAATATTTTGAACAGTAACCCCAGCTAAAATTTATTGGGTCTAGTACTTATTTTAAACTATACATAATATTTCCACTAAATTGCAAGAAGATTTGGGACAAAAGTTGAAATCATTGACTATATATTATTTTTAAGCAATCTTAATATTCAAAAACAGTCCACAACTTCTTGTTGAACAGGATTGAATGCACGCATCCTTCTCTGCTCCTCCCTAATAAATACAACTATAAACCCTAGAAATAATGTAAGAAACTACCAAAGGAGAATGCTGAAAGGTGGTAAGAGGAAAGCCAAATAATTTGGTACCCCAGGACTGGTGGAGCAACTTAATGAGATGAAGGTTTATGACTGCCCCTGACACATACACATACGCTGGAAGTGGACCCAGAAGTTTCCCAACCCCCATTAAGCAACAGAAGGCAGCTCAAGTTGGCTCATTCATTTCCCTAATTGAACAGGGGTTCAAATAAAAATTATAAGTACATGATACTCAAGACAATGATATTTAAAAGTAAGAAAGGTGAAAAGAAGTAAGTGGAAGCAAAATTTCTACACTTCATCTGAAGTGGTAAAATGTTGATACCAGTAGATTATTATAAGTCACTTATGTATACTGTTACACCCAGAGCAACCAATACAAAAACTATATAAAGAAACACATTCAAATACACTATCACATATAAATGGAGAAAATCCAGCTAAAATTTGGTTGAGCTGGGATTGGAACCTAGGCAATCTAGCTTCAGAGCTGTGCTCTTGACTTCTGTGCTACATTTTCTCTCAGTAGTTAGACACCACATATCTGTAGAAGTGAGTAAAATAGCTAATACTATTGTCCACAAATCAGACACAAAATTAAATCGTTTTCATGCATTAGTTTACTTAATTCAAACAATACTCCCATAGGACAGTTATATTTATCCCCATTTTACAAGTAAAAAGTTGGAGCATTTAGAATTTACTTGCCCATTGATGCTGAAAACTCGATCTCTGTGCACTGGTGATGAATTGAATCATGAAGACAGAGTTTTGGGTGAAGTAGAAAAGAATAGCTTTATTGCTTTGCCAGGCAAAAGGGGACAAAACAGGCTTATGCCCTTCAAAAACTGTGTGTCTCAACCAGAGGGAATTTGGCAATAAATTTTATAGCAGTTGTTCAAGGGCAGGGCTGCTGATAAGGATCAGGGTGTGTACAGTGCCTGCATTCCTTTAATCTGTCCTCAGGCAATCTCCTGATAAGCTTTTGTGGTAACTCAGGTGGTCTCCTAATCTTCTCTGAAGAATGCTTCATCAAGGAGTTAGCATCTTCCATTTGTTGGGGGTTTAGTTCTGCAGAAGAACTCAAAGACATTATGTGTATCCCTTGAGGCGGAACCAGGACTCTGTCCCAAGGCTGCACTATTGTTTCTTGGCTCCTCCTCCTTTGTCTCTGCATCTCCTCCTTTCCTTTAGTAGCAACTGTTTGAACCTGCCCTTTGGAACTCAGGGAAGGTCATGGAGGCTGGAGTCTATTTCCTACAAACAAGAAATGGGGGTTACAGACTTCCATGCCCAATAGGGTCCTGCTTGATTTCAGTATTGATACAACTATTAAATAGAAGAATCATGGATTTTAACTCAGTTTGATTCTAGTGTTCACATACTTACCTACTGTGCATGTTGCCTCCCGAACAGGGACCATTTTTGGTAAGAAAGCATATCTAAAACAGACATGGCTGTCACCTATCCTACTGTTTGGGTTTTGTAATGGTTAATTTTATGTGTCAACTTCACAGGTCTAAGGAAATACCCAGATAGCTTGTAAAACGTTATTTTTGGGTATGTCTGTGAAGGTGTCTTCCAAAGAGATTAGGATTTGAATCAGTAGACTGAGTAAAGAAGACCCCCCTCACCAATGTGGGTGGGCATCACCCATTGAGGGCCTGAATAAAACAAAAAGGCAGAAAAAGGACAAGTTCACCCTCTGTTTGAACCTAGACACCCATCTTCTGCCTTCAGACTCAGGCTTTTGTACTCAGATCCAGACACCAAGACCACCTCCCCCACCCCCTGACTCATTTTCAACCCTTCAGACTCAAACTAAATTACACCACTGGCTTTCCTGATTCATCAGTTTGTAGATGGCAGATCATAGGGTTTCTCGGCATCTATAACCATGTGAATCAACTGCTGTAATAAAATACTTCTCTCACTCTCTCTCTCCACACACACACACATACACACACACACACACACACACACACACACACATATATACTATTATTTTTGTTTCTTTGGAGAACTCTAATACAAGCTTATAATTACCCAGAAGCTGGAATGAAACAGCAACATATTAATTCTAAGAAAATCAAAGTGAGCTTATTAGGAATTCAGTTTTTGTTTCATGTCTAAAAATTATTATTAACCTACCGCTTGAACTTGGTCAGTTATCTATTGGCTCTCAAGGTATTTTTACTTTGGCTTATTGACTAATTCTTTAGGTTAAAAAAATTTGCATTTTCTGATTTAAATGAGAAACCCAGATCATTTTCTCTTTGGAAATCTTTTGTCACTTTCCAGAAGATTTGAAAACAGCTTGCTAAAGAGCTGACTACCCTAACAGTTTACTCTGGAGCACTTTTGTGCATGGACCTTCATGAAATTAGATCACAAGGTCTTAGTGGTATCCCAAGATCGACTCCATTCTTGTGTGTCAAAAGGACAAGCCAGATAACAAAAAGAGTGTTTGAGTTTTTGCTCTTAAAGTATTCAAAAAGATTCAATACTAGTGTGTGAACAAATTAACAAGAAAGTTAAATGTTTTTATTTGGTTAAAATACAGTTATCTATTTTAGTCCATCTTTGTTGTGACAAAAGAACTCAAGTAAATACAGCCTGAATTTGAGCTTCATGCATTTACATAGGAAGCTATGGATGTAAGGAGGGAAGAAAGACCACATAAAATCCATAATACAAGACATTTATGACTTAAAGAACATGTTGTTAAGATGTTGAAATCCTATAACATTTTTAAGAGGAGAGAGCTGCTCAGATTAACAGTAATTAAAATACAGCAAAATTGTGAGGTATAAATCTCTCATCACCTTTTATAACCTTGTATTATAAAACATTTTCAATCACAGTCAACAGCTAAAAAAAACACTTCAATGAAAGACTTTCACTGGTCAGCTCAGCTTGGGTTACTAGACAAGTCAGCTGGTAGTGTCCATGAGCAGGTGTGGCTTGCTATCTGGGTCTCCAGTTAAGCGAGGCCACTGCCTATGCTCTGAAGTCAGGACTGACTAGGCTCCAAACTCAAGTGAGGCTTCTGCATGAGCTTCCTGATCAGGTGGAGCTGCTGGCTGTGCTCTGTGGTCAGATGGAGGCACTCACTATGTTCTGCAATCACTTCTGGTCAGTCAAGATCACAGGCTGCGTTCCCTTGCAGGGTGGTGCCACTGGTTGGTTGCTATTGGGCAGGGCTATGGGCTGGGTTCTACAATTGCTCCTGGGCAGGGGTGGGGGGGTGGAGGTGGGCTGTCAGGTTATGCTCCATCACCAGATAGTGCTGCTGGATGGAGTCTGTGTTCAGGTGGGACCGAAGGTAGAGCTTCATGTGGCTTCAGGCTGTTCTCTGCTATTAGGTGGAGTTGCAGGCTATGTCCTGTAGGTGGGTGGGGTCACAAACTGGGCTTCTTAATTACAGTAGACCTCTGACTGTGCTCCACTATTGTGCAAGGTCACTGGCTGGGCTCTCTGGTAGAGAAGGGTCTCCAGTTGTATCCCCCAGCTGTATCACACAGAGACTATGCTCTGTGAGTGGAGTCACTGGCTGGGCTTCTTGTCTAGGAGAGGCCACAGGCTGTGCTCAGCAACCAGTCAAGGTCATAGGCTGGGTTTTGCTACAGTGCAATATCATCAGCTGGGCTATGAGGCTACCCAGTATCGCTGTCCAAGCCTCCTGGTTATGCAGGGCCAGAGGCTATATTTAACAGTTGGGCAGGGCTGCTGGCTTGGCTCTTGGTCCAAGTGGAGCTTTAGGATGGGCTCTGGGGCTACCTGGGTTCTCTGGCCAGGTTTCCTGGTTAGGTGGGACTGAAGGCTATTCTCAGCAATTGGACAGGACTGTGAATTGCTTCCCTGCCCAGGCGAACCATTAGAACAAGTTCCATGTCTGGGGGCTCAAATCAGGAAGAACTGCCAATTTTGCTCCCTGGCCAGATGTGTTCACTGGCTGGGCTCTGTAGATAGGAGCCACTGCTGCAAGCAGGAATGCAGTGAGCCAAGATCTGAGCCCTGATTGGGATTGACATATATACACTAATATGTATAAAATGGATAGCTAATAAGAACCAGCTTTTAAAAAATTAAATAAAATAAAATTCAAAATATTCCAAAAAATAATACAAAATAAATAAATAAATATATATATATATATATATATATATATATGAGCCCTGATTGCCCTAAGACCCATCTCCCTTCTTCATCTCTATCTGATCCCCAGTTTTCAAACTCTGCAGATTCCCCCAGTAGTTCCCATGAGACCTGAGTGGGCTCCCCAAGAAGCATCCCACAATACTGGGGGAGCTGGAAGTACACACTGGGCTCTCTTTTTGCCACTGGAGAAATTATAGGCTTAGGGGGGCCTTCTTGGTGCTGTGCCATGCCAGCTAGGGGAAGGAGCAATGCAGTCAGAGTATCACCGCTTCTCTTATGCTTCTAATGTAGTCCTTCTCAGTCTCTGTGGTCCAGGGGGAGGACTTCGGCCTCATCTCCAAGTTCTGGAATTTTCACAGTGGTGTATTATCTATAAATAGTTGCTAGTTTGTCTTCTTGTGAGAGGGACCGAAGTCAGGAATGACCTATGTTGCTGTCTTGATGATGTTACTCATCTCCCTGGAATTTATATAATCATTTGTATGAAGCACTTCGGTTTCACAAGGCTCTTCTCTAAAGTGGGATTATGAAAAATAGGTGCCTGGGTGTTGCTTCCTTGCTACTGATTTCCAGAGGGTACTTGGTACTGATGAGTCTGTGAAGTAGGGAAGTATATTGTTTGGATGCCCTTAAAGATGCCCTTCTATCACTAAATGTAGCACTGAATTTAGGAACAAGAAAAATGTCTACAATTCTATCTTGAGTGAGATTGGCATCCCAAGAGGTAACATAGAGGTGAAAGGTGGATCAATGTTTAGCTACGTCTTTTCTTGATTCAAGCAAGCATTCTTGTATAATTGTATAAAAAGAATTTTACCCAGAACTAGATACTAAAAATAAGTTAAATTGAAAGTTATGCTTGAGTCATTGTAATATTTAAATTACAGCCATTTCTGAATGGACTGCAACCCACCACACAAGTTCCTTAATTTTACTGTATTAGAAAGTTCTTCAATTTTTATCTAAACTTCTCCATACAATTATCTATCTATGGAACAATAGTAGAGTTCACATTCTTTTCAAATGCACATGACACATTCATCAGGATAGACAACAACAACAAAAAAGACAATACATTTAAAAGGACTCAAATTATATAGGGTATGTTCTCTGATCAAATTTAATAAGATTAGAACCAACAACAGAAAAATATTTGACAAAAATTCCCCAACTTTAGAAATTAAAAAATATAATATTTGGAACTGAATGAAAATGAAAACAACTAAGCAAAAAGAATAAATGTAGAAAACCAATCATCTAAGATTCCAATTTAAACTGTTAGATGAAGAACTAACTAAACTCAAATTAAATAAAAGAAATAAATAGTAAAGATAAGAGCAGAAATTATTAAAACAGAATCTGGAAAAAGAAAAAGAATCAAATAAAAGCTGCATTTTTTTTAAAAAAAAGGTATAAAAAATTGACATACTTCTAGGGAGACTGATAAGGAAAATAGAGAAGCTTAAAATACTAGAAATGACAGATGGATATCACTAAAGCACCTCAAACATGAAAAGGATAGCAAGACAATATTATGAACATCTTTATGCCAATAGATTTGACAACTGCAATGGACTGAGTGTTTGTGTTCCTCAAAATTTATATGTTGAAATCCTCACCCCAAATGTGATGATATGAGGAGGTGGACCCTGTAATCAGGTCATAAGGGTGGAGCCCTCATGAAAGGGGTTATTGCTTTTCTAAGAGGGACCACAGAGAGCTCTCTCACCCTCTTTTTCTACTGTTTGAGGATATAACGAGAAGACTACCCTCTGCAACCATGAAGAGGTCCTCACCAGAACTCAACCATGCTGGCACTCTGATCTCAGACTCCCAGCCTCTAGAACTAGAAGAAATAAATTTATGTTGTTTATAAGTCATCCTGTCTACGATGCTTTGTTATAGCATTCTTAAATGACTAAGACAACAACTTAAGTGAAATGGACAAATTACTTAAAGATATATAGATAGATATATAGATACAGATATACAGATATAGAGATAACTTCAAAAGCGTTAGAAAACTTATATAGCTCAATTCAATCAAAGAAATTGGGTTCATAATAAAAACATAGTTCAGGTCCAAATGGCATTATTGGTGAATCTTATTAGCCTTGTAGGGTAGAAATAATACAAATTCTTTTAGAAATTGGAAGAGTGGAAACTTCCCATGTCATTTTATGATATTAAAACAAAACAAAGACATTACTAGAAAAGAAAACTATAAACTAATATCTTGGAATGAATAAAAAGTATAAGTGAAGGTTAACCCAAAAATGCATGATTGGTTTAACATTCAAAAATAAATCAAAGTTATTTACCAGAATTGGTAATATTGACAGAATAAAGGGGGAAAACCATATACTTGTCTCAACATGTGCAAGTGTACTCTCACACATTTCTAGTGGGAACGTAAAATTATACAACCACTTTGGGAAACAGCTTGGCAATTACTTATAAAGTTGGAAACACACATACCATATGATCCAGCAATTCCATACCTAGATATTTACCCAAGACAAATGAAAAAATGTGTCCCTTCAAAGACCTATACAAAAATGTGTACAGCAGCTTTATTCATAATAGCCAAAAACTGGAAACAATCAAATGTCCAAAACCAAGTGAATGGCTAAATAAATTGTAATATATACATAAAGGAATAGTACACCACAGTAAAAATAAATGAGCTACTAATGAAACCAAGCAGGACCTTGTGGGGCTCCTGGGCACAAAAGCCTTTCTGTGTCCCCCATTTCCTGATTACAGGAAACAGGCTTCATTCAGCCTCCATGACCTTCCCTAAGTTCCAACAAGTGGGTTCAAACAGTTGCTAATTGTGAAGGGAGGGGAAGCAGAGACAAGGGAGTAATAGTCAAGAAACAATAGTGTAGCCTTGGGGCAGGGTCCTGGTTCCCCCTCAAGGGATATACATAACATTGTCTTTGAGCTGTTTTGCAGATACAGAAACCCCCCAGCACACAGGAGAAGTTAACTGTATGTTGCCCACAAACATGTAGACCCCAGACGGGTTGGAACCAGAAGGTTGACAATGCTGACTACCACTTAACTCACCACCAACCAATAAGAAGAATGTCCACGAGATGATCACACCCTCTTCGAACCATTACTAGAAAATTCCTCACTACCTCCTCCAGGTCTGGACATACAGTTTTGAAGGCATTAGCCCCTGTGGCCCCCTTTGCCTGGTAAAGCAATAAAGCTATTCTTTTCTACTTCACCCAAAACTCTGTCTCCGAGAATTAATTCAGTGTCGGGGTACAGAGGTCAGATTCGGCTTCACTAATACATGGAACCACATGAATGAACCTCAAAGCATTATGCTGAGAAAAATAGCCAGACACAAAGAATGTATAGAGGATGATTCTATTTATATGTAACTCTAGAAAAGGTGAAATTAAGCTATTGTTATCAAAAGCAGGTCAATGATTGTTATTGGTTTGTAGTGGGGTGGATTGACTTGCAAACAGCAAGAAGAAACTGTTTAGGATGTTGGAAATATTACAGACCTTGATTGTGATGGCATTTACAACAAAGATGTTTATAATTTCCAAAACCTATCAAGCTACACTTAAAATAGTTCCAGTTTATTTTATGCAAAGTTTATTTTAACAAAGTTGATTTTAAAGAATAGCAACAACTAGAAATTTTTTGAGGACTCTTGGTGCCCAAAGCTTCACAGTCAAGGCTGTACATGGCTTCTCCCTTTCCACAGTGTAATAAAGCTCTTCTCATTCAGGTGCCAACCAGTCCACCCAGGGTGCTGAGCTCTTAATGAAACCAGAGGCTAAAAGGTGATCCCAAACCACACCACAACTGCTTACTCTGGAAAAAAGGCACCAATACCCCTCCAGAGGTAATCCTCTTAAGGATGTAAATTCGCAGGAAACATTTTTTGTGAAGTCCCTCCCCTGTTCAGACATTCCTGTAGTGTCTGCTTTTTTTCTCATTCTGAGGTTTTGTTTTGTTTTTAATCCTTCTCAGTATGATGATAGATTTATAGGCTGGTAGGGCGGGAAAGTAGGTAGATTAATGAATTAGTTCATTCAATACCTAACAAACTTTATCAAGCTCCAAACACTGTGTGGCCAAAGAGTAGTAAATGGACAAATGAGGCTCCTAAGAGATGAAAAAAAATGCAAATTGGAGGGAGACCTGGTGCCCTATCTTAATATCACTCTTATTCAATTCTATTTAAAATCAATTTGCAAAGGATAGTGGCCAAGGAAAGGAAAGGATTCTTTCTAAAGTATCAGTGTTCAAGTGAGAATATTTGCACTAGGAAGTGGTAATCTGGGCCATGTCAGAATTAGTGTAGTAGAAAGACAAAGGCTTATGGTTTAAGACAAACGTGGTTTTGGGGGAAAGAAAAAATAATTTTCCATCTACTCTTCTAGGTTCTTGGCTGAGACACCCCCCCCCATAACAGAAGACAGATTACCTGGAGAAAAACAAACAAAAGTATAATGATATGTATACATCATGTACACTTGAGAGATACCTAGGAAAACTGAGTAACTCCTTGAAATGGCCCAAGCCACCACCTTAAATATCATCTCCAGCTAAAGACAAAAGATGTTGGTGGGGGCGGGGGAAGGCTAGTTTGGGGAGGTTACCAGGAAAACACAGTGAACAAGGGTAAGTTTTTTATGCAGATTTAAGCCAATGCCTTCTTCATTGATAAAAGTTTCTAAAGGTGACTAAAAGATATAGTCACTTTTCTCTTCCTGGTACAGAGAGGGAGACACCCTTACAAATAGAGCTTACCCTTATAAATAAAGTTGTCTGTTACAAAAGAGTAATTTCTTAATTTTCAGAGCTTCACCCATGTCTATTTTTTTTTTTTAATTAATCAGCCTAAAAGTATTCCTATGCCATAGAGGCATATGTTGAGGTGACAAATTCTACTTCCCTTCAGTTTCAGGTCAAGCTCTGGTTTTTATTATCTTAATGAGTACCATTTTTTTTTTTTTTTTTTTGCCAACCTGCAATGTTTGTGGGATCTTAGTTCCCTGACCAGGGATTAAACCCATGCCATCGGCAGTGAAAGTGCTGTGTCTTAACCACTGGACCACCAGGGAATTCCCTAATGAGTACCAATATTTCACCAGATTGGAAAACAAATATAAGTTGCTTTATGTCTTACTTTGGAAAGCTTGAAAAAAATGGAAAGGATTTACAAATCAACATTATGGGATTAGTCAATGTAAGCTGCATAATATATGTTTTATAATGCATAATACTCATACAAAATTTTTTTCATATTTTGCATAACTATTTACTATGAAACTTAGAAATGATTGATCCATAAAGAGCCAGAAAAAGAGACTGTGGTCAGGAGACCTCACAACAAATGGGATTTGTTGAGTAATTGCTCAACTTTCAATATTTTCTGTGTGAAAGGTACCTTTGTTAAACTTGACCAATTTAGTCTGTTTACTTGACCAAGTTTCTTAACCTCCTTAAGTCCCTATTTCCTCACCTGTGAAAGGGCAAAGAACACCTATTTTAAAGTTCACTAAAGTGCTAAGAACCCTTACATGTGTTCATATCAATGTTTTTAACTGAAATAAATGGAGATAAAGTAATAAAAATTTATTTCCCTAGGAGAACATCCACTGGTAGCATATAATTCTCCATCTGAACAGCTCCCATAGGCATTCATGGGTCAGCCTCTGCCATAATATTTCTCTTGTGCAAAAACTTTGTCATTATTACCACTAAGGGAGTAGTAATCCCAGTGCCCCTGCTGTTGGGATTACTTTGCATCTCAGAAAGATAGTTTTTAGTTACCTCTTTTGCTTATTCTTTTAGATTTGTTGAACATAATGGCTATGAATTGAAAGAAAACCATTAGCTGGTCACCAAAAATCTACTAAATGTCCAACAAAATATGCCTTAATATGGATAATACCATCTAAAGGAGACTTACCCTGTAGAAGTAAGTCCACAAGTTAAAATTTTTGGTCATTTAGCTCGTGTCTTAGAGTTATCAAACTATATCTACTCCAATAGCTTAAATGGTTGTAACTTTAATGAAATTTAAGTGATAATTTGATCCAGAGTAACCAGTGAGATTTACCTAGTTCCAAAGCTAATAACTGCATGATTAAACTTGATCAATCAATACCCATTGGAATATTGTATAATATAATATTGGTAGTTGGCAAATTTACACTGACGTGAATTTCAAAAAGCATACATTTGCACAATTAGCTTTTGGGTCTGAAAAGTTTTTTTAACCTCTTGTTTAAAATGTCTTTTTTTTTTATATATAAGATGCTTTTGAAAATGTAGATCTAATCATTTAAATAAACCTGTATATATTTATGCAAAAGAATGAAAGAAAGAAAGAGAGAGAGAGGGAGGGAGGGAGGGAGGAAGAAAGAAAGAAATAGAAAGGACTCCCAGTCTCTCTCAGTTCATAGCAAAAGGTAGAGCTTATTACCATCTTCTTAAATGTGGGCTGGCTTTGTGATTGATTTTTACCAATAGAATGTGGCAAAAGCAATCATTTGAATGTTCTGATATCAGGCCTTAAAATAATTTGGAGCTTCCACTTCCTGCCTCTTATAATCCAGGTGCCAGACTCTGAGAATCCAAAGCAATACAGAGACACTATATGGAAAAAAACCAAGGTGCTCTTGTCACAAAGCCAGGCTGACCTCCTAGCCTACAACGAACACCAACTGCCAGCCATGGGTGAACCACTTTGGCCATTCTAGCCTAATTTAGCCTTCTGGTGACTGCAACCCCAGGTATTACCATGTCGAGCAGAAGAACCATCAGATGAGGCCAGCAAACATATAGAATGGTTAGGAATAATTAAATGTTATTTTTAAGCCACTAAGATATCATTTATTACGCAGCAATAAATATTCTATATAAAAAGTGATACCTAGAAGTGAAGTACGATCATAATCATAATGTAAAACATGTGGCATTAGATTTGGAACTGCGTGGTAATGAGGACACTGTTAGGAGAGGCTAAAAAGTGTAAAGAAATTGTTTTTTGAGGCAAACGAAAAGGTGATTAATATTATGCAGTGTTGTAATGTTTCGCAACATTCTCAACTGTGAAAACATGGAAGATGGTAAATGTAAGGCCAACTGGCCCGAGGCAGGGGAACACAATCAGATTCACAGGTTGCATCAGACCGAAATTCTCCGGACCACCCAGTTCCAGAAACTGCCCTGGAGACATTCCGGACCACCCAGTTCCAGAAACTGACCTGGGGACTTTGAACCCAGCCCAGCCTTCCCGCCTTTCGAGGGGCGGGACTAACGGTCCCCCAGGATACCCGAAAAGACCACCAAATAAGGAATACCCTGCGCCCTCCCAGATTCACCACACCCGTTTCCCTTCTTCCCCTATAAAATCTTGCCCAACCCTCGCCTGGGTGCGACTTCTCTGGCCCCTTTCTCTCGGACCAGTGAACCTCGCCCGGGAGCGTTCCCAAATAAAGCTCACTTGAAGCTTTCCTCTGTTTCGCGGTGCCGTTTATTAAGATCCGACCTTACAGTAAATGTACCTAATGAGCTTGGGGATCTGGCTGAAGAGATATCCAGGCAGAATGTTGAAAGTAGAAACTGACTTTTTTTTTTTAATCCGCCAATAGAAAGAAACAGATGAGCTAAATTTGGAAATATTCACTTTTCAAAAAGAATTTAGAAGAAATTAAAAAATTGCTGGGTTGAAAAGTAAAAACACATGAAAGATACCCAAGATAAATTAAAACCCAGGGGCAACATCAAATCCAGGGTCTACTAGTAAAGCATAGCCGAATAGTTGAGGGCAAAACCAAAACCACAGGAAGTAAAGCTAAGAGCTATGGAAAGCTATTCTCTGCATCTTGAATTTTAATCAAGGCAGTTACAATGTGTGCCCAGCTAGATTTCCAATCTGCTATGTCTCAGTGACTTCTTTGTGTGTCCGCTTTTACCCCCTTTTTAAACATGAATGCATGCATCATGATATAGTGATCAGTGGGGCAGTTTTGCCTATTTATTTCACAGTTGTTCAACTCAAGAAGAACTCTATTTCAGGAACTGCACCCAAGGAGTAGATTCTCTGCCTTGACGTGACTTAGACTTTGAACTGATGCTGTAGAAGGATAAGAGCTTGGAGAGGTCTTGAAGAGACATAGTTTATTTTTCATGTGAGATAAATGTAAATAACTTGTGTCCAGAGGGCATACTATGATGGTTTAACCATGTGTCCACAAATTATTTGATATTGCTCCTTTCAAAGGGTAAAGTTAGTCACCCTCCCCTTCAGCGTGAGCTGTATTTAGTGACTCATTTTTTACTAAAGCCTGTGGCAGAAGTGCTGGTGCAAGAGTGAGATCATAATAGACATTGAGAAGTCAACTTCCCTCATGGATCACTCGCTGCGGGAAGTCAGCTACTGTATTATGAAAACACTCGAACTGCCCTATGAAGCAGCCCTTGTGGTAAAGAACTGAAACCTCTGGGCAAGAGCTAACAAGAAACTGAGAACTACTTCCCACAGCCTCATTAGTGAGCACTGAAACGGGTCTTGTAGCCCTAGTCAGAACTTCAGATAATTACAATGACTGAGGTGGTGTTAGCAACCTCTTAAGCGACCTCCAGCCAAAAGGAACTTCTAAGTTCTTGACTCACAGAACAATGAGATAGTATTTGTTGTTTTAGTCCATTAAGTTTGGGGGCCATTTGTTATACCTTGTTACATAACTAACATCACCATTCATAACTTATGGGGTGATTTTTTTAAAATAAATTTATTAAAACAAAAGAAGTATAGTTTAACATATTCAACAAAACTACACTGACACTTTTTTTTTAACAACTTTATTGGAGTATAATTGCTTTACAATGTTGTGTTAGTTTCTGCTGTATAACAAAGTGAATCAGCTATATGTATACATATATCCCTATATTCCCTCCCTGTGCATCTCCCTCCTACCCTCCCTATCCCACCCCTCTAGGGGGTCACAAAGCACCAAGCTGATCTCCCTGTGCTATGCGGCTGCTTCCCACTAGCTACCTATTTTACATTTGGTAGTGTATATATGTCAATGCCACTCTCTCACTTCGTCCCAGCTTACCCTTCCCCCTCCCCATGTCCTCAAATCCATTCTCTACTCTACATCTGTGTCTTTATTCCTGGCCTGCCCCTAGGTTCTTCATACGGTATTTGTTTTTCTCTTTCTGACTTACTTCACTCTGTATGACAGACGCTGGGTCCATCCACCTCATTGCAAATAACTCAGTTTCATTTCTTTTCATGAATGAGTAATATTCCATTGTATATGTGTGCCACATCTTCTTTATCCATTCATCTGTCGATGGACACTTAGGTTGCTTCCACAATGGTGATGTTTTAATTTAGTAGCTTTTAAAGTTTGAGGAGTTAATATTTAAGAAGAAGAAGCAGGGAGAAAGAATACTCTTTCAGTGGCAAGCTTTAATGCATAATAAGTGTGAAAAAATAATAAAAAGTAACCTCAATTAAATAGAATCAGGAGACAGAAGGGTGAGCTCTCATACCCTGCAACTATAGCAGACCCAAAATGAAGAAGTCCTTGGCTGGCAAGGACTCAACCAATGAAAAGTCAAGGACTCGGGCTTCCCTGGTGGCGCAGTGGTTGAAAGTCTGCCTGCCGATGCAGGCGACACGGGTTCGTGCCCCGGTCTGAGAAGATGCCACATGCCGTGGAGCAGCTGGGCCCGTGAGCCATGGCTGCTGAGCCTGCGCGTCCGGAGCCTGTGCTCCACAACGGGAGGGGCCATGACAGTGGGAGGCCCGCGTACTGCAACAAAAAAAAAAAAAAAAAAAAAAAAGCCAAGGACTCTTTGGTCACTATAGATCACCCAACTTCCTTTACCTCCGTATAAAAGCTTTCTCCTTCCCTTGCTTTGAGGGGACTTGCTTGTGGCTCACCATGGTTGCAGACCCTGAACTGCAATTCTCTGCTGATCTTGAATAAACCCATCTTTTCCTAGAAATATCTATTTTAGGTCAATATAAGTAAAATCTGTCAACAAGCAGGAAGTCATATTTTCCTAATTGGAGTTATTACTGAATTCATATCCATCTAGACACTCAAAGTTGTTTGAACTTCCTAAACATAATCATGGAAAGGAAAGGGTTTAAAGTCAGGTACCATATATACAATTAACAAATTAATAAAAATGTCACAAGGTTTTAAAGAGAATTTTTTTTGCATATAATTTATTCAACTCATCCAGTTAAATCCAATGGTATGATACACATTTTTTTTTTTTTTATGATACACATTTTGAATTACTATCTAACTCTCCATTTCAAATGGGAGATTTCCTTCTTTCCAGTCTGATTTTGATGTTGTAAGAAATTAAAGCAAAATGTTGAAATCTTTGACTTTCCTTAGAATGTATTACCACCAACATCCAGAAATCGTATCCAATTAAAAGTAATGAAGAATAAGATAATAAACATGAAACAGAATGATGATACAGAAAAAAAGTAAGAACATTTTTATAAAGTTACAAAGCACCTGTAATAGCCTTTATATGAACAATCTTTAAGTACTGAGAGCAGAAGAAAAAAAAAGAAAACATTTAAATATTCTTCTTGTTAGATATCAGAGGAAAGGTAAGATGCTTATCTTCAGAGATACATTTTTCCTGGAACCAAACACAAAATGTATCTAAGGATGTCTTGTATATGTGACAGCATGAATAATGGCTTCTTTGTACTGTGCAACATCTGGATCAAAAGAATAGGTCTTCTACAGACTATCTGTATAGGCTGAGGGAGCAACACTAAGTGATGAAGCAGTGGAGGCATATATTCTGGGAATTGATGTCAAGAGGCCTAGGCAGTTCAATTCCAATTCTAATCATTTTATATGTAGAAATGAAACTTGGAGTCTACTGATGTATTAGCATAGCTCTTTGTTCATCTGCCTGAAATATCTGACATCTTACACAAACCCCTCCAAGTGTTGTATTGGTGATCAATTCACAGCAGAATTATCTCTTATGTGACTGTTGTGTTGACAGTCTATGTGGCTGGCTGAAGTGAGAGTTTGAGTCTATGAATTTATGGGAAATAAAATTATCACTCTCTTTTTAAAAGCCAGCTTTGTATTTTCACACAGATGTAAAACGTTCTCTCGCTTTTCACAATTCAGTGATGCCACAATGGCATTTTAAGTTAGTTTAGAGCATAGGGATTATATTTAAACATATATTGAGCTCTGTGTGTGTGTGTGAACATGCACCCATGTGCATGTGTCTGTATTCCATATCCAGCTAACATATTACTCATCTTTTAAAGCTAAAACTCAGAATATAATTTCCCCCTTGTGATTATTCAATTCAGGATATAAATTTATGAAAAAGAAAACTGTGAAGAATGGCTAACTAATTAGCAAATCAAGGTAAGTGGAAATAAGCACACATTCCTCCCCTGGGCCTCATGGCTCATAGCCCTAGGGAAAAATCAGTAGGTCCTCCAATAACAGTTTAGAAGAGACTCCTCCCACTCAGATTCTCTTATAAACTACACCCATACAGTCACACATGTATAGTCATAATGTCCAAGAGTCACCAGTAGTTAAATGCTTTTTATATGCCAAATACATTCCTAATAGTTTTATATGTATTTACTCATTTTATGTTTACAACTTTCCTATGTGGAAGATATTATTATTACCTGCATTTTTATCTATGAGGAAACAGGAACACATGAAAGTTAAGTAACTTATCCAAGGTCATACAGCTAGTGAGTGACAGAGCCAGCCTTCCTGTCTCTTTAATCCATACTTTTATTCATTACATCACATTGCATACTTTTCGCAGTATGTGTTGTACATTTTACCAGAATAATCTTGTATATTTTTTCTTCATAATTTAAAAACCAGGTGAATCTGGGGAAATACTCACAATAAGCTACCAAAAGATTATGTCCAGTTTGAGTCCACTTAGAAAAAAAATACATATACACATATAATTTTCATGTCTACATAACTAAGTTTTCTTTAGCTTTTCCCATGATTATATTCTATTGTAAATAACTTCTGACCATGGGAAATATGTTTAGTTTATTTACAAACATATACTTTACACCTTTGTTTTAAAAGCCAATTTGTTAATGGTAGCTAAATTTGCACATAAATTTGGTCGGAAAAGCAAAACACAACTGAATCAAAGACTTAGCTTCTGGTGTTGTCTAGGACCCTATATTGAATAAATACATAGCTGGAGGTTGGGGATGGAGAAAGCCTACTCCACACCGACTATGCCACGCCTCATCTTGTACTGGCACCTCTAGTTTCCTAAGCATTCATAATATATTTAATATATTACATTGGGAAAGACAGGTTAGTTTTCTGCTTAAGAGTAAAAGAAAAGCACTCTTCTTTGACAGTATCACAGTATGTAAGGTAGAATGCTGCAGTGAATAAAGCCTGAATCTTCATATCATTAAACTTGGATTTAAATGATCACCATCTCACTTATAAGTCATGTAAGCTGGACCAAGTCTTATCAACGATTTTGTCTTGGTTTCCGCATTCATATCAGGATCAAAGTTTTTGATATATTTGTGTGAAATATAAAATTTAATTTCATCCCCAAAAGTGAAATAGCAATTTACTTACTGATTTCTCTTTTAAAGAGCTTGAGGACAATAAATTTAATTTTCTTGAAGTGTTTTTTTATTGTCATTATATTATTAGGCAATTATTTATATGAAGCAGAAATTCTCAATTCAAATAACAGGAAAAACCTCTACTTGTCCAAATGCCTTGGTGCTTAAGTTATTTCCCTAGGGCAAGAGAAGTTCTTTACTGAAATATAAACAGTCAGCAGATTTTAGTAATATATTGTGAATCCAACAAAAAATTGGATTAGAAGGCCTTAAGGCAGTTTTAATTAAACAGAACAGGGACACCTTCATAAACCCAAAGTCAGAGTTACGCTCCCCTTTGACTTCTTCTTCATCTAGGAGAGTCTTTATTTTAAGAAGATAAAATAAGTCCAGAGATATAAAACACAAGCAGCATCCAATCTAGGGAGCCCCTCTAGGAAGGCAGAACTTTATATATGGGTCATCACGACCCTTCTCAAGAGCAGAAAAAAATTCACTGTTTTGTCTAGAAACTCAGATGACAGAATGAAGAGAAATCATTCAGCTCTTGGCAGGACTTAGGCAATACTGAAAAGCCCAGGGTAAAGGTATAAGATCATCTCTAGGAGATGGAGTCCCAGAAGGTTACATGCATGATTCAGTCAGCCCTGTAGGCAGCCATCCTAGATCTCCACTATGCTTTCTTTATGGTGGAGGCAATATGCTTTCTTTCTATAGTCTTATCTTTAAAAAAAGAAAAAAGTTAAATTGTGGGGGTAGGAAGAGTGATTTTCCCCCCTTTTGTTTAAGCACGTCCAGTGACTAGAAGACTCCCATTAACTAAGATAGCCCACTTTAAAATAGGACCCCTCTGTTATTTCAAGGGTGCTTCTTTATTCTGAGAATCTCTGTGTATGGGGAGGGGCGTTCTAAACACGGGAAGCCTTAAAAGAAGGCCTGAGAACCAGGATGAAGAAAGGCATTTGATTCACAGAGAAAGGATGGAAGGTTTCAAAGGGAAGAAACATTTAAAAGTTGATGCTGTGTACTTAAAAACAAATATGAAAACTTTTGTAACCTAATCATTTTACCAAGGATAAACTCTACAAGGTAACCTCAAAAAAAGTGTCCTTTTTCTCTACTTCTCACTTACACCTGTCTAGCAACTCAACCCTAAGTTATTATATCTTATAAATATATTTCAGGTATGTACTGTGATTACATCATAGATGCCTAATGTTTTAAATATTTTTTGAAATTTTAATCAGTATTCTGAGAAATCATTGCAATTTCCCAACCTAAGGGGAAGACAGGGAAAGCCAGCCAAGTTATATCAGAGAAGGAAACCACGTGGTGAGATATAGTGGAAAGAGGACAATATCTAGAGTTAAGAGATCTAGGTTCTCATGGAAGATTTTCCACCTAGCAGTTGTATGATCTGGTCTAGTTACTTCACTGCTCTGAGTTTCTGTTCCCTCACTCACTTGTAAAATGGGGTACCAGTCCACAGAGAGTTGACAAAATCACACCAGGTAGACTAGTCATGCAAAGCCTTGCTGTAATCTACAAAGTGCTATATAAATGTTAGGGTATTTTTCTTACTTATAGTTTTCTTATTTCCTTATCTGATTATGTTAATAGAGAAATGCTATGGCTATAGATTGGATGTCTGTCATTAACTGAAGTATTGCTGCATGTAAATGAACAAACAAAATTGACTAACTTTCATTGGGTGGTAAGAAAATTTTTGATTTTGAAAACAGAAAAACTTGAGTTCAAATTGTAGTCTTTTCTTTTCAATCATTTACCTTTATTTTTCACTTTTATAAAATGTGGTAAGATTTGTCTCAAAGAGTTGTTATAGGTTTCTGCCATAATAGAAGTGTGCATGCAGCCCACATAAGAGGCATTCCCTAGAGTACCTGGTTCTAGTGGCCAGGAAGGACTGACTGAAAATAAGGGCATGGAAAAATATATTATATACATATGGAAATGGAAAAAGAAGCTGGAGTAGGTATACTCAAATCAGACAAAATAGACTTTAAAACAGAGATTGTAATAAAAGACAAAGAAGGGAATTGCATGATGATAAAGGGTCTATCCAGCAAGAAGATATGACATATGTAAATATATATGCATCTAACAAAGGAGAACCAACATATATAAAGCAACATTAAGAGAATTAAGGGGAGAAATTGAAATAAATACAATAGCAATATAGGGAAACATTGGACTTAAATGACACTTTAGGTCATATTGACATATATATATATATATATATATATATATATATATATATATATATATATATATAACATTCCACCTAAAAGCAGCAGAATACATATACTTCTCAAAGGCACATGGAACATTCTCCAGGATTGATCACATGTTAAGTCAAAAAACAAGTCTTCAAGAAGATTGAAATCATATTAAGCATCTTCTCCAGCCACAATGGTATAAAACTAGAAAATCAGTCAAAAGAAAAAAATGGAAAAGCCACAAAAACATGGAGACTAAATAACAGGCTACTGAACAGCTAATGGGTCATTGAGAAATCAAAAGATGATCAAAAAATACCTAGAAACAAATGAAAACAGAATACAACATACAAAAATCCTGTGGGATGTAGCAAAAGCACTTGTAAGAGGGAAATTCACAGAAATACAGGCCTACCTCAAGAAACAAGAAAAATGCCAAATAAACAATCTAACTTTATATCTAAAGAGATTAGAAAAAGAAGAACAAGCAGAACACAAAATTAGTGATAGAAGGAAGTAATAAAGATGAGAGCAGAGGGCTTTCCTCGTGGCGCAGTGGTTGAGAGTCCGCCTGCCAATGCAGGGGACACAGGTTCGTGCCCCAGTATGGGAGGATCCCATGTGCCGCGGAGCAGCTGGGCCCGTGAGCCATGGCCGCTGAGCCTGCGTGTCCGGAGCCTGTGCTCTGCAACGGGAGAAGCCACAGCAGTGAGAAGCCTGCATACCGCAAAAAAAAAAAAAAAAAAAAAAAATGAGAGCAGAAATAAATGAAACAGACTAAAGAAAACAATATAAAAGATCAATGAAATTAAGAGCTGGTTCTTTCAAACGATAAACAAAATCAACAAACCTTTAGGTCGACTAACCAAGTAAAAAAGAGAAAGAACTCAAATAAAATTAAAAAAACGAAAGAGGAGAGTTACAAAGGATCATGAGATTACTATGAACAATTATACAGCAACAAAGTGAACAACCTAGAATAAATAAATAAATCCCTAGAAACATACACTCTTCCAAGACTGAATTATAAAGAAATAGAAAATCTGAATAGACTGCTTCTTAGTAAGGAGATTGAAGTGATAATCAAAAATGTTCCAAGAAACAAAAGCCCAGAACCAGATGGCTTTGCTAGTGAATTCTACAAAACATTCAAGGAAGATTTAATAGCTATCCTTCTCAAACTCTTCCCAAATATTGAAAAGGAGGGAAAGCTCCCAACAACATTTTAAGAAGTCAGTATTAACCTGATACTGAAACCAGATATTAACACCACACACACACAAAAAGTATTGCAGGCCAATGTTCTTGATGAACATAGATGTAAAAATCCTCAAAAAAAAAAAAATCAGCAAACCAAATCCAACAATACATTAAAAGAATCATACACATGATCAAGTGAGATTTATTACAGAGACACCAAGATGGTTCAATATCTGCAAATCAAGGTGATACATCATATTAACAAAATAAAGGATAAAAATCAAATAATCATTTCAATAGAGGCAGAAAATGAATGTGACAAAAAATTTAACATCCATTTATTATAAAACTCTCAACACAGTGGGTATAGAGGGAATATGCTTCAACATAATAAAGGCTATATATGACAAACCCAGAGCTAACATACCCAAGAGTGAAAAGCTGAAAGCTCTTCCTTTAAGCTCAGAAACAAGACAAGGATGCCCACTTTTGCCATTTTCCTAGCCACAGCAATTAGGAAAAAGAAATAAAAGTATCCAAATGGGAAAGGAATAAATAAAATGTCACTCTCTGCAGATGGTGTAATAATATGTGTAGAAAACCCTAAAGACTCCACCAAAAAACTGTTAGAACTAATGAATTTAGTAAAGTTTCAGGATACAAAATCAATATATACAGAAATCTGTTGGCATTTCTATACACTAATAACACACTGACAGAAAAAGAAATTGTGAAACCAATCCCATTTCCAATTGTATCAAAAAGGGTAAAATGCCTAGGAATAAATTTAAACAAGGAAATAAAAGACCTGTACACTAAAAACTATAAGGCACTGATAGAAGAAATTGAAGAAGACACAAATAAATTGCAAGATATTCCATGTTCATGGACTGGGATAATAAATCATGTTAAAATGTCCAAAGCAATCTACAGATTCAATACAATCCCTATCAAACTTCTAATGGCTTACCTCACAGAACTAAAATGAATAATTTTAAAACTTTATAGAACAACCAAAGATTCCACTGGGAGAATCTCACATATGTCTCCAGTTCCTATCTGGATATTCTGTCTTCAGACACTTACCATTTGGAAAGAAACCACACACACAACTTCTAACTTCCACTCTATGAATCTACCTTATCTTTTTAAGGAAGCCTACTATGCACCCATTAGAATTGTTTTCCCTCTAGGACCTACTCTCATTTCTGGAAACTCTAAGTTATTCATTAAAGAACACACTCCATGGGTGTCACTAAGACAGTATACAGTGGCCTTTGACATTCTTAGATTCACAGGATAGTCCAGGGTTGTAAGGTTGTTTAGATACCCCAAGACTTGGAGACCATTCCAAAGCTGGCATGGACATACTAAGTCTGCTCTTTTTGGAAGTATGAGCTTGCACACAATTTTGGTTTTCTTCATGTCCAGCTGGTAACTCATTTGATCACTTACAGACATACACACACTTACACATGCGCACATCACCTCTCAAAGACATGTATAAGAATAGCATAAAAACATGTTTTGTGGAAAATATTTTCCTAAAAACCTACCAAATATGTAAGATCATCTGCATCACAATGAAGTTAGCATTTCATATAATAATTTAGATTATTAACATTGTGCATTTCTCTCACCCCTATCCCCATTCTCAAATTGTACACTCATGATAGAATTAAGAACTAAGCCTTTTCCTGGGTCATTTACTACCTGGTGATTTCTACTTTAGCTGTGAATACACCAAGCTAAAGATTTTTAAATGCCACTGATAAGAGCTTAAGTTGTTAGATAATACTTAAAGCTTCTGCTGGTGGTCTGGGAAGAGGGGATCGTTTGCGGAGGGAAAGGTATCTTCTTTATTTAATTGCTATTATTGTTATTGTTGTTGTTTTTTCATCATGGTTGTCACCATGATTCATTATAAAATCAGTACACTTTCCATTTGGCATTATGGATAGATTTACTATAAACTTTTATGCAATAATTTACATTCAGTTTAACACTTTATTCTTGTATTTTTTTCCTCTTTATATATTATATATATATATGATTATGCCTAGAAATCTGTATATGGTGTTAACTGAATGAGACTCAAGGGATTTACATTCTAATTTTTGGCTTGGTAATAGATAGGAGATGAAGAGGCATTCATTCTCAATCAAGCCAAGACCTTGTATCTGTTTTAAATCAAATTGCTATCAGCAGAGAATTTGTTTATCCAAAGCCAAACCATTGAAGACCAAATGGATTAGACTGGGGTGAATGCCATCTTCACTTGAACACTTCAAGTGAGATTATTCAGGGTTTTCCATTCCAGGTACACTACTAAAAATATTGTGGCAGGAGAAGCAAGAACTCAAAAATTAGGCTCTGCTTTTAGAAACTTTGGCAACTAATCATCCCTTCTTTTGAAAAATAAGGTTTTCTCCTACATAAAATGTGTTTTATTGCAATTTGCAAAACAGCCATCCCTTTAAATTAAATCGTTGTTTATCAAGGGAAAGTTAATTGAAAAACATGTTTTTCTAACTAAATGGGAGCCTGCATCATGCAGGCAATAAACATTCTTGCTCCTTCTTCTGAGACTGCCATGGGAATAAAATAGAAAAAGGAGAAAAAAGCCCCACACAGCCCTGAAGTTGTGTCTGGCTTAGGAGCCAAATGGGATTTTGAAGCTTCAACGTTTTCTATTCACTTCTAAATTTAGCACCCACAAATTTCCCTTTTGGCAAATGGTGTTCCCCAAACCCAAGTGCAAGCCATTTTTGAGGAATGCTGTGTCGGTTGCTCCTTGTTAACAGCCATAGCTAATCTGCCCCACTGGACTGTTGGCAAAAGTTTATTTTATAGTTCCTGGATGTCCATTCAGTGTAGGATGAAAGTGAAATGAAGCAGTTGGTCTATAACACCAGTACATGAAATGTGGAATAGAAATATTTCCAAATGCAAACAATCTCTGGATCAGGACTCGGAAAGGTGGCATTTGTGTCACGGGCCTATTCCTAAAATGGTCACAGTTTTTTAATTCTTTACTTCTTCTCTTGGTGATAGGCACAATTTCCTACAGATAGAATTTTACACACCCTCTTTTGTGCTCCCACAGCATTTTTCTGGAACCCTTGAAACCCTTGTAGATTATCAAAGCCCTGCCGTATAAGGTTGATTGTTTTTTAAGTATGTCTCATCCACTTTTCAGTGAACTCTTGGTTTTATTAATCTCTAAAACCTCCACAGAGCCTACTATGAACTTAACCTAGAGTTTATGTTCTGGAAATATTTCATAATGAATGAAAATGACTGTTTTCCTCTTCGTCCTACTTATTGATCACCTACAATCTCCCTGGTGTTTAGAGTGGAGAAGGTGGTTCATAGGTAACATCCATTTGCAAATCTATAAACTAGTGCCATCTCTGCACTTGGAGTGAAATGTGGCCAGGAGAAAGGGAAACATTGACATTTTTAAGCATCTCCTTTGTGCCAGGATCATTATCTCATTTAATCTTCTCCCAAATCTTGTAAATATATAATATTACTTCCATTGTTTTAAACGAGGGAACTAACGGGACTTCCCTGGAGGTCCAGTGGTTAAGACTCCACACTTCCACTGCACGGGACACAGGTTTGATTCCTGGTCTGGGAACTAATATCCCACATGCCATGCAGAGCAGGCAAATAAAAAAATAAATAAATAAATAAAAGAGGGAGCTTAAGTTCAAAGGGACAAAATCACTTGCCCCAAACATGCAACTATTTAGATAAGTTAGATAAGGGATTTATGCCTAGATATCTGACTCTAAAGCATATGCTTTATCCACTAAACATAATGTGGAGGTAGAAAAATTGTGCGGGCATTGACAGATAAGCAAAAGCCTGAAAATCAGTCCATTTTAAGAGAAAGTTATATGGAAAAGAATACTTGCTGACTTAGAATCTTCTCTGAATTATTTCCATATCAGTAGAAAATTTTTGTAATTTGAATGCTGAAACTGCATTAGAGTGGGAGCCAAACTTTGCACATTTAATTGCTGAAAAACCTGCCTTACCTTTTTATGAAGCAATTATTTTTAACTTTTACTCAACAGAATAACATTATCTAGTGGCACCTGATTACTTAGCATGTGTTCAGTAAAAAAGACCTTTTTTTTAACATTCCAAAAACAATGAAATCAGAGGTTCATAAAAGATCATATAGTATAAGGATACTCCTCAGAAATCCAGTCACCTATATAGCACTGAAGAGGAGCTCTTTTCTCAAGAATTCTAGAGCTTTTACTCAGAGATTCTGCTTCTCAGTGGTTGAATTAAGATTATACAAACAATAAATAAATTCTTATATAATCCATTTAAGTGACTACAAATTAGTTCATAGTTGAAATATTTGTACAAAGTATGAGCAAAATGCACTCACCTATACACATACACACATACAGTCTCTCCATAAAAGACTGGTAGGGAAATTAAACAGATTATTCAAAGGTCACAGAGCAAATGTTAGAGATATAAAACAAGATGGTGGCCAAAACCTCTGTTCATTCTGCCCAGTTTTCTTCAAAATTCAATCTGTATAATAACTTTGATAATTAGAATACTTGTGTAAGTCATAATATCTCATAATACCCTTGTGAATTAATCAGAGTAAGTTTCATTTTTCATAAACTTGTTGACTTGCTGACTAAAGTTCACAGAAGTTTAGTGATTTTGTGGGGGAGAAAAAGTGGAAATGGATGGATAGATGGATAGATAGATCACTCATGCATTCTTCACCCTCAGCAGGTAAAATTTGACTCTTGAGGGGACAAAAATAATCTTACTTTTTAATCCATAAATTCAGATATATGTACAGTGCCTGAACAGATATACAGTATATCTATGGTATTTCAAGTTTTACCAAAGGATAATTAGGAAAAGATATCTAAAAATGCTCCTTGGGAGGAGATAATCTTTTAAAAGTTTAAAAAACAGAGAGAGAGAGAGAGAGATTGGGGCAGGATGTGACACACACACTCAGATGGTTGACTATGGATATTTATTTTGTTATTCTTTGAGAATACAGTAATTTTTTCCTTAGCTTTTTTTCTGTTTTAAATTAATTTATTTTATTTTTGGCTACGTTGGGTCTTCATTGCTGCACGTGGGCTTTCTCTAGTTGCATCGAGCGGGGGCTACTCTTCGTTGCGGTGCACGGGCTTCTCATTGCAGTGGCTTCTCTTGTTGCGGAGCACGGGCTGTAGGCACGCGGGCTCAGTAGCTGTGGCTCGCGGGCTCTAGAGCACAGGCTCAGTAGTTGTGATGCACGGGCTTAGTTGCTCTGCAGCATGTAGGATCTTCCTGGACTAGGGCCTGAACTCCTGTCCCCTGCGCTGGCAGGCAGATTCTTAACCACTGCGCTACAAGGGAAGCCCTTTTCCTTAGCTTGGATGAAAGGTTGAGGATTAAACTCACCTTGTGCTTGAAGACAGGGAAACAAGTTTTTAGTTGCTATAAATTTATGCTCTGGTCTCAATGGATTACCAAGGTCTATTGTGAAAGAATAATAACAGTATTTGGTTTGAGAAGAGAATTACCTCTGAGGGAAGTAGGAAGGCAAAAGGAGGTCATAAGATGGAACGAAGAAATAAATGAAAAGCATTACTAAATGGGAGCCTCAGAAGCTCAAGAGCTGAATGGAGAAACTTTGCTCAAAATGGGAGATTTGCAGTCCATTAAGAGCCAAGTGGACCTAATCAAAGAGCACTGTAAGAGATGACATTCAGGAGGCCAGGAGCCAATTGGAGTCGCTTTTCCTGTTTGAAACACAGTATGTTTTATTTGTTTGACATTCTCTTCCTCTTTTCTTTACCTGGTGAAGTATTTCCTATTCTTCAAGAACCAGCTCAAATGTTCCTCCATGAAACATTCCCAGACCCTCACAGTGAACTCCAATTTCTGGTTAATATGTTACCACCCTGTAATATTCATTTAAAAGAGCATTTATCACATCTCATTACCATTGTTTATGCCCAAAGAGAGTGACCTTTTTAATATGTGAGCTGTTGGATTGTGTGTTGACTACTACATACGTTGCACGTAGGAGATGCGCTCTACCTGGTACCTGAGCAAGTTAAATCAGTTATGGGCAGTGGGAATTATGCTTAGTCCCAAACTCCCTACCTATCCATATGAGTCAGTTTAATTGAGAACTGTTAACTCCACAGTCTTAAAGAAAGAAAATTACCTGTATATTTTTTTGGATAATGCAGACAGCCCAGCAAATAGGGGCACCAACTCCCTACTCCTTCAGGGAGGACACTTACAGTCTGGAAATTCCCCTGCAGAATGAATATAGCTGGTGATAGATAAAATATCAATGCTTTCTCTTGGACTGGATCCCTATTTTCAGTTGTATATTTAAAATGAAGAGCTTGGGAATTCAGTTGGATCTCAAAGCATCATCCTTATGACACTGTCTTATATAATGAAATTAGAGTTTATTTCCTTCTTGTTCCCACTACTCTTGTATGCTATAAGGACATGATTTTCATTGACTTATTTCTTCAAATGTTTTAGGTTACAGGTGGGGGATTAATTATCACTGGCTTTTTGACTGAAAGAGCATTTCTTGTGAAACATGGTTCTAATCTTTATGGACTCATTTGCCTAACTGAGCTTGGTGAAGCAAAATTCAGGACCAAAGGAATTAAAACTTTCTTGCAGTCAGAAATTCTTAGGAATAGAATATTATTATTTGCTTTCCCTCCACAAACTTGATATTTGTTCTATTTTCTTTACCCAAGAATGGAAAATCACAAATGAATTTAAAAAATTTTCCTAAATACGTAAATGTATACCCCAAATAGAAGATTCAGTATGAGAAAGGAAATAAGGAATTCAGGTTAATAATCACAGCTGGGGAAGAAGAGAAGGAAATAGAACCAAAGTTGAGTACAGGGGTGATCACAAATATATTTTGTAAGTTTCTTCCTTTAATGAAGATCTGAGCAAATGTTAGTACTTATTAAAGGTAAGTGATTGGGTCACAGATGTGCCCATATTACTATCGATTCTTGTCCATGTGTGAAATATTTAACCATAAAAAATAAAGTTTTCAATAAAATAAATTCCCTAGGCAGTGAACTGTGCCTGGTACTGATACTTGTCTATGCAATGGCCATTAAATCATCTTTCTACCTAACAGATCTCTAATTTTCTTCACCCTCCTTTGAGCAACCTCATCCTTTAGGTGGTCTGGGCCTCTCCCCATCTGTAAAAAATGAAACATCATCTTCTTGCTAATAATTGTTTCAGGCAAAGGAATGTAATGCAATTTGGGCCAGTGAGAGGGAAGGGGCACCAGAGGGAGTTCTGGAAACATTTTCTAGATTTGAAATAGAGTCACATGAAGTAAGTTCTCTTCCCTACTTCTGGGCTTTGCTGTCTACGTGGGATTCCTGGAACTGCTGCTGTCACCCTGATACCTGGGGAGCCCAGCCTTGAGTGGTAAGTGAACATGCAGAGAAAGGCAGAAAGATGGGGAATGGAGTAAGTTAGTTAATTACTGAATTAAATAATCATGTAACTCTTTACACTTTTTGTAATGTGAAATGACAAATATTCTTAAAGCTACTTTTTCATTGAGATGGCTAAAAACTTCCTGATTGATATATACTCGTTTGTTGACTTATTTTTCTATTGGATTGTCTACTTAGGATAAATTCTCAATAGTAATTACTTTTTATTGCTCTTGAAATATATTCAAAAATTCCTTTCCAATATAATAGCTAAAATTCAACAATGTAGGAAAATGCAAAGACTATGAAAAATAATGACCATAATAATAATTTTGTGGGTAACAAGCCATGTTAAAACCTGTTGAGCGGGGCTTGCCTGGTGGTACAGTGGTTGAGAGTCCGCCTGCCGATGCAGGGGACATGGGTTCGTGCCCCGGTCCGGGAAGATCCCACATGCCGCGGAGCGGCTGGGCCGTGAGCCATGGCCGCTGAGCCTGCACATCCGGAGCCTGTGGTCCGCAACGGGAGAGGCCACAACAGTGAGGGGCCCGCGTACCGCAAAAAAAAAAAAAAAAAAAATTCTCCTTCAAGAAATTTACTTTCTTTTAGGGGAAAAAGAATAAACAGTACTTCTCCCTCACTTTTCTGCAGGTTTTCTTATCTCTTTCATATATTCAGGTTACAGACAAGGAAATGTCATCTCTCTTTAATTCACACTACGCAAAGCCAGAAATAATAGTGTTTTCTGCTTGAATGCAAAGCAATCATTTATCTGCACATCCCTGAAAGGACTTAATTTGCTCAGCTAGTCAGTATTCTGCCTCTGTTAAAGGAACCCGGGCGCACTCTTGGACTTTTAACTCACGTTTCTCCCCCAGTTCACCCACACCCCACCTCTTGCAGCTTCCCCAAGTAAGAACTGGCTGCCAACCTCTCCCCTTCACCTTCTTTAGGTTAACTTTTCTGTGCTCTCGATACCACCAGTGCTTAGTCTCAAACTTCAGGACTCACATTTGCCTAAAATAAATAAGAAGCAGAGGGAACAGGCAACCAGCTTGCTTGCCACCTTTTCTGAGAGCATGACATAATGCTGTCCTATTCCGCAAGTGCTACAACTGGCTGACAGACATTTAAAGAATCTCAGTGGTGAGAGATGAGGAATGTCCCAGCTAGGCCTGGCAGCAGAATCCAAACTCACACACAGAAGCTTTTTAAAGGCACAGTGGGAAGAATTTTTAATGTTTCCATTCAGAGGGGGATTTAACAGTACATTGACAAACCACCTAGACATTTTGCTGTGCTCAGAGCTAAAATGTGTCTTTTCTTTTTCTTGTAGCCTTATGCTATTCTGCACAGCTCTGAACAGGATCAATACTATTACACCTCCACTTGTTCTATTGGCATTTCTTAATTTCTAGCCTGATTAAAAAGAGAGAGAAAGAAAGAATTAAGAATTTGAAGTAGCACACTTAAATAAAGTTCTATTATCTAAGAGTGATTGGCAGATACTATCTATTTATAGTTTGGGAGTCTATAAAATTATTCTGTAAAGGTCTTCTCCAAATTAATGCAATATATTAGGTAAATAAAAAACATTGTATTTTAGGACTGAGGGAGATAATGAAGAAACACTCAAGAAGGTGACCAATTAAGACAATGTATTACATACATGTTATGTGCATATAAACATGCATATGTGTATATATGTACCACAAACAAATGTACGTGTTACTATGCATATGTAAACACCATATGGGATGTGAAATTACATACCATTCCCATTTATCTCACTTCTGTGTCTCAGACTCTTCTGTAAAATAGAATTGGCAAGTCTCCAGTGTTTCTTTATAACTTTATAATGAATCTCCAAGCTTTGAAGATTTTAAGTTCCACAGACATTCAAGGGAAGAAGCTGATATGGGCCGGCATAGTTACAAAAATCTTTATGGAGGAAGAACTCAAACAGAATATTGAAGGGTAAATAGAATGTGTTAGTGACAGTAGAATAGGTGGAAGTAGACTTTTATGAGATTAAGCTTTCAGAAATGTTATCTATCCAGTAGTGACAAATATATAATTAAAACTTTCAGTGGTTAATGGAGTTGGGAGAGCAAGTGACCAAGCCCTGGTAAAGAAGGGGACCTGCTCTCCTCCCTTTGTCACAGAAAGTAGGGCATATCAGGATTTCCTTGAGATAGGATCCTAAATCCTAAATTGTTCTAAGGAATAAGTTATAATCACAAATTTGTGCATGAGGTAGAGATACCTGGCAAATGAGAATTATTTTTCAGTGGATGCTTTGGCTCTGGGTCAGGGAATTAGGCTTGGTAAGAGTTCACCAGGTTTTGTATCCAAGAGTTGCTCTAGGAACTTCAGGGATCATGAAGACAACCCCTTTCCCCCCACCCCAGCTTTATATCACTTTTATATCACTGATATATAACAGTGTGTGAGTTTAAGGTGTACAACATGTCAATTTGATTCACTTATATATCACAAAATGATTACCACCATAGTGTTAGCTAACATCTCCAGCATGTGACATGATTACCATATCTCTTTTTTTGTGGGAAGAATATTTAAGGTGTACTCTCCGAGCAGCTTTCAAGTATATAACACAGTATTATTAACTACAATCGCCATGCTGTACATTAGATCCCCAGAACTTATTTGTCTTATAACTGGAAGTTTGTACCCTTTCCCCAACATCTCCCCCCCACACACCCCTAGCCCCTGGTAACCACCATTCTACTTGATGTTTTTGAAGTAGTCTTTATTGGATGTCTCCAAATTCAATGAATCTCTGTAGTAAGTAGTTGCTCTCTTTGTTCTATGTTTCATCAAATCATCTCAGTTCAGAACCGTGTGAAGATTTACCTTAGAAGAAATAATCAGGAAAAAAAAGATTGGTGGTCATTGGATATATAACCTAAGAATAATCTTCATGATACATTTTTAAGCGAAAAAGAGCAGGTTACAGAAGACAGAGTACTTTATGATTGTGCATAGACACAGTATATCCCACAAACTACCAATGTGAACTTGAAATTTATCTTTGGTAAGATTACAGAGGGAAAGTTAGTAACAGTATAGCATAAGGTTTCCCAGAAGTAGGAAATGGTGATAATGTAGAGCCAATATGGGATGAATTCATTGTACCAGCTAAATATATACTGTTTTCTTAAAATTATTAATTTTGTAGATATGGAGTTTTACAAACAATTATCAGAAACAAAATAGAAACATACAAAGAATATTGGGTCTAATTAGGAATCTGGGTTGTATGAGCGTTTGGGCTATTAACCAAGCAGGTGTTATGTCTGGAAGCAAAACCTTGGGCCAGACTTTAGGCCCAAACAATATCGAATGATCAAAGATGTTCTAGCCAGGAAGTAAAAATAGGTCTGATTGAAATGAATAAATGTATTCCTAGAGAAAAATGCAAGAGTAGAGGTTAAGGCTAATGGGAGCAGAGTGGAGGTAAAGAAATGAGGCTGGCCAAGCACAGGGCTACTGAAAGAATTCTTCCAGAAAGCCTGTCATTGCTTCTGCTCGTTCCTGAATATTCAATGTGCAAATAGTTTAAAAGCTCTGACCATGGCTGCTGGCAAAGGAATGATATAATCTATCCAAAATTTAATAAGCATTTCATGCTATACTTGAGACAAGATGGAGAAGTAAGGGCTGCATGAAAATTCATATAGATGAATCCATAATTAACTGAGTGAACATATCCAGGAAGTGACTATAGAATCTTCACATCAACTTGAAGGAAGCTTCCCTAGCGGGATACCTAGTGATCTATGCGTGCTTCTTCCCCTTTTAACATTTTTAGTAACAACTTGAATGGAGCTATTAGAACTGAGGAGCTAAAATACAAAAGTGAACTATAGTGACAGGCAAAATGAAATATGTTTAAGATATTACAGAAATATTTAAGATTCTATGCTAGGAGAAATCAGGAAGATCTAAATGGCAGAAGGTATGTGTTATATTCATAGACTACAATATTCAATTTCATGAAGATAACATTTCTATCTAAATTCATGTATAGACTCAATATAATCCCAATCAAAATGCCAGAAAAATGTCTTTTTTTCTGGTGTTTTTTTCTAGAAATTGAAAGTGTTTCTAAAATATGTGTGGAAATGCAAAGTATCAAAATAACATAAATAATTCTGATATAACATATAAAATAGGACTTCCCTGGCAATCCAGTGGTTAAGACTCTGCGCTTCCACTTCAGGGGGTGTGGGTTCGATCCCTGGATGGGGTATTAAGATCCCACATGCTGCACAGCCAAAACATTTTAAAAAATACAATAAAATGGCTCACATCAAAATATAACTTATAACAAGCCTTATACTAAACTTAATATAACACAAGCATTATCTGTACTAAAAACAAGACTTACACACACACACACACACACACACACATCTATTAATAAAATAACTGTAAAATGTGGGGGCGGGAGAGACAGATGGTATTTCCCCACATGGCGCTGGTTCAGTTGAATATCCATGTTTTTAAAATACATGAATATTGACCACTACCTCACACCATACCCAAAATTCAACTCCAGAAGAACTGTAGATCTAAAAGCAAACAGTAAAACAATAAGAAAAAATGCTTCTAGAAAATAGCATAGAAGAAAAGTTCACATCCTTGGAATAGTCAGTTTTCTTTAAGCAGATTTCTTAAATACTAACCATAAAATATTAATAAATTAGTCTTTGTTAAAATTAAAATCTGTGGTTCATCAAAAGATATTATTAAGGGTGAGAAAAATCAATTGAAAGACTGGAAAAATATTTGCAATACACGTGTACTAGTTGTATTGACATATAGAAAACTCCTGCAAATGAATAACTAAAGGACATAAAACTCATTTACGAAATGGACAAAACACTAAACAGTCACTTTAGAAAACAGGATATACAGCTGCCCAGTAAGTACATGGAAACGTCTTCAAATCTGTAGTTATTAGGAAAGTGCAAATTAAAGCCACAATAAGCTATCACAACCCGCCCACTAGAATGGCTTAGATTAAAAAAAAATAATAATAATAAGGAAAAGAACACCAACTCTTAACAGGGATGTAAAGTAAGTAGAGTTCTCATACACTTTTTCTGTGAACGTAAATGGATACAACCATCTTGAATATCTTTAATGTGTTTGCTAAATCTGAATATGTTATGCCCCAAGACTTAGTCATTCTAATCTTAATGTATAAACTCAATACAATGAGTGCATCTATGCACCAAAAGTTACGTATGAGAATATGAATAGCAGCTACATTCATGATACCCAAACTTGGAGAACAAATTGTGAAATATTCACTCAATGAAATATTATACATAAATGTAAAACAAAGAATTGCTGCATGCAAAGGCAAGTAGACATAATACTGAGAAAATGAAACTAGACATAAGGAAGTACATATTATATAACTCATCTATATAAACTTCAAGCACTAGCAAATCTAATCTGATGGTAGAAGCCAGTATAGTGCTTCTATGGGGGTGGTATTAAGTGGGAGGGGCCATAAGGGAGGCATCTAGGTATAGGTAATGTTATAAATCTTAGGTTAAATGGTGGTGACATGAAAGTATACAGCTCTAAAAATTCATCCAGTTGTAACACTTAAGATTTATGCATTTTATTATTTGTATGTTATACTTCAATATAAGAAAACTAAGAAAAATATTCTTAAAGCATTAAAAAATTGAATCCATGTATATATAGAAATGTAGGAGTTTAACCAAGAGAGCTTTATGCTTCAATGCAAGGTTGGCTTGTTTTGAAAATCCATCAATGTTATTCACTACATTAACAGATGAAAAGGAGAAAATATAATCTCAGTATATATGGAAAAATGATTTGATATACCTCAAACCTATTCATGATTTAAAAAGACAGACATGAAGCTAGGAATGGATGAGAACTTTCTTAACTGCTTAATTTATAGAGTGTATTCATTTCTTAAAAAACTGCAGCAAACATCATTTCCTGAAACTGGAAACAAAACAAAGATGTTTGTTATCAGCACTTCTATTCAATAGTGTATAGTACATCCTCGCTAGCATAGAAAACACAAGGGAAAAAAAAAAGTATACTGATTGGAAGAGAAAAAGTAAAACTGAGAATAATCATAGACAACAGATTGTAGGTACTTTTAAGTTTTCTATTTATACAGAAAAAAATTAGAATTACAAAATTATGAATATTAATGCATAAAATAAATGATATTTTCTATAGCCACAACCAGAAAACTTTGTAAACTACCATTTAAAATAACATCAAAAAACTTTGCATAACTATGAATGAATAAATATTTTTTGAAATGAGTAAAAATGCTTCACACAGAAAACTGCAAAAAATATTACAAGAATTTTTTTTTTAAAGTTAATAAAGGAATAGTCTATGTTCAGGATTGTAAAGGTGTCATTTCTCTCAAAATGTTTTATATGTTTGTTGCTAACCCAATCAATATTCCAGTGGAGGTTTTTTGAAGTTGGCAAATTGAGTCAAAGTTTATGTAAAAATCCAAAGGGGCAAGTATATTTAAGATTATCTCAAAGAATAAATGTGAAAGAATTATATTCCCAGTTGTTAAGTCTTATAAAACTCACGATGAATTTGAGTATGTAGTATTTATGTAAGTGTAGACAAAAATACAATGGAACTAAAGAGAGTCCAGAAACGGATTCACCCATATATGAATACTTAGTTTATAAAAATGACACTGAAGGGGTCTCCCTGGTGGCGCAGTGGTTGAAAGTCTGCCTGCTGATGCAGGGGACGCGGGTTCATGCCCCGGTCCGGGAAGATCCCACATGCCACGGAGCGGCTGGGCCCGTGAGCCATGGCCACTGAGCCTGCGCGTCCGGAGCCTGTGCTCCGCAATGGGAGAGGCCGCAACAGTGAGAGGCCCGCGTACCGCAAAAAAAAAAAAAAAAAAAAAAAAAAAGTAGCGTTAATGTAGTTGTACAGCCTAATAATATTCCATAGAAAGCCAACATAACCAAAATCTCTGCAGACAATGGTGTGACCAAAAATGGGAATTAATGTACCCATTAGGCAAGACTGTGAATGCGTATTTCTTTCCACATAATGTGTATTTCTTTCCACATTATTGATGGGGATTGAGAATAATGCATTCCCCAGACCAGTAATCACAGACCAAATGACAAATATTTTGTAGATCCCTTTCAGTAAAAACACCACATCTACCGGAGCAGTCACACTTGAGACTGAGGTTACTCAACGTTTTTGGTAGTTTACAATGATCTGCCACAATTTATCTGGTTTTCATAGGAGCCAAACAGGTAAATTGAATAGGGAATAATGAGGACTCCAAAATCTGTGTCCTTTAAGTCTTTGTTTGTAGAACTAACCTCTTCAGTTATTCCCAGGATATATTGCTTCTGCTTTACTATATTGGATAGAAACCAAGGGGGAGGGAGCAGTTTTAGAGACTTTCACCTGACCCCTTCTACTATAATGGTTTTTACTAAACAGGTCAAAAAACCTAAAGCAAGTGAGGGAGCAATCTATACAGAATTTGGGGACAAAGCACTCCCAGGTATCTCAAAATAAAGACCTTGACTTTTGAATATGTTTGGAGCATTTAAGAAATCAAAGGGTCTGGTTTGTCTGAGTGAGCAAGGGGAGGGTGATAGTGAAGACTGAAGATTTTATTACACATCTCACAGAAACTGATAGGTTATGCAGATAAAGAACTCATTAAGAAAGGTAAAGATTAGAAAAACAATAAACTTGATTATTCACATATATTCTCTTATATTGAACAATTGGTGAATACACATTAATTTAAGGCAAATATAGAACATTCATGCAAGCTGATGACCATAAAGCAAACTTGCTTTATTATAAAACTATCATGGAGCTCACATTCTATGAAATTAAGTTAGAAATATAAACATTGAAGACAAATTCATCAACCAAAAAAGTACAGTTGGAACTTTAAAAAAAAAGTTAAGTAACTAATGAATCAATTAATATATCATTAAGATTAAAGAGTGCTTAGAAGTGAATGGTAATTAAAAGGCTATATAGTGAAACCCATGAGAAACAATTAAAGCAGTAATGTAAAGGAGAAATGTAAGTTTTAAATCATTAGATTTTGGGGAAAAAAGGCTAAATATTAATGAGTTATGTATTGAAGATAAATAAACTGAAAAAAGAACAGTAGAATAAACCCCAATGTCATAAAGGTAAGAAGAGAAAGTAATGAATTAAAGAACTAATCTACACTTAAGAAGATAAACAAGTCAAGAGCGATTTCTTGAGAAAAACTAATCAATTGACAAATCTGAAAATATATATAAAGAAAAAATCAGATGTGGTAAATAGTTTGTTACATTGTCTCTGATAAAGGAGTAAGTCCTCAAAGCAAAAATAGTTAGCTTTAAGAACTGTGTACACAAAAGCATTCTCCATGTTCCAATTGTTCATCCCTTTTATGGACATTAACTGGGTCTCTTAAACATACACATTAAATTTTTCTAATGGGCTGATTCATTATTAATAAACAAACCAGAAATGTGCATAAAAATATGCAAAACACCTATCAGTTTACAAATTTAGATCTAAATTTTCAGCAATTGAACACGTATACAAAGTGTAAATGTATAACTTACAACCAATAGAAAAATTTAGAAGACAAAATTCCTTAAACAACAGCTCATTTTTTTTTAATCCTATTCAATTTTAGACGATCTTGGGAGAGCATCTAATTGCTTTTTTCAGACCAAGAATAAAACTTGCAGTCTTGTTTAACACATTTACTGTTTTTCAAGTTCAAAATTGCAAGCCCCATTGTCCATAAAAAAAGCATACTTCCTTCACCAGTAAAATTTCATTATCTATTATTTGGGACTGGAAGCAGTTTACACTAAAATTTTAAATTAAATAAACAGTGAATTTATCATGTCTCAATATATAAACCAAATCTTTCTCATGTATTGCTCTCCAGATACAGCAATGGCAATGATAATAACTCCTTATATTTCTCTTGCACAGTAGAGTTCATAAAACATTTTACAAACCTTGTTTCATAAAACTCATCTAGTCCAATGTATTTAATTTAATCTTCATCAAGGGGAAAGAAAATATTAGGAATTCTGTTAAAATCTTACTATGGTCTCCACCTAGGCCACCCTCATGATGGATAAGGTCCATCAAAATAAGTAGCCAAATCTCAAGTCTCCCCCATTTCTCACTTTATATCCAGAAATTCCTCTTTTCTCTTTTCCCCTTCTCTCGGGGTTCTTCATTTGTGGACTCTAATCATCATTCTACTCTCCCCCCTTTTCTTTCCCTCTCATTTGTGCACTACCCCCAGGGCTTGGAGGTACTCCAAGCACAGTGAAACCATGAAGAGCTCACCACCATCATCCCAGTTTAACACTCTTATTCACCACCACTGCCGTCCCCTCCCCTACTCCCCTTCCCCCTCTCTTCTCATTTTCTAACTCCCCTCCCCTCCCTCCTTTCTGCTCACTATTCAGCTTTAGTTCTAAGACAAAATAAACCTTGGCATTGGTCATCAGCAACCCTTCTTTCCCTGTCCTCCCTGCTTTACCACCGTTTCTCCTCTACCCCAACCTTTCCCAGTGTTTAGAGGCTTGTGAGAGGAGATTAAACTAATCCCATCCACCGACAAGCTCACTAAGCAGTTCCTGAGTAAAGTCCAAAATTCCTGCCAAGCAATAGAGCTGGGGGAAAAATTAATGTAACAATCAGCACATTATAGCGATAGCTTTTCCGTGAAAATTCTTTCTCATTTAATAATCCCATATAAAGTCAGGAAAAAATATGAAGCATGGAGGGGAATATAGGGACAATTAATTTTTTTTCTTATTAAACATAAATTAAGCAACTAAGTATGTTGGCACCATGGTACTTTTTTTTTTAAGTAATTTTAACCTACCTTTTTCTTCACAAAATGGGAATGAGTGTGTAAATAGCCAACATTTAAGTGGTTTTGGATTGGTTCATTTGTTAATTAATACTTAAGAAAGTAGAATTAGAAAGACTGGGCAGGAGTAAGGCAATTTCAGAGCGTGGTGCCTGCAGCATACTGATGCCTCTGTTCCTGGCTCCAGTCCTGAGAGACAAGGAAAGCCACAGTCATCCCTCCATCTTTAAAAGGAGATAGGCCACTCCTACTACCTTCTTCCAATACCTTGGTTTGCTCACCCAGTATACATAGGTTTCTCTAGAATACAAGCCTAAAAATATAATCTGATAGGTAATATGTCAATCAGCATCTTGAATACCTGCAGATTTCACAGCATTTTTACTTGTTTTCAAGGAACTAATTTGAAATAAATTTGCGTCTCAAAAGCTGAGGTAGGCAGAGGCAGTCATTGCCAGTGTCTGTGTAGGGGGTAAGAAATTTCTATTCAAGCAAGGGTGAATGCAATTGGTAATGTTTAAAAAAAAAAAAAAAGTGGGAGGAGTTCAAGGGGAAAGTTTAGCCTCAAGGGTAAATCTATGATTTATATTCTTGGCATTCATTATGCCAAAGAATTCCATGTTTAAACGAAATGGAAAGGGTTTTTGAAAAAATAAAAGAAATAAACAAAAAGAGCTCTAAAGACACAACTGAAAGGCTGAAACCACATTGAAGGCAACAACCAAGAGAAGTGTTAAACATTATCTTCTAGAACAAGGAAAGTCCTAACCAACTCCTCTAGTATTTAAGAAAAGGTACTTCTAAATGAGTCCCCCAAAAGTGAATTGTATTCAGAAAGGCATTTAAACCACAGTTATGCAATGTCAGACTCCCCAAAGCAATAGATCTTTTCCAAATACCTTCATGGTTTCCTGAGAAACTTTAGAAAGAAAGAAAGCACTGAATTTGGTATTCACTTTATTATATATATATATATATATATATATATATATATATATGTATGTATATATATAAAATAATAATATATTATGTATATAAAATAAAGTGAAATATATATATATATACACAATAACAGCCATTGTGAATTCTTGATGCCTTTTGGCTATTGATAGGAACCAAAAAAAAAAAAAAAAACCTTCATCATTTCACCAAGTGTTTACTGGACACTTATTCTTGGAAAATCACTATGTTTGACAAAAGGTTCCTGAATCCAAGAAGTACGGCTTTGGAAATATTTTTGTGTTATAATTGTTTTTATAGTTACCTTTCTTAAGTTTAAATATATACATATTAACTCCTACTTCGAATTGAGATTGTATAGGGGTAAATGATACCATACTACATGGATTATTTCAGGCATATTTCATGTGATAAACACATGGGAGAAACAATCTATTCTGTATTTCCTTGTGTAATATTTTCATTAATATTCCAGAAATTTGAACTATTATCAACCACATAAATTTGCCTAAAACAATACAATACAATATGTTTTCTTTCACATGCTGTGCCGTCATTGATTCTCACACTTTCTAGAGTAGGAAGAGCATGTAATAATTGCTGATGAGAACAGTGATGGACACAATGTTTCTTTTTCTATGATATGATAACAACCTACTGAGTAGGGGCTCAAAATTAGATTGTCTTACTTCTGTCTCAGCTTCTTAATAGATAGAGCTGGCTGTAATCCCACTGATAACTCATTCTTAGCAGACTGTGTCAGCAGCTTCACTTTGCATGCTACCCAAGAAGGAACAAGAGAGATATCAGGGAACTGCATGCACTCACTTGTATCCTTTATTTCCAATTAATGCTGCTGGTTTAATCACCCTCCCTCCCTCCTTTCCTTTCATTCACAAATATTTATTTTGAACTTAAAAAATGAGTCAGACTGGAGATACAGCAATGAACACAACAAAGTTCCTCCCTAATAGAATGTATAAAATTGGACAATAAGGCAATAAACTTATAAATGTATAATGTAGTAGTGACAAATATTATGGAGATAAATTAACAGAAAAGAATAAGGGAGTGCTAGGATGATGCCATGTTAGAGTGGTTAGGAAATGCCCCTCTGCTCAGGTAACATTTGAGCAGAGATTCAATGGAAGTGAGGGAAGGAGTCATGCTTGTCCAGAGCAGATATCTGGACAAGACAATTTTAGATGGATGGAATAGCAAGTACATGCCAAGGAAGACGAGGAGGCTAGCGTGACTGCAGAGGGGACTTAGAGGCAGAGCAGGGGCGTGCGGGAGGTGACAGGGCTCAAGTGCAGAAGGACAGCGGAGGGAAAGATCATAAATGGCTCCTCAAATGAGATGAGGAGCCACTGGAGGTTTGTGAAAAAAGGAGAGACATGATTTGATTTCTACTTTTCACAGATCACTAGGGCTGCTGGCTAGAAAATAGCGTAAAGGGCAAGTTGGAAGCCTATCAAATGGTTACTGTAATACAAAGCACAGATGAGAGATAATGGTGACTTGAACCAGGACAGTCGTGGTAGAGATGGAGAGAAGTGGTTTGATTTTGGATATATATTAAGTTAAACTATTTGAAATTGATGTTTTTAGAGATAAAAAATGGTCCAGATTGGCAATTTTATACGGGTATACGTAATATTTGAAGGTAATGCCAAAGGTATCTTGCTATGAATCAGAACTACTGTGTGTGGAAAAAAAAAAGTACATTGAAGCTAATTGCAAGGTTTTTTGAGCTGAACTCAAATAGAAGAATCCTTAACTAAGATGGGGAGGACTGCCAGAGGGTAAGTTTTAGAGGCCAATCAGTATCTTCTCTTTAATATGTTAAGTTTAAGATGCTTATTAGTCATTCAAGTAAAGATATCAAGGGCTTCCCTGGTGGCGCAGTGGTTGAGAGTCCACCTGCCGATGCAGGGGACACGGGTTCATGCCCCGGTCCGGGAAGATCCCACATGCCGTGGAGCAGCTGGGCCCGTGAGCCATGGCCGCTGAGCCTACGCATCCGGAGCCTGTGCTCTGCAACAGGAGAGGCCACAACGGTGAGAGGCCCGCGTACTGCAAAAAAAACAAAAAAACACAAGATATCAAGTAAGCAGCTGGATGTGTTTTGGAGCTTGGCAAAAGGTTCAAATTGGAGATACAAACTAAAGAGTAGCCCCTATGAAGAGTCGTCTCAAAGCCATATGTCTTAGTCCATTTGGGTTGCTATAACAGAATATCATAGCCTGGGTGGCTTATAACAACAGAAACTTATTTCTCACTGTTCTGGAGGCTGGAAAGTGTTAAGATCAAGCAAGGTCCTGCCAGATTTGGTGGCTGTGAGGGCTTACTTCCTGGTTCATAGTTGGCTGTCTTCTTGCTGTGTCTTCACATGGTTCAAGGGGGAAGGGAGCTCTGTGGGAATTCTTTTAAATGGGGATGAATCTCAATTATGAGGGTTCTACTCTCATGACCTGATCACCTTCCAAAAGCACCACCTGCCAATACCATTACACTGGGGATTAAGTTTCAACATGTGAAGTTGGGTGGAGGGGGACACAAATATCCAGTGTATAGCATTCCACCTCTTGCTTTCCCAAATTCACATCCTTCTCACAGGCAAAATACATTCATTCCACTGAATAGCCCCAAACATCTTAACTTGTCCCAGCATCAACTTTAAAGTCTAAATCCAAAGTCTCATCTATGTATCTAGATCAGATATGGGAGAGACTCAAGGTAAAATTCATCCTGAGATGAATTCCCCTCCAGTTGTGAACCTGTAAAAACAAACAAATTATGTTGTTTTAAAAAATACAATGGTGGAACATGTATAGAATAGACATTCCCATCCCACAAGGGAAAAAGGAGAAAGGAGTGACAGGTCCCAAGTAAGTCTAAAACCTAGCAGGGCAAATTTCATTAGACCTTAAGGCTGGAGATAATTCTCTTTGGCCTGGATGTTCACTGGGAAGGCTCTTTAGTAGGCTCTCAGCCAGGCCTGCCCTTAGTGTTCTCCCCAGGTTGGGTTACAAGGCTCCTAGCAGCTCTCCTTTGAAATCTAGGGAGAGGCAGCCATGTCCCTGGGCCCTTACACGCAGAGCACCAGTAGAGAGGTATTGTGGGGATGCTGCCAAAGTTTGTTGCCTGCACCCTCCAGCAGGCAATCACTCTAGTCAACCCAGGTGTCTCTCTAGGGCCCAACTGAACTATACTTAGCTCCTGGGGTAGCTGAGGAACTCCATGGATAATGGCATGGGCACTGGAGTGTGAGAAGCAGAGCCTGTGATGTAAGGCTAGACAGCCTGGGATGAAATCACCTACATACCTAGTGTACATAGTGCACATAGCATTGTGACAAATAAGTTACAGGACTCTGAATTCCAATCCATCTGTGCCACGTACTATGTCTCTGTGCTTAGAAATGTCATTTAATATAGTCCCATGCCTCAGTTTCCACATCTGTAAGATGGGGATAATGATATTAGTGCTCACATCATAATGTTGGTGTGAGTCTTAAAAGAGTTAATGCATCTAAAGTACTTAGAACAGTGCCTGGCATACAGTAAGTGCTATATTAAGTATTAGTTATTCTTTCTCCATCTTCTAACAGATGGAGAAGGTTGTGTTGGGAGGTTTAAAGCCAATGCTAAGTTAAAGTGAAAACCTATAAGCAATCTCACCTTCGATGCTAACATATTAACATTTCTTCAGGGGAAAAATCATGATGCTCAGTTCATCTTCATAGTTCTTACAATCAGAAGAATCAATAGCAATATGATAGATTTGTATCTAAGCTTTGGGAGCTGTGTTTTTCTATTTTACAGTAAAGCTAGGAGATAACTTATCATGGAATGTTCACCAGATGCCAATTTAAACTGGAAACTCATTTACCCTTCCGAAGATGAAGTAATTAACACTTATTAAGCTTCTGCTATATACAAGAAGTTGTAGTAAAGAGGTAGTGTTAAGAACACAAATATCAATTCCACTCTAGCAGTACTGAGAAAGAGCTTTGGAGTTGGGCAGAATTGTAGCTGAGTTCTGTCACCACTGTTTGCTTTGGGGAAAGACTACTCAACATGCCTGAGCCTCAGATTCTTCATCTGTAAAATAGAAATAATAAAGATCTAACTCATAATGTAGTTGCTTTATTAAATAAAGTTTGCCTTTAATTGGTTGGGAAAGAAAACCCAACAAAGTTAAAATACTTCAGAGACAACTTGTAATAAATACAATGATTAATGAAGACCAAAAATTGTGTACCACAGGAGTACAGAAGAGAAAGAAATCTTTTTCCAGAAAGGTTTCAAAGAGAAGGTGGCCTTCATTTAGCAAATAAACACGAGAATGTGTATTTCATTATATCAGAGACAGTGGCAACAATGAGGGAGAACTCACAGAATGTATAATGGTAAAATATATATTTTGACTAGAGTGAAAAATACTTGAGGGTGAGAGGATAAGGAGAAATAATACGTGAACTGGTTGATTGGAAATAAATTTAAAGGGTATTGATAATTCTGATATTCTGATGAAGATTTTGAACTTCATACCTATATTAGAGTTCTCCAAAGGAAAAGTACCAGTAGGAGGTATATATATACAGAAAGAGAGAGAGAGAGAGAGAGATTTACTCTAAAGAATTGTCTCATGGGAAACAATATGAAGGCTGGCGAGTCCCATCTGCAGGATGACTGGGCAAGCTGGAGATCCAGGAGAGACAATGGTGTAGTTCCAGTCTGAGCCCAAAAGCTCAGAGAACCAAGAAGGTCTATGCAGTGTAGTTCTAGTCCAAAGGCTGGCAGACTCAAGACCCAGGAAGAGTCAAAGTTTCACTTTGAATCTGAAAGCAGGAAAAAGTCAATGACCCACTTTTAAGATAGTCAAGGCAGAAGGAATGCTCTCTTGCTGGGGGTAGGGTGATGGGTCAGCTTTGTTGTTCTTCAGGCTTTTACCTGATTGGTTGAAGGAGGACAATCTGCTTTACTCAGTCTACTGATTTGAATGCCAATCTCATCCAAAGATACTCTCACAGAAACACCTAGAATGATATTTGACCAAATATCTATGTAACCCCATGACCCAGTTAAATTGACATAGAAAATGAGTCATCACAATACCTTTATCATTTGGAAGTCATTGAAAGCTTGGAAGCAGGGAAGTACATCATGAAGAAAACAATGCATTAGGAAGAAAATCATGAATGGATTTCTGTGTAGTGAGGTAGAGGGAGAAAATACTATGTAGAAGCCTAAAATGAGGTAATAATAACATCAATCCACATGGAAAGAGGAAAAGATTAGAAAGAAAGTGGAAAGAAAAAGTATGTTGTGCCATTTGCTTATATATATATATATATATAAAGCCATATATATATGGCCTTGACATTCCATGAGTCTCCAGGTTTCTAGTCTGTGGTGTGATCCAATAAATTCCTATGATTAGAGACAACAGGCAAGGAATCCACATAAAGAATATACTTTCCGTGGGCTTCCCTGGTGGCGCAGTGGTTGAGAGTCCGCCTGCCGATGCAGGGGACATGGGTTCGTGCCCTGGTCCAGGAGATCCCACATGCCACGGAGTGGCTGGGCCCGTGAGCCATGGCTGCTGAGCCTGTGCGTCCGGAGCCTGTGCTCCATAACGGGAGAGGCCACAACAGTGAGAGGTCCGCATACCACAAAAAAAAAAAAAAAAAAAAAAGAATATACTTTCCACAGTTAATTTTGGTTGACTATCCAACAGCCATTTCCCCTATTTTTTTGGTTGAAAGAACTTATTCATTTAATAAATATTGACTGCCTCTGTGGACAGTGTTCAGGTGTCCAGAGGCCAGGTAAAGAGCCACCTGGAAACTGGACCCCTCTCCAGCCCCAGGGTATTGATTTTAATTAGTCTCGGTCAGTCCTGGTAATTCCATTCTTCTTGACATTTAATGGTTGAGAAACAGATATAAGATGCAATTTTAGCCAATGAAATGTGAGAGGTAATTTTCCAGGAGTGTTTTGGTAAGGTTTTTAATCTTTTTTTCAGCCTTAAATGATGCAAAGTAGGGCTAACCAGAGGGAGAATTTAATTAATTTAACTATATTAAAATTATGAACTTCTATTATTAATAATGTTCATAAGATACCATTAAAAGATGGGAAAAAATAGTCCACAGAAATGGAGAAGACATTTAAAATTATATCTTAAGCAAATGGCAAATTTCAGAGTATACAAAGAAGTCCTACTGATTAAAAGGAAAAGACAACCCAGCAGAAAAAAAAAAAGACAAAAGTTTTGAATGCACACTTCACAACATGATACAGATATAATTACAAAACAATAGAAATATGTCTCCATATAAAACAATCAACAAAATATTTGTATGTACAAAATTTGTATATATAAAATCTTTTATATACATATAGTATCTATAGAAACTTTATAAAATCTACATATATGTATATATGTGAAATATTTTGTCTGTGTTTATATTATGTTGAATTTTATATATTATATGAAAAAGTGTTCAGCCTCACTGGTCATCAGGAAAGTGCATAATAGAACCACGATACAGTACTAACATATATCTACTAGAGAGTTAAAACTTAAAAAAAGAAACTACTAAGTGGTGAAAAGAATGTAGAACAACTAGAATTCTTATAAACAGTTAATGGGAATATACATTAGCAAAACTATTGAGTTTTTCTGCTGTAGCTACTAAATCTGGACATACATAAACCTTATCTAGCAATTTTACTCCTAAGTGTAATATTCATTTCTTCATCAAAGAAAAGCAGTTATTTGTTCATCAAAAAACATGTTCTAAAACTTTGTTCCTGAAGGGTCTGGGCCATTAGTAATCTTGCCTGAATTGGGTTATTGTAGTTTTCTGTTGACTTTTATCACGTGATATGATATCATGTGATTTGATATTGCTAACAAATGCCCTAAGAAACATCCTATATTCCAGACATATTCTTTCTTACCTCCATTGTGGAGTAGCAGTCTAATTTTCTCCTGGTAATCAGTATCAATCACCCAAAGTAGTCCCTGTAGCAGGACAAAAGTTGTTTCTCAAAAGAAGAAACTATCCATAGAGAATGGCAGGGCTTTGTTCCAAACTCCTGAGTCAGCACCGTAATTGACTTCTAGTGGCCTGCCTAAGACTCAAACAGCATCCCTACCTGACACTGTCACTTCAAGCACCAGTAGATCTGCTGGATCATATGACACAAGTGGAAGAGCAGCTTGCACAGCAGACTACACCTGTTTCAGAGCCTTCTTGCTCTGGGCTCCATTCAAAACAGATAGCTTTTTGGATCATTCAATAAGTGGGCTGGAGTAACATATGTAAATGAGGAATATGTTGTCTCCCAAATCCAAAGAGGTCTACTAGGCATTGTGCCTCTTTTTTTGGTTGTAGAAGGGACCAGATGCAGCAACTTATCATTTGCCTTAGAAGAGATATCTCCACATGTCCCACACAACTGGGTCCCCAGAAACTTTGCTGAGGTAGAGGTCGATGAATTTTGTCAGATTTATTTCCCACCTTTTGACGTACAAGTTTCTTACCAATAAGTCTAGAGTGGTTGCTACTTCTTGCTCATGTAATGGACCAGAGTGGTTGCTACTTCTTGCTAATGTAATGGACCAGTGTGATTGATGGTTGTCTTATGGAAAGGAAAGGCAACCAAGATCCCTGTGAACTAAATTATGACATAGGACTGGAGAATTGATATATCCTGAGGTAAGATGGTAAAGCTGTGCTGCTGGCCTCCTCAGCTGAGATCAAGCAGCTTCTGGTGGTATTTACTAATAGGTATGGAGAAAAAAATTTTCCATATTAATAGTTGCACTTGAGAGGATGTGTTAGTTTGATCAAGCAATGAAACCAATTTTGGTGCAGCAGCTACAATTGGAGTCACCAGCTGGTTAAGTTTATAATAATCCACTGTGATCCTCCAAGATCCACCTGTTTTCTGCAGAAGTCAGAAAGGCAAGTTGAATGGGGATGTTATGGAAATTACCTTCAAGTCCTTGATGATGGTACTAATCTTTACCATCTCTGCAGGAGTGCAGCTTTGTTTTTAGTTCACTATTTTCCTAGGTAGAAGTAGTTCCAGTAGCTTCCACTTGATCTTTCTCACCATAATAGTCCTCACTCAATGAGTCAAGGAACTAATGTGCAGATTCTGCCAGTTGCTAAGTATGTCTAGTCCACTTATGAATTCCAGTACTGGGAAAATAACCATAGAATCAGTTTGGGGACCTACTCTTTGACAAACCTGAACTAAAATTTCATTAATCATCTGATTCCATAAGTCCTACCCTGACTAGTGGACCACAGCAATATTTTGGGTCTCCTTGAATTAGTGTCAGTTCAGAACCAGTGTACAATAATGGCTAATTATTTCCTTTTCCCTATGTATAGTCACCCTGGTAAAAGGCCGTAGGTACCTTCAGGGAAGGCTAGGAGAAAGATTAACAGTACAAATTTTTGACAGCGTGGTAGGGCCCTTCCTCAAGAGGACCCTTTATTCAAGAGTTTTGGGGGCTATAGACTGGCTCATATCTAGGAATCAATTGATTGACCATGACTCAGTTTTTATGATTCAAGTTAGACTTTAGTTCACTTAACCTATAACGATCCCATGTACACAGATCAAGTAAGAATTTAGTAGACTGTCCACTATTTTACTTCTAGGACTCTGCGAGGCTATTGTGATAGCTGCTTTGACTCTGCTGTCCATATGGCAACACAGCCACCTTGCCTTTTGTAACTAATACCACCACTTGGCCCCTGCCACCCTGAAATCCAATTATCTCCATTATACTTAGGTTTCCTAATTCAGTGACAGCAGTTCTCACAATAATTTCTGACCTGTAGAAAAGAGTGACCAAGAAGCTCTTCAAGGATGCTGGTCTTCCCCTCACAAACTTATTTCTTAACAGTCTTGTAAGGTGAGAACTCTGGACCTTGCAGGGGTAAATGGGCAGGTCTTACATGATAAATACACTCTAACATTCCAATTTCCCTAAGCCTTTGATCATTTTACCATATACCTAGGCAGTTCTGGCATTTCAACTTAATTTAGTGTAGGTCACCTTTTGGTCTACTTTTTGGTCTATGTTTCAGTCAAACCAAAGAGAAAGAACCCTTTCTAACCTTCTAAGCTGCAACATTTAATTCAGAATCTCTGTTTAGTGGGTCCACGTCAATAAATTCAACCTTATTTAACTTTATGTTCCTTCCACCATTATCCGATGGATCAATATCCAGTCCCACACATATTCCCTGGATTTCTGTCTGTATAAATTGGAAAAAGCTTGTAATTCTTTTGGATTATGGCGCACCTCTACATGGAACGCATTTCATATCTCAACTTTCAGGGCTTGCTGGGATTTGAGTCTAGTTATAAGTCTAGAAGCAAAGAGGGGTGGGAGTGGGGGTCTTGAAGAGAATCAACAGTGCCTTGCAATTATTTCAGGGAAGGCCATTATAGTTTCTTTAGGCAAAGCAGGGTTAATCTTCTTAGAGAGGGATGTAATGGAATCCTCTACTGGCAAAGAAGACTCATCAGAATTCATGGGTTTAATGTTTCCAGCTTCATTAAGAACTTCCCACGTGTTCCCATTCCCATTTTGAGGATCTCATTCTATCCCAATTAATGCCCTTATTTTAATAGCAGAACTCTGTGATGTTGAGAATTCAATCTGCAATATAATTCAGCCACTCTCAGGATGAGGCCCTGGGTTTGGTTTTCAACAATTTCAGCTCTGCAGCTAAAGGAGATAAGGGGTTTTTTCAGGGCAGACATAGAAACTTTCAGGTCATTTGTGAGGTGCTTGAGCTGATAATTTGTATCCTATGCTCATCCTTTTCTTTCTCCACTTTGTCCAGCACAGTTAGGAGTAACCAGCCAATCTCATTATACTTATTAGTTTAACAAAAATGTTCTAAGGTATCAAATATACCATATTCCTACATTTATGTGTACACATATACACATTTCCCCTCTTTCTGTGTGTATGTGTGTGTGTGTGTGTATGTATGTGTATATATGAAACTTCAATAAAAAATGTTTTCAGTTTTATCTTTTTAAGGACATAAAGAAGTCTCTTTTGGTGGCTGACAATGTGTGTGAAAATGTTATTTTTGAAACTGCTACAGCATCATGGAACTAAAAGGAGATGAGACTTCACAGGTGGAAAGAACCTGGGCCCTTGATGACATTAACTGAATCAACCTTCAAATGCCCAATCACTAGACTTCATATTATATGAAATTACAGATATTCTTATCATGTAAGCATCTTTGAGTTGAGTCTTGGTTACTTGCATTAGATTATTTTAATGGATACACATATTGTAGAGAGTTGACAGGAAGTATTTGAGTCAATGCATTTTAGTGCAGGAGAAAACACTTTGGCATCATATACCTTCATTTGATATATTGTTATGAAGCAAGCTGTGGCAGTGCCAGAACTAGAATCCCGATCATCCTATTCTTAAGTTCATTGTTGTTTCTTCTGCATTACTCAGTGCATGAATATCGTAAATATCTTTCATTGTTCTGATATCAAGGGTCTATTATCCATATGTGCTGGCCTTCAGTTCTTACCTGAAAGATAACCTGAAATCATTTTAATAACATTTTGCTGATTAGTAACTAGTGGTTTCTAGATGTGACACTGTCTTACTGTACCAAAGACATTACTTTTTTCTCTCCATATACTGACATTATACAAAATAAAAATTCTTGAGTTAACTCATACTGTTTCTTAGCTATCCATCTCACAGATGTGTTGTCCAAAACTATCATCTGTTTCACATAGAGCACATCCATCTCGTCCATGAAAGTTTCAAAGAATAACCAAAGCTGAACTGAAATTAGTTTTTTGTCACATCTTTCCAATCTGTCAATTGTTGAGGATGAAAGATGATTGGCAAACGGTATGGCTTGTCAACTTTTCAATAAAGCACAGTAAAATCTGGAAAGATAGATGTTATGATGACCAACATTTTCATGTACTATATTTCACATATAAACAAACACTGACAAGTTTAAATAGTTTTAAATAGTCAGCAAATATTCAGTTATGTCATTTTTCTCAAATTTTAAGAAACTTTTTCTGTCCTATTGAATTTTATCACTTAGAATACCACAAAAAATGAAATTATAGAATATTAGACATGATTTGAATGTAGGAATCACTGAATCCAAGCCTATCATTTTAAAGTTGAAAAAACTGAGGTCTGACAAGGTTCATAGAACCGGTAAGAGGGAGAGTCGTGACTTGACACTTTCAGTTTTCTAACTAATGGTAGGTAGAATATCAAGCTACTATTTAACTTGCCCAAATTCTTCCAGTTAAAACATGAGGAAGCCAGGATTCAAATATAAGTCTCTTTGATTCCCAAGTTCACATTTCCAGCCATAAAGTTGTTTATTCCAACCTAAAATTGTGAAGTTTTACCATCTGAGTCTCAGTAATTAGTTCACTTAGGAAATAATTGTGTGCCTTTTAAGTTCTAGACATTTGACAAAATACTAGGTATTTAATGATGAATAAACAATCATGGTCTTTAATTATATTAAACAGACAAAGTGTATAGATAGTGGGAGAAGTGTGGAGATAGTGGAAACAGGAAACAAGATAATGTTATCTGCAAAGACCAACGTGGAGTGATATTCTGTGACACGAGAGGATTAGGCAAGAAGAGTCTTGGTTTTGATTTGGAGGAGGGTTGACAGAAGGGAATAGTAGTGGAATGCAGCATATCAGAGAGAGGGAATGGTATGTATAAGATGCTTTGAATTTAAAAACAGCTGTATATGTTGAATGAACTGGAGCTGGTGCATAGTGAGCAATTGAACAGTGGCATGGAATGAGGTTGGGGGATAGGAAATGAAAACATCATGTGAAGATTCATAGTCTTTAGCTAAGAGAGAGGTTTGGAAGTGATACCATGAAATATTTGACAGAGAGCAGATGTACAGTCATCTTGGAAAGTCAGGAGTTACAGTAAGATTGCTAGGCTATGTTGAGAACTTACATAAATTTTGAGATCCTGAATTTAAAGTGAAACTATTTGTGGTAGATTAGTAAATGGTCTCCCAAAGGTATTAGACCCTAGAGCTTGGAACCTGTGAATGTTAACTTACATTGTAATGTTTTTGCAAGATGTGATTAAGCTTAGTTTCTTGAAAAGAGGAAATTATACAGGATTATCCAGGTAGACTCTAAATGCCATCACAAGTATCCTTATACACACAGGAGAGGAAGATTGTATACAGAGAAGAAGAGGAGGCAATGTTACCACAAAGGCAGAAACTGAAATGATACAGCCACAAGGCAAGTAGTGGCAGCAGTCACCAGAATTTGGAAGAGTCAAGGAATGTGGAATATTCTCTACAACAGCCTCTGGAAGGAGAATGGTCCTGACACCACCTTGATTTCAGTCCAATGATAATGATTTCCGACTTCTAGTCAACAGAACTGTGAGGGAATAATTTTCTGTTGCTTTAAGCCAACTAATTTGTGGTGATTTGTTACAGTAGTGTTAGGAAACTAATATACCCTGGAAACTAATATACTCTACCCTGGTGCATGACTCTTTCCGCCTGCTCTGCTGTAATCACAGAAATAATGGATGGTTGAGTTATTTTTGCAATGATGATGGGGGCAGAAAGGGAAATGGTATCCTGGATATTTTCAAAATAAAGATTGAATGATTATAATAGTGAAACATGGAGTCTAAGCTGGTCATAAGGGAAAATGAAGATAAAATGAGCTGGTAGATAATGAAAACAAAAAGACATTAAAGATTAGAGGTCATGACTTAGTTGAAGAGCCATTCTAAGTGTACAGTACTTGTTAGCATTCATTAAATGTTGAATGAAATTAAATCAAATACCAAGTTCAGAGTTCTTGTGTATTGCCAAGCTCAAAATTTAGCACTGAATTATAATCAGTGGAGACTACAAAACTGGAGATGTTGCAAACTGGAGACCTCACCAAGGAAGCCATTTCCCAGAGTTACATCAGAAACTTCAGCCTGTACAATGAACACTGAAATATTAGAATCATGAGCGTACCTATTTACAAAATGCTGGATTCAAGTACTCATTGAGAAATTAACATAAGAATGAAACACTTTAACAAATATTTTGTTTCTCTCCATATTCCTTCTGCATGAGGAAACTGGTTTAAATTTTAATGTTTCCTGAGTTAAAAAAGTATCCTCTAAAGCAGAAGTCAAAACAGCATTAACCAGACACTCCCCTGTCATTTCAGGTCAAAAGATAAAATACTCAGAATGCACAGAAAGAAGAGAAACTTTACATTTGGGAAGAGTTGTGGGTTTTTTTTTTTTTTTAATTAATTAATTAATGTTTTAGTTTTGGCTGCGTTGGTCTTCGTTGCTGCGTGCCGGCTTCCTCTAGTTGCGGTGAGCAGGGGCTACTCTTCGTTGCGGTGCGCGGGCTTCTCATTGTAGTGGTTTCCCTTCTTGTGGCACACGGCCTTAGTTGCTCCGCGGCATGTGGGATGTTCCAGGACCACTGCACCACCAAGGAAGTCCCGAGAGTGGTGTTCTTAAGTTTCAGTTGGAACTTTCTAATTTAGTTGTTTTTCAAAAAATTAATTTATAAAATTGTATTTTAAGTATAAATAGATATATGCCTCTGAGACTCACTTTCTGTACAACATTTCTAGATAGAATGTTCATAAATACATTAGAGATTATCAGATTATTTTTGTTCATAAGCATTTATTCTAAGTACATTATCTTCATGGTCCTTAAATCATTTTTATTGTAAAGTACTAGACATAAGCTTTAATTCTATTCCAGATGGCTCAGCTCAATTCAACTTAATATGAACCTACACACAGTATTTACTGAACATCTATTTTGTGAAAGCACTATGCTTGACCTAAAGAAATTTTCAGGCAGAATTGACCCTTTGCCCACAATACTCTCATACTTAGTAAAGGTGAAGTTAAAGGAATATGATATTCTACTAAGTGAAGTAGTCAGTATGATACTACTTATATGTGGAATCTAAAATATGATACAAATGAACTTATTTACAAAACAGAAACAGACTCAAACAGACAGAGAAAACAAACTTATGGTTACAAAAGGAGAAGTGGGGTGAGAGAGGGATAAATTAGGAGTTTGGGATGGCAGATACAAACTACTATATATGAAACAGATAAACAACAGGTCCTACTGTATAATACAGGGAACTACATTCAATATCCTATAATTAACCATATGGAAAATAATATGAAAAAGAACATATGTACATATATGTGTGTGTGTGTGTGTATAAATATACACACACACACACACATACATACATGACTGAATCACTTTGTTGTACACCAGAAATTAACACAATATTGTAATTGAACTATATTTCAATTTAAAAAAAGGAATATGATATTCTCTGGACTAATAATTTCATAAATTTGTTCTCCATCTGAGCCAATCTGAGCCATCTGAGCCATTCCCCCTGTTACTTCACAGGATCATCAAGAGAGAACAATTTTGGGGGCTTCCCTGGTGGCGCAGTGGTTAAGAGTCCACCTGCCGATGCAGGGGACACGGGTTCGTGCCCCGGTCTGGGAAGATCCCACATGCCGCGGAGCGGCTGGGCCCGTGAGCCATGGCCGCTGACCGTGCGCGTCCAGAGCCTGTGCTCCGCAACGGGAGAGGCCACAACAGTGAGAGGCCCGCATACCGCAAAAAAAAAAAAAAAAAAAAGAACAATTTTCTGCATGGTCCATCTAGGGATTAATAATCCTTCAGATCTGGGAACTATAATAAGGAATAGTCTTTACCAAAGTTATTAAGAAATTCTCATTACAAAAGAAGGTTTAGGTTGGGGCATGGAGTTGGGGGTCCTATACCATATCCATATCTGAATCCCTTGTCCTACCCTCTAAATATTTTTCCCCATTCCCAAATTCTCAAGGCCTTTTACTGTCATTATTCAAATTTCACAGCTATAAAGACCCAGTTCATGCTGCTTTGCTGTAGGGCATAGTGCTTTGAAATGTAAAATTCCTACCTGCAGCCAATGATGTTCTAAATATTTAACAACCAGCTCTGTGATGGCGAACTGAGCCCCTCTTTGTAATATTTGCCAATTTCCATGGTGTAAATACTCCCTACATGGCTAATTTCAAACTGCCAACGTGAAGTCACTGAATGCAGGATTGGAAGGAGATGAGCTGTAGTTCACTATTATCTAGTGTTTCTACCATAGAGATATAATATATGTAAATAACCTCAAGAGCATAGGTAGCAATAAACTGCAGTAAAATAACTAGGAAGTAATAAGTTTTGAGTATTCATTATCTCTTTTCTTAAATATAATTTACTTAATTGTAAATTTATGTAATTTAATTCTTAAAAAGTTAACAGTCAGCTCTTGTGAGCAGGTATGAACTGACACCAGAGTCCACTGACTGTAACCTTATCAATATGGTATTTGTGGTATATCTCACTGTTTTATATCACAACTCCCTGTTTCTTTGTTTTGTGCCATGTTTCATAAGAGTATATCTGAGATAACTTGCTCTGAAAAGGCATAAGGAGAATAAACTTTCTGAGACTTATGCCCTGTATGATAGGGAGAATTCTAAGATGAGCGCCAAATGAGTCAAATTCTTGCATAGAGCCCTACCCTTGAGAGTGGGTGGGAAACTGTGACTTGCTTCTAGAAAAGTTGATGACATAGTCACTTTAGAGACTAAAAGATGACATCTTAGAAGATCAAATAGACAGTTTATCCTCCTGATTTTGAAGAAGTAGGCTGCCATTTGTAAGAGAGCCTATGAGAGGGCCACATGGCAAGAAACTGAGGGGTCTTCTAAGAGCTGAAATTAGCCCCCAGATGACTCAGGAAGAAAGAGGAGACATCAGTCCTATAACCACAAAAAACTGAATTCTTTCAACAACCATGTGAGTTTGGAGAGAACATGGAGCTCCAGAAAGGAATATAGCCTAACTGACACCTAAATTTTTCCTATGTGAGACCCTGAGCAGAGAATCCAGTTTAAGTCAGGATGGGCTCTTGACACATAGAAATTGGTCAATGTAGATAGTTTTAAGCTGCTAAGTTTGTATAATTTGTTATGCAGCAATAGGAAACTAATACACTATTTATACTTGAATGAGAACATGCTAGTATAAAAATCAAATTGAAAATTTTCTCCAGAATTTTGAAATCTTGTCTCTTCCTGTGTGACTGAGAGTTTTTAAATGCCATGTTGATTCTTATTCCTTTATAGGTAAACTTTTTTGCCTCTCTGAAAGCATTTAAAAGTTTCTTAATTATTCTTTTTTCTCTGAAATTTCATGAGAAAATGCTACTAAAAAATAACAACTTTATTGAGATGTAAATCATACACCATACAATTCACATATTTAAAGTGTAAAATTTAATGGTTTTTAGTGCAGTCACAGAATTGTGCAACCATAACCTCAATACATTTTAAAACATTTTATGATCTCATAAACTCCATCCCACTAGCAGGCTTCCCTATGTTCCCCCTATCCCTCCAGCCCTAGACAATGACTATTTTACTTTATGTCTTATAGATTTGCCTATTCTAGATATTTCATATAAATGGGATCATGCAATATGTGGTCTTTTGTGACTGTATTCACTTTGCATAATATTTTCAAGGTTAATCCATGTTGTAGCATGTATATGTACTTCATTTATTTTAACTAATAAATATTTTATCGCATGATTACATCACATCTTATTTATCCATTTATCAGTTGTTGGGCATATGGATTGTTTTTACTTTTTGGCTATTACGAATAATGCATGATGAACATTTGTGTACAAGTCTTCACTTGGACATATTTTCAATTGCCTTAGGTATACAGGTAAGGGTGAAATTACTGGGTTGTATGGTAAATCCATATTTTAAAACATTTTGAGGAACTGGAAGACTGCTTTCTAAAATTGTTGCACCATTTTTCATTTCTACCAGCAGTACATGATGGTTCCAATTTCTCTAAATCCTCACAACAACTGCCCTGTCTTTTTGATAATAGATATTTCATTGGCAGAGAGTAGTTTCTCATGGTGGTTTTGATTTGCATTTCTCTGATGGCTAATGATATTAACATCTTTTAATTTGCCTACTCTCTACTTGTATTTACCCTTTGGTGAAATGTCTCTTCAAATCCTTTACCCACTTTTAATTGGGTTGTCTTTTTATAACTGAATTGTAAGGGGTTTTCTTTTATGTATTCTAGATCAAAGTCTTTTATAATATATGATTTGAAAATGTTTTCTTTCATTTGGTGTGTTGTCTTTTCACTTTCTTGATGGTTACCTTTGAAGAACAATTTCTTCTTAAAGCATGACTGTTTTCTTCTAAGGGTTTTATAGTATTAGCACTTACATTTAAGTCTTTGGTCCATTTTGAGTTAATTTCACTATATGATGTGAGACGGGAGCCTAAATTAATGCTTTTGAATTTGGCTATCTAGTTATCTCAGCATCCTTTGTTGAAAAGACTATTCTTTCCTCACTGTATTATCTTAGCACCCTTGCCAAAAGTCGGTTGACCATAAATGTGAGGGCTTGTTTCTTGATTCTCAAGTCTATTTCATTGATCTATATGTCTATTCATATTGCAGTACCATGCTATTATGTCAAATCATTAAAACCATACATATCTATCAATGGAATACAACTGGGAATTCAGAAACAAATGTTCACGTTTATGGTCAACTGATTTTTGACGAGGGTGCTAAGATAATACAATGGGGAGAGGCCACTGGATCTGGAATTTTCTGGTGGGCAGTTTTGTTCTTACTATTTCAATATCTATATTTGTTCTACATCAGTCATAATTTGTCTTTCTTCCTGAGTCAGTTTCAATAATTTATGTCTTTCTAGGAATTTGTGCATAAAATCTAAGTTACTAATTTATTGGCATACAGTTTTTTATAATATTCCCCTCTGTGCTATTATTGTTATATGTAATATAGCATATATGTTATAAACCCAACAACACATTGCTATAATTATTAATTTTTATAATTTTATCTTTATTAAACAAACTGACAAAAGAAAAGAAAGTTTGTATTTATAGAGTTTGTAATACTCATCTTCTTTTTTGCCATTTCTGGTCTTTTCATTTATTACTCTGGATTCAATTTACCATCTCATGACATTTCCTTCTCCAAACTGCTTTTTCTTGCAAGCACCACCTTTGTGCTATTATTGTAAAATATATTACATTTTCATATGTAACACGTCCAACATTATGTTATATACATATTATTTCATATGATTACTTTATAAATCAGTTAAGAAAACAAAAAGAAATATATATGTATATGATATTTTACCAATACATGATAACCTTTAACAGCACTCTTTTTTTGTGTGAATTTGAATTAACATTAGGTGATTCTTTTAGAAAAGAATTCTCTCAGTGTTTACTAGGAAAAGTCATTTTTTCACCTTTCTTTTTTTATTCCTAGATGTAAGATCCTTTTTTTTAAATTTAATTTTATTTATTTTTTTATACAGCATGTTTTTATTAGTTATCGATTTTATGCATATTAGTGTATACATGTCAATCCCAATCTCCCAATTCATCCCACCACCACCACCCCCCACTTTCTCCCCTTGGTGTCCATACATTTGTCCTCTACATCTGTGTCTCTATTTCTGCCCCGCAAACCAGTTCACCTGTACCATTTTCCTAGGTTCCACATATATACGTTAATATACAATATTTGTTTTTCTCTTTCTGACTTAATTCACGCTGGATGACAGTCTCTAGATCCATCCACGTCTCTACAAATGACCCAGTTTCGTTCCTTTTTATGGCTGAGTAATATTCCATTGTATATATGTACCACATCTGCTTTATCCATTCGTCTGTCAATGGACATTTAGGTTGCTTTCATGACCTGGCTATTGTAAATAGTGCTGCAATGAACATTGGGGTGCATGTGTCTTTTTGAATTATGGTTTTCTCTAGGTATATGCCCACTAGTGGGATTGCTGGGTCATAAGATAATTCCATTTTTAGTTCTTTAAGGAACCTCCATACTGTTCTCCATAGTGGCTGTATCAATTTACATTCCCACCAACAGTGCAGGAGGGTTCCCTTTTCTCCACACCCTCTCCAGCATTTGTTGTGTATAGATTTTCTGATGATGCCCATACTGTTCTCCATAGTGGCTGTATCAATTTACATTCCCACCAACAGTGCAGGAGGGTTCCCTTTTCTCCACACCCTCTCCAGTATTTGTTGTGTGTAGATTTTCTGATGATGCCCATTCTAACTGGTGTGAAGTGAAACCTCATTGTAGTTTTGATTCACATTTTTCTAATAATTAGTGATGTTGAGCAGCTTTTCATGTGCTTCTTGGCCATCTGTATGTCTTCTTTGGAGAAATGTCTATTTACGTCTTCTGCCTATTTTGGGATTGGGTTCTTTGCTTTTTTAATATGGAGCTGCATGAGCTGTTTGTATATTTTGGAGATTAATTCTTTTTCTGTTGATTCATTTGCAAATATTTTCTCCCATTCTGAGGGTTGTCTTTTCATCTTGTTTGTAGTTTCCTTTGCTTTGAAAAAGGTTTTAAGTTTCATTAGGTCCCATTTGTTTATTTTTGTTTTTATTTCCATTACTCTAGGAGGTGGATCAAAAAAGATCTTGCTGTGATTTATGTCAAAGAGTGCTCTTCCTATGTTTTCCTCTAAGAGTTTTACTGTGTCCAGTCTTACGTTTAGGTCTAGAATCCATTTTGAGTTTATTTTTATGTGTGGTGTTAGGGAGTGTTCTAATTTCATTCTTTTACATGTAGCTGTCCAGTTTTCCCAGCCCCCCCTATTGAAGAAAATGTCTTTTCTCCATTGTATATCCTTTCCTCTTTTGTCATAAATTAGTTGACCATAGGTGTGTGGGTTTATGTCTGGGCTTTCTATCCTGTTCCATTGATCTATATTTCTGTTTTTGTGCCAGTAACATATTGTCTTGATTACAGTAGCTTTGTAGTATAGTCTGAAGTCAAGGAGTCTGATTCTTCCAGCTCCGTTTTTCTTTCTTAAAATTGCTTTAGCTATTTGGGGTCTTTTGTGTCTCCATACAAATTTTAAGATTTTTTGTTCTAGTTCTGTAAAAAATGCCATTGTTAATTTGACAGGGATTGCATTGAATCTGTAGATTGTTTTGGGTAGTATAGTCATTTTCACAATGTTATTTCTTCTAATCCAAGATCATGGTATATCTCTCCATCTGTTTGTATCATCTTTAATTTCCTTCATCAGTGTCTTATAGTTTTCTGCATACAGGTCTTTTGTCTCCCGAGGTAGGTTTATTCCTAGGTATCTTATTCTTTATGTTGCAATGGTAAATGGGAGTGTTTCTTTAATTTCTCTTTCAGAATTTTCATCATTACTGTATAGGAATGCAAGAGATCTCTGTGTATTAATTTTGTATCCTGCAGTTTTACCAAATTCATTGATTAGCTCTAGTAGTTTTCTGGTGACATCTTTAGGATTCTCTTTGTATAATATCATGTCATCTGCAAACAGTGACAGTTTTACCTCTTCTTTTCTAATTTGTATTCCTTTAATTTCTTTTTCTTTTCTGGTTGCCATGGCTAGGACTTCCAAAACTATGTTGAATAATAGTGGCAAGAGTGGACATCTGTGTCTTTTTCCTGATCTTAGGGGAAATGCTTTCAGTTTTTCACCATTGAGAATGATGTTTGCTGTGGGTTTTTCGTATATGGCCTTTATTATGTTGAGGTAGGTTCCCTCTATGTCCACTTTCCGGAGAGTTTTTATCATAAATGGGTGTTGAATTTTGTCAAAAGCTTTCCCCCCATATATTGAGATGATCATATGGTTTTTATTCTTCAGTTTGTTAATATGATGTATCACATTGATTGATTTGCGTATATTGAAGAATCCTTGCATCTCTGGGATAAATCCCACTTGATCATGGTGTATGGTCACTTTAATGTGTTGTTGGATTCTGTTTTCTAGTATTTTGTTGAGGACTTTGTCATCTATATTCATCAGTGATATTGGTTTGTAATTTTCTTTTTTTGTAGTATCTTTGTCTCATTTTGGTATCAGGGTGATAGTGGCCTCATGGAATGAGTTTGGGAGTATTCCTTCCTCTGCAATTTTTTGGAAGAGTTTGAGAAGAATGGGTGTTAGCTCTTCTCTGAATGTTTGATAGAATTCACCTGTGAAGCCTTCTGGTCCTGGACTTTTGTTTGTTGGAAGATTTTTAATCACAGTTTCAATTTCAGTGCTTGTCATTGGTCTGTTCATATTTTCTATTTCTTACTGTTTCAGTGTTGGAAGGGTATAAGTTTTGAAGAATATGTCCATTTGTTCCAGGTTGTCCATTTTATTGACGTAGAGTTGCTTGTAGTAGCCTCTTAGGATGCTTTGTATTTCTGAGGTGTCTATTGTAACTTCTCCTTTTTCATTTCTAATTTTATTGATTTGAGTCCTCTCCCTCTTTTTCTTGATGAGTCTGGCTAATGGTTTATTAATTTTATCTTCTCAAAGAACCAGCTTTTAGTTTTATTGCTCTTTGCTATTGTTTTCTTCGTTTCTATTTCATTTATTTCTGCTCTGATCTTTAAGATTTCTTTCCTTCTACTAACTTTGGGTTTTGTTTGTCCTTCTTTCTCTAATTCCTTTAGGTGTAAGATTAGATTGTTTATTTGAGATTTTTCTTGTTTCTTGAGGTAGGCTTGTATAGCTATAATCTTCCCTCTTAGAACTGCTTTTTTTGCATCCCATAGGTTTTGGATCATCGTGTTATCATTGTAATTTGTCTCTAGGTATTTTTTGATTTCCTCTTTGATTACTTCAGTGATAGCTTGCCTATTTAGAAACGTATTGTTTAGCCTCCAAGTATTTGTGTTTTTTACATTTTTTTCCCTGTAATTGATTTCTAATCTCATAGCATTGTGGTCAGCAAAGATGCTTGATATGATTTCAATTTTCTTAAATTTCTGAGGCTTGATTTGTGACCCATGATGTAATCTATCCTGGAGAGTGTTCCATGTGCACTTGAGAAGAAAGTGTAATCTGCTGTTTTGGGATGGAATGTCCTATAAATATCAATTAAATCTATCTGGTCTATTGTGTCATTTAAAGCTTGTGTTTCTTTATTAATTTTTAGTTTGGATGATCTTTCCATTGGTGTAAGTGAGGTGTTAAAGTCCCCCACTATTATTGTGCTACTATCGATTTCCTCTTTTATAGCTATTAGCAGTTGCCTTATGTATTGAGGTGCTCCTATGTTGGGTGCATATATGTTTATAATTTTTATATCTTCTTCTTGGATTGATCCCTTGATCATTATGTAGTGTCCTTCCTTTTCTCTTGTAACATTCTTTATTTTAAAGTCTATTTTATCCGTTATGAGTATTGCTACTCCAGCTTTCTTTTGATTTCCATTTGCATGGAATATCTTTTTCCATCCCCTCGCTTTCAGTCTGTATGTGTCCCTAGGTCTGAAGTGGGTCTCTTGTAGACAGCATAAATATGGGTCTTCTTTTTGTATCCATTCAGCAAGTTTTGGTTGGAGCATTTAATCCATTCACCTTTAAGGTAATTGTCGATAGGTATGTTACTATTACGATTTTCTTAATTGTTTTGGGTTTGTTTTTGTAGGTCCCTTTCTTCTCTTGTGTTTCCCATGTAGAGAAGTTCCCTTAGCATTTATTGTAGAGCTGGTTTGGTGGTGCTGAATTCTCTTAGCTTTTGCTTATCTGTAAATCTTTTGATTTCTCCATAGAATCTAAATGAGATCCTTGCCAGGTAGAGTAATCTTAGTTGTAGTTTCTTCCCTTTCATCACTTTAAATATAAACTGCCACTCCCTTCTGGCTTGTAGAGTTTCTGCTGAGAAATCAGCTGTTAACCTTAAGGGAGTTCCCTTATATATTATTTGGGTTTTTTTCCCTTGTTGTTTTCAATAATTTTTCTTTGTCTTTATTTTTTGTCAGTTTGATTACTATGTGCCTCAGTGTATTTCTCCTTGGGTTTATCCTGCCTGGGACTCTGCGCTTCCTGGACTTGGGTGACTATTTCCTTTTCCATGTAGGGAAGTTTTTGACTATAATCTCTTCAAATATTTTCTCAGATCCTTTCTCTCTCTCTCTTCTCCTTCTTAGACCCCTTAATGTGAATGTTGCTGTGTTTAATGTTGTCCCAGAGGTCTCTTAGGCTGTCTTCATTTCTTTTCTTTCTTTTTTCTTTATTCTGTTCTGTGACAGTGAATTCCACCATTCTGTCTTCCAGGTCACTTCTCTGTTCTTCTGCCCCAGTTATTCTGCTATTGATTCCTTCTAGTGTATTTTTCATTCAGTTATTGTATTGCTCATGTCTGTTTTTTTGTTGTTTAATTCTTCTATGTGTTTTTTCTTTAATTCTTCTAGGTTTTTGTTAAACATTTCTTGCATCTTCTCGATATTTTCCTCTATTCTTTTTCCAAGGTCCTGGGTCATCTTCACTATCATTATTCTGATTTCTTTTTCTGGAAGGTTGCCTATCTCCCCTTAATTTAGTTGTTTTTCTGGGGTTTTATCTTGTTCCTTCATCTGGTACAAAGTCCCCGCCTTTTCATTTTGTCTGTCTTCTGGGAATGTGGTTTTCCTTCCACAGGTTGCAGAATTGTAGCTCTTCTTGTTTCTGCTGTCTGCCCTCTGGTGGATGAGGCTATCTAAGAAGCTTGTGCAAGTTTCCTGATGGGAGGGACTGGTGGTGGGTAGAGCTGGGTGTTGCTCTGGTTGGCAGTAAAACTTTAATCTGCTTGTCTGCTGATGGGTGGGGCTGGATTTCCTCCCTGTTGGTTTTTTGGCCTGAGGTGACGCAACACTGGAGCCTACCGGGCTCTTTGGTGGGGCTAATGGTGGACTCTGAGAGCTCATAGGAAGGAGTATTTCCCAGAACTTCTGTTGCCTGTGTCCTTGTCCCCATGGTGAGCCACATCCACCCCCACCTCTGCAGGAGACCCTCCCACACTAGCAGGTATGTCTGTTTCAGTCACTATGGGGTCACTGCTCCTTTCCCTGGGTCCCAATGTGCACACTACTTTGTGTGTGTCCTCCAAGAGTGGAGTCTCTGTTACCCCCAGTCCTGTCAAAATCCTGCAATCAAATCCCACTAGGCTTCAAAGTCTGATTCTCTGGGAATTCCTTCCCCCATTGGGTATAAGTGTTCTCCAGTTTGTGAGTCACCTACACAGATGTTATGGGATTTGATTTTATTGTGATTATGCCCCTCCTACCATCTCACTGTGGCTTCTCCTTTGTCTTTAGATGTGGGGTATCTTTTTTGGTGAGTTCCAGTGTCTTCCTGTCAATGATTGTTCAGCAGTTATTTGTGATTCTGGTGCTCTCGCAAGAGGGAGGGAGCACACATCCTTCTACTCCACCATCCTGAATCAATCTGCCTTAGATGTAAGATTCTTGGTTGATGGTATTTTTCTTTCAGCCCTTTGAATCTTTACCCTGTTGCTTTATGGTGTCCATTGTTTCTAATGAGAAGTGAACTAATTCTTTTATTAGGGTTCTTGTATGTGATGAGTCATTTTTTTCTTGCTGCTTTCAAAATTTTGCCTGTGGCTTTCAACATTTTTACCATGATGTGTCTGTGTGTGGATCTCTTTGTATGCACCCTACTTCGAATTCATGGAATGTATAGATCAATGTTTTTCATCAAAGATGTGAATTTTTCACCAGCATTTTCTCTAATTTTTTTAGCTCTGTTAATTTTTCTTCATTTTTTATTCTCACTGTTTTTTTAGATTGCATAATCGTCTTCTACTTTAGAGTTCATTGATTCTCCTTCCAGGTCAAACCTACTCTACTCAAACCTACTTTAGTAATATTTCATTTTGGTTATTGAATTATATTTGAAATTAATCTGGTAGTTTCAATAATTTTCATTTGATTCTTTTTTATAATTTCTATGTCTTTATTGGTGTTCAGTATTTGATAAGATATTGTCATCTTAGCTTTCCTTACTTTGTTAAACAGCTTCCTTTTGTTATTTGCATATAGTTATAATGTCTGTTTTGAAGTCTGTCCATCAAATACTACAACTGGGTCTTTTCACGGGCATTTCCTGTTGCCTGCTTTTTGTTTGTGTATGTATGTGTCACACTTTCTTGTTTAGCTGCATGTCTGATAATTTTTTTCTGAAAGTTTGATATTTTGGGCAACATATTGTAGCAATTCTGGATGCTGATTCTCCTTACCCCTTTCTGGGGCTTGTTTTGTTGTGTTTGGTTATTACTTTGTTTAGAGGATTGGTTAGATTATTTTAGTGAAGTCTATTTTCATATCAGCGTGAACCCTCTGATATTGCTCTTCAAAGGGTGCAGCTTTGGGCATGCACACAGTCACCCTGGGAGGACAGTGATTTTAGCAGGGTTCTCTTTGACTGTCACTTTCTCTAAACTCTCTGTTAAATTGTCTGTTTACTTTGATGTCTCCCTCAGATTTTAGTCTCCTCTACTTGCAGGCTGATTGCTCTATTGTTTTCAATAATGCCCTGAAACACAAATGGGATTACAGTCAGATACAAATAAATCCAAGTAAAAGTAGTTTTTGAGACTAGTCTTTGAGGGTTGTTCTGACCCCAAGAGGGCTCCTTTCAGCCATCTCTTTCTATGGTTCTCTTTGGTCAGCTAGTTGGCTTGCAGTTTAGCTTTTAATCTGTCATAAAGCTACCAGTCTCCTCATAATTGCTTACCACGAAAAACTCCATTTATTTATTTTCCTTTCTTTTTCTTTTTCTCCTCCTTTTCCTCCACCTCCCCCCCCCTTCCTTTTCTTGTCCCCCTTCCCCTTCTCCTTTTTCTTTCACCTTGGCAGCCATACCTGACTTTAAGCCTGGAACTTCCTAGGTGTTAACTCTTAATATGAGTGTCCTTGGAAGCAGGCTTCTCAGCTACTACTTCTTTCTGTATGCTCTTATCTGCAATCCATTACAAAAATTGTTGGTCTCAGCCACAGATGATCTTCTCCTATCCTTTGGTAAAACTTTTAAAGAAGACAGTGAATGTATTTCAATAATGTCAACCTGCACACACACACACACACACATACACACACACTTTCTCATCATCCTCCAATTGCCTAAATGGAATTTCTTGAGTTGGAAAACTCCTAAGAAGGTTAAGGGGATTTCACTGATGGGATGGATGCTCTAATATAATACTGTGAGTCTTGAGAAAACACCATTTTCCTATGGTTGGGTGGAGGAAAGATGCAACGTTAATATCCTCTACCAGTAATTCATGTCTTGTGGCCATTTTACCTTTTACAGGTTTCTAAGTGAGTAGAATAGCCAGATAAATTATCTAAATAATTCATTTCATACTCTGGATTTAAATTGCCTTCTCAAAGGAAAGGTAATATGTTGGGTTATTTGCTTTTCTCCTCAGCTCCATTTTTCAAATAAACTGTAAAATGGCACCACCATGTGGTTGAAATGTGCATTGTTCTCAGAAATCCAACACTGCAACAATCCAGTGAGTCAGACCAGTTGTCATTCATTAATTTACTCAACAAATATTTTCTGAGAGCCCACCTGTGCTGGGCTATGTTATTTGTACTGGGAACACTATAAATAAAACAAATGCAGTCTCTGACCCCTTAAATTTCACATTCACTGTTCACATTTTCTTTGGTTAAACAACCTATATCAAACATTAAAATACAAAAGCACATCTTTTTAGTTGTTTTTATTGGTATAAGAAAAAGTGGACAAAATATTAATCCTGGCTTTGTCATTGACTAGCTGTGTAAAAATACTCACTTTTTCCCTATGGTACTCAGCGTTTTATGGTTGTCCCAGATAAATGTCTCCTAACTGATAATATATTAAAACAATGAGGATGATTTGCTAAGGAAAAAAAAAAAGACCATATATTAACATATTCCAAAGTTTGCCTGCAAGGCTGGGGAATTTATAAATCCCTGAATATTATCTATGGTCTCTTTAGGCCCACCTACACGTAAAGTTAAGGTCTGTTGGATTAGGTGATTTCAGGTGTCCCTCCTAGCTATAACAATATTTGGTTCTTATGATCAGAAATAGTTGATAATAGAACCAATCCTGAGGTAAAGCTGCAATTTCTATTCAAGGATCCTGTCTTCTAAGCCCTCCCAATACATATACTGAATGCCATAGTTGCTTCATTATAGCACTGTTTTGCTTTATTGCAACTTCCTGCCCTTAGGGATAAAGTCCTGTGTGAGTGAAGGAACCACATAATGTGTTGTCCAAACCAGGACACTTTTGAGAGTGAAATGGAAGGAAAGTTCCTTCAATAAATATTCACCTCATAAATTTAGTATAAAATTAAATTGGTTAATGCATTAAATGAGCTCACAATAGTGATTGGCACATAGTAAGCAGCCTATAAATCTTAGTCCTTAATTAGTAATCATGGGCAACTAGCTGTATATCCCTACCGGTTTTCCTACCGTTACCTCTCTTCAACTTACCTTCCACTCTGCTTCCAAAAGTATTTTTGTAAAGTACAAATATTCTGTTCCTTTCCCTCCTGATAAACCTATTAATAGGTAACACACAAATTCTCTTGAATTTGTACTCTGGCTGTATTTCAAGTTGTTCCTCCCCATCAATCCTCACAACACTCACCTTTAATTCAGTTACAGTTCTTCCAAGCCCAAACCCCACTCTTCTACCTCCATGCCCTAGTATCCTACCATGGATATTGTGCCTCCTAAATTTTGCCTATCAAAATCCTTCTCACATTTTAACTCTTATTTCGGGTTCTTCTAAATAACATAAGACCAAAATTTGTTTTTGCATCTCTATTTTAACTTATGATAATACGAGCTATTTATTAAATTTACACTAAGTGTCAGGCACTTTTCTAAATAAGCTCTTTAAATATCATTATCTCTCAGCATGTTGAAAAAAGAAACATAGACATATCTAAATATAATTCAATGCAAAGAGCAGTGAATAAGGCTTATGACAGAAGTTAGACCTGTGTTTGATGCAAAGCAGAATACCATGGCAGTTGAACACGTGGGCTCCAGAATACGATGACCTGGGTTATAATTCTGGCTCTATAATTTGCTAGTTATGTGACTTTGAGGATGTATTGCTCTCTTTCTTTTTTCTTTTTTTTTTCTTTTTTGATCCTTTCTGAAACTACTTGAAACTATTTATAAAGTTAGTCACAGTGACAATTTTCATATATGTGATTATTGCGGCACTTAAATTATGAATATCTGAAACAAAAGATTGAATTTTTATTTTCTTTGCTGTGTTTCCCACAATGTAATCGCAAATGTACTGCCTACACAAGAGAGGTGATTTTTTACCGTGTCATTCAAATATTCAGCATGTCACCAAAGGCTCACATTGAATACTAATGGAGGGATTTGTGGATGTTTCCTGGGCAGGATCATGGAAATAGCTGAGAAAAATAATTCTGTCTTCAAATGGATAGCTTCTAAATTCAGAGGTAGCCAGATTTGGGAGACACAGTTAAGCTGACTTGATTGTTCTAAATTTGTGATTTCTTCAGATAATCTTCTTTCCTGCTTGTGGTGTGTCCAATTGGACAACTGCAACCTTTATTTTTTTTAAAAGGGACAAATTCCTGAGAAGACCAAAAATTGATTTTCAGAGGTTACAGAGTCCTTCACAAACTCATTAAGAAGAGTCAACAAAAAGAACTGCAGCTGGTTGATGAATGGTTTCAAAAACACCCCATGAAAATAGTGTACTGTGAAATGTCTTTTGTTACTTAGGCTGGAATAGGGCTGGAACATGGCAGGGGAGCTGGGGCAGGAAGGTGTGGGGTGAATATCTTTTCTATGGAGTCTAGATCTTTACATAAATAAAGACAGGGTTTCATTGTGTGATTTGTTTTATCTCCTGACTTTCCAAAGGGTTGAGCCTTCCCTGACTCCGTGCACATCTGCAGTTGTCTTAGAAAAACATCCGGGGTTAATCCCCAGTATGTCATGCTGAATGAAAGCTGCATCCTTCCAAATGGTTTTCCATCCTCCTGTCTCCCCACGTTCCTTTGTATGATGCCAGAGTAAACTTTGTCATACAAACTTTGATCACGTCACACCTCTCCTCAAAAATCCCATTGCCTTTGAATTGGGTTAAAACTATTCATCCTGACAGTTAAGGATTTTCTCAGTAAGACCAGTCCCTCTTTCCCAGTGGTGTTTCCCCCACTTTCCCTCTCAGTACTTTACATCCTAGTCAGCTTTTATTTCACTCTCTGATCACACCTACACATTCTTTTCCTCCTCTATCCTTAGGTCTTCATTGATGCCACTTCTCATCTGAAATGTACTTGGTGCTATCTGTTTCCTAGCTTTTCCTATGCAGGGCGGAGCAGCTTTAATAATAAAAAAGGGTAATATCCAGTATCAAGTTGAACTGTGTGAATCACCACATTAGAAATAAGAATTCAAATACTGGAAATTTATTGAGGTTCAGCATATTCATTTATAGAATACAGGTATCTTCACAAATATTACCTCATTTGCTCTTCACAATGACCTGTGAAATGGATGGAACTGAAGCTCAGCAGTGTTCATTGATTTGTTCAGTATCATTTGGGTGGTAAAGGAATGCAGCTAAAATTTGAAATCAGCTCTCCTGAGACCGTATATTCCAATTTCAAAAACTATACTCTTTCCACAATGGAACACTGCCATTTCTTCCAGGAGGACTTTTTCAATTTTTTCAAGTTGTATAATCCCTCCTTATGTTTCTTTTTGATATATAAGGCCTACATAAACTAAAAATTGAAAATCTCAAAAAAAAAAGCCTACATAATACCCTTATAATATTTAAATAAAGAAATGCAGCTAAGTATTAATAAGTAATACTGATTAAGTGTATCTTTATTTTCAATTTTTAATTTAGCCTAAATAAATCCTCTGAGTCGAACACAATGCAGTGTATTATACATAAAGAAATACTATATGCTCTTCTAAGAAAATTCAATTAAGCTAAAACAATTGGGTAGCATGTTTAGATCATGAAAATAAATTAAAAAGGCACAAGCAGGAAGCATCTTCATCTCTGCTCTCTAGGATTCAGATTTTCCAGTGGTGACTCTTGGAGCAAATTGAGCAAGCTACACATTTTCCCTTTGCCCTAGGAGCAGAAGTCCACAACACCAATGGAAACTCACTGAAAAGTAAACATGATGAATGTATTTTTCAGTTCTCAGAATTATAGAAGACTTTTACTGAAAGAGAAGATGCTCTTGCCTACTTATTTAAATGGTTCTTGCCTTCTGGAAGAAATCTAAAATAGGTTCACAGATTTCTAAATTTCCTGCGATTGATTTTCATAATTGTAAATAGCTTTATTGAGGTATAATTTACTTAGAATGAATTTTGATAAATATTCACAGTGATGTAAATGCCACCAAAACCTTCGTACAGAATCGATCACCCCAAAAGTTCCCTGGTCTTTTTCAACCAATACCCTTCCTTCATATCTGCCTTATGGCAACCACTGATCTATTTTCAGCTACTAGAGTTTTTAGTATTCTGGAATTTCATATAAATGAAATCATATAGTACATAGCATTTTGTATTTGGGTTCTTTCACTTAGCATCTTTTTTCTAACTTTATTGTAGGATTGTTTAGATTTACTAAGACGGCAAAAATTGTACAAAGTCCCCATATATACTATACACCACTTCTCTGACTATTAATGTCTTATATTAGTATGTACATTTGTTAAAGTTAATGAACCAATTGATATACTTGTATTAACTAAAGATAATATTTTATTCAGATTTTCTTCACTTTTACTCTTGTCCTTTTTCTGTTCCAAGACCCCGTCCAGATACCAATTATTTGTAGTAGTCACATCTCCTTAGGTTTCAATTTGCTGTGAAAATTGTCAGAATTTCCTCATTTTTTAAATTGAAGTATAGTTTATTTACCATATTATGTTAGTTTCAGGTGTACAACATATTGACTCAGTATTTTTATGGATTATACTCCATTTAAAGTTATTATAAAATATTGGCTGTGCTATACAATATAGCTTGTAGATTATTATATACATGGTATTTTGTACCTCTTAATCCCCTACACCTATCTTGCCTCTCCCCACCTCTTTCTCTCCACTGGTAAACACTAGTTTATTCTCTATATCTGTGAGTCTGTTTCTGTTGTGTTATATTCATTGCTTGTTTTATTTTTTGGATTTCACATGTAAGTGATAACATACAGTATTTATCTTTCTCTGTCTGACATATTTCACTAAGCATAATACACTCCTTGTCCATCCATGCTGTGGCAAATGGAAAAATTTTATTCTTTTCCATGGCTGAGTAATATTACAATGTGTGTGTGTGTGTGTGTGTGTGTGTATCACTTCTTCTTTATCCATTCATCTGTTGTTAGACACTTAGATTGCTTCTATATCTTGGTTATTGTAAATAATGCTGCTATGAACATTGGGGTGTATGTATCTTTTTGAGTTCGTGTTTTCATTTTCTTCAGATATATATCCAGGAGTAGAATTGCTGGATCATATGGTAGTTCAATTTTTGGTTATGTGAGGAACCCCCATACTGTTTTCCATAGTGGCTGCATCAATTTCCATTCACATCACGGATGTACAGTTATTACCTTTCCTCCACATCCTCACCAACATTTGTTATTTGTAGCCTTTAAATGCCAGCTATTCTCACAGGTGTAAGTTTTCCTAGGGAAGATCCAAGGGTTTTAATCTAAGAGTAATTTAGCATCCATTTCCAAGTGCAAGTTCTTTCCAGTCAGTTTGGGGGAGCAGGATTATTCCCAGTCCATTATGGGATCTTGCTATTGTTCTGTTTTCCCCTTTGGGTTGTTTTCTCCTAGCCTCTGGTTGTGTCCTCTGACGTGTGTACAGATAATACTCAGCTGAAGACCCAAGAGGACCTCTCTGAATATCTCATGTGACTTCCATCTGTGCAACTGCTCTCTTTTCTAGTATCCTGCCCCCAAACTCTAACCACTTTGATCTTTCTGAACTTTGATGTCTGTTTAAATGACTAAATTCTGTCCTTAATTCAGTAAGAACATCAAGTTCTGTTTGGTTTCTTTATCCTGAGTGTCACCTAGACATATATTCTAGACATAAGCTGGTGAAATTTTACAGTTTACCTTGTTTCCCTTCTCTCAGGGATCATAGCTCTGCATGGTTTCATGTATTTTGTTCAATTGGCAAGTTATTTAAATATAAAGATACATCTCCTCTCTCTTACTCCATCTTAGCTCAAATGAAAGTTTACATTAATATTGTGTGAGCTTTTTAAAGAATATTAAGTAGTTTTAATATTATTGTATTTATGGATTTTTCCCACGTAGTATATTAATTCACATGGTTTGCTTCACACTCTGCTTACATTTTTGCTAATTTTATAAGGATGTGCTATCACTCCCTGTATTAAATCTTAGGAGTTTTTTGGTTTCATTTTATGTTTTGCTTTAAACATGGAAAAACACAACATAGGACATGAAGTCTAGAGGTCGTAGACTTTCTGCTCTACGTCACCTGAGTTTGAGTAACACTCAATCTTATTCTGGCCAATTTGCAGGTTGGGAATATACAATAAATTTAACTGGTGAAATGGAAAAAGAAGAGATAAAGTTTAGGAGATTAGAGATGTAGGTAAAAACTAATATACCATGAGCTCATGAAAAAGAGAGCACTAATTCTGTACCCTTCACATTGCCTAGTACATGCCTTGTGTATAACAGTCAAATTGAATTGACAAAATAATTTATGATCTTATGAGATTTGGAGCAAGTGCTCCATGTAGGCTTTTTTTTTTTTTAATTCTTTTTTTTTTAACATCTTTATTGGAGTATAATTGCTTCACAATGGTGTGTTAGTTTCTGCTTTATAACAAAGTGAATCAGTTATACATATACATATGTACCCATATCTCTCACCTCTTGCGTCTCCCTCCCTCCCACCCTCCCTATCCCACTATGTGGTCACAAAGCACTGAGCTGATCTCCCTGTGCTATGCGGCTGCTTCCCACTAGCTATCTATTTTACATTTGGTACTGTATATATGTCCATGCCACTCTCTCACTTTGTCACAGCTTACCCTTCCCCCTCCCCCTATCCTCAAGTTCATTCTCTGGTAGGTCTGCGTCTTTATTCCCGACATGCCCCTCGGTTCTTCATGACCATTTTTTCCCTTAGATTCTTTATATATGTGTTAGCATACGGTATTCTTTTTTTCTCTTTCTGACTTACTTCACTCTGTGTGACAGACTCTAGGTCCATCCACCTCACTACAAATAACTCAGTTTCGTTTCTCTTTATGGCTGAGTAATATTCCATTGTATATATGTGCCACATCTTCTTTATCCATTCATCTGTTGACAAACACTTAGGTTGCTTCCATGTCCGGGCTATTGTAAATAGAGTTGCAATGAACATTTTGATACATGACTCTCTTTGAATTATGATTTTCTCAGGGTATATGCCCAGTAGTGGGATTGCTGGGTCGTATGGTAGTTCTATTTTTAGTTTTTTAAGGAACCTCCATACTGTTCTCCATAGTGGCTGTATCAATTTACATTCCCACCAAGAGTGCAAGAGGATTCCCTTTTCTCTACACCCTCTCCAGCATTTATTTGTAGATTTTTGATGATGGCCATTCTGACCAGTATGAGATGAGATCTCATTGTAGTTTTGATTTCCATTTCTCTAATGATTAATGATGTTCAGCATTCTTTCATGTGTCTGTAGGCAATCTCTATATCATATTTGGAGAAATGTCTATTTAGGTCTTCTGCCGATTTTTGTATTGGGTTGTTTGTTTTTTCAATATTGAGCTGCGTGAGCTGCTTGTAAATTTTGGTGATTAATCCTTTGTCAGTTACTTCATTTGCAAATATTTTCTCCCATTCTGAGTGTTGTCTTTTGGTCTTGTTTATGGCTTTCTCTGCTGTGCAAAAGCTTTGAAGTTTCATTAGATCCCATTTGTTTATTTTTGTTTTTTATTTACATTTCTCTAGGAGGTGGGTCAAAAAGCATCTTGCTGTGATTTATGTCATAGAGTGTTCTGCCTATGTTTTCCTCTAAGAGTTTGATGGTGTCTAGCCTTACATTTAGGACTTTAATCCATTTTGAGTTTACTTTTGTGTATGGTGTTAGGGAGTGTTCTAATTTCATTCTTTTACATGTAGCTGTCCAGGTTTCCCAGCACCACTTATTGAACAGGCTGTCTTTTCTCCATTGTATATTCTTGCCTCCTTTATCAAAAATAAAGTTACCATATGTGCGTGGGTTTATCTCTGGGCTTTCTATCCTGTTCCATTGATCTATATTTCTGTTTTTGTGCCAGTACCATACTGTCTTGATTACTGTAGCTTTGCAGTATAGTCTGAAGTCAGGGAGCCTGATTCCCCCAGCACCGTTTTTCTTTCTCAAGATGGCTTTTGCTATTTAGGGTCTTTTGTGTTTCCATACAAATTGTTAAATTTTTTGTTCTAGTTCTGTGAAAAATGCCAGTGGTAGTTTGATAGGGATTGCATTGAATCTGTAGATTGCTTTGGGTAGTAGAGTCATTTTCACAATGTTGATTCTTCCAATCCAAGAACATGGTATATCTCTCCATTTATTTGTATCATCTTTAATTTACTTCATCAGTATCTTATAATTTTCTGCATACAGGTCTTTTGTCTCCTTAGGTAGGTTTATTCCTAGATATTTTATTCTTTTTGTTGCAATGGTAAATGTGTTTTTTTAATTTCACTTTCAGAATTTTCATTATTAGTATATAGGAATGCAGGAGATTCCTGTGCATTAATTTTGCATCCTGCTACTTTACCAAATTCATTGATAAGCTCTAGTAGTTTTCTGGTAGCATCTTTAGGATTCTCTATGCATAGTATCATGTCATCTGCAGTGACAGCTTTACTTCTTCTTTTCTAATTTGGATTCCTTTTATTTCTTTTTCTTCTCTTATTGCTGTGGCTAAAACTTCCAAAACTATGTTGAATAATAGTGGTGAGAGTGGACAACCTTGTCTTGTTCCTGATCTTAGTGGAAATGGTTTCAGTTTTTCACCATTGAGGATAATGTTGGCTGTGAGTTTATCACATATGCCCTTTATTATGTTGAGGAAAGTTCCCTCTATGCCAAGTTTCTGGAGGGTTTTTATCATAAATGGGTGTTGAATTTTGCTGAAATCTTTCTCTCCATCTATTGAGATGATCGTATGGTTTTTCTCCTTCAATTTATTAACATGGTGTATCACATTGATTGATTTGCGTATATTGAAGAATCCTTGCATTCCTGGGATAAACCCCACTTGATCATAGTGTGTGATCCTTTTAACGTGCTATTGGATTCTGTTTGCTAGTATTTTGTTGAGGATTTCTGCATCTATGTTCATCAGTGATATTGGCCTGTAGTTTTCTTTCTTTGTGACATCTTTGTCTGGTTTTGGTTTCAGAGTGATGGTGGTCTCGTAGAATGAGTTTGAGAGTATTTCTTCCTCTGCTATATTTTGGAAGATTTTGAGAAGGATAGGTGTTAGCTCTTCTCTAAATGTGTTAGCTCTTCTCTAAATATTTGATAGAATTTGCCTGTGAAGCCATTTGGTCCTGGGCTTTTGTTTCCTGGAAGATTTTTAGTCACAGTTTCAATTTCAGTGCTTGTGATTGGTCTGTTCATATTTTCTATTTCTTCCTGGTTCAGTCTCGGAAGGTTGTCCATTTTATTGGCATATAGTTGCTTGTAGTAATCTCTCATGATCCTTTGTATTTCTGCAGTGTCAGTTGTTACTTCTTCTTTTTCATTTCTAATTCTATTGATTTGAGTCTTCTCCCTTTTTTTCTTGACAAGGCTGGCTAACGGTTTATCAATTTTTTATCTTCTCAAAGAACCAGAGTATAGTTTTATTGATCTTTGCTATCGTTTCCTTCATTTCTTTTTCATTTATTTCTGATCTGATCTTCATGATTTCTTTCCTTCTGCTAACTTTGTGGTTTTTTTGTTCTTCTTTCTCATTGCTTTAGGTGTAAAGTGAGGTTGTCTATTTGAGATGTTTCTTTTTTCTTAAGGTAGGATTGTATTGCTATAAACTTCCCTCTTAGAACTGCTTTTGCTGCATTCCATAGGTTTTGGGTCATTGTGTTTTCATTGCCATTTGTTTCTAGGTAGTTTTTGATTTCCTCTTTGATTTCTTCAGTGATCTCTTGGTTATTAAGTAGTGTGTTGTTTAGCCTACATGTGTTTGTATTTCTTACAGATTTTTTCCTGTAATTGATACCTAATCTCATAACGTTGTAGTCGGAAAAGATACTTCATACGATTTCAAATTTCTTAAATTTACCAAGGCTTGATTTGTGACCCAAGATATGATATATCCTGGAGAATGTTCCATGAGCACTTGAGAAGAATGTGTATTCTGTTGTTTTGGGATGGAATATCCTATAAAAATCAATTAAGTCCATCTTGTTTAATCTACCATTTAAAGCTTGTGTTTCCTTATTTATTTTCATTTTGGATGATCTGTCCATTCATGAAAGTGGGGTGTTAAAGTCCCCTACTATTATTGTGTTACTGTCGATTTCCCCTTTTATGGCTGTTAGTATTTGCCTTATGTATTGAGGTGCTCCTATGTTGGGTGCATAAATATTTACAATTGTTATATCTTCTTCTTTGATTGATCCCTGGATCATTATGTAGTGTCCTTCTTTGTCTCTTGTAATAGTCTTTGCTTTAAAGTCTATTTTGTCTGATATGGGAATTGCTACTCCAGCTTTCTTTTGATTTCCATTTGCATGGAATATCTTTTTCCATCCCCTCACTTTCAGTCTGTATGTGTCCCTAGGTCTGAGGTAGGTCTCCTGTAGACAGCATATATATGGGTCTTGTTGTTGTACCCATTCAGCCAATCTATGTCTTTTGGTTGGAGCATTTAATCCATCTACATTTAAGGTAATTATCGATGTGTATGTTCCTATTTCCATTTTCTTAATTGTTTTGGGCTTCTTATTGTAGGTCTTTTCCTTCTCTTGTGTTTCCTGCCTAGAGAAGTTCCTTTGGCATTTGTTGTAAAGCTGGTTTGGTAGTGCTGAATTCTGTTAGCTTTTGCTTGTGTGTAACGGTTTTAATTTCTCCATCAAATCTGAATGAAATCATTGCTGAGTACAGTAATCTTGGTTGTAGGTTTTTCTCTTTCATCACTTTAAATATGTCCTGCCACTCCCTTCTGGCTTGCAGTGTTTCTGCTAAAAGATCAGCTGTTAACCTTATGGGGATTCCCTTATGTGTTACTTGTTGTTTTTCCCTTGCTGCTTTTACTATTTTTTCTTTGTATTTAATTTTTGATAGTTTCATTAATATGTGTCTTGGCGTGTTTCTCCTTGGATTTATCCTGTACGGAAGTCTCTGTGCTTCCGGGACTTGATTAACTAATTCCTTTCCCATATTAGGGAAGTTTTTAACTATAATCTCTTCGAATATTTTCTTAGTCCCTTTCTTTTTCTCTTCTTATTCAGGGACCCCTATAATTCGAACGTTGGTGTGTTTAATGTTGTCTCTGAGACTGCCCTCAATTCTTTTCATTCTTTTTTCTTTATTCTGCTCTTCAGTAGTTATTTCCACTATTTTATCTTCCAGATCAGTTATCCGTTCTTTTGCCTCAGTTATTCTGCTATTGATCCCATCTAGAGAATTTTTAATTTCATTTATTGTGCTGTTCATCACTGTTTGTTTGCTCTTTAGTTCCTCTAAGTTCCTGTTAAATGTTTCTTGTATTTTCTCCATTCTATTTCCAAGATTTGGGATCGTCTTTACTAACATTATTCTGAATTGTTTTTCAGGTAGACTGCCTATTTCCTCTTCATTTGTTAGGTCTGGTGGGCTTTTGCCTTGCTCCTTCATCTGTTGTGTGTTTCTCTGTCTTCCCAGTTTACTTAACTTACTGTGTTTGTAGTCTCCTTTTCTCAGGCTGTAGGTTCATAGTTCCCGTTGTTTTTGGTGTCTGTTCCCAGTGGCTAAGGTTGGTTCAGTGGGTTCTGTAGGTTTCCTGGTGGAGAGGACTAGTGCCTGTGTTCTGGTGGATGAGGCTGGATCTTGTCTTTCTGGTAGGCAGGTCCACGTCTGGTGGTGTGTTTTGGGGTGTCTGTAGCCTTATTATGATTTTAGGCAGCCTCTCTGCTAATAGATGGGGTGTGTTCCTGTTTTGCTAGTTGTTTGGCACAGGGTGCCCAGCACTGTAGCTTGCTGGCTGTTGAGTGGAGCTGGGTCTTGGTGTTGAGATGGAGATCTCTGGGAGATTTTCACCGTTTGATATTACGTGGAGCTGGGAGGTCTCTTGTGGACCAGTGTTCTGAACTTGGCTCTCCCACCTCAGTGGCACAGCCCTGACACCTGGCTGGAGCACCAAGAGCCTGTCATCCACACAGCTCAGAATAAAAGGGAGAAAAAGTAGAAAGAAAGAAAGAAGATAAAATAAAATAAAGTAAGATAAAATAAAGTAAAGTTATTAAAATAAAAAATAATTATGAAGAAAAAAATTTTAAGTAAAAAAAAAAAAAATGGACAGACAGGACCCTAGGACAAATGGTAAAAGTAAAGCTATACAGATAAAATCACACACAGAAGCATACACATACACACTCACAAAAAGAGAAAAAGGGAAAAAAAAAAAATATATATATATATATATATATATTATATATATATCATTGCTCCCAAAGTCCACCTCCTCAATTTGGGATGATTTGTTGTCTATTCAGGCATTCCACAGATGCAGGGTACATCAAGTTGATTTTGGAGATTTAATCCTCTGCTCCTGAGGTTGGGAGAAATTTCCCTTTCTCTTTTTTGTTGGCACAGCTCCCGGGGTTCAGCTTTGGATTTGGCCCCGCCTCTGCATGTAGGTTGCCTGAGGGCATCTGTTCTTCGGTCAGACAGGATGGGGTTAAAGGAGCCGCTGATTCAGGGGCTCTGGCTCACTCAGGCCAGGGGAAGGGAGGGGTGTGGATGTGGGGCGAGCCTGCGGCCGCAGAGGCCACCATGACGTTGCAGCAGCCTGAGGCGTGCCGTGTGTTCTCCCGGGGGAGTTGTCCCTGGATCACGGGACCCTGGCAGTGGCAGGCTGCACAGGCTCCCAGGAGGGGAGGTGTGGATAGTGACCTGTGCTCGCACACAGGCTTCTTGGTGGCGGCAGCAGCAGCCTTAGCATCTCATGCCCGTCTCGGGTCCACGCTTTTAACCGCGGCTCATGCCCGTCTCTGCAGCTCCTTTAAGCGGCGCTCTGGATCCCCTCTCCTCGCGCACCAGGAAACAAAGAGGCAAGGAAAAGTCTCTTGCCTCTTCAGTAGCTCCTGACTTTTTCCCGGATTCCCTCCCGGCTAGTTGTGGTGCACTAGCCCCATTCATGCTGTGTTCGCACCGCCAACCCCAGTCCTCTTCCTGCGCTCCGACTGAAGCCCGAGCCTCAGCTCCCAACCCCGCCCGCCCCGGCGGATGAGCAGACAAGCCTCTCGGGCTAGTGAGTGCTGGTCGGCACTGATCTTCTGTGCGGGAATCTCTCCGCTTTGCCCTCCGCACCCCTGTTGCTGCGCTGTCCTCCGGGGCACCGAAGCTACCCTCTCCGCCACCCGCAGTCTCTGCCCACGAAGGGGCTTCCTAGTGTGTGGAAACCTTTCCTCCTTCACAGCTCCCTCCCCAAGGTGCAGGTCCCGTCCCTATCCTTTTGTCTCTGTTTATTCTTTTTTCTTTTGCCCTACCCAGGTACGTGGGGACTTTCTTGCCTTTTGGGAGGTCTGAGGTCTTCTGCCAGCGTTCAGTGGGTGTTCTGTAGGAGTTGTTCCACGTGTAGATGTATTTCTGATGTATCTGTGGGGAGGAAGGTGATCTCCACCTCTTACTCTTCTGCCATCTTGAAGCTCCTCCTCCTGTACCCTTGGTTTTAATAAATGCTTTGAAATTTGGGGATGATAACAGTGTATTGTTAGAAATGAAAAAGGCTTAATCACAGTTACAATATGCTTTGAAAAGCTGTACTTATATTTGATCTGAAGTGTATGTTGGAGGAGGTCATCAACGGGACATGACCTCTGATTGACCTGAGAGCTGGACCCAGGCAATCCGAAGTTTCTCACCTCTTCCCCCCTTGGGATGTACATTCAACCCAGTGTTCCCATAATGGCAGCAGTTTTCAAAGACACAACCTTGAGAGAGCAATGTGTTCTTGAGACCATCTGGACTGTGTATGTGACTGAACCCAGTTAAGGCCTCTCTATAAAAACTTTTAAGATTCTGTCAGGCTGATGCAGAGACCTGCTTGTTTTGCATTGCCCAAGACAAGTCGCATACGTTAGTGCCATTGCTTTTTAAACCTGTTACCTACCAATTTGGAGTAATCTGCTTCTTTCTTTGTATTTCCTTGTCTTCCACATTTGGGCTGGGTGGGCTGGGAGGCGCATACTTTCAGATTTCGTGTGTGAACTCCTGAATTTTTGAACCAACAGTGTGTACTTTGAGAAATTCTAATTATGAAACTTAAATTCCTTCAAATTCATGGCTTAAGGAAAATTTGTGGCTTAACAAAAGCATAAAAGGTGTAGCGCTTTAGGAATATAGATAGATAGATACACATATACATATATATCTTAGTTTACATGCTTCAAAGTATTAATTAATAAATAGTAAATATCAAGGGCAAATCTCTGAGATTTCCCCTATTTATGAGATACTTGATCTTTTCTTTTGTGGTTTATAATTTGCACAAGAATGAGTATGGTTATGTGCTTATTTTTCCCCTTTTATTATACTTTATTCCTCTACTTTAAACTTTTCAAATATACAAAACTTTTATAATCTCACAGTGAAGGATATTTCCTCTATTTATAGCAATTCCAGTTATCACAAAGGAAAAAAATGTCTTGCCTTGCAAATATGCATGACAAATTTCCTGAAGTGTTAATATCATGGTCTTTGAGTGAGAGATTCATTCTTGCATTTAGTTAATATTTTTATCATCAGAAGGCACTCATCCCTCTGCCAAGACAAAACAAAATGGCATGGAACAAATTCAAGGCAAATAACCTTTCCCGAAACATCAATATTTCTGATGAAAGAGATGAATAAAATATAGAGATAGATATGGATGTAAAATAAGAACATAAAAAACTGTCCTTTATTTCTACTTCTCCAGGTCTACTTCTCAAGCAGTAAAGCTATCCTTTTTAAAGTTTAACTAATGCTTTCAAACCACAAATTCAACAGCTTACTTCCTTTATAAAAGGAATCTTAAATATAGGAAGAACAACTGTGATCATAAACATTTCAAATATTATTTTTTCTTCCATTTATTCACTTGCTAATCTTTTGTTTGGTACTTATTATTTGCAGGCATATGCTAGGTTCCTGCAATACAATATTCTATAAAAGCAATGTAGAACCTCCTTTGAGCTTCTGTTCTCTAGTAGCTTTTTTTTTTAAAATAAATTTATTTCTTTTTTATTTTAATTTTGGCTGCATTGGGTCTTCGTTGCCGCGCGTGGGCTTTCTTTAGTTGCAGCGAGCAGGGGCTACTCTTCATTGTGGTGCATGAGCTTCTCATTGTGGTGGTTTCTCTTGTTGCAGAGCACGGGCTCTAGGTGAGTGGGCTTCAGTAGTTGTGGTATGCAGGCTCAGTAGTTGTGGCTTGAGGGCTCTAGAGCACAAGCTCTGTAGTTGTGGCACATGGGCTTCGTTGCTCCATGGCATGTGGGATCTTCCCAGACCAAGGCTTGAACCCATGTCTCCTGCATTGGCAGGCAGATTCGTAACCACTGCACCACCAGGGAAGCCCTCTAGTAGCTTTTAAATCTTCATGAGTCACAAATCTTTGACCCACGCGTTTTGATGCCCCTTAAAATGTCTAGCATTACACTCTGAATTTATCTATTTATTTCTTTATCTTTTTTTGAAAAAAAATTTCCTCCTTTCAGAGGAGATTGCATCTTCCCAGGATTGAGAACGTGTGTACTTTGCTTGCTTTTGCAAACCCAATACCCAGAACAGAGCCAAGAACAATCCAGGCATATACTGGACACTCAATAAATGCTTCTTAAATAAATAGATGAATAAATGGAATTCTCATAAAAATTCTTATCATATGTGTGCCTAATCTATTCCAGTGTTTTCTTTTACAGATGAGGAAGTTGAAGTCAAGACAAATAAGTGATTTGTCAAAGGCCATACAGTTGGTTAGTTGCTTTGAAGTAAAACCTATGGCCCTATTCCTAGTAATAAACACTTACCACTAGGCTAATAACTTCTGTTTATCTAAGATATGTGCCTAGTCTAGAGAGAAGAACAAGTAACACCTACTAAGAAACTGAGCTACTTCTGCCAGCTATAAATAGATGAATAAAGCATGCTAATTTTCTATGTGACTATGGATCAGTCACTTTCCCTCTCCAGACAAAGGTATCTTTATCTCTAAAATAATGATTGGAATAAATTATCTGGAAAGTCCCTTCTGGTTTCAATATTCTATGAATCTTTGATTTCTTTTATTTAATTTATATCTATGGAAACAGCTATGAAAGCTATAAAGAACCTTAAAGACAATCTTGTCTAACACGACAACAATCTATCTAACGCTATACTCCTTGTCTAACACTAGAAAGAAAATGACTTCCACGTGGTCAGTGGAAGGACTCTGGTGTGAACCTCATTCTTCTACCAATCAGTCCAAGTTATCTTCCTTCATACTACAGTGTCAACCCAGTAATCACCTTGGTGAGTTTTAGAGATTATATTTTGTTAACCATAATTTTAACTGATTTAACACTCCCTTTAAGGAAAATTATTCTACTAGGTTACCCTATTTTTAAAGTGAAACATAGATAACTGATTTTTTGGACACAGTACAAGGAAAGAAAAAGTCCCATCCAACTGCAGCTATTTATGAATTTTTAATCAAATTGAAGCCTTTGGTATTGAAAGTTGTTTTCTTTTGAAAAAAAAAACAAATTAGGTGGCACAGTGAGGAGTCAATGGACCTGAGTTCTAATCACTGAACTCTGTTAGTTACTAGTTATTTGACCTTAGGTTTTGTTTGCTTGTGTCCTCTCTAATAAAAAATTAATAATAAAAAAAAAAAACTATCAGCTTATCAGCCTTACAATGTAGTTTTAAAAGTACATGAAGTAGTGAATGGGAAAGCAGTTTGTAAACTCTAAAGTCTTTTACAAATTTCTTAGGAATGAAGTTATTATTTTGAAATAAAACCAAAGTCTTAGAATAATTAGATACTCAAATGTATAATATAATATACCACTATAAGTGTAAATTTATTGTGAACAGTCTGCAACATGGGTTAGATTTTCTTGAGTGTGTGAATGTAAACTTTAAGAAAAATACTTGTGGCAAAAAAAAAATCCTTTTTGTCATCTGTTATTTTATAAATGCAAAATATGGAAAACATAAAAATATCCTTTAATCCTAATGAAGTCAGTAATTTTTAGTGTCTTATTAGATTTTCATACTATACACTTAATGGAAATATATTATGTCTATAAATTTTCACTTTAGTCCATATGTATTGAGTAATTACTACATACAAGCAATTAATATACCACTTCAGTGTGATCCCATTACAACTAGTGTCTCTATAAAGTATGTAATTCATTCTGCCTTGAATTGGAGTTATAAATCTATCTCCCTCTACCTCCCTCATTATATATTCATGACCTTTAAAGAGAATATTCACGTATTTTTCTTAATTAGCCTGCTTAAATTAGCATTTAAGAAAATTTAGAGGTAATTTAAGCCAGATATTTCTTTTATAATTTAAGAAACTGTAAAAACTGAAATGTCAATTGTGGCAGAAATTGCCTACAAAGAAGCAATTCTACCTTTCAGAACTCTGGTTTATTTATTTTTTTGTTTACATTTATCAAATAACAATATGCGCAGGAAAGATGAACCCTCTACTGCCCCAGAGGTCTAAACCAATCATTGTAATCCCATTTCCTTTGCCAGTGATTAATTTAGACACATGCAGAAGACATGGTCTTGGTCAATGATTTACACAAGAAAGCCTGTTGGAATGTTCTGGAAAATAATTTTCTCCCAATAATAAGAGATAAGGAGATAAGGAAGGTAAAACTGTTCTCCTTCCTCCTCCCTCTCTCCCTCTCTCCTCTACATTGTATCATTGTGTTACTGAATTAACAAACAGCTTATTCTCCAAAATTATTGTTCTATAAATTTATAAATTCCTATGGTTTATGCCAATTGAGTTTTTTGTTACTCATACCCAAAAGTATCCTAACTGAAAATAGAATTTAGATGATAAAGCAGAAGTGTATTGTTGCATAAGGTATAGACACACTATGGTGGATGCAGTATTTTTGTTTTGAAAAAACGAAGTATGTTAAATTTGGACAGTTAAGGCGGATGTCTAAAGTAGGGGTTTTTTTGCCACCCAAAATCATATCTCCTTTCCTATGTCTGGGAAACCTTCCCTCTCAGAAAGCAGAAACTTCTCCTGCTGTGGAAGCCAAAAAAATCCCAAATACGGATTTCCTCAGGCTTCCTTATTAAAGAGATTAAAGTATGAGCACAGGACCTCATGTATTGATCCAAGTCTGTACTCTGAAACTAATTCTATGAGAAAGATGAGGAATCCATTCTTGCAAGGGAGGTGTCCTAGTGGAAATAAATTGAGTACTGATGGTGTTAGAATCTGTGCTTTCTCACAGTATATTCGTGAGAAACATTCTGTGACATGACTTCAGGCTTGTTTTGGTCTCATAGTCTCTAAAACTAGATTTCCAGTTTTCTTGGAGCTACCAAATATTTTGTCATTTCCTTTTTCAGCTTAAGTTAGTCGTATTAAAGCTCTGCTGCTTGCAAGACAAAAGAGCCTTGACTGATGTATTGAATGAACTTCTGAGAGCGTCACAGGAAATTATTCACAGAACTCAGATACAGATGAGAACCTGGCTCCTGCTTTAGTTTAACTGAACCAAGGGATTAAATATTGAGATTGTGCCTTTTTTAAAGAATAGATTCTGTCGAAGGAAGGCAAGTCAGGCCCACCAGTACCAGTAGAGCAAGGTAATGAGGTAAGCATGTCAAAAGAGAGTATGGAGTATGGTACACTTTCATGCTGAAGTTTTGAGTGAGAAATCACGTCCCAAAGGAGATTAAGGGTGGTTTCCATACAGAACTAAATTTTACTTTGAAAAGTTTTTCAAATGTCTAATTGCATAGGTTTTAATAAGAATGAAATAACCATTGTAAAGAGACAAATTAAATTTAGGCAAAGGTTGACTTTCAGTGGCTGGATTAGGATATCTGAGCATTCTCAAAAACATAAAATAATTATCTTAAATTTATGATTTTTGTCTCTTTTAAATTATCCCCAATCTCCATCCCTTGTAATTCCTTGAATACAAGGAGCTTGAATTGTGAAAGTATTTGTTAAAATGAACCATCACAGCATGAACAAGATATAGTGACTATTAAACTCAGAACTGTGTTCCAGTTAGTATTTTAAAACATATACATCATAAGCACTTTGAGGTATCTGTTTCAAAACATTGTGATGCCCAGGAAACTATGCAATCCCCCATTGAAAGAGAAGTCATAAACTGGTATATCACAGTAAAGAATAATTTTACATTTTAAAATGAACCCTGCCATAGGCTGAGAGTTTAGGATCATAAAATCTCAGAGTTGGAAAGGAACCTAAAAGTCCTCTGGTCTGTTGGTTCCTATGACTTTCTCCACATCAAAAGGACTTTGGGAGCTTAAAACATTTTAGGCTTCACCCTATATTGATGCAGTCAGATTTAGGAACTACTAATCCATCTAGATCCAACTGCACAACCTTCAGACGCATAGTAGGTTAAAAATAACAGCAGCAAATATTAATTGATGGTCTAAAAGTATATAAGAAAGATCATTTGGGGTAAGTTCCTGTTTACTATTTTGATGAGTTCATAAGAAGTAACATAAAAGAAGAAAGAAAGGAAGACAGTAGTAAAACATCTGGAAAGTTAGAAGGATATGGAACATTCAAGTGTTCTTTTGTTTTTAAGAAAATAATAAGGGCAGCCAACTCTAATGCAGTTTAATCTTTCCTGTATGCACAATACATTTCACATTCTGAGAAAACAAGCAGTGGAAGTTAAGAGGGAAACTTCTAAGCTACTTCTTGCTTCTCTGGAAAATAAAAGTCATATTACTGTATCAGATAGAATTAGCTGTGGAGGGGAACAGGAGAGTCAATGTAAATTACATGATTCTCTCAGCAAATGCCAAAGTTGAACTCAAGAAAAATAGTCAAGATAGAAGGAAAAGAATATGATGAAATGCCAGCCATGTAACTTTCTCTCTTTATGGAGAGTTCTCTAGCTCTTATTTCATTGTTAAATTTTTCCAGCCATTTTATGTGGTACACATTTCCAAGCCTTCACATTAGATATCTATTCATTTACTAGAATAGAGAAGAATCTGAAATACACATTAAACTTCAAGACATTTCTTTCTAGAAGGGAATCAGTGGTAGACTGCTAAGCTCAATTTTTTCAACATATTCAGAAAGTTTACCAACTATAAAATTGAGAAGAGGATGGTAAAGGATAAAGTTATCCAAAGATTCTCTAAAGTTGTTACATTCATTTTGTTGTTCTAAACTCAGAAACATGAACAGATAGGGAAATGATTCCTTTTGAACATATGCATACAACCGCTGTTGTACAGTAGGATTTCCTCATTTTTTATAGCTGAATAATATTCCATTGTGTGAGTATATACATATATATGTGTGTGTATATATATATATATATATATATATATACACACACACACACACACATACATATCACAACTTCTTTATCCATTCACCTATCAGTGGACACTTGTGTTTTTTCCATGTCTTGGATAATGTAAATAATGTTGCTATGAACATAAGTGTGAAGATATCTATTCAAGTTAGTATTTTTGGTTTTATGGATATATTCCTGGAATCTAAAGCCAGATTTTCTGAATCTAATTTCAGTGGTCTTTCTGACATAAAAAGGTCCCTCTTCTTAAGGACTTATATTAGCAATTTAGGTTTTGGCATCAGTGGGCATAAGCAAACTATCCATCGTCATTGCTCTTCAGCCAAAGACCACTAGGAACATACTTGTATTGAACAAGTTGGTTCTATTACTTATCACAATGAAGGAGAATACAACCATGAGGAATCATGGTTTGACTTAAGAGGGTAGTGGAAAAAATTCTTAAAATATAGGATTTAGGCTTTGATTTGGAGGAAGACTTGGGAGAGGGTAGGAAGAAGTGGGGATTTTTAGTAAGAAGAGCAGTTCTTTTATTGTACCTTAATAAGTCATATCTATATAGAAAAGAGACTAGAATGATGATAAAATTGTGATTGGTAAAGAAACAGCAGTTATTCATTTAGGCCAAGAAAGAGGAAATTTGGTATTTGTGGGTGGCCCAGTCACCTTACTTTTGTTTGTGCTTATACATAATTATGAAATAACCATACTTTTTCTCATTTTATCATGGTCTGAATGTAACCTTCTCTGGGGTTTATGATAAGTAAAATTGTTTATATTTAATAGAATAACATGGCTGGTTGTGAGTGCCGGGCAAGCTTCTAAATATCCGGGGCTGCCTTTTCTTGCATTCTTTCACTAGTATAGAAAGATTCAGTGCAGTTGGAGATATAGGAGAGTGTTCAAAGGTAGTAAATTGGTTCTGGTACAAACTTCAGTGTGTTGAGGGGCAGGAGGGTTAGTGGGTGGGAGTACTTCCCCACCCAACAAGCAATCCTCAGAACACTAGCTGGGTATCCCAAAATTTAACTAAATTCTGACACTACCCGGAGATCACATCAGATTCCACAGGTTAAGGGTTCAGTTCTACAAGACTGCCACCTGCCCCTCTACCCCCTGCCCCAAACTTCAGATGTCAGTGGCAAGTTCAGGTGGTTACCTATACTTCTGACCAACTAGCTGTAAATCCGAGGTTCCCAAGACTCCTGCCTTGAGTTCAATTAATTTGCTAGAGCAGTGCACAGAACTCAGAGTAACATGTTATTATATCACCAGTTCATTATAAAAGAATATAACTCAGGAACAGCCAAATGGACAAGATGCATAGGACAAAGTATGGAGAAAAAGTGCGGCACTTCCATACCCTCTCCAGGCCCCACTCTCCCCAATCTCTATGTGTTCTCTAACCTGGAAGCTCTCGGAACCCTGTCCTTGTGGGGTTTTATTCAGGCGTCCCTATATAAGCATGATTGATTAAATCATTGGCCATTGGCAACTGAACTCAATCTTCAGCCTCTCTCCCTTCTCTGGAGATGGAGGTGTGGGTGGGGTGAGACTGAAAGTTTCAACCCTTTAATCATATGGTTTGTTCTCCTGGCAACCAGCGCTCATTCTTAGGTGGGAGTCTAAAGATCTGACATGAAAAAAGACACCTTGATCAGTTCCATTATTTAGGAAATTCCGAGGGTTTTAAGAGCTCACGATATCACAGATGGAAATATAAGTTTGAGATTAATCAGACACGGTTGGAATTTTCAGATGGGTCCCTCCCTCCCCTTAGCAAGAGAGAGAAGAGTAAACATAATGCAGGAATTCAGTATTGAATGAATCGCATTTAGGAAAGGAAAAAGAAGACTGAGGAAGCAAACAAAAGTTGTTATTTTAATGTTTTTAATTATCTTTAAACAAACTTACAGGAAAAGAACACCTTTTAATAACGTACCTAGGACAAAGTCTACAGTCACTGATACAGGGATTTACAACCTAAATCTCCCTTCAAGGAAACGGAACTCACTCCTCCAACTTCTGGAAATACTGTCAGAAGAAAATCTTCAGCTGTTAACTCCTTAAAGAGGTTTTCTAGTCTGAAAAGAGTCACCTGGTCCAAGGTCATGTGCTCTTCCTCCAGTAGTGTGTTTCCAATAACTAATTACATGCAGTATGAAAGTCCTCTCCCCTCACCTCATCTCAGGACAGCTCTGAACATTAATCTCAATTTCAAAACTTTAAGCATTTGGGCTGAAACCTCTGTTGATACTGTCAGAGTTTAGCTTCTCTCTCAGCCCAATCCTGCTTCCTTTCCTTCCCTTCCACAGGGGTTGATCTCAAGAACACTCCCTAATAAACTTCTTGCACACTAATCTCTGTATGCCCCATACGTCAGAGTATGCTTCCCAGGGAACCCAGGCTGCAACATTTGGTAGCAGAAGTGGTCAGAAAAAGTAGACACCAGTATGGGACCTTAAAGCTAGATGGTGAGGACTCATCACCCAGCTCACAATAATGCCCTCATCACTGGTGGTAGGTGGTGCACAGAGAGCCCTGGTATATAGTAAAAGTGCAACTATTAAAACTGCCCCATTGATGAGCTAGCATATTTTATTATACCAGTGGAAGGGAATGCATTAGGACAAGGTTTCCCAACTTCAGCACTACTGACATTCTGGATCAGATACTTATTATTGTTGGAGACTGTCCTATGCACTGAAGGATTTTTAGCAACATCCCTGGCCTCTATTCAGTAGATACCAAGATCACACTCTCCCACCCCACCCCACCAGTTGTGATAATCACAAATGTTTCTGGACATTGACAAATACCCTTTCCACTTTTCTTTTCTATGTCTTTGCTTATTTAAGACTTCAGCCTAAATATGTCTCCTTCACCTCTGCCTGTCAGTTAAATGTTTTCTTTTTTTGAGGGGGGCGTGTCCTTGGTTCAGTGCCAACTGCACCTAAAGTCTTTTTATATGGCCAAGATATAATAACTCTTCTTTGCCATTTCCCATTTTCTCTTAATATCTCTATATAATCCGAATGAATCATGCTTCACAAGTACTAATGCTGCCCCATGTATATTAATGCCCACTTTACTATGACTCTGAGGTTTTGTATGGTTTACTTATAAGAAATCCAGTATTCCACAGACTTCTCCTTAGTACATGTTCCATGAAACTCAAGAATGTTTATGTAAGTCTTGGTCATTTCGCACTGTTAGTTGTACCTGCCAGTAAATCAGGAACTCACCTCCTCTGATGACCATGAGTTCAGCAGCTGGGCTTCAAGCACAGATCAATTGCCCACATGTGATTCCAGGAGTTCTGCTTGTGCAATGCCCCTCATGCTGACTTCTGCTTCTCAGCGCACTTATCAGTTTGCTGAAGCCAATGTTGCTCTGGTGACAGGAGGGGAACATTTCAGCAGTTTGCCTGCCTAAGTGTCTCCCAGCAAAGCTCAGGCAAGTGCTTGAGCATTGATGTGTTACAACTCTCAGTGGTATAGGTCTTTCAAATTACATACACAGCTATCATTCTTCAGGAAACATATATGCTGCAAATGTGTCTGGGACAGAATTCTTTTCTCTATGAGTACTCTCCTAAATGCAAAACCAATACTCCTTTGATCTTTCTACTTAGTGCTGACTAGCTGTGGCCTTTTTCCTTTACCGAGACTTCCCTGTGCTCTGTTCCACCTTCCCTTTGTTCTTTTTCAGGGCTGCCCCAGCACATCAGTCATGTGTGAATATCCTTGAAACTCTATGGTGGTAGGTACGGCACAGAGATGGTTCAGGCTGTCAGAGTTCAATCTCTCTTTTTTCCTCAGGAGATACTTTTCTTCCAAACAGATGATGATGCAGGTGAGCTTGTGTGGGGAGAATTTGCTTCTAATTCTTCTTGTCAGAAACAAGGCACTGTTTTAAACTATGTTTTCCCACGTTGTCATAGGTCCCAGAGATGAACTATGTAGTTCTATGTGCCTTTTGGGCCTTTGCTCTGTATGTTCTTTGACACTACTAAAATGTATCAGATTGACTTTAAACAGTAGATTGTAAGTTTTACTAACTTGAGAAATAAAGAAGAGAAAAACTAAAATGCTTTTAGAGTCTATTCCTAGAATAAATTCAGACCTCTGGACCTATGACATAACTTGTATTCTTATTTTTTTGGAAAAGCAAAAATAATAACAAGAAAAACACAGAACAATAAACATTATATGAATTTTTCCCCTCAGAGTAAGAAGTTACTTTTTTCTTCAAAGAAAAATAATTGTAAAGATTTTATTCAGCCATTGATTTATTCATTCATTCATTTATTCTTCTAATGAGAATTTGTTAGATGCTCACCAAGAAGGGTCAGGGATCTATTGAACCACTCTAATATCATGATATTTCCAAATTAATACAATAAAAATCAAAAGTACACTGAGATTAAAACAGGATGACTCAACCTCAAGGAGTCTCATATTCATAATAAATGGCATCTTCAAGGAAATTGATTTCGTTTTGTTTTATAACTTCTCCTGCCAGTGAACTATGTAGGAGGGCACTACCTTAGAAAAACCTAATCCATAATAACTCTCACATTAAAATCAAGGAGGTCTGGCAGATTGTGTGCAGTTATATTCTTTTTCTTTACCAAAATTATCTTTTCACTTTATTTCAATGTTTGTGCAGAAGTAACCATGTAGCTCATAAGGGAACGAGCAGAGAAGATTAAAGTATATGAAAGAGAAGCCCCTGACAATTTTGGTTCCACAATAAATACAGATACAGTCTTTCTGGAATAATAATAAAAATGAATAGAAAAGTGAAATTCTTTTTACAAGGCAACATATACTTTCAAGTTTTAAACTGATTGTTAGGAATATACTTTTAGTATTTTTTTTAAATAAAGTAAAATCTATCACAAATCTTAATGCATTTAGAAAATAAAATTAGAGTTCTGAGATATGAATTAACTTGAATAGCCTTACTTATCTGCTAAATAAGTTAAACAACATACTTAGTGAGTATAAAGCAGCAGCCAGTGTCCTTTCTGACTCTCTTTCATGAGGACTACCATTCTTCACCAACAAACTTTGAGAATGAAGTTATTAGTCAAGTTGAATTAGCATCATTTGATAGATAAGGAGCTCCCAAAGGGGAAAGAGTTATATTTGGTTCTTCTACGATGAATTTGTCTGACTGAGAACCCAATAGCTTATCACCTCTCTCCTTCCCCATCCTCTGCTATACCTGACATTATTTGGAAATAGTAAAATTATTTCAAAACACCTTAATGAGATTTTTAAGTGAGTGTGTAATTTATTATATAATTATGTTTATGTTCTTTAGAGAAGGGGCTATATGTTTCAGGCTGCCAACTTTTTTGTAATTTTTGCCCGTTTGTGGTGGTAGAGAGGTTACGTGTCAGGTTGGTGGAAGCAGGTCATCCATCTTGGTGTCCCTGCAGCTGTTCGGGGTGTTGGAAATCACTCTAGAATTAGAAACAGGAAACTTGGTCTCTCTGCAACATGGGGAAAATCATTTAACTTCAGTGAAACAGGAGTGATAATATCTTCCTTGCCTTCCTCATAGAGCAATTATGTGGAGCATTTAATTATGAAATTAAAATACTTTCTAAATAAATTTTGGGCAGTATGATTATTTTCACAGGTATCAGAGATAAAATGAAGAGAAACCAGGAATGATATGTAAGCAGCAGACCCTGAAGTTCTATTAATAATTGAGGACAAACACAGTAACCCCTGCCAGAGATGCTACAGATAAAAGATACCATCTTAGATGATTGAATTAAAGACCGAGTTAAAAAACTTAATTCAGAAGTGGGAAGACCACTGGATTCTAAGTTTGAATCCCTGATCTCTGCTATCAGCTACGTGGCCTGGAGCGAGCTAATGTCTGTCATTAACCCTCTCAAAAAAGACAAAGAGGGCTTCCCTGGTGGCGCAGTGGTTGGGAGTCCACCTGCCGATGCAGGGGACGCGGGTTCGTGCCCGGGTCCGGGAGGATCCCGCATGCCACGGAGCGGCTGGGCCCGTGAGCCGTGGCCCCTGGGCCTGCGCGTCCGGAGCCTGCGCTCTGCAACGGGAGAGGCCGCAGCAGTGGGAGGCCCACATAGCACAAAAAAAAAGACAAAGAGAGTGAGCAAAATAACTTCTAATCAACAGTTTTCGCTTTTTGACATGATAACATCCAGCTCTCACTCCAATTTATATACCATAATATTATTAATGCAAAAAATTTATTTTTACATATCTCTTCTCTAGCTTCCTCTTCTGAACTAAGTGAATGGTAATATATAAATCCAAATATGACATATAAATACGGAAGGAATTTTGTTTGGAACTATTGCATTAAAGTTTCAACAATGTAAACTGTCTTCATTTTAAAGACAATTCAATTAAAGCCCTGAGAGTTTAGATCACTTGCTAACATGATACAGCTACTAATTGTGTGAGTACTGTTCATCTGTATTCTACAATTATTTCTCAGCCATTGATAAAAATTTGTGAAGATTAAGCAATCATTGTTCAGATACTCATATAAATGCAGGGCCAAAACGTCTCCAAATTATTAGCCCAAATGTGTTGTACCCTCACGATATTTTGATTTGCAAGAACTCTGGCTTGCCATTTAAAATCATTAACTATGATGCTTGAGGCCCCAGATGTTTTTAAACAAATAGATTATTCAGATTTGCAGTGTAAGTGAGCTGCCTTTTTCATTGGAAAGAAGGTTCAGAAGAAAGAGCTTGGGTTAGCTGAGAACATGCCTCCTGAAACACATACTGGAGAATAATCATGGACTTCCTTGAATATCAGGTTTGTTTTCTTTAGTGATAGTTCTCAATAGTTAATGGAAAAGCCAGAAGTCATTGCAAATGAGTTTAGTCTCTGGTCTTTCTTTCTGTGAAAAGGCCCTGATGTCCAAGTGGACAAGCAGGTGAAATTTCAGGAAATCTGTAATGGAAAACTCACATTAAGAGTTTCACAGATTTCAGTTAAGTTTTGTTTTTTGTTTTTTTTCCTCCTCATTCAAGTTTGGTCTTGTAGGGAGAGGGAATAGAGTTTACAGATAGATCTATTGAATATGGAATTCCTGGCCTTCCTAGAGAATTGTGTAAAATAATTCTCGTCATCCTATTCTTGCTGATACTCCATAGTCTTTCTCCTTTTTACTTTCTTTCTCTTTTCCAGTTCATTACATTGATGCTACTTTCATTTAATGAATTGCATTTCTGCCACTCATGCCCTTTAAAATTGTTTTATTTTCATTCCTGGTAGAGGAGAGTGTTCAGCAAATCTTTCTTGATTATTAGTACAAAAGCTGTCTTGCTCTTTGCTTGGTTTCTGAAGGAAAAGTCCACTTGCCTAATTTTGACTTCATTTACATTTTCTCACATTGACCTCCCTTTTACAACTTCATCACTTCTATCATTAGCACAGTATCTACTGTGGGTTGGAAGGCTATACCTACTCTGGTTTGGACTCTAAGCTACTTAGACTTGTGCCAGTGTATATATAAATTCTCATTTATTCCTTAAATAAACTTAAGCCATTATTAGCCCCATAGAAGTAAGTGAATCTCACAGATTTTAAGTAGTTTTGTTTAAGACATATACCAGATTAGGGACAGAAATGAACATAATATTTAGTGTTGTTTTTGTCATTATTGGAAGAAATAAAACTATCTTCTATGTCTGAACCCAGATCTGGATAGGTGATATTTCAGGATTTTTACATACTTCAAAAATTATTTGGAAAACCTCTGACTAAAAAAAAAAAACCCAAGAAAGAAAACAGCAAGAAAACATGAACTGCCTTGTTTTTTCTTTCCCACTATTTAGTACAGAAGAAAAGTATAAAATATCATCAATATTTACATTTCAAAGCAGAGGTTGTTTAGCACAATAATGTTTGATAAGTAAATGGAGGAAAGCTATTCTTTTTTAAAGTTAGGTGCAAGCTATGATTTTTGTTGCTGTTGTGATTACCTCAAAATCTTAGAGTCATTTCAACTTCACTTTTTTCTTGTTGCTTGTGGTTAATTACCAAGTCCAATTTCAAATTCATATTATGGCGAGCATCACCTCTATTTTCTTTCCAGGGAATCCATGGCGTTTCTACATTGGGGATTATACACGTTTCTTAAGAAAAAATTAAGGGGATTGCCCCATATGGCCATGCCATGTTTTTCTAAATTATTATTTCCTGCTTCCTTATATGAACCCCCTGTGCAACTAAAGCTATTCTTCCAAGTACATGTGGATAATCTACTTGCCTAGATTTTTTTTAAGGATATTCCTTCTTACTGGAAAGCCTTATTCTATTATAAATCACTGTCTATCAAGTACACATATGTCCACTTTCATATATCCCTTACATTCTAGGATAACTATACTAAAAAGAACACTTAAATTTTATCAGTTCTCTATCCTTGGAGCCTGAAGCTTATCATTTATCCCTTCCGCTCATTAGTTGATCTCCACAATGAGGTTAGAACAATAGGACTTTATGATCCTTAGCTACAAATGCCAAAGGAGGCAAATCTGGGGTTTATTTTCTGTACATCACTCTGTACAATTTTTCACTAAATTCTTTGAAAAAATATTACCCATTTGTTTGTGAAAACCTTCAGAAATCCTCTTAGGGTACTGAAATTAAATAATTATAGAACACAAGACATAGGGAATTTAGAGATCTGATATTTCCTAAAGTTGGAGAAATGTTCTGAAAAAGAAATGAGTTTAAGGTAGACAGCACTCTTCATTTTATTCATTCTATTTCTTTCACACTGATATTTATTTCAATTAATATTTGAAGGTCATTTTATTGACATTTGAATATTTGAATGGCACTGTATTATCATATATTATAAAGCATCTATAATACATTTTAATACATTTGTTCCACCTATACTTTTTTTTTGTCTTAATTATTTTAAAACAAAACCCCGACTTTGTTATTTCATCCCTGTAGCAGTCAGTATTTATATCCTTAAAAAATTATCTGGATATTTTCCTATATAACCAAATTTCTCCAATTGTCTTGAAATATGTTTTTACAATTAATTTTTTTCAAATAGGAACCAAGTAAGGTCCACACTTGCCAGGTGGTTATGTTGCTTACATCTCTTTTTATCTAAAACAGCCATACTATTACATATTGTTGATCTGCTAAAGACAACAGATCACGTGCCCTCTAATACTTCCAACATTCTAAATTTTCTTTGCTGTTTGTTTTGTGATGTTGATTTATTTGTTTCTCTATCCTTAGTATTCTTTTTTTTAATGGCTGCGTTAGGTCTTCGTTGGGGTGCGGGCTTTCTCTAGTTGCAGTGAGTGGGGGCTACTCTTCATTGCGGTGTGTGGGCTTCTCACTGCAGTGGCTTCTCTTGTTGTGGAGCATGGGCTCTAGGCACACGGGCTTCAGTAGTTGTGGCATGTGGGCTCACTAGTTGTGGCTCGTGGGCTCTAGAGCTCAGTCTCCATAGTTGTGGCACACGGGTTTAGTTGCTCAGCGGCATATGGGATCTTCCCGGACAAGGGCCCGAACCCGTGTCCCCTGAACTGGCAGGCAGATTCTTTATCACTGCACCACCAGGGAAGTCCCTTAGTATTATTAATATACTAATTATTGGCCCTACAGATATGCTAAAATTTGGGATTAGATGTTTTGTTTGTTTTTGAAAGAATAGTTCTTAAATGGTGTCATGTATCCTGCATCGTGTTTGGAGACAGGCAATGTCTTATTGTCCCTTCTCAGTGATGTGGTGAGTGATTGTGCAGTTAATTCAGGTCATAATAGCCTGCATATCAGAAGGTTGACTTAACACAGCTCTCTGATTTTTGGCCACAAATAATCTAAATCCTTCCAGCTAGTGACGTCAAGGTATGGATCAAATGACTGTGCATAACCCCTTTCTTGGGTTCTGAGCTAGGAGACTAAAGATCTGGGAAATTAATTTAGATGTGCATGTGTATTCTAACACAGGCATATTAACCAAATTTTAAAAGTAAAGAACTGACTCACAGGGATTATAAAGAGTAATGGAATCTGAGAACCACCCCCCTTTAACTCTCCATGAAAATACCCTTGAAAAGATACAGATAACAAGGAAAAAGCAACAGTGATTCCAGAGACTAAGCATAAAAAGAGTGGAAACAGCAAAATTATGGAGGGATATCTTTAAACTTTGATGACATTACATAAATGTCATTGAGAGCTGATGTATCCTTTAACTCCTAAACTAAAAGAGCACTGGTACAATTTTTGGGCAAATCTCATTCATATCCCCTAAATAATGAATGTGAAATTTAACTTTATGTAGATCTGAGTTTAATTCTTGGATTCTTGCCTCTTATCTGCTCTGTAATTCTGGGGAAGTTACTTCGTCTCTATAAGCTCCTATTTCTTTATTTATGAAATATAGAGTGGATTTCATTACTTTCCTCAGAGTCTGCATGTAGGAATTAAGCTGGAGAATGCATGTATGTATAATAGTATCATGTTGTTTTAAAATAGGTTTTATTATTATTTAGCAATGGTAAGGCTAACAGAGATAACTGTCATTGAAAATATAGTTTGTTATACTTACGGATGTCAACTTTACTGTGGTTTCCATGGGAAGGAACAGGCAAGGCAGGTTAAACATTTTTAGGATTGAGTAGTTTGAATAATTCCATTGGCTCTGGGGTCTCTAGTTTTCTGGTACCCGACCCTGGGGCGATTAAGGCAGGTGACTAGTGGCCTAGAATATGAGAATCCAATAGACAAGTTAGTTGGGCTGTGGGCTCTGGATCGCACTTAAAAGGCATGTGGGCAAATTATTGTTTTGAATTTTTCATCCCTTCTCCACTGATCTAAATGATACTGTTTTTATATATCAGGTTCTCCTTTATTCATAGATCTATTTTTCATCTGTGCATTTTTTTCCCATGGGTCTCCTGTAACCTTTCTTCCTGTATAGCTTTTCAATATATACTAATTGTTTTAAACTTTTTGTTTTGAAATAATCTTAGACTTGCAGAAAAGTTGAAATAATAGTACAGAGTTAATGTATAAGTTTCAACCAGTTTCCTATGGTAACATCTTTTTAAAATTTTTTTAAAAATTTTATTGGTGTAGGGCTTCCCTGGTGGCGCAGTGGTTGAGAGTCCGCCTGCCGATGCAGGGGGCACAGGTTCGTGCGCCGGTTTGGGAAGATCCCACATGCCGCGGAGCGGCTGGGCCCGTGAGCCACGGCCGCTGAGCCTGCGCGTCCGGAGCCTGTGCTCCGCAACAGGAGAGGCCACAACAGTGAGAGGCCCGCGTACCGCAAAAAAAAAAAAAAAAAAAAAATTTATTGGTGTCGAGTTGATTTACAATGCTGTGTTAGTTTCAGGTGTACAGCAAAGTGATTCAGTTTTATATATATACATTCTTTTTCAGATTCTTTTCCCATATAGGTTATTTCAGAATACTGAGTAGAGTTCCCTCTGCTATACAGCACGTCCTTGTTGATTATCTATCTTATATGTAGTAGTGTATATACGTTAATCCCAAACTCCTAATTTATTCCTCCCTCCCCCACCTATGATAACATCTTCAATAACATAGTACAATTGTCAAAACCAGGAATTAACATTGTTACGCTGCTATTAATTAAATGCAAACCTTTCTCAAATTTAACCAGTCTTTTGCCTAATGTTCTTTTTTCTTTTCCAGGATCAAATTTCAGTTCTTATATTGCACTTAGCTGTTGTGTCTCCTTACTCTCCTCTAATCTGTGGCAGTTCCTCCCTTTCTCCTACTTTCCTTGTCTTTTATGATGGCATTTTGGATGAGTTCTAGTCTGTCATTTTGCAAAATGTTTCTCAATTTAGGTTTGTCTATGTTTACTCATCCTTAGATTGAGATTATACATTTAAAAAGATAATACACAGAAATGATGTTATGTTCTCAGTGCATGGTATCACTATATCTTCTTACTGGTGATGTTAATATTGATAACTTGGTTAAGGAGGTGTCTGCCAGATTTCTCCATTGTAAATTACTATTTTTTCTTTTATAATAAATACACTGATCTTAAGTATAGAGTTCAACGAGTTCTGACAAATGCATACATCTAGATAACCCACACACCTAAGATATGGAACATTTCCATCCCTCTAGAAGGTTTGCTTATGTGGCTTCCTAGCATCCTCTCCATAGTAACATCCCAAAAAGCAACTCTTCTGATTTCTTTGATGTATTTCTGGATTCTCTCTGCTAAAATTTGTTAAGGATATTTGGATCTATGCCCATGAATTATATTGGTCTATAAATTAAACTGTCTTTTAATGTGCTTGTCTTGTTTTGGTATTAGGATTATTCTGGCTTCAAAAAAAAGTTGAAAGATACTTCCCTTCTGTTTTCTGAAAGAGTTTATGTAATAATGGTATTACCGTTTTCCCAAATATTTAATAGAATTCATCACCGTAACTATCTGCACCTTGAGTTTTGATGGTGGGTAGGTTTGCAGCAATGAATTCACATTGTTTAATAGATACGTGCTTATCAAGATTTTCTATTTCTTTGTGGGTATTTTTTTTTACATCTTTATTGGAGTATAATTGCTTTACAATGGTGTGTTAGTTTCTGCTTTATAATAAAGTGAATCAGTTATACATATACATATGTTCCCATATCTCTTCCCTCTTGCATCTCCCTCCCTCCCACCCTCCCTATCCCACCCTTCTAGGTGGTCACAAAGCACCGAGCTGATCTCCCTGTGCTATGCGGCTGCTTCCCACTAGCTATCTATTTTACGTTTGGTAGTATATATATGTCCATGCCACTCTCTCACTTTGTCACAGCTTCCCCTTCCCCTTCCCCGTATCCTTAAGTCCATTCTCTAGTAGGTCTGTGTCTTTATTCCTGTCTTACCCCTAGGTTCTTCATGACATTTTTTTTTCTTAAATTCCATATATATGTGTTAGCATACGGTGTTTGTCTTTCTCTTTCTGACTTACTTCACTCTGTATGACAGACTCTAGGTCCATCCACCTCATTACAAATAGCTCAATTTCGTTTCTTTTTATGGCTGAGTAATATTCCATTGTATATATGTGCCACATCTTCTTTATCCATTCATCTGATGATGGACACTTAAGTTGTTTCCATCTCCTGGCTATTGTAAATAGAGCTGCAAAAATATGGAACGCTTCACGAATTTGCGTGTCATCCTTGTGCAGGGGCCATGCTAATCTTCTCTGTATCGTTCCAATTTTAGTATATGTGCTGCTGAAGTGAGCACTGTGGGTATGTTTTGATAGTTTGTGTCTTTCAATAAATTTTCCATCTAAGGGGACTTCCCTGTGGCTCAGTGGTTAAGAATCCAACTGCTAATGTAGGGGACACGGGTTCGAGCCCTGGTCCGGGAAGATCCCACATGTCGTGGAACAACTGAGACAATGCACCACAACTACTGAGCCTGTGCTCTAGAGCCTATAAGCCACAACTACTGAGCCAGCATGCCACAAGAGTAGCCCCCTCTCTCTGCAACTAGAGAAAGCCTGCACGCAGCAACGAAAACCCAACGTGGCCAAAAGTAAATAAATAAATAAATTTATTTTAAAAAATTTCCATCTAAATTGTCAAACGTATCGGCACAGAGTTATTAACAAAATTGCCTTAGCGTGTTTTAATGTTTGTAAGATCAGTAGGGCTATTCTCTCTTTCATTCCTAATATTGATAGTTTGTGGTTTTTCTCTTTCGTCTTGATCTACAGAACTATGGTTTTATCCAAACTGATGATCTTTTCAAATTATTAACATGTGAATGTGTTCTCTTTTTTGTTAGTTTACTTTCTATTTCACTGGCTTCCACTTTTTATTATTTTTTTCCTCTTATATTTGGGTTTCTAGCTTCTAAAGGTAAAAGCTGAGAGTATTAATTTTAAAATTGTATTCATTGTTAATACAAGTATTTAAAGATTACAAATTTCTCTTTCAGTGCTACATTAGTTGCATTCCACAAATTTTGCTATATTGCATCTATAAATTGCTTCCAGTTGTTTCATAATATCCCACATGTCTTTCCACTTACATTACTATCTACAACTCTCAAGGATGAGTGACTCATGATGTCTCCAATACTCTAACACTCAACACGAATACTGCTTCAGTAATTCCTAATATCATACCCTTGTATTCTGAGAATTTCTTTGGGGTACATACCCAGGAGCAGAATTTTTATCATATCTAACTACCTTGCTTCACTCTATTAATCATTTGAACAATTTACAAAAAACATAGTTTTTTTCTTGATTTCCATGTAAATGGTGTTTCATTTGTGCTTAAAATGCTGGTTTTCTTCTCTTTTAGTCCACATATCTTTATTCTTTTTTCTCTGCCCCATTACAACATTGACTAGAAGTGTTAATCTTTGCCTTAATCCTAGTTTTGAAAAGACTGTATCTTAGACATTTATGGAAAGTATCTTGTAGTTTCCTTTTTTCAGCCTAAGCTCCTTCTTAGTGTACCATGGTATTCATCATTGATGAATATTAAATTTTAACAAAACATTTCTAAATATACTGAGATTATTGTATGGTTTTTCCCCTTTAATATATTTTTGTAATGATTTTTTTTTCCAAATTGAATTCAGTGTACATTGCTGGATAAGCACAATCTTGCCATAATGTTTTTAAAAATATATTGCTTTATATGTTTTTCTCTTTTTTTGGAATATATGTTCAGAAATGAGATTAACTTGTTATTTTTCCTCTCTTGTTATATCCAAATCTTGTTTGGGCATTAAAGTTATACTGGTCTCATAAAGTTGTGGAACAATCTCTGATATTTAGTTTTCTGGAAAACTTTGTAATTCTGTCCCTTGAATCTTTGGTATGTTTCAACTCGAAAAATAGCTGGGTGTGTGAGAGTGTGTATGTGTACATGTGATTATTTAACAGTAATATGTCAATTTTCTTCTTTTGATTTGATCCAGTTTTTGTAAGTTTCATTTCTCTAGGAAGTTGTTCATTTATTTAAAATTTCAAAATTGGCACATACATTTGTTCATTTTGTTTTCTTAATAGTTAATCTCTGCTTCATCTAGAGCTGTACTCCTTTTATTCCTGTTATTATTTTTAGTTTCTCTCCTTGTCATAAACATTTCATTTTACTTTTTTTATCTCAAAGAAACATCTTAAAATTTCTGCAATGATTTGTTTTCTTTATTTTCTTCTAACTTATTGTGTTTTAATTATTTTATTTTATGTAACATTAAATTGAATGCTTTCTCTTTATATTAATCATATAAAGCTGACTGCCACCAACAAAAAGAACCTCAGTCAGTAAATTTCCAAAATAGAAACCTCCTTCTTTCTCACTTTATATCCAATTAACTTACATTCTGCAAAATGTTTTTCAAACTCAAACCCCTCTGATTACGTAGGGCTTCAGAGTCCTTCACACAATCTTTGTATCCAGGCTTCAGGCAAAGAAAAGAGAGCATGTGTGGAAAAAGCTCTTTATTCTTTATTTAATGACTCTTTATGCAGTCATTACATCCATTCACATTTATTTTTTTTAATTTTTTATGTTTTTCGGTACGCGGGCCTCTCACTGCTGTGGCCTCTCCCATTGCGGAGCACAGGCTCCGGACGCGCAGGCTCAGCGGCCGTGGCTCACGGGCCCAGCCACTCCGCAGCATGTGGGATCTTCCCGGACCGAAGCACGAACCCGTGTCCCCTGCATCGTCAGGTGGACTCTCAACCACTGCGCCACCAGGGAAGTCCTATTCACATTTATTGATGAGACCTATTGTTTGGCCACAAATCTCTGTAGTAAAACTGGGAAATGTAGTCTAGCTGTGGACTAAGCAAAAAGAAAACACAAATATTGGTCAGCATTGGGCCAGTCGTGCCAGAGTCCATAATTGTACTCACCAAATATCCACTTTCTCCTTCTCTCCATGCTGACCCCCACCCTGAGAAATATCCCAGAGACATACTCCGTCACTGTATACTGCTCAAAGTCCAGGATCTTCAGGTGATTTGCTGTCCTTTTCTTCAGATTTGAACATGATTCCTGTTCCAGCAGCCAATAAGTAATACAACTAGTTATCTGTTCCCTTCCACACACATTGCACAGTGTTAAAACCAGGGACAAAAAAAACCACTCCACAAGCTCTGATTCAGAAAGGGGAAGAATAGGAGACCTAAAACAACCATTATTCTGTGTTAATTCAAAAATCCTCCTGAGCAATCTTAACAGGGACAGTACCCTCCTGTCCCTATTTTGGAGGTGTGAGAAGTTCTTTGCATTCTTAGAATCAAGTAGGTTTTGATTCTACTCTGGAGGGGAGTCTTCTTCTATCTGTGGTTCTCTGGGGCCCCAGACTCTAATTACTGTTAAATTATTCCTCTGTCTGTTGTTAGTCCCACTTTCTTTTCTATTTCATCAGCGTCACCAAGGATAAGGTAGCAAAGCCCTCTTTGACTTTGTCAGCGGCTGCTGACCTCCATAATACTCCCCTGTCCTTTGTAGCCCATCCCTGTTCCAAGTTAGTGGGTCAAGAATGATCAGAATTTGTTCCCCACTAGTCAGTCTGTTTTGACCACAATCTCTTATCCCATTGGAGCTCTGGATTAGGGCTAGGACAGGATTTTACTTACTTTCCCAGTGGACTTGTCTCTCCAGTCTGTAGTGGGTGGTGTGGTACTTGCTCCCCTAGATCCCTCCTTGCTAGGTTGCAGTGGCTTGGCTGCTTTCTTGTCCTCAAAGTGGCAGATGTTGAAAGGTAGCCCTCTCTATAGAGCTGCTATCTCCACATTCTGTTGATTACTCCCTCCCCTCTCCTCTTCAGTTCAGGAGTAATAATGGCTCTCTGCTCTTCCTCACCCCAGGGTCAGTTTACCATCCCTCTTTGGACTTCCTTAACCCTACCTATACCTTGGTAAACATGTCTTTATCCAACTCTCCTTGATTGCCTTATTTGAGCACACCCTCTTACTCTTATTGAGACATAAAGGATGATGTAAGCAAATCTGACTTTGAATTCCAACTCTGCCACTTGCTTTAAAAACAAGTTTTGTGACACAGTTAGTGATTATTTTGCATAAAATTGTTTTGCATGATACAATACTAACAGTATTTCTTGTGCTTGAGCCAAACTAAAAATATATATAGCACATGAGTTTGTTGTGGTAGGAAGGGAAACTTCCGCATTTTAAAATAATGTTTAGTTTTGGTTCTCCCAAAAAGCAGAGCTTGAGACAGTCTTACATGTATGAAGTGATCCTAGGGAACGAGAGTTGCGGAATTGCAAGAGTAAACTGGGAAAGGAAGACTAATCCAAAGGTGCATTATTGATTTGGTTCTGCTATAAACAACCGGAACTAAATTTCCCTGCAGAGTTTCTGAAGACTAAGAATATGTCTCAGAACTGTCAGTCTAAGGACATTTGAGAGAGGGATTTTTATCCCCTGACTCCTGTCTCTCTAGCTGTTCCAGAAAGGCTGCGTCAGCTCCCACAGCATCCTGTATTGAGACATAAGAGAAGCCCTAGGGCAAAAAGCAAGAAATGAGGAACTGTTAAGATATATCTGAAGACTGCTGGTTGTCACAGCGATAGCCAGAGCCAAAAGGTGGTGGGAATTTTTAAGTTGGCATAAAAGTTGTCCAACCTATTACCACCCCTCAACTTGGTAATTTACATACGCAGAGGTCAATTTACAAATGTTTGTTCAATGAGAACATGCAAACTATTCTTTCATAGTCGCTTTAGATTTCATTCATTTTGATAAATACAAAATTGTCAAACTCTCATTCAAGTAAGAATTCTGATTTTTGAGCTAGGAACCTTGATGCCGGGGGAGACTAGGAGGATTGTCCTCTGGGCGCCAAGACACATACTGTTCAAATAAACTGTGACAGTCATATATGCTTCCTCTAAAACTTTATGGCTTCCATTAGTTTTGCGTATTGATCCAGACTTGCATTTTCCATTTGTTTGATCACTATCATATTTTCTTTTGTGATTGTAAAAATGTCTATAACACTTACAGCATTGCAGAGCACTTGAAATTTTTTTTTAAATGACAAATGTTTATGTGTGACTTTTCCTTTGCATAAGTTTATATCCAAATTTCAGGACTAACATATAATCTAATATATTCTATTTGATCTCATCACTCAAATTTCTAAATTGCCACTCTTCCCCATCCCACTTCTGCCATAATTCTTAGTAGGATTCAGGTGAACTCTAAGATATGACAAATCCTCTTAAAAATAGATGTACTGGGCTTCCCTGGTGGCGCAGTGGTTGAGAGTCCGCCTGCCGATGCAGGGGACACGGGTTCGTGCCCCGTTCTGGGAGGATCCCACATGCCACGGAGCGGCTGGGCCTGTGAGCCATGGCCGCTGAGCCTGCGCGTCCGGAGCCTGTGCTCCGCAACGGGAGAGGAGCCTCTCACAAGAGTGAGAGCCCCGCGTACCGCAAAAAAAAAAAAAAAAATAGATACACTGTTGAGCATCTTTTCATGTGCCTCTTGGCCATCTGTATGTCTTCCTTGGTGAAATGTCTATTTAGGTCTTCCACCCATTTTTCAGCTGGATTGTTTGTTTTTTTGATATTGAGCTCCATGGGCTGTTTGTATATTTTGGAGATTAATCCTTTGTCTGTTGTTTCATTTGCAAATATTTTCTCCCATTCTGAGAGCTGTCTTTCCATCTTGTTTATGTCCTTTGCTGTGCAAAAGCTTTTAAGTTTAATTAAGTTCCATTTGTTTATTTTTGTTTTTATTTCCATTACTCTAGGAGGTGGGTCAGAAAAGATCTTTCTGTGGTTTATGTCAAAGAGTGTTTTTCCTGTTTTCCTCTAAGAGTTTTAGAGTGTCTGGTCTTACATTTAAGCCTTTAATCCATTTGGAGTTTATTTTTGTGTATGGTGTTAGGGAGTGTTCTAATTTCATTCTTTTACATGTAGCTGTCCAGTTTTCCCAGCACCACTTATTGAAGAGACTGTCTTTTCTCCTCTGTATGTTCTTGCCTCCTTTGTCGTAAATTAGGTGCCCATATGTGCATGAGTTTATCTCTGGGCATTCTATCCTGTACCATTGGTCTATTATTAGAGAAATGCAAATCAAAAGTACAACGAGGTATCACCTCACACCGGTCAGAATGGCCATTATCAAAAAATCTAGAAACAATAAATGCTGGAGAGGGTGTGGAGAAAAGGGAACACTTCTGCACTGTTGGTGGGAATATAAATTGATACAACCACTATGGAAAACAGAATGGAGCACCCTTATAAAACTAAAAGTAGAACTACCATATGATCCAGCAATCCCACTACTAGGCATATACCCTGAGAAAACCATAATTCAAAAAGATACATGTAGCACAATGTTCATTTCAGCACTATTTACAGTAGGCAGGACATGGAACCAACCTAAATGTCCATCAACATGTGAATGGATTAAGAAGATGTGAGACATACATACAATGCAATATTACTCAGCCATAAAAAGAAACGAAACTGAGTTATCTGTAGTGAGGTGGATGGACTTAGAGTCTGTCATACAGGGTGAAGTAAATCAGAAAGAGAAAAACAAACACCGTATGCTAACGCATATATATGGAATCTAAAAAAGAAAACAAAACAAACAAAAAAACATGGTACTAATGAACATAGTTGCAGGGCAGGAATAAAGAGGTAGACATAGAGAATGGACTTGAGGACATGGGGTGGGAGGGAGAAGCTGGGGCGAAGTGAGAGAGCGGCATGGACATATATACACTACTGAATGTAAAATAGTTGGCTGGTGGGAAGCAACAGCATAGCACAGGGAGATCGGCTCAGTGCTTTGCAATGACCTAGAGGGGTGGGATAAGGAGGATGGAAGGGAGGCTCAAAAGGGCGGGGATATGGGGACACGTGTATGCATATGGCTGATTCGCTTTGTTGTGCAACAGAAACTAACACAGTATTGTGAAGCAATTATACTCCAATAAAGATCTATAAAAAAAAAATAGATGTACTTGGTTTGGTTTGGTTTACTTGGCCAGTATTTAAAAGTAAAACTTCACACTTATGAAGAGCATATAAAATGTTAAAACACAACTTAATTTAGTGAAAGTGGACATGCAAATTAACTTTTTTGACAGTTTTACTGAGATAGATGGTTTGTAGAGTCATTATGCTTTGTTGCAAGTTATACGATCTTCTCTTTATAGATTAAATTCCATTTTTATTTTTAAGACCTGTAATTGTTGAATTCAGTCTTGGAAATCAGAGATGCAGAAGCTATTAAACTCTTAAGTCATTGGGAGTACTTTAACTCATTTCAGATTAGGCACTTTTCATGTCTTTTCTCAGTACACAAGGAATATGTGCCACCTGCAGATAACTAACTTGATAACAAATTCACACTTCTAACCTCTCCTTACACCTCACCTCCCAAGGATCACAGGAGTACCTGTCTTTTTCATTTCCTTCTCGTTCCTTCTTCCTCTCCCGCTCAAGATGTGCTTTATTTCGCTTCACAAATTACCAAAACTAATATAAGAAGAATCAGAAAATCTGAACAGCCCTGTGTGTTAAATAAATTAAATTTATAATAATAAAATTCCTCACATAGAGAACTCCAGGCCCAAACGGATTCATTGGTGAATTCTACCAAATATTTAACGGAAAAAAAAATCCAAGAATATACAAGCTCCTTTAGAAACTAGAGAAATAGTGTGCATTCCACATCTATTTTTATGAGCCAGCATAACCCTGGTATCAAAATCAGTCAACAACTTTACTTGAAAAGAATATTACGTATGAGCATAGATACAAAGTGATATAGATACAAATTTTAGCTTTATTGCTAGTAAAGCTGTTTGATATACATGTCTCACGTCTTTGGTTTAGAGTCACACACATCTTTATTTTAATTAAAACAGGTGTGTATTGTACGTATTGTTTTATAATATTTTTATTAGATTTTATGCCATGAACATTTTTTCATGTCATTAAATATCCATCTATAACATAATTTTTAGCCCTTCTCAAAGTAATGCCTATCTGTTTAATCAGTTCTGATTGGCTTTATAGAAGTACTACTTCTGAGTATTTTACACATTCCTTGTTCTGTGTATTAAAATGCACACACAATATGAAAAATTCCCTTTATAGTTGAACATAATGTTTTTTTCTTTTAAAAGTTATTTTGGTTTATTTGATGTAAGTTAATCTCTCTCTATCCTTTTTTTTTTTTCGGTACGCGGGCCTCTCACTGTTGTGGCCTCTCCCGTTGCGGAGCACAGGCTCCGGACGCGCAGGATCAGCGGCCATGGCTCACGGGCCCAGTCGCTCCGCGGCACATGGGATCCTCCCAGACCGGGGCACGAACCCGTGTCCCCCGCATTGGCAGGTGGACCCTCAACCACTGTGCCACCAGGGAAGCCCCCAACCTTTTTATCTTTTAAGAAAAAAATTTAGTAAGAAATTTCCCTGGAAAAAAAAAATAGTGGTTGATTACATTTCTGTCTTCATTTTTTTTTTTTAATGCAAAAACCACATATTTATTAAGCATATGATTAACTTAAAAACACCAAACCAGTTTGTTTTAAAGTGCTCCTCATCCAAAACCTTGGACAAAACCATCACTCCAAAGTGAACTGAAAAAACAGTTTACAAGGCAGACACTGACAATAGGTATGGACAGGCACTACCAAAAAATGCTATTTGTTCTTTAATTAAATAATGCCATTCTCAAGTTACGTAGGGCAGTCACCTTGACATTCCTTTTTTATAAATATTCATAAATTAAAAATGTCTAGATATTCTAAAGAGCTGCAAACATTAATACCTTACAACAGCAACTTAAGTCTATTTTCGGAAAAAAGCACTAAAATCCTCTTCAATTGCAAGTCATTTATTTCTCTGGTGGAAGTGAGCAAGGTCACTACAATATTAACCTCTTTTCTAGAACAATGTAAATAACAAGGTATGCACATCTTAAATTTGGTAGGTCATAAAAGTTAGGATGAAATCATTTTTTTTGATGCAACAGAAAAATAAATAAGTAAAAATTAAATACTTTAACCCAATACTTGGTATTGACAAATCAGTAGTGTCAACTTCATATACAAAGGACAGCACAGTCTGGTTTTTAAAAAATCCTCAATGTCATGGTATTTGGGGTAAAAATATTTAGAATATTAAATGTTTCCTTTTTGCTTAAAGGAATATAATACAAACACCATCAAGCTGCGACCGTAACTCAGTTTCAGCTGGGGTAAAGTGACCATTTGGTCCATGGCACAAGTTACATATATCACACTTCTGTCAAACTGAATGAAACCTTAGGTTTATAAGATTTTATGTTTATAAGCTACAATACACACTGACTAAGATGTCAGTCCCTCACAGTTTTTTAGAAAAAAATCTACATTTGTCCTTACAGATGTCAAAATGTTACACCCACCATCATTTGTTCAAAAAACAAAAAGATGCACATTCATACTGCGAAGTTATTAGGAAAATACTCTTGCAAATAAACTATATAAAGATAAAATACACTTCAAAGGTATGTGGGTTGTTTTTTGTTTGTTTGTTTTATAATATTCTATAAAGTGCAGAGTAATCCTAAGGGAAAAATTACTCCCTATAACATAGTTTAATTACAGCAGCTTTTGCAGAGCAATACTTAGAGAAAGGTGGACATTTCCGTTTCCTCAGGAAGAGGAGGATGGAAGAGGATCTTCCGATTCAGATTTTCTTTTGGCCATAAGTCTGCTTTCTTCAGGAATGGTTGCTGATGCCAAATCTCCATTAAGTGTATTTCTTGAACAGTGAACAGGTCTATCTGGGTCTTCGAGAGGAACATCATTACAAAAAAATGTCATGAAAAACCTAGGGTTGAAACAGGAATAAAGACACAGACTTACTAGAGGATGGACTTGAGGCTATGGGGAGGGGGAAGGGTAAACGGTGACAAAGCGAGAAAGAGGCATGGACATATATACACTACCAAACGTAAGGTAGATAGCTAGTGGGAAGCAGCCGCATAGCACAGGGAGATCAGCTCGGTGCTTTGTGACCGCCTGGAGGGGTGGGATACGGAGGGTGGGAGGGAGGGAGATGCAAGCGGGAAGAGATATGGGAACATATGTATATATATAACTGATTCATTTTGTTGTGAAGCTGAAACTAACATACCACTGTAAAGCAATTATACTCCGATAAAGATGTTAAAATAAAAAAATAAAAATAAATAAAAAAAATATAAATAAATAAATAAATAAATAAATAAATAAATAAAGAGTCTGTATCTGTGTAGGTTCTTCGGCGCCGCTGGGAGATTCGGTGAAGTGTAGACACTGTTTCTTTTATAGAGTGGCTACTCCTCTCTGAACTGCAAGAACCAGGGTGACTGACAGGACGTTTCATCATTTGAACAGGATTAGTTGACACAGGAGAAACTAAGGGATCCAGATGGCACAGCTGAAACATCCCGGGTTTAAACTTGGCATTCGCTATCTTCACACATTCCTCAAGCGTTGTGATGAATGTATTACACGTCGCCCTAAGTAGAGAAGAGGCTTCATTCATGTTCTCTATGCTGGGAGATGAATGATTCTCATCATGGTGAACAAATTCTTGGATCGTATGAACTTGCTTCATTAGGAGGTCACAGTAGAGGCGAAGCTCAGACATTTTGGTTTTCAGAGATTCACTGGTTTCACTTATTTCTTTTTCTTTTTTAGTCCCAGTATCAGACAAACAGGCTTTGGAGCTCCCCAGAACAACCAGCCACCTTTGTCTTTCAGCTGCATTCACTGCCTTCATGTAGAAATGCTGCTCTCCTGGAATGATTAATTCCATTCTTGTGTTGTCTGCTGAATGGACTTTAATTTCACAAACTACCATCTTTATACTTCCTCTGCTCCCTTTGCAAACATCATCTGGTGAATCATAGTAGGGCAGGATTCCATTATCTAAAACAAAACAACGAGGCTGCCAACCTGTGAGATAGTTGGTCCACTTGTATAGAACTCCCTCCATGTTTCAGAGCCCGGTGCCGCGCATCCTCCTGGCCCGGCGCCGGCCGCGGTGAAAGGGGAAACGCGGGGCCTGGGCAGCCCCTCCCGGCCCGCCCGGGCCCCTCCCCCGGCGCCCCCAGAAGGCACCGAGCAGCCCTCAGCCCGCGCGCGCTGCCGGGGCGTGGCGGCCCTCAGAGGCCGGGACGGCGGCCGCCGCGTGGTGCATGGGGGCCTTGAGACATCCCCGGGCGAGCCCCGGCGGCGACGGCAGCAAGGTCGGGACCGCGGCCGGCCTCCCGCTCGCGCTTCCACCGCCCGGCTGCTCACTTCCGCGCCCCCTCTGTCTTCATATTTTTAAAAGGGGAAATGTTTACCATACTTTAAAGGCTTCTTGAATATCCATCATCAAACATTCTAAGAGCAATTGCTTAGAGGGTATTTTTGTTCACCCAAATTTTAAGCAAGGCTTTAACAATTTTTTGGCAACTCTGTACAACATTGCCGGCTTATTTATGAGCATATATTACCTGTGTACAAATAACAGAACATGTCGTAAAGATATGATGATTTTTCAAATGAACTTATATTTCCTTCATAACCCAGGAAGATTATGGAATAGCTACCTTGATGTACTTCATGAAATAAGGATTGTTTAGCGTCAAATGCAACCGTGTATAAAACAATCTTCCCAATTAGATTCATTCATTGAAGACTCCTGATATCCTTTCAATCTTAATATTGGTTTAAATGTTGATCAGGAAAATTGACAGTCTTCCCTAATTTGAGTTCAGATTTTGCTCATGAATTCCATAGAGCATTTTCCCTTTAAAAGTTTAATGAAACTTAACTTTAAAAAGGTACCACAAAAGAGAAGCAGCTGTAAATGCCAAGGCTTGCACTGACTAATGTAATTCTAGTCTATAATCACAGACTCCAATCTGCCCCCAAACAAATTACACTGTGACAAAAACTGTCTGCAAAAGAAAAGTCAAAATGAATATAATATTGGAATCAGCTTCAGTGGAGTGACCCAACAGAAAAGTCACTAAAGATTAAAATGGGATCTGACAACAAGGCAGGATACGACTCCGGGATCCAGAGTACAGAGGTTTATTGCCAATGCTGAGCTGGAATCCTGGCCTAGAAAAGGGGGATGTCCAGAAGGAAGCCACACTGGGATAAGTCAAATTGGGTAAGTCAGTATTTTGGAGTGGCAGGGTAGGGTTACCTTCCTGGTTCTGCTGAGTAGCTGAGAACACAGCATACTGGAGCCAGGCATTTGGGGTTCTGTTCCTAACCCTGGCTCTTATTGTCCCAAGAAATCAGTGTTAGCCACTTAACGTTCTCTGTCCCAGTTTTCTTCTAAGTATAATCAGATGAACACATTGACCACATACTGAATTTACTAGGATGTTACCAGTTACTGTTTTAAAATAGAAGATAATAAAATAGAACAGAACAGAAATTATAGAGCTATAAGAAATTTTACAGATCCACTAATCCAATCCTTTCAACACTATGGCTTTGAGAGAAGAGACAAATCACACATCTAGTGAGTGCTTTGAAAGCTTCTCTTTTTCAACTTGGAAATAAAAACTAGAATACGTCCTTTGAATATTTTATTGTATCTGGGGCTGGACAAATAGGTATTGCTTTGTGGAGTATTAAAAATTATGAGGTAGATAGATATGTAGTGACCTGAAAAGTATTAATGTTATATACCTTAGTGAAAAAATATTACACAATAATATGTGCAATACAAGCCTGTCTCTATTAAAATTAAATAGGTATGCATATACCTCTAAGAGAGAGACCTGTTGTCAAGTCAGTATTTTATGGTGGGATTATAGGTTATTTTCATTTTCCTCTTTTGGCTTATCAGTGATTTCTAATATATTGAATATGTATTTAGCTTATAATAGAAAAAAAATTACATTCTGTGTCCTAAAATGCAACATATATTGAAATCTAAAAAATATAGGTTTTATTACCCTAAAATGATTCCTTTTGATCTTTTGACTACCTGTACAAACATCAGAACTGTACTGTTAACTCAGACCTCTCTTTTAAGCTCCAGACACAGTTATTCAAATTTTCTATGTATAGTTTAGGGCCCCATTACTCTCTACTTAGAGTCTCCTCTGGGACATTAGCTCTCAACCAATCATAATACTACCCTGCCTTTGGAGGCATAATTGAGTACTTGATATCAAGGCCTCAGGCCCACTTTTGATAACAAAGAAACAGCTAGTTCCCAAAGTGCAAACCTTCTTTTGTCAGCACATAAGCTATTCTACCTTTCAGAGCAATAATTAAAATATCTCAGATTCTGACCACAGTCTTCTATAAATTCCATCTTATTGGATCATTTACCCTCAGTACAGCTGAACTTCAACCTCAGCGGAATCATTGATTTATTAAATCCTCTGCTTTCCCCCATCTGTCAGCTCTTTACTCTTCTCCTATCCAGGTTAGAGTCCATGGTCATTATTGCAACTACTCTCTTCCCTAAAGTCAGTGCCCCCTTTCTCTTTTCATTTCACATTTTCAACAAACCACATTCTTCAAATTAATGACTTTTTGATTTTTCTGTGCCTGTACCCAAGGTACTAAAAAAACCTTTTCCTTATAAATTCACAATCATTGATCTTAACCCTGCAAGACAATTACTCATCCCTCTGATTTTCCCCTTACATTCTACCCAAACTGCTTTCATCATTACTATCAATGTCATCTACTTCACCAAATCCAGGAGAAACTTTTTTGTTCCTTAGCTTATTAGATCACTTAGTTATCTCCAAAACAGTCATTCGCTTTCTCCTCTAAAATATTCTGTTCCTTTACCTTCTAAACCTTAGAGAATTTTAATTTTCCTTTTTTCTGGCTATTTAATCTTAGTCTTGCTTGAAGGCTCATCTTCCCATACTGAGCTGTAAGAATTTTCTCAGGGATCTGTCCTAGGTCTTCTTGTCCTCTACTCTTCAGTCTCCATCTAGGACTATGGCATCTATTCCACTCCTTGGATTTCAATGAGCACCTATATTCTAATGGATACCAAATCTATACCATTAACCCACACCTCTCCTTTAAGATCCAGGTCATTTATTCAACTGTCTACTTCACATCTATATTTAGGTGCTTCACGGACACCTTAAACTCAACAGATATTTAAAACTAACTCGTGATCTTCCTCTTTCTCCAATAGTGTTTGCTCTTCATTCAGTGCTCCCTAGTCAATGGCACCCCCTTCTACCCATATGTTCAAGGCAAAACCTGCTTGTCATCTTTGACTCCTGCCATCCCCTATCCTCCCAAACTAGCTTCACCAGTTAATGCTATCTCCAAGATAGGTCTCATTCCACACATCACTCTCCATTTCTAGTACCCACACCTTAAGCTAGGCTATTGTTATTTTTCACCTGTAATAAACTCTGATAGGGCTTCTTCCACCTACTCTTATTTTCCTCCAATATATTCCCCACATTGCTGTCAGCTTGATCTTTTAAAAACTAACATTTGATCATTTCTCTTTCCTACTAAAAATCTTCATATAGCTTCCCATTGCCTGTAGGGCAAAGACCAAATTCCTTAACACCATCTGCAAGACCTTGCCTGGTCTGCTTTCTACTTACTTTTCTAGTCCCATTCAATGATAGTCCTCTATAAAACTATAACTGTGGAAAAGAAATATTATCCCCATTTTACAGCTCAGGAAACAATTCCCTGAGAATTTAAACTATTTAAATTTAAATTATTTTCTATTGTCAAATGCTTAGAATTTAGTAGAGCCAAGATTCTGACCTAATCAGGTTGGTTCCTATCCTCTTTTTCAGAATGCAACCTTATCTCTATAGCTCCAAATTCATTTAAAATAATATATGTCTCAAAAGAGGATAGTATTGAAATCAAACAAATATTTCACCTTAAGGAATATGCTTCCAGAGATAAGACAAAGATTCACTGAAATAAAATATAAATTATGGGTTTTTGTTATACCAAATACTAGTAGATGCAATGTTAATAATAATACCCAAGATGTATTGAGCACTTACTCAATATGAATACTTTATACTCATTCATTCATTTATGCCCCATAAAAACTGATTGAAGTCTATAATATTATGATCCCCATTTGACAAATATCTAACCTGAGACATGGAAAGATAAAGCATTTGTACAAACTTACATATGAAGTACAGGAGCTGAGCTTTGAACCCAGGCTATCTACCTCAGAAGTTTATTTTTCCTAACAGTCTTTTAATGTATTAATATTGTAATCTCAATTTTTTTGAAAAATGATGGAAGATAGGAAGTAGACTTCATAGGGCAGGATAAAATCCAAGCCCTTCACTCACTTTTCTAGATTTTCCACCACCATATGGCCTCCCTGTGACACTCTCCAGACTTTCGGCACAAGATACCACTCACAAATCCCTGACTCCTGCAGTTTTCAGTCTATGTGCACATGATCACATTCAGTCTGTGTGCACACATTCTGCATATACATTACTACATCCTTTTTCTTTTTTTTAATAAGTTTATTTTATTTATTTTATTTATGTATATTTGGCTGCATTGGGTCTTCATTGCTGCACGTGGGCTTTCTCTAGTTGTGGTGAGCAGGGGGTACTCTTCGTTGCGGTGCGTGGGCTTCTCATTGCAGTGGCTTCTCTTGTTGTGGAGCACGGGCTCTAGGCACGCGGGCTTCAGTAATTGTGGCTCGCACACTCTAGAGCGCAGGCTCAGTAGTTGTGGCGCACCGGCTTAGTTGCTCTATGGCATGTGAGATCCTCCCAGACCAGGGCTCGAACCTGTGTCCTGCACTGGCAGGAGGATTCTTAACCACTGCACCACCAGGGAAGTCCCTACATCCTTTTTCTTTTCATAATCTTAATTATGAAGGTCTAAGCCCTTAAACATAGATAGCCCATTATAAAGTAGCACTAAATAAATGTGTGGTGAATTGAACTGGTCCTCCAAAGATAAGAAATACATATTTCCTTAAATGCACATATTGGTGGCCTAAGGTAAACAACTGAAAATCCCTATTAGTGTTTCAACTTTGCCATAAAAGTGTATCAAAACAATGATTTGTATCTCAATCAGTAGAAAGAAAACTACCAGAATATTCTTAAATAAAAACTTGCATATTAGAAAGCAATTTATATTATGTAGAATATTCAGAAAACAAAAAATGAAGCTGTTAATTATGTAAGTGTCTTTAAATGTAAAACTGATTTCTTAAATCCACACATAGAAATGAACCTCATGTCTGTCTTATATTCACAGTTGTCATGCTACCATTACTCATGATATATATAACAAGATTTTCTTGTATTTTTTCCTATATTTATTTTATTATTTTTTTATTTTTTTGTGGTGTTCGGGCGTCTCACTGTTGTGACCTCTCCCGCTGCGGAGCACAGGCTCCGGACACGCAGGCTCAGCGGCCATGGCTCACGGGCCCAGCCTCTCTGTGGCATGTGGGATCTTCCCCGACCAGGACACGAACCCGCGTCCCCTGCATCAGCAGGTGGACTCTCAACCACTGCGCCACCAGGGAAGCCCTTTTTTCCTATATTTAAAGGTGTTATAAACAACATTCTTCCTGTCTTACATGCTATGGATACACCATAATTTTATTTTTTGATATTTTTCCCATTTGAAATTTGGGGAGAGAAAGAAGCTTAAATTTGGATATTTTATATATAACACTATATTTGGTATCTAGTTCAACCAGTAAGTTTGATTTCTGGGCTCTTTCTGCTGTTAGAGGAGACTTTCTCATTATAGTAGCCAAGCACTTAGTCACAGCTTTAGGAGTTCTGCGGAGGCTGAGTACATGTCTTATGAATACATAGGGTGTGGTTGGAAGAGCCCCGGGAAAGGAATAATTATACTTGCCTTCTATGTTCAGTCATTCAACACCTCCAGGCAAATATCTTCTCAACAATTAATTGGGGGATTTGTAATAAATGATTTCAAAGGTTTGTCCTTCTTACCTTAGGATCTATGATTCTAGGTCAAGTGGGGAAAATTTTACAAAGCTAACTTCTTCAGCTCTTGTCTCTGCTATTGTTTGACAGGGAATATAGGAAAATTAAAAGGACTAAAATTCCAGTCTGAAAAGCCAGAATGTTAATAAAATTTTGATACTGGTCATTTCTTACGTATTTTTTTGTTTTTTTTAAACCATGACCTGGTGCTACTCATAGAGATTCCAATTTTTTTTTTTTTTTTTTTTTTTTTTTTCGGCACGCGGGCCTCTCACTGCTGTGGCCTCTCCTGCCGCGGAGCACAGGCTCCAGACACGCAAGCTCAGCGGCCACGGCTCACGGGCCCAGCCGCTCTGCGGCACGTGGGATCCTCCCGGACTGGGGCACGAACCGGCGTCCCCCGCATTGGCAGGCGGACTCCCAACCCCTGCTCCACCAGGGAAGCCCTCTTATGTATAATTATAGCTTGTGTTTCAGTGCATCAGCAGTTTATCCAGGAATCTGAAAGTACATGGACATGGCAGGCATTTATAACATTAATAAGGACATACATCCAAGCTACAAAGTAGGCAAAGAAAAGCTTTTATTTTTTTTTAGAACTTTGAAGGATCAGAAAGGGATCTCTGACTTTCTTAACAGAGGCTCTGAGATGGAAAATAATTTTGGTAAAATAGCTTAGAAAGGAAAACAAATTTAGTTTCCTTATGACAGCCGAGTTCTGAAGATGACTTCATTTCAGAGTCCTGTATTTGTGACTCAAGAAAACCAAGAAAGTGTTCGTTACTCAAAGCTGCAAGAAGAAGGGAAATAAGAAACCCAAAGTTAAGCATGGCCATCCAGCTGGCACATGTGCCCGGGCCACAATTGGCTTTGGCAAGTCTTCATCCTCAAGGTCTCCAATGGCTTGGAGACACCCACCGCAAGAAAATCATGGGTTTTAAAATACAAGAGTTAAAGAACACGTTGATGTCATTTTGGTGCAGGAGCATTTAGAGAAATGTGTTCCTGTCTTTGAAGGTTGGCTAACCTTGTGAATGCTTCAGACCTGTAATGGAACTCTTTGCCTGGGAGTTGGTGCTACCGTCTCTGAAGAGATTTGTCTTATAAACCATCGCTACAGTGCAGCCTGAGCCTTTGTCCTTTCACTGCTCCAGGCCCAGGAGGAGAAATTTCTACCTAAACTTCTTTTTAAAATCAGAAGTATCTTTATGCATACAGACTAGTCTCCTAGAGTCTTAGAATAACCAGAAACCAGTTCTTGAAGTTACCTGGAAGACTCTCAAATGATTGTATAATCTCTGCTTAATCGACTTCTTTATGAGGGAATTCTTAAGAAGTTCTTCCACATAAAAGAGTCAAATTTGTCTCCCTTTAATTCCACCCATCCTCTAAGAGCTACAAAGAAGAATCTACCCTTCACCAATCTCTTTTCCAGATTAAATATTCCAATTCTTTCACCTAATAATTTCAAGTACTTTGCCATCCTAACCATTCTTTCCTGCATGTGCCCAGCTTAATTTTCATCTTTTAAAAGTGATTCTGGTAATTTTAAAAAATATTTTGTCTGGATTGCACTGAAATACTCCTACAAAATAAAGCAGAATCTTGATGCCCTATAAAGTGGGTTTACTCATATAATTCTGGCTTTTAGAAATAATTTCTAGATAAAAAGAATTAATATTAATCACCAAATCTCAGTCATGACAGTCTTCTTTCCCACTGTTACCCCAAAAAATCATGCAAATTAATTTTTTAGAAATCTAAGGACTATATTTGTAATCCTTCATTACATTATGAAACATGTTTAAGAGAAGAAAGTAAAATACACGTTCAATCTAAAATGTGTGCCTTAGTACTTTAAATCCAGACTCTTAATGTTTGATTAGATAGGAATTTAGATGCCAACAGGTTTCTCCCCTCTGTTTAGAGATGAGGAATCCGAGACTAGGAAAGAGTAAGTATCTTGCCCAAGTACTTGCTTACACCCTCAAATCACTGGGAGAAGCAGGATTCTTTCTCCAATCCAAACCTCTTTCTCATGAACCCTGTATGTTCAGCTTGCCATAAATTGCAATTAGAGCCAAATGTCACCTTAGTTTGTTAAATGACTTACTCTATATCCGTGCAGAGAATATAACATAACCATAGGACATGTTTTATGTTATTAATAAACATGACAAAACCATATAAGCAAAATGTTACAAGAAATAGCATATAAGACATTCGTTTACAGGTAAAATCCTCTTATAAGAAATAGCATATATAGAAATAACACATATAGAAAATGTTGATTCATTTCCATGTCAAGAGAATCTGTCTTTGAAAGAGCTCTTCAATGACAAATTCTAGCTGCTGAATTATGTTTCTGGATGCTAGTTTCCTAGTTTAGAGTTAGTTTACTAGATACTGCTTATGTTTCTTACAGCACACTAATTTACTTAACTACCCATAGTTAACTGTTCAGTTAACTATGCTGCATAATTAACAACTTAAAGCTTAGTGGCTTAAAATGACAATCATTTTTCTCTGCCAGTCAGATATTCGAACATCCTCATTAAGGATAGCTTATCTCTTCTGCGTAGTGACAGGTCCCTCTTCAGTTACATTCGGCTAGAACATCAGGTCAGCTAGAATGTTCCAGATTGCCTCACTCAGCTGGGATGGTTGGGAGGACTAGGCTTCTCTTTTCTTGTGGTATCAGCCAGGCTCCCACACATGTCTGAGCCCTCAGTTCTTCTTCATGTGGCCTTTCTCTCAATTCACATGTATAACCTGGACATCTTATATTGTGTCTGGGTTCTCCCTGAGCAAAAGCAGAAGATCCAATAACTACTATTAAGGCCTGGGCTCAGAAGTCCCAAAGGGTCAATTCCGTTATATTCTATTGATCAATGCAAGTGGCAAGTCCAACCCAGATTCTAAGTTTCGGAATATAAAATATACTTTTCAATAGAAGTACAATTTATGTGAACAAAGATGGAAACCCCATACAGCAAATCTTTTTGTCTGCTATTTGCTTTGCAGTTGGCAAAAGCGAAGCCGAGTTCAGCTTTGATTCTGCCTCCAAAATAAAAGTACTCTTAAAAAACTCATCCACCAATATAGAAACTAGTATAAATACACACACACACACGAAGAACCAGTAGACAAAAATGCACGAGAGTATTGCACACATGGTTTCTCTTCTTACCCTTAAAGAGTAGTTTCACATTAAACTGTAGTTTATCCACATTACTTATCCACATTACTAAAAGTTTCATCTTTATCTCTGAGATAACATTTTGATTCTTATCATTTTAATAAAATTGTTTCACAACCAAAGAATACATATGTATGTCCTAAAAGATTTGATGTAACACAAACACACACACACAGCAGTTCTAGAACCTTTAAAGTTCAACACACTTCATTAACATTTTCCACCATAATTGCATCATACTGCACTTCATGATGGTCCATAGCTGTATCTTACGTCATGGAGCCACATCATCATTTACATAATTAATATTGAAAATTATGTTGTTTCAAATCATTTAGTATTTGAAATATTACTTTAGTGAATATGCTTATTTATAAAACTTTGTATATATTCATGGCTCTTCCTTTTCATACATTCCTAGGTCACAGTAAAAGCTATCTCAAAAGCTTTTGATGGATATAGACTGATTGCACTACCAGATGTTAAAATGATTACACTTCTACCAATGTTTGCCCATATCCTTAAACCTTTGCCGACACTGGATATTGTCATTAATTGTTAGACATTTCTAATTTATTAAATGAAATATAGTTTCTTATTCTTTTACGTGTATTTCTTTGACTACTAGTGAAGTTTATCTTCTTGAGTTTCCAAGGCATACAATATAACAGTATCATTTTCTAAAAGGGATCATTTAATCACCTCCTATATATATATGTATATATATATATATATATATATATAAAATATGTATCTACATGCACACACATTCACACATGAAACAAAATTTTAGAAATAGTCACTTTGGGTCCTTTTTGTTGAATTATGGGTAATTGTTACTTTTTTCTATATATTTTCAAAAATTCTCTATGATTAAGATGAATAGATAAAAGCATTTAATAGATTGTTGCCATCCCTAGAGTTCCATCTTTGAGATATTACAATGAAATTCTTTGAAAACCTCATAAAAAAATCTCAATAGAATAGAACTCAAGTGGGACCTGTCTACATTCATTATCAGTTGGATTTGATAAGCACTGTACAGTGTGACCCTGTCAGATAGAAAATAGAAGTATAGGTCTTTACAGCAGTCATTGAAAACTGCCTCCCCACTCTAAACATATATACCCAGAATAGAATATTGACCCTGCCAGTCTTTCCCAAATAAACATGGTTTGGACCAAGAAGCTCTTTCACTCTGACATTATTTCAGCTCTGACACTCCTGGGTTGTAGCTGTGTTGAGCCTGTTCCTTTCCTCTTCCTTCTCTTGGTTAGGTTTTAATCAACTTTGCTTCTCAGCTGGGCTTGATATTTTCATCCTATACTCAGCTCCGCTCGGTCTTTCAGCTGCCAGCTTTCCTTGGCAACTCGCCTCCATCTCCACTCTTTCCCAGGGAAACCCTTTGAGTCCCAGTCACCAATTACACTTTGAAGCTTTATCCTCACCACCCTGCCATTGGATATGTTCTTTACTTCCTCTAATAACCTATGAACTCATCCTTCAAAGAAGATAGCATTTTTTGTATTAAAATAAAAATCACATTGGATATTTGTATCTATTTCTCTTTCTTTAAATTGAAGTATAATTGATTTACAATATTATACTGAATATTAGTTTCAGTTATACCACACACGGATTCAAGATTTTTATAGATTATACTACCTTTAAAGTTATTATAAAATAATGGCTATATTTCCCTGTACTGTGCAATATATCCCTGTGACTTATTTATTTTATACATAGTAGTTTATATCTCTTAACCCCATACCCATATCTTGCCCCTCTCCCCTTCCTTCTCCCTACTGGTAACCACTAGTTTGTTCTATCTATATATGAGTCTGTTTCTGTTTTGTTATATATATTTGTTTGTTTTATTTTTTAAATTTCAAGTATAAGTGATGATAACATAGAGTATTTGTCTTACTTTGTCTGACTGATTTCACTAAGCGTAACACCCTCTAGGCCCATCCATGTTGTTGCCAATAGCTGAGAGAGGATTAAAGCATGTTCAGTACCCTTACTGTTATCAAAAGCTTATCATCTAGTAGCAGTCATTACTACTTTTGATGATAGTAGGGGTACTGTACATGCTTTAATCCTCTCTGTGTGATTCATCATGCCCAGCTCTGCTTTGAATGTAGAAGTTATTCAGCATGTATTTGGCTGAATGAATGAATAAATGATGTAGCTATGTATCCAAGACTAGATGGTCCATCCTAGACAGAATGAGCTTCTTACTCAATCACAAGTTATTATTCTTAGTGAGCTTGGGTGTCTAAAGGAAGGTAATTAATAAAATAGTTTTAGGGGCAGCAGTGGTAGAGGGTGAAACCTGATTTAGGAAAGAAAATCATGACCTCATTTTTCTGTGAGTCTTGAAAAAGTCACTTACTCTTGCCAGAACTCAGTTTCCATATCCATGAAAAGAAAGTGATCAACAAGCCAATCTTCATGACCTCTTGTAGTCTGGGCATTCTTGAATTCTATTCTTAGATTTCATTCAGTCTTGAGCTAAAATGAACCTGAACATCTGGATCATCCCTGGAGCCAAATGAGTTTTAGGGCCAGGAGCTAGAAATTAGATTTAAAGAGGTCCTAGTTGTTCTTTCCTGGATCTGTACACTTGAGCCCATGTAAGAATGAATTGTACTCTACAGCTGTTGAGCTCAAATTATTTCTTTCAAAATTATCTCCTTACATTCACTCTGCTGATGGAATTCTCTTTTTAAAATAATAATCTATTAAATCTAACATTTCAATAGTATTGTTATTGTAAAACACTGTATTCTAAAAAGTGTGTGAAATAAATGTGCGTAAATTAAATCCATTTTCTGATGGAACTTGCAATTTCTGAGATTAAATACATTTTTTGATTAATTATCAAGGGAACTATTTTTGAGGTTAAATTTCTTTGATAGCCAGCCTCTCTGTGATATATTTACTTACATCTTTAAAACAAAGAAACAAATATATTAAATGTCTTCTCTTAGAGTGATTCCTAAGGGAAGAACTCTAGTTATTGGGAGATAAGTCCTAATTAATCAACTCTATAAATTTGAATGCTAATAGTCCTGATCTCTTTAAATTAGAAGATATCGGACCAACTATTATACCTCCAATCTGATCTTTTCTATAATACAGAAATAAAAACTTCTAGTTACAGAGTTCAGGTAGTCTACAGTAGTCTTATAATTCATCACTTTTGTTATTTGGCTATAAGTAATTAGATTGTGTTGAAAACTTTCATTTCTTCACGTCTATGGTTTTACATTAGATTACCAAAATCCTTTTCATATAATCATTGCATTTAATTATAACTAGTAGCACTAATCTTGGAAGAAGACAGAATACAAAGTTAGGACTGACTTTATGGAATAAAAATGTAGTGTCCAAAATATTCATGTTTTATATTTTAAATCCAATTAAATTGATGCTGTTACTGGGAAGAATATAATATGAGTTCATTAGTGACTTCGCCTCTGACAGAACTGTCTTGGACAGTGGAGATAGTTATTCCTACATTAGAATATGTTGTGCATCAAAAAATCAGCTTGTTTGCTTGTATTGATCTCTTGTAACTCTCTAGACTTGGTCAGGAGTGGCCCCAGTTTTAGCCTCATACTTTAGAGCAGTACCACTTCATGAGTGGATCCATGACAGAATAAGAAACTTGTATCAGAATGTAAATTAATATTGGTTTCTTTACCTAGCCGTTCTAAAGAAAAATGTTAGCAAAAATAAATAACATGCTTAGTGATGTAGTTCTTTTACATTCTGGTGAAGCAAATTATCTCATCATGGAACAGTAACAAGTAGTTCATGGTGTCAGTTAGAGTACTGTTCTATAAGTAGTACTGCTTTAGAGATCATCCACTCTGCCCCTCCTCCAGCCATGCCCCTCCCACAGTGTGAGGAATCTGAGGGACCTAGGAGACACAACTAACCAGAAACACATTCCAACTTCTAAACCGTGATCTGGGCACACAAGACCTTGGAATTCTTTGTCCAAACTGTCTAAGGTTATTTGGGCCTCCTCCTCATGTCCTTTTTCCCAAAGATGAATCACACTACTAAGTGCCTTTTTGTAGCTACATAAAGAGAAGTTGGTTGTGTGGGTTGGAGTTTCCACCTTCGTGCACAGATGCTCACAGGACAGGTCAATGGAATTTGGAGTGAGGAGGAAGGGAGTGGTCGACTCTTCAGGGGCCAGGGCCAGCTCTTCATGCATTGCCACTTTTCCAGCAAGTAGCTAATTCTAAGTTTCTACCTGGTCTTCTAGTTCAGTGTAGAACATTTCCCTGTATGATATGTAGAGCTCCACTGTACTCTTGCCCCAGCCCTGCAAATGTTAGGGAAAGACTCCTTCCAGCCTATGGGCATCACTTTGAAAAAAAATCAAAGGGATTTTAAAAAACATGCAACTTTTAAAAATGTTCAATCCCTATTCTTCTAATAGCATTTGCTTGTTTTTTTTGAAGTTTTTAGAATGCAAAAAAAAAAATGTATGGTACTAGGATTTTTATATGCCTTCATTTTCTTTAAGGAAATCATGTTTTTCTTATGCTATTTTATTTACCAGAATTTTTTTTCCTCTCTTTTTCCCTAGTGAATAGTATGCATCCTTTAAATAATTTTCAACCAGTCCTGACCTTCCCCTCACTTCTCACACCTTTTAATGTCCCAACTTAGTGATAAGATCTCTCATCTCTAGAATTGGCCAAATCCCCCAGAATTCTAATTGCTTCCTTCAGTTTCTTTCTATATTTTATAGGACACTGTTTGAAGTATTATTTCTTAATAAACTTCTTTTCAACTTCACTGTTTTCCTCTTTTCTTTCATCTCTGTCTCATCATGTATTTACGTACGTATATATTCAGATATTTATATGTATATAATTTATTTTTATATTCATTTCTTCCCCCTTTGTTGTGAGTTTCCTTCAGGCCAATGACTATATCTAATTCGTCTATTTTTCCACAGCACCTAATATAGTGACTGTCGCATAGACACTGAATAAATAATTCATGTTATTTAAATAAATCAAGCAAAATAAAATTGTTATATACTATTAGAATAATTACAGAGAGAAGGAGCTGCCTGGATATTTAAGATTTTAAACCATACTTTAATAATAAAAGTAGAACATTCTTCTATACCTCCTATAAAGTTGAATGTCAAATTAAAGATTCAAAAAAAAAAAAGCCAATATAGAAGCAATGCCTTAAAACTCTGGAGAGGCCTTAGAAAGGGAAAATCATTTTTGATTGGCTTTGTTATTGTTTTTCAAGAATGGGTATCTTCATTTTGAAATGTATTATTTTAAGATCTAAGGGTTTCCTGCTAGTGCGAAGTTATCTTTTTTTATACTTATATTTGGCTTACCATTGAAACCATTCATTTATTCCGTTTCCATAAAACCCCTAATAACTATTTAAATTTTTTCTGTTCTTGGCTCTTTTCAAAATCACAAATACAGGTTTGAAAACTAAATTTGATTTTGGGGCAAATTATTCCCCTCCCTGTGCCCATCCCCACTAATTGCTAAGGAACTGTGACTGTATCCATCAGTTTTACTTATGATAGACTCATGTCTTATTCCCTAGGAAATGGAAAGCCTGCTATATTTTCTAGCCCCAAACTTGGGGGGGAAGGAGCTTAAATTTAATTTATCTACATTGCAGCTGTTCTACAAATATTTGTTGTTTGCTGTTTTCTTAAAAGCTCTCAGGGAAATTTTCATAACCATAACAAAAGTCTATCTTAGGGCTTAATTGCTTTAGGCTTTCTAATTTCTGATATAAATCTCTCCTTCTATAGTTTTAGCATCTTCTCTCTGAGGCTGCAAAGTTAAATCAATCAATCAATCTACCCAATACCATTCTCATGATACTTTTAATCCACTCAGTTTTAAATTTCTCCAGAATCAATTACCTAGGTCACAGTTGGATTACATGATAATAAAAATATTTCACTGTCCACTTCACATTACTGAGGTGCTATAAAAATAATATTATGACCCAGAGTTACTTTAAAAGACTTGAGAGATTAAAAATGCTATGTTTTATCATTTTTGTTTTGAGAGACTGAGGTTATTTAAATCAGAATTATTATAGATTGTAATAGTTATTCATTTTATACTGTTATTATATACTATATAGTTATTCATTTTATCACATTTTTAGCTAGAACCAAATTCTTTGTCCTGAAAAATCACAGAAGAATAATCATAAGGGCAAAAGGTAATGTGTAGCAAATAAAAAGCTTCCCATTCAGATGCTACTAAAGGAAGTGAAAGTCATTTTTTAAGCATATACAATGGGCCAGGCTATGTTCTAGACACTTAGGTTTCAGCAGCAAACATAACAGATAAAATCCCCTGTCCTCATGGTTCTATTGGAGAAAATAGACATTAACAAAATAAAAATGTAAATTAGATAGTATGTTAGAATCACTGGATATAAATTATATGTAAGTTCAGCTTTAATCAATACTAACAAAGAGTTATTTAAGTAGTTGTATCTATATACTCCCATTGGTAGTGTATGGGAATTCCAGTTGCTCCACATCTTTACCAACAGTTGGCATCATCTATCTTTTTATTTTTACCTATGTTGGTCAGTGTGAAGTATTATTTTTTTAATTAAAAAATTTTTTTAACATCTTTATTGTAGTATAATTGCTTTACAATGGTGTGTTAGTTTCTGCTTTATAGCAAAGTGAATCAGCTATACATATATCCCCACATCTCTTCCCTTTTGCGTCTCCCTTCCACCCTCCCTAACCCACCCCTCTAAGTGGTCACAAAGCACCTAGCTGATGTCCCTGTGCTATATGGCTGCTTGCCACTAGCTATCTATTTTACATTTGGTAGTATATATATGGCCATGCCACTCTCTCACTTCCTCACAGCTTACCCTTCCCACTCCCCATGTCCTCAAGTCCATTCTCTATGTCTGTGTCTTTATTCCTGTCCTGCCCCTAGGTTCTTCAGAACCTGTTTTTTAGATTCCATATATATGTGTTAGCTTATGGTATTTGTTTTTCTCTTTCTGACTTACTTCACTCTGTATGACAGATTCTAGGTCCATCCACCCCACTACAAATAACTCAATTTCGTTTCTTTTTATGGCTGAGTAATATTCCATTTTATATATGTGCCACATCTTCTTTATCCATTCATCTGTCGATGGACACTTAGGTTGCTTCCATGTCCTGGCTATTGTAAATAGAGCTGCAATGAACATTGTGGTACATGACTCTTTCTGAAGTAGTATTTTATGTTGATTTTAATTTCCTTTTATCTGATCACCATTTGAGAGCTTTATTGTCTGTTTGAATATCCTCCTCTGAAGTGCTTAACCAGTAATTCTATTGTTTTCTTCTTACTGAATTGTAGGAATTCATCATATATTTGAATATAAATTTTTTGTTATATGAGTTACATCTTATTGAACTCTGTGGCTTTCCTTTTCGTTCTGTCAGTGTCTCTTCATGAGCAGAAGGCCTACATTTTAATAAAGACCCATTTTTCAAGTTTTTATTTTTATGATTAGAGTCTTACTGAGTTCTACTTAAAAAATCTTTGCCCATCCCAGAGTAATGAAGGTATTCTCCTGTTTTCCTATATGACATATATTGTTTTATCTTTCACATGTATGTCTACAATCCTTCTGGAATTGGTAAGTGTGAGGTACAGGGCAAAATTACTTTAATATAGATTTCCAACTGTCCCAACATCACTTATTGGAATAATAAAAACACCTTGTCCTCCATTGCTATGGCACTTTGTGTAAAGTGGGACAAATTTTGGTAAGTTTGAATATTGATAGGAAAATCAAGTAGAGAAGGGAAAACTGATGATGTGGGAAAGGGAAAACAGAATAAACTGGAGTAGGCTACTGTGGATGTGCGTTAAAGTGCAAATGGAGGGCTTCCCTGGTGGCGCAGTGGTTGAGAGTCCTCCTGCCGATGCAGGGGACACGGGTTCGTGCCCTGGTCCGGGAGGATCCCGCAGGGGACACGGGTTCGTGCCCCGGTCCGGGAGGATCCCACATGCCGTGGAGTGGCTGGGCCTGTGAGCCATGGCTGCTGAGCCTGCGCGTCCGGAGCCTCTGCTCCGCAGCGGGAGAGGCCACAACGGTGAGAGGCCCGCGTACCGCAAAAAAAAAAAAAAAAAAAGTACAAATGGAGATGCTGACCTTAGCTAAAAGCATAGGCAGTCATTAATAATGGCAATATTAGTGATGATAATCAATAACACTTATATTATTTACCATGAACCAGGTACTTACTGTTCATGGTTATTTACCATGAACCAGGTACTTACTCCACGCACACACATATATACATATGAATTCATATATATGTAGGTATAAATATGTTTTTAATCTATTTTTTCTTTTTTAAACTTTTTAAAAAATTAATTAATTTATTTATTTATGGCTGTGTTGGGTCTTCATTTCTGTGCGAGGGCTTTCTCTAGTTGTGGCAAGCGGGGGCCACTCTTCATCGCAGTGCGTGGGCCTCTCACTATCGCGGCCTCTGGTTGCGGAGCATGGATTCCAGTTGCGCAGGCTCAGTAATTGTGGCTCACGGGCCCAGTTGCTCCGCGGCATGTGGGTTCTTCCCAGACCAGGGCGCGAACCCGCGTCCCCTGCATTGGCAAGCAGACTCCCAACCACTGAGCCACCAGGGAAGCCCTGTAGGTATATTTTTTTATGTGTAAATATACATGAACTCATATATATATATTTATATAAATATACGAATTTTAATTTGTAACAACACTATGTACATATGTACACAGATACACGTATTTTTATGTACATGCACAGTATTTTTAGAAAAATATATGTATACATGAAATTAGCTATATATTCTATACCATATTCACTTCAAAATATACTATGCCATATATATTGATTTTATGCAAGAAGTACCTTAGGCAGAGAGTACATAAGTAATTTGGCCAAGAGTGGTAAAGCTGGGGTTTAAATCCAGGCAGACATTCAAAATCTCTAGGCTTAAACTTCTATGCTGTATTCATCCATAGACACTTTTTTCAGTCAGATTAGTTACTAGTGAATTGATAAATATTATTAAGCATCTATAGTTAACAGACGTTTAACCCAACAGCTAATTTACCTATTTTCCTATGTTTTGAGACATGTCTTACTAACTAAGCTTAAATTAAAAGAAATCTCATTTCTCATGTGGCTTTCATAAATGCAGCTGCTAAAATTAATAGGAGAAATAAATTTGATCAATCACTTTGAGTTTCCTATGTTATGTATTTTTTTTTTTTTGAGTTTACTTAGGGCATGCTTTCTTTTTTGTGTGTTTGTGATGTATTTTTTTTAAAGGAGAATATTCCTCCTTTATCTGAAGACTGTCACTCAAAAAAATACATATCAGTAACAGATTTAGCTTTCAAAATTCCATTTTTTGGTTGTATCCTGCCACACTCTTAAAATGTGAATTGAAAACTGTGTGGGATGAATCCAAACACTACATTGGTATCCTCTTTAAACACATGCAAAATTGCTCTAGTGGTACTTGTTTTATCTAATATCATGTTTGGAGGGAACATACACATGGTTTTATAAACACACATTTTAGTCAAATTGCATGTTCTAACATCAGCATAATATTTGCATGGTTTTGCAACAGCAAAGTCCAAATAAGCTCCTTAGCCTTCTAACCTCTGGAAAGCAAACTACAGCATGATGCACATCAGACATTATAAGTTATATTTCTCTGTTGTCCATTAAAACGCTGGCATATATCAGACAGTTCGGTGAAATTCAGACCAATGCAAGCAGAATGAAACTTGAACTTGTGTTTAATGTCACCTGGGTTTGAATCACTTCCCTTAGTGTCCCTACAATTTCCCTGAGGCTTTCCATTTGTATGTCTTTTAAAAATATATACATTGCTCATTTCATTTCATGATTTAAAAATACTGCTGTAAATAGGGAGTTGCTAAATATACCACACATACACCACCAACTTTCAAAGCAGGGAGACAACATTCCGAGTACGAGAAAAGCCCAAAGAAAAGGATAAGTGTGTCACAGCATGTTTGGGAAACATGAGGCAATAAGCTTAGCGGGTGCAGTGGGTGATTGTTAAAATGAGTAGAAAGAAAAAAAGCAGAACTTGTATGGAGTCAAATGATAAAATCCTGGAAATTAAATTGAGGTGTTTAATTAATTAGTTAATTAATTTTAATAATACTTTGAGTACTGAATTCAGAAGGCACATTGTTATGTGCTGATGATTCAGATTTGAACATGATATGATACCTGCTCTCAAGGAGCTCAGAATTTCACATGGAAAAAAATGCATGAAAACAAGGCAATACAGTATGATAAGAGCTATAAAAGGGGCATGTTTAAAATGCAATGAGGATTTAAGGTTAAGGCTTATTCAATCTTCCTAGGAAAATGAGAGTAGAAAGGCTTCGCAAAATAGGTTTCAGTTGGTCAAAGTGTTAAGACCAAGTAATGGTTTACTGTGCATTTCTCATGGAGGGATCAGCAACTACAAAAATCCAGAGGCAGGTATTTTAATTCAGATGGCACACTGTCAGGTAAATTTTGTTGCTCCCTTCTCTTTAAATATCACAACGACTAATAAAATATACTTCTAAAAATAAAATTTTAAACAGAAACAAGTTTGTGTTTGACCAAAACAAAAATTTGCAGGGACAATTGTGGACTTCAGCCAATGTTTTCTACACCCTGGTACCAGAATCAGAGTGAGGTAATTAATTTCTCTGACTACAGGGTATGTATGTATGTCAAGTGACGCAAACCATGTTTATTCTATTAAATGAGAAGCCAGGATTGGCTGTTCCAATCAACAAGAGAAAGGCTAAAACACTGTGACCACTTGTAGTGATTACTTAAGTAGAAAGTGTATATCTGAGTTGCTGAGAGAAAGAATACAAAGCCATACACAAAGGACCTGTGTCAAGCCATCTGGGGTTCAGTGAATGAATAAGTCTTTTCATAGTTTTGTCACAGGAGAGTAGCACTCAGTTGTAAATATAGGACCTGGTTCTGGATTGGGGGATGAGGATACAGGAGTGCATCTGCAAAATAGCTATATTGGATCCAAGGACTACAGATATCAAGAGCATTATAACAAACAACAAACAAAAACCTCCCACTCAAACTAAGCCTGAAAACAAAAGGTCTAAAGCACAGAAGGAAAACTAAAATTGAGAGAGCAACTCTTAAAAGTCCTTTTTTTTTTACATTAGTATTTATTTCATGGATGCAGTTTAGACACTCACTAATGAACAAAATTAGAATGCAGACAAATATACAAATACCATAATAAGCATTATCAAATAAAATAATTGGCACTAGTATTATAAGCATATTAATGGGCCTGGTGAGAAAAGTGATGAAAGAACACTGCAGCCCATGGCATTTTTCTTTTTATCAAAAGAAAACACTCAGTAGCACCATAATGGTAATACTTAAAAGAAACCTAAGATGGAACATTTTAACTGTTAACTGTTATCACTGAGGTTAGCCTGTTTTATTTAAGTGAATTATACTGGAAGTTAACAGTACAGGCAATATTTTGGCCAACTTCCGTTTATGGCAGCTGAACATCTTCCATAAAGAAAAGCGATGGAAAATAAAGCCAGCCATATGTGGACCCCTCGTTAGTACTTGGTACAAACTCTGCACTAACCAGAATGACCTTTTTGACTAAAACCGTATAATGCTGAATAAAGGGTGTTTGAAATGCCCATGTACTCACACATATGCACATACACACGCATCTTTTAAAACTCATTTTAAAGTGACGTGAAAATAGAGATATGTTGAGCAGAATAAACAAATAAAACAGAAACCCTGGGATGTGTAGGGTTTTATACCCATTTACTCTGAGAATGTCTGCCAAACCACGGAGAAAACACTTTGATGACTACACGTGATATGGGAGCATAAGGTGAAGTTCAGCAAACTCTCAAGTTGACATCTCTCAGATAAAACTGGGACCCCCAAAGGGCTCTACAGGAAGTAAGGGTGAATCAAACACATGACACAGACAATGAGAATTTGAATTTCTTACCTCTGACACTAGATGGAAAGGGAGAAAAACGTGATATCCCCCTAGAAATCTTTTTTTAAAACATTTTTAACGAGGATAATATGCATATATTAAAGTTCACAAGTCTAAACTATACAGATGTTTGAATTTTACATTTAACCACAGCAGAGATGAGAATACAGAACATTTCCATCACTGCAGAAAATAACCTCATGCCCCTTCCCAGTCAATACAGTCCCTATCCCTGGGGTAACTATTCTTTTGGCTTCTAGCATTATAGATTCGTTTTACTTGTCCTTGAACTTCATATAAATGAAATCATACAGTGTGTCCTGTGCGTGTCTGGCTCCCTTCACTCACTGTGATGGGGAAAATAATGAACCTCTAAAGGTATCATCAATCACTTCAGCTAAAGCCAAGGACACATTTCTTATCATCTTTTCCAGTTGAAGTTAGGTGCCTGCAACAGTTTGGAAGAGCCATGTCAGGGTATCTTCCTTCGTGAGGAAGATGCCAGTGGTGGATCTTAAAGAAAAAGATCATTAATGTATCTCTTTCTGCGGGATTCTATTGTTCCTTCCACAAGTACCTGGGTTATTATTTCACCTCCATTGCCACAAAGTTGGTGTATCCCATTGCTATATCTGTAACATTTTTTTCAGCAATCCCCTGTTCGTGCCATACCTGTGGTCTAGAAAGTTCAAGTGCAAGAGGGACAAAGGCGTTTTCATAAAACGTACAGAGGTTCAGTATGTCACCCACTTTGGCTCTTGTGTGCTACTTAGGGGTGTTAAGTGAGCAGCATATGCAACCAAGTAGTAAATTATTCCCATGTCCATCCAACTAAAGGATACAGGTGGCTGAACCACAATTAAGTTTGAACACTTTTGTCCGGGTGGCCACTTGAAGGGCGAACCAAACAGTCCAGCCTGGGTTGCCGTTAGGGGAAAGAAAGAAGCATGTTCAAGAATAAAGAGGGTGCAATCCAGAATTTTCAAAATAGGAGTGACCAGTTTTCAATATAGGAGATCCTTTTCTTTTCTTTTTCTTTTTTTTTTTTTTTTGCGGTACGCGGGCCTCTCACTGTTGTGGCCTCTCCTGTTGCGGAGCACAGGCTCCGGACGCGCAGGCTCAGCGGCCATGGCTCACGGGCGCAGCCGCTCCGCGGCATGTGGGATCTTCCTGGACCGGGGCACGAACCCGTGTCCCCTGCATCGGCAGGCGGACTCTCAACCATTGCGCCACCAGGGAAGCCCTAGGAGATCCTTTTCTGAGAAACAGCCATATTTAGTGACCACATTGCCTTACTAAACTGTGTAGCTCATGAGGAGCTGAGAAAGATAAGTCAGAAATATTCTTAAGTCCATATCTGAGGAGGCTGTTCCAAATACCTGTGAATGGATCATAGGGATCGTGGAAGATATTTCAGTTCCCTTGACTATACGTCCATCGAGTCCCCTCCTCCTGCAGTGTGGCCTCTCTTACCACGGGTCAAATGAGTCAACTTTGAACAGAACTAACACATCAGACATTCAGTGGTAACCTCTGCATTAGAAATATTGGGTCCTATAATGTGTGCTCAGTCCACGTGATGGACGTGTTTCTGTGTCCAAAGCAATGGCAGTCTAGGCAGTGAAATCTTCTTCAACAGCTAGATCCATCCAGTCTCTAAGACTGGGCCCATACCATGGGCATCTATATAAGTGACCCAGATAGTTTAATCAGCAGCTGCAATTTGTTTCAACAGTTCATGGATCCAAATAAGAGTATCCTAGATCTGCTAATCTGTGGTTTTCCAAGGGGAAGATCCAAAAGCTAGACCAAGGGCAACAGAATCAAATATAACAAAGTTCCTTCAGCGGAGTATGGCCAGAGCTATGAGAATGGACTTGAATTCTGCCCACAGAGAGGAACAACCACAATCAATTTTGCTTCTACATTACTAGTACTACGGTTGAACAGTTGCAGCAGCCCAGAACACACTGGTGAATAGCAGTTTAGCTCAACTGCCAGCGTACCAGGACTAGGTGTTTAGGAGACCTCTGTGAATCAAGGGCTCCATTGAGCTAGCGACTTTGCTTGAGGCAGTGGAGTGTAAAATAAACTTTCTCCCAAGTGCACAAGGTAAAGCTGAGATGCCTCTGGGATGAAGTTAGCTGCATTCTTGGATATACCATTTCCATTTGATGAGCAAGATATTTTGAGGCCTTCCTACTATATTATTTACTGTATTCAAGTTGACATATCTTATCAGACTATCAGGCTGAAGAGTAACAGGAACCCATGAGTCAGGTGTTTCTGTGGAAAGTTAACAGCTGCCTTTCAAAGTGGATATAACTGTTAGACATGGAAGAGAGGCAATCAGTCCAGAATCTCAAGGGGAACCTCCAAATGAAGGCTGCTTCATTTGCTTGAGTCTCCAACTGGCAAAATCATCTGTCACAGAAACTTGTAGCTCAAAGTTGTCATTGGGATTGTGGGGCCCCAAAGATACTATCACTTCTCTACATGTGACTCTGTCCAATTGAGAGAATCCACTTGGCCACAGATGGAATTGAGAAATAAAAGCATATAAATATCAATTCCTATTATATATTCAGGTGTATAAGAAATAACAAAAGTTCATCGAGTTTGTCCAAAGATACCCTTCTACAAGGTCACCTAAGTTTCCCTTCCACATTGTGAACTCTGCTCAAACTTGCATAAGGTGAATCTAGACACCCCCTCCTGCCATGGGACTGGGTAAGATGCTGATTTGTAGTACCTGTGTCAAATAGAGCCATAAAAGTATGAGTTTCTCCTTTTCCTTATGTTTTTTAGTGTATTGAAATCAGTGCATAAAATGGGGGTGAAAAAAAAGAAACAAAATTGAGTTATTTGTAGTGAGGTGGACGGACCTAGAGTCTGTCATACAGAGTGAAGTAAGTCAGAAAGAGGAAAACAAACACGGTATGCTAACACATATATATGGAATCTAAAAAAAAAAAAAAAAAATGGTTCTGAAGAACCTAGGGGCAGGACAGGAATAAAGACACAGGCGTAGAGAATGGACTTGAGGACACGGCGAGGGGGAAGGGTAAGCTGGCACAAAGTGAGAGAGTGGCATGGACATATATACACTACCAAATGTAAAATAGATAGCTAGAGGGAAGCAGCTGCATGGCACAGTGAGATCAGCTCAGTGCTGCGACCACATACAGGAGTGGGATAAGGAGGGTGAGAGGGAGATGAAAGAGGGAGGGGATATGGGGATATATGTATGCATATAGCTGATTCACTTTTTTATACAGCAGAAACTAACACAACACTGTAAATAATTATATCCAATGAAGATGTTAAAAAAAAACTGTATACAAAATATTGTTATTTGTATATTCCACAAGCATTTATTCAATACCTTCCGTGTACTTCAAATTATAGAAGGCAATGCCAAATGATTGGAAAAATACATTCTTTGGAGTAATGAGACATTAGAATACAAGGTAGAAAGCAACACATTGTAAAATGAGAGAGAAGGAAAAAGAAGAGAGATTGTATGTGCTTGGGAGGATCCCAGAAAGCATCACGTTAAAACAAGATGTTTCCATTTGTCTTCAGCAAATGTCAACCACAATGGAAAAACATTAAGACAGCTAAGTATAAAATACTTCATCATGACTCTGTTTCCATGGTGTCAATTCTGTATGTTTATATAGACTATTTTCTTGGTCTCATGAAAAAGATTTTAATAAATCTATAAACACAAAAGCATTGAAAACCATACTTGCCACAAGATACCAAAGTTCTTAAATATTAGTGATTTGGAATATTACTGTGTATATTCCCATCCTGGATTAGTTCTCTTTTTGAGATTTGGGGAATTAGTTTCAGACTATCTGTCTTCAGAAACTATTGATGCTGTATGACTTCAGCAGCACAAATTAGGTCCATGAGTAGGAAGGTAAGCGCTTACTTCAGGAGCTCTGTTTTGACTTTCACAAATGGGAAGGGCTAGAGGTGGCTTTATGGGCCAATTACAGTTCATTTCAGGACTCCTCTTGCCTTTAGTGTATCTCTGAAGAGATATTCTCCAGAAGATGTGCTTTCCTTCTTTAAATAAGTATATGCATTCCTGTGATGAAGGGAGAAGCAACAAAGAAATCCTGCTCAATTAATACATGCTGGAACATTGCCATTAATGAAGGATAAATAAACCTCTATAGTCGTTCATTTGAAATGTCAAGAAAAGCAATGGAGTTTTTAAAAATAACAAACATTTATTTAGTTCCTATAAGGTGCCACAGTTTTAGGCATAGGGGACCTTGTAGTGAAAAGGCAAATGGCCCATGCTCTCCATGCAAGACATTTTGCAGGTGTATGAAATGTGGGTTACAGGAAGAACAGAGGCAAGAGATTGGAGAGGAGAGGAGGTAAAATACATGCACTTAACAAGTAAAGAAATTTCAAAATGTAATTTCAAATAGTGGCAAGTGCTATGAAGACGATAACTGAGGGAGATCTGATAAAGAGGGAGTTGGCAGAGACCTTAGGTTAGGTGGGCAAGGAAGGGAGTCATATATAAGAAGGTGATATTGGAACTGATACCTGAGTTATCAATTTACAAAACAACAAGCCAGGTAACAATCCAAGCACAAAAGCAGTAAGGGCAAAGGTCCTATGGTGGAACACAGCTTGGAAGATTCCAGAAAAAAAAAAAAAAAAGACTAGTATAACAGAAGCATGGTGACTGAGGTGTAGATGCTCCAAAGTGAAATTGTAGGGTTTGGCAAGATCAGGTAAGATGATGTAAGCATATAGAAGCAGTTTGGATTTTATTTTCTTAAAGCTCTGATTTGAAGCCATGGTAAGGATTTCTGTATACTTTTGCATACACTAGTGAAAGGAAATTTTGATGTTTATATTTATTCAAAAAGCAATTACTGAGGAGCTCCTATGTGCTACAGTGTGGAATTGGAGTAGAAAGTAGACAGGAGGATAGACAGTACTTACTCTCTAAGAATTTATAGAGTGATCGAAGAAAAAGTGCTAAAAGTCCCAATATATTATATTACATTTATAAAGTATTTTGGATAGTCTAAAAAATGATATAACTTCCAGATGGTAAGATCTTTTCATATAATATGGCATATATATTGAGCCTTGAAATATAGGTATGAATTGAGTGTACGGAAATGGGGGCATGGGTAAGTTCTGGAAAATGCATTAAGATAGAAGGAAAAATACAAGACCTTTTATGGAATGCAGGGCATTTAACCAAGTGTTGCTGATACTGGCCATATATGTCAGGCAATGAATGGACATTAATTAATTCTCTCATTTATTCAGTGAATATTTATTGAGCAAGTACGATGTAGGAGGTGTCATACTAGTTGCTAGAGAACAGTAGTGAATGAGATAAAGTCCTTGTTCTTATGGAGCACTCCAGTAGGGGGAGACAGACAATAAACAAATAAGTTAATATAGAGTACAAGAAGACAGTAAATGCTATGGAGAAAAATAAAGCAGAGAGTAAGGGAAAGCAGTTTGTACGTACTTAAGCTTTTACAAAATTGATCGAGAAAGACTTCTCTAATAATTGACATTATAGCAGAGACCTGAAGGACATGGGAGAGTGACTCATACAAACATCTGAGGAAGAGTATCAAAGCAGAAGAAGCAATAGGTAGAAATGCCCTGAAGTGGGAACATGCTTGGAATGTTCAAGAAAAAGTATAGAGACAGGTGTAACTGCAATATTGGGGATGAGCTGGAGAGTGATAGGAAATGAGTTTGCAGAAGTGCTTTGTAACAAGGGGATTTAGACATGAAGCACCTAGGTGATAGCAAGTTGGGAAGCCATTGGAGCACAGTGAACAAAATGGTGGAATGTTCTGACTTTCGTTGTCAAGAGATGCTATGACTAGTGTGGTGAGAAGGCCCAAAGAGGATGGAACAGAAGCAGAAGGCTATGGATATTATCCAGGTGAGAGGTGTTTGTGACACAGATCTGGATTTTTATGGAGGAAGTGATGAGAATGGTCAAATCCTGGAAATACTTTGAACGGATAAAATTTGACAATGGGTCAAATACTGATAAAAGAGGAGTCAGATTGACACCAAGTTTTTTAGCACAAGTAACTGGAAGAATAGAGTTGACATTCACTCAGATGAGAAAAACCCCAGAAGAACAGGGATTTGTTAGGCAATCTACAGGTCAGCTGTAGACATAGTTTGAGATGTCTATTTATAACTAAGCAGAGATTTTGATAGGCAGTTGAATGTATGGGTCTAGAGTTCAGGGCAAAAGACTGGGCTAGAAATAAAAATTTGGGAGTCATCAGGAGATACATGGTCTTTAACACCTTATGACTGGATTATATAAACCATGGAATAAATCTAACTGAGAAAAGAAGGCTTGGCATTGAGTCCTGAGGTACTACAGATCTAGAGGCCAGGGAGAGGAGGAAGAATCAGCAAAGAAAGGAGTGCTAATGAAGAAAGAAGTAATAGGGGAGTCAAAAGGAATCAGTGCCGCAATAACTTAATGAAGCAAAAAGAGAGTAATCAACAGTGACAAATATGTTTAAGTAATTTGAAAACTGACCATTGGATTTGGTATTGGGGAAGTAATTAGTGACCTTGACAAGAGCTGTTAGAGTAGACTGGTAATAATTAAAACCTCACCAAAGTAGGATTAAGAGAGAAAAGATAAAGAAGAAATAGTGAAAGTTAACTCCTCTGAGAAGTTTTGTTGTAAAATGTGCCAAAGAAATTGAACAGTAGCTAGAGGAAGAGATACAGTCAAGAAAAGTTTTGCCTCCTGCACTGCTGGTGGGAATGTAAACTGATACAGCCACTATGGAGAACAGTATGGAGGAAAATAGAACCACCATATGACCCAGCAATCCCACTACTGGGCATATACCCTGAGAAAACCATAATTCAAAAAGAGTCATGTACCACAATTTACAATAGCCAGGATATGGAAGCAACCTAAATGTCCATCGACAGATGAATGGATAAAGAAGATGTGGCACGTATATACAATGGAATATTACTCAGCCATAAAAAGAAACGAAATTGAGTTATTTGTAGTGGGGTGGATGGACCTAGAATCTGTCATACAGAGTGAAGTAAGTCAGAAACAGAAAAACAAATACCATATGCTAACACATATATATGGAATCTAAAAAAAAAAAAATGGTTCTGAAGAACCTAAGGGCAGGACGGGAATAAAGATGCAGACGTAGAGAATGGACTTGAGGACATGCGGTGGGAGGGGAAAGCTGTGGCAAAGTGAAAGTTGCATCGACTATATACACTACCAAATGTAAAATAGTTGGCTGGTGAGAAGCAGCAGCATGGCACCAGGAGATCAGCTCGGTGCTTTGCGATGACCTAGAGGGGTGGGATAGGGAGGGTGGGAGGGAGGCTCAAGAGGGAGGGAATAGGGGGACATGTGTATGCATATGGCTGATGTGCCTTGTTGTGCAACAGAAACTAACACAGTATTGTGAAGCAATTATACTCCAATAAAGACCGATTAAAAAAAAAAGATTGCCTGAGATGAGACATAGGTTAGTCTAAATTGAATGCTGCTGGAATGGTCCAGTTGAGAGAGAGAGAAAAACTAATGAGAGAAAACAGAAAAGGAGAACTACATCAGTAATGTATTTGAGTGGTCAAGGAAGTTGCTTTCTAGCGCACCAGTGGTTTACCCATACTAATAGGAGGGAAAGCAGAATATATTGGTACTAATATTTACAGGTGAGTAGATGGGGTAGCAGAAGTTTGTAGACAATTTTTTTTATAATTGCTTTCTTCTGCTTGGTGAAATAGAAGGCAATTTTATGAGCTGAGAGTGAGGCCAGGAAGGAGGTGGTTAGAGAAGAGTGGTTAGAGAAGAGAGAAGATTTAGAGGAGTCCTCTAAGGAAGTAGGAAGAAAAAAGTACATTTCCCTAAATGGACTATAGGTCAGGATAAAATGTCTGTCTGAGATTAGCAGGCTGCATTTAAAAGTGATATAATTAAGCAGAGCATGTAGGTTTTACTCATTACGATTGCAGGGTGAGTGACGATTTTGATCAACTTTAATTTTGTAAAATTAGTATGATGTGAGGGGCAGTATGATGCATGGATGGATTCTAAGCTATATGAAGACAAAAGGGGTATAAGTACAGTGAAAAGGTGATAAGATCTAAAAGGCATAGTCCCTGGAGTATTGGAGTTTAGATACAAGGTAGACTGATTTAGAGCTGGTGGGTTTGAAGATGTTACAGTTACTCGCATTTGATAAAGTCTAGTTGTTTTCATTAAAGTGAATAGTCAAAGACGGACAAAAAATAGATTATTTACAAAGCAGTAAAGAAATCAGGATAAAATGATTAATTGCCAGTATAAGGAATAAGGACCACAGACTTAATCTTAGAGTATGTAAGATGCTCTGAAATTCTTAAGAAGAAAAGTGACATGATCATTACTTCGAAACAGGTAATCAGAAGGGAGCATGGAAGGGGAATATATGTAGGCAGAGACTGAAAGCAGGAGAAAAAAATTAGCAGTCTCATGGCACCATGAATAGCAAAAAGACGAAGGAAAAAACTGAGGCGAAGTTGGGTTGTGTTCTGCTCTTAGTGTAAAGAAACATATGGACTGGATGCATTGTCTCAAGAATTTGGCATTCAAACCAGGTAGATAGGCATGTAAATAAATAATTTTGACCAGATGTGATAAATGCTATGCCATAGGTATGCACAAAATGTTATGTAGATGCCAAAAAGAAATTGAACCATTCTGATGATCCTGCTATGAGCAAAATTGAGGGATAAAGGAAAAACTTAATTGAAGACATAAATTGTTAGCTGAAAGCTGAGTGGTAATTTTCCAGGTAGAGTAGGTAGAACTGGGTGTGCTAAGTAGAGAGAAGAGGAAGCTTAATATCTAAGGAGTGTAAAGAATACGATGTGTCAAGTATGTAGTGCTGTTTGGGATTAGTTTGAGCATGGATGCTAGAGGAGACATCATGGGAAATAAGGCTAGACTTAGAAGTTGAAGCCAGTTGTGAGTGACTTTGGATTTGGTCTTTTTTCCTGCAGGTAATGAGGATTCACTAAAAGTTTTAATTGTGTACTTTCAGAGGTTGTATGTGTGTGTGTGTGTGTGTGTGTGTGTGCAGTGAACATGTGCACGTGTCTGTTTAAGACAGTGCATGGCGTTCCTTTTTTTGCATAAGTCTGAACTTATTTGGTCACACTTTGATCTCCCATGAAATGAGTGACAACCTAAACTTGGATTGTGGTTACAATTAAAGAGTGTAAAATTAGCCTTCCTTTCCAGTAATCCAATTGGAAACATTGACCTCATCACTATTACACTTTAACAAATGAAACTGATAAACAGTTATGTGATAGGAGCAAAACCAGAGCCTGACCAATATCATCTGGGGTTTAGATTCTCTTTGAATCCAGTTCCACGTCTGTAAAGTAGCAGATGGGAGATGGACATATTTGATAACTCTAAGGTTTGTTCCACGTCTAAAAGTGTGATTACTCCATGCTAAGAAGAAAAAAGGCAAACTATACCTAAAATTTCACTATGAATATCCACATATCAGAGAAAATAAAAATCAAAGTAGCCATCTTCTTTTTCCAAATAAAGAATAAAATGTAAAATACAGTTGTCCAAAATAGAAGTTGGTTAATATACTATTAGGCCAACATTGAATAAGTACACAATCATATTGAATGCTAGTACATCTATATTGATTTTCAAGGATAGTGTGGAATGTTGCTGTCTAGTCTGGTTAGCATAATTTTTTTTTTTTTTTTTTTGCTGTACGCGGGCCTCTCACTGTTGTGGTCTCTCCCGTTGCGGAGCACAGGCTCTGGACGCGCAGGCTCAGCGGCCATGGCTCACGGGCCCAGCCGCTCCGCAGCACGTGGGATCTTCCCGGACCGGGGCACGAACCCGCGTCCCCTGCATCGGCAGGCGGACTCTCAACCACTGCGCCACCAGGGAAGCCCGGTTAGCATAATTTTGTTGATGTTCAGTTCTTACTGAATTTATTTCATTTGAATTCAGAGAAATAAACCAAAACTTTAAAACAAAGCCAGCAAGTTTTTCCTGTGTTTATATGTTTATGTAAATTTTGTGACAAAATTTTGTGACAAACCCACAGCTTTCAGTGGGTGCATGAGGTTTAAGTGGTTTCATCTCAAACTGGAACCAGATGTGAGGACTGGTGAAGTGACCAAATGTCATATTGCAAAACCAAAACAAAACCACCGTTCACTGTCTTCGTCTCTGCTAAGCACCAAAATGATGTGTTTCAAGGACCAGCAAAGGTCTGAATGAAATTTGTCTTCATTGGGAATTAGGACTTAATTCAAAACCAGCAAAGAATAAAATCATCAAGGGATCTGGGTGAAATATTTGAACCATAGATTTCAGAGGAAACTGCTAATTGTTGACCAAACCCATGGAGCCTGATAATTAATCATATGGAGGTATTTTCTCTGTTCTATTGTACAAAAAACATATTCATACCCATTTTAATATTTTGCTTCTTTATATCCCCAAGTGAGACTACTTTCCTCTTTTTTTTCCTCTTCAGTCTCATTACTAATCACTAATGGTCCAGCTCAAATTCATTTATGAAATAACACTTGCCATGAAGACTCCATTCTTTCACTAGAAATCATTGAATCCCCTTACTTTATAAATGGGAATCTATGTTTCAGAGATATTTATTACATTATTATATATAAATATTTGATTATATAAAGATATATTACATATATAAAGGTTTGGTAAAGTCATACTGTTTATTGGAGAGTTATAATTCCTCTAAATTTCTACAGCTTTAATTATCTATAACACAAAATATATTTGCCATAACTAGAGAAGGGTACCTCCCAGTTTATGAACATTCAATTTGTGAACAATATAATCCCACATTGAACATTGGGGGAGCTACCTATTAAAAATTCTAAGATGTGAGAAATATCCCCTGAATGCTACAATCTGTTGTCTACACTGATGCTTTCTTCATAGTTCCAGAAATATGGGGAGAGCAGCACTCTTTTTAATGTCTTTAAGGGGTTTCAAAGTCTGAAACTAGCACTTTAGTTTTACAGGTCCTCTACTATTGCACCATAAGGTATTTTTATTCCTGTAGTATTCAAACTCCCTGAGGTTTCTAATTCCTTCTCATCAATTATTCAACTAGAGAAGAGTAGCAAGATAAATTTTACTGTTCACTTGACATGAGCAAAGTTTTCAAAATAGGTAATGTCAAGTCACTTGGAATCAAGTAGTGACCTAGGAGAGAAAATAACACAGTAGCGTAAAATTGTTATATATATATATATATATATATAAAATACATTATATATATATATATGTAACCTCACATATCATATAAACTAAAACTCAGAAAAGTAAAAAAAAAAAAAATTGTATAAGATCACCCCACTATCTCATAAAGCTCCTCTCTACAGTGGTGATTAATTCCTTTTAAGGTTGTAATTGGTAATCTTCTGAAAAGACAGACAAAATATTTGTTTCCTCCTCTGAAAAATGTAAAGGGCTTACAACACATGGCATGAAATTAGGACACCTAAACAGCACCCAAATATCTGTAGATAAGTAAAGCCTTTTTACATCCTGGATCTATGGTGTGATATATTCAGGATGTTGTTGAGGTCTCAAACACTCTCTAACCCAAACTTATAAAGAGCTCCCAAGTGAGTGTTTGATTTCCTGACTTCCCCTAAGGGTAATGGCCTCCAATACATAATCCTTCAATAAACTGGCTAATTTAAGTAAACACCAAAGTTGGCAATGGTCAAGGATATAGGGATTTAAGGTAATAATAGTAACAGCATATGAGGTCTTAAGGAGCAGGGATTAATATTCCAGTAAATTGGCTTCTCATCTCTTCTGCAGTTCCATTCTCTGAATTTATAATTTTAGTAGATACCATTATCATCACTTACATTGACTATTATTCAAAAAACATGGAATCGGACCTGCATTCTATACTTTTGTCAGTTTATAGTTCAAATAGTAAACATATATTGATCACCTAATATATGTCATGTACCATGCTAGGCTCTGAGAATATAAAAGTGAAAAGAGTGATTTTCTTTGAGAGGTTTGCATGAGAGCAATTTCAGAAAACAGAGAAGACCGAAGCAGCGAATTACAACGTTCATTTATTAACTTATAAGTAAGAGAAGCAGCAAAAAAAAAAAAAAAGTAACACCTTACTTCTACAAGGCAAACATTTGGTTGCAGAGATCAAATGCCTCCTGAATAAAGACTTTGTTAGTTTATTTATATAAAATTGTTATATAAATATGAATATATAAAATATATTCATAAATTAGTTTATTTATATAAAATCCCAAGTCTAGCAGGTGAAAACACAAATGAAAATACATAAATTTTCATCCTTTCATATCTCCAAAGAAAAGAGGGGTACAATTTGTTCTTTACAATATTGATTCTTTATGAAATTACAAATGGGCAAATGAAGCACTGCTCCTTTATTATAATATATTTAAAAATCTAGCAAAATAGATGCTTAAAATATATAAACTTTGCTCATTTATAACTATATATCTATATATCTATATGTACTTAAATATCTAAATACACTTAAACATACAAATATAAATGAGTAATGTTTATAGCAAAAAAAAGGCTGTAAAACTGAAAATCCAATACTACAGAGGGAACAAGAAAGTATATTTAAAGATATATTCTGACCCAGAGGAACTAATATGTCCTATGTTATATAAACTCTTCTAAAGTATTCACTGTAGATAGAAAACTGCTCAATCATTATAAGATACTAGATACCAAAACCACCAACATGGGCGTGCACACGTGCGTGCACACACACGCACACAAACACTCTAAACAAAGTCCCATTTTTATACTTACATTCAAAATCTCCTAAATAATGTATTTTTAAAAATCTGACAAGTAGTGAACTAAATGTGCAATATATTTTGTAAAATTAAAAAATTTCCCAAGAGTACATCTTCTTCCCCTCATTTGATGTTTCTGTATTTTGTTAGAATTTGTTAAATATAGATTAGAATTTGCCTGACATATGTTATATTTTAACTTCATTTTCAACTGTTTTAAAAGTTGTAAGTGTCTCTTCAGAATAGTGTTTAACTGATCATTTTTGTTAGTTTTTTATTAACTCGTTAGCTTGACTTTACCCAATTCAAAAGTATCTATCTTTGGAAGGGGATAATTAATCCTTTTATATTCATTGTAATCCTTATCTGTTGATCCTATTTCTCTCACTTGTTTTTTCTGTAAGTATATGAAAATATGGAAAAGGGATTGTGTTTTTTTGTTTCTTCCTTTCATATATTTTGTTAAAATTTATAGAAATTTTTCTTCAACATGTGTACCTCTCATGATATATTTAAATCATTGTGATATATTTATATATCTAGCCTGGGGCCTCCTTATTTTAGTGTGAAAGCAAATAGTTTTTGTGAGGTGTTAAGTGCTGAGCCCCTCCCTGATGGCAGAAAATAAGCTGAAAGATCTCTTTTGTCTGTAAGGACTTAAATGAGAGGGTGAACCTGCAGGAGTTTGGGGAAAGAACATGGATAAATAGTACCAGATCCCAAATTTGGATATCCGAGTCCCATCCAAAGAGCAACTCAGAGATCAGCCAGTGACATGAAAGCATCAGGACAAAGGGCTGAAGGAAATAACAGGACAGCATACAATTGCCCAGGTCCATGCAGCTATTGGGCAATAACTCCAGCCCAAGAATGTCTCATCAAATGCAAGATAAAATTATAGTTACAACTCTGATTATTCAACTTAGTGTTTGACCTTGGATGCCTCCCTTTATCCTTTTAAACATCATAAATTAAAGTGATAATGATTTTATAATTAACTAGAACCTCTTCAAACCTCAAATTCTTGGGCTTCCCTGGTGGCGCAGTGGTTGAGAGTCCGCCTGCTGATGCAGGGGACGCGGGTTCATGCCCCGGTCCGGGAAGATCCCACATGCCGCGGAGCGGCTGGGCCCGTGAGCCATGGCCGCTGAGCCTGCGCGTCTGGAGCCTGCGCGTCTGGAGCCTGCGCGTCTGGAGCCTGTGCTCCGCAACAGTGAGAGGCCCAACTCAAATTCTTAAGAAAACTTCTTTTCTCAGACTATGCTGCTTTTGTTTATCACTTAGGACAACATGAATTGGAAATTCCTTTAGAAAAGAGGCCAGTTTTAGGCTATTCTAGGTTTGTTTCACCTGGTTATTGTTTTATCCCATATTTGAGAAGCCAGAAAAGTACCTGGTACAGTACTCACTCTTTCCTTTTCCCCTCAAGTGACTTTGAAATGATTGCACCAGACACAACTTCTGGGTCCCCCATAATTCAAACAATAAAGCTGTAATTTTAGGAATAGCAGTGAAGTTACCCTATTCCTGTTCTTCAATTAGCTAGAATGTTTGGGGCTGGAAATCTTTTTGGAACAATCCCTCACGCCTAGTTAGTCTTGCTTGTCAGTTTATATGATAGGTCTCTGGGTGCCAGAAGACCATGTCAACCCTGGAATGTGATTTTATGAGGAAGCCCATTTAACTGACAGTGAAAAAAAGGGGTTAATAACAATCATGTGTATGCAGTGGTCCATTGAGCTGACTGACTTGCGAGCATGGCATACTTCTGAATGTCAACTCAACTTGTAAAAAATCTTGTACTCAAACACTTAGGTCTGTATAATAATTTATAGATACAGGTTAGAATACCATGGAGTGCTTTGGAAATTTATTTAGGTAGACTTTATTCCAGGAAAATCTCATCATGTAAGTTTGATAACTAAAACAGTGTGGTAAATGTTCCAGGCAATTGCCTGCTAACTTGAAACCTTGTACACTCAATATAAAAATTATGGCCACTGAATTTTCAAGAAAAAAAATGAAAAAGTTTTAAAAAATTTTCTTCTTGTAATTCCACAGTATATTTATACTCTTAGCTCATGGAATTAATAAGAAGAATGGATTCAGATACCATCTGACCCACTCTCTTTTTTTTATATTAGAAAATGGAGGCTTAGAGGGGAGAAGTGGCTAATTTGGTTTTACAGACAATTACTGCAGATCTACGAATAGAACACAGCTTTCCTACACCCAGTGTTCTTTCAAGGCACTCCAGATTATACTAAGCTAATTGTACATAAATGTGGTTATGTCCAAGAATGCAAAGTTTCAACCTCTAGTTCTGATATATTAACTACTAAAATGAGACAGATTCTTTTTTCACTCAAATAGGGTAAATTAAATAAAGTTTTGAAAGAAAACAACAATTTCCAACATATATAATCATTAATAGTCTCACTGATTAAGAAAAAACAACGAATTTATCTTTGAATTCTAATAAAAATCAGATTTTTAAAATAATGAATTTTAAGTATGAAAGGAAAATAACAAAAAAAAAAGAGGAAACAGGTAGCCTTCTAGGGATATTTATTCAAATGTAAACAAGCACCCTTTTAACATGCCATATCTATGGAGCTGGAACTAGAAATGATAGAGAAAAAAACTTGGAAGAAAACGGCTTCCTCACCGTGTCTTCCAGTTTCCTAGATTATACTCTGTTGCATTATGGTTTAAAATGCCATGCTGAGCAATGTATAGGGCCAATAATTTTTCTGACATTTTATAGTTAAATAAATTTTAGGTTTATTCAATCATTCATCATAAATCATCCATCTTGATTTGGATTCAAACTTATTCAAAGTCAAATCAGTTCCTTCTATAGCAAGGGCATGTGGTGGGGAGGAAGCAACAGTGATAAATACCACAGAGGATGTTATTTTATACGAATTAGAGTATAAGCCTATATTTTATTTGCTCTTATTCAATGAAATGAAAAAATTGCCAACCTGAAATGGTAAATACTTATAAATTTAATCTTTTTTCTACCCTTTTTTTTTTGGACTTTTGTTTTTAAAGATAATGAGACTGAAAAAGTTGTTTTTAACATAAAACACAAAGTTTTATGGAAATATTCAGAGGAAATTGTGACTGTTTAAGAAAATGTTGCTTCAGGGTAGTGACACCACAGGGAAGGGATTTCTTAAAACAATCCCTTAAAGATGGTTGAGGTTTCTGACCCTTGGCTCTGTGGACTTAGATTGAGGTGTAAATTTTGTAGACCAAATTTTTTGCAATAGATAGTATTAAAGGGAAAAATAAAAAAAGAAAATATATCCAGAGTGTTTCAAATTCCTTTATTTTCATTCATTTTGAACTTTTCTACTAACTGAAGGTCATTCATATTCAGAATTATATAGCTTCATCTGACTTATCAAACTTTCTCTTTTATAGAGGGAACTATATCTAAATGTTAAGATATTTGTATATTATTTGCATATTAATTTATGGAGGTCAGAAAACAATTTTAAGGTAATACTGTTTTTTCCTTTGTTCTCTGAATCTTTCCTCCAGCCTGTGCAACTCATGTAAAACCTGAAACATTACTGTTGCTGAAATAAGTGTTTTGGGGTTTTTTTTGAATGAATGAATGAATGAATGAACTCATATATATTCAAGTTTAATCTTGGAGAAAATGTTTGATGAAAGTATCACTAATAGTATTTTTATTATTATCGTCTCTAAGTAATATGTAAAAATTCTTTACCAGGGTCAGAGTGGATAACAACAACCAGTGTTCATTGCAAATTTATTCTGCATCAAGTTCTTTGTTAAAATTCTTTCATAGAAAAAAAAAGGAAAAAAAATCCTTTCCTAGATTATTTTATTTAATCATCAAAACGACCTTAGTAAGTGGGTATTATTAAATATATCCATAATGAAACTGAGAGAGCTTAAGTAACTTGACATATATTACAGAGTTATCAAGGAGCATAGCTAGTTAGCAGCAAATATGGAATTTAAACTTAAATAGTACAATTCCAGTGCCCTAGGCTAGACATTATCAGATTATTTTTTAGGTTGGAGGAATCGATCTATTTAGGAATGGTGAAGACGGACATGGCAGCCTGAAGTAAATGCCCTTTATGTAAAATTTTGAGTTCTCTTACATAGGCTTAAAAGGTATATAAAGCATATACCAAGCTGTATTCCAAAGATGATTTAAAGAGAATTAAAAAGCAATAAGCAATGTCTAGTTAAAACAATTCTTTTGTTCAGCTTGACTTTATCAATTTATAATTTGTGAACTTACGATCCACAGTGTTCTGTCTGACATTTTGCTTTCCTTTCTTGCCCTTGTAGTCTCTTTTCCAAACATCAACAGAATGATCTTTTAAAAAAATAAATCAAATCATCCCATTTCCAGATTTAAATCCTCTAGTGGCTTCAGTCACGTTTAGAATAAATCCCACTCTTTACTAGGCTCCGCAAGGCCCTATACGAGTTAGCCCTTGCCTATCTGTAATAATCTCTATCCATTTCCTCCTTAGTCACCTTACCTTCCAAACACTAGAATCATCGCTCTTCCTAAAATATGCCCAATTCTTGCTCTCCATGAAAAGATCTTCAACCTCAGATTATTAAATGGCTCAATTCATCATTTAATTCAGATCTCCACATATGGTATCTCCTTAGAGAGGTTTTCCCTCGGGAATTTTTTAAAAACCACCCCCAACCTCATCACTCAATTCCCTTCATGGTTTTCACTACCTGCTTATACGACATGATAGTTTACTTTTTTATCTATAAGTTCCATGGGGGCAGAGACTTAAGAGCAGCAACTGTTGACAGCTGTGTGTTCATTGCTCTGACAATGCCTGACAGTAAGCATTCATTAGCTGTATGTTAGAAAATAAATTTTATAATCTTGAATTATTACAAAATCATTTTTAGGTCTGGTCAGGCACACTTGTTCATTTTAAATCAGATTGAATAAAGCGTTGGAGTATAAAGATGTTTAGGAGACAGCAAATAAGTTTATGAAAGCATATTCTAGCCTATATTTTTGCTTTTGCTAGTGTTTAAAGGAGGAGGAATGATAGATAGATAGATTTTATTTCTGAATACTTACATATTTCAAAGTGAATCATAAAATAGCTGAACCTCTTTGATTATTTCAAATAGCTACAAATGGAATAATAAGGATAGATGACCCAGCAATGAAGACAGGGCTCTCTGGCCTGTTTCCCTCATTTGCAAAATCGAGGAACTGGACCTAATGTTCTCTAAGACCCATGTGGTTTATTGTCCTACAAACTGAATATTGTAATTTGAAAAAATAAATCCTCATCTGTAACTCTAAAATATCAAAAATAATAATATAATTTTCAAATTTAATTTTCATAAATTATAACTATAAATGGCAATAACTTGCAAAAATCCTTTTTGATTAGTAAATACTACCACCCAAATCCTCCATTTAACTAATTGTGTGACATTAATGGAGTAGCTTCACCTTCCTATGACTCTATTTCATCAATTGCAAAGTGGAATTAATTATACTATACACCTTATACGATAGTTATTAAAATGAAATGGGCTAATGTGTGATACAACATTAATGTAATATGTAGCATATTATAAGTGCTAAATAACATTAACATAATTAATTAACTTAAGGGTTTAAGCATAAGTTAAAGTGAAACATTCTACCTAATCTTAAGAATACTGATCAACCTCTACACTCCTTTTTGAATATGAGTGGGGATGTGGGAGATATTTCAAAAAATAAACTTATACATAGAACTGATTTAATTAACACAAATCTGAATCCTTTCAGTTCAGACAAAAGCAATAAAACAAGTAAACAACCTGAAGTAAAGAACACTCGTGGAATATGAAATGTTGTAAAGTCAATTTCTTAATTATTATAATAAAAGAGAATGTGAATTATTTGCAAAGAAACTTCAAAGAATAAGTACAAGAAATAGAAAAAAATAAGACAGCAGAATATAAATGGTAAACTAGAAGAAATCAGGAAGAATATTGAAAATAACAATGAAAAAATATTAAAATTTGAAAATACACTAAGATTTTCAAGACATGGAATAGATATCATTAGAACAGTAGCAATGAGGTAGAAGACAGATGAGTGAACATGCAAAACCAAATGGAAAAAAATAGTGACAAAAATGCTGAAAGACAACAGCTATAGAAAGCAAACAAAATAGACCCAATCTAGACATAAATGGTATTTCTGAAGAAGAGAAAAATACATAAATGGAATGGAAAATACATATGTTAAGAGAGATGCTACTCAAGTGCAGGATAATATGGCAAAATAACAAGCAACCCTGACTCCGTCTACCATGCTAAAGCTTAGATACCAGAGAAGGGGGTAAGAAAATTTATAAATCCCAAATGATTAAATAAAACAGAGCATTATAAAAGGATAATAAATGTAACATAATATAACAAAGATTTCTAAATTAAAAAAAATTATCAATTAATAAATATAATACATCTAAATCTAATAATATAAATGTAAACTTACATAAATAATTTGATAATTAATACTGAAAACATAAAAGTAAAACATTCCTTATAATTTTATTATTTTATACAAGATGGTAAAGGAATGTCATCAAGAACATGATAAATAGGTTTCAATGGAAACTTGCAAAATTTGAAAACCTACATGGACAAGATAGAAAGCTATAAAAAAATTGGACAGTTGACATATCAAATAATCATTTTGAAAAACCGAAATGGCAATCAGAGAACAACTCCTCCACATTCTGAAAAAAATCCCCCAATTAACACAGCTGTATGATCAATTCTCACAAATTTGCTTTAACCACATTGTTATTAAAGAAAAAATGGGGGGTGGGAGGAGCTGTGTGATTTATCTTGTAAGGCCATGTGAACCTAAGCCCAAAAGTGGAATAAGAATAGCACAAAAATCATAGGTCTAGTTCACCTATGAAAATAGTTGTAAAAATCCTAAACAAAATGTCTGATAATCAGACACAAAATGCTTTAAAATAATATATTTAGTTCAGTAGACTTACCTTTGAAATTCAGATTATCACATTAGTGAAGAAAAGGAGAAAATCAAAGAATTTTTCAATAGATACAGAAAAAGTATTTGATAAATATTAACAAGTATTTATGTTTAGAAAAAGAACTTAAAGCTAGGAATAGTCCAAAACTTTCTTAATTTGATCAAAAACTCAGGAAATCTCATGATTATGGAAAATCTTTAGTTAGCCATATACCTTTAAGATCAGAAATAGGATGAAAAAGCCTGGTAGCTCAGGCCTATGATAGGGGGAAAAAAAAAAATCAATAGGTGAGAGAATGATAAGAAGGGAAGAGACAAAACTGTCAGTATACAGGTGATAGAATTAACTACATTGAAAACTCAACAGAATGAAAAATGTTTTAGAATTAGAGAGTTGCATTGGCCTTCTAAATAAAAAAATGAACTTAAAAAGTGTAAGAGCATTTTTTAAATTAAAAACATTACTTTTTATTGGTAACATCCAACTGGAGTATATATTAGATACCATTCATAATAGGAAAAATAAATAGGAATTAACAAAGAATTTACCTTGCACAGCAATTTATGGAGAAAAAAATTTAATTATATTAAAGGCCATAAAGGGCATAAACACAGGCTAAACATTACTTTCATGTTTATGGATGGAATTTTTAACACTATAAAGATATCAATGCATGTTTCTGGAACTTAATAGTTCTGTGACCTTAACCTAACTATTCACCACTCTGTGCCTCCATTTCCTCTTCTGTAAAATAGGAAGTAAAAATAGTGTCTTCTTTATTATTTTATTATTATTATTACTATTATTATTTTGGTGAGAACATTTAAGTTCTACTCTCAGGAAATTTCAATTATACAATACAGTGTTATCAACTACAGTTACCATATTTTACACTAGATCCTCTGACCTTATTCATCTTATACCTGAAAGTTTGTGCCCTTTTACCAACATGTCCCTGTTTCTCCCACCTCCACCTCAGTCCCCAGCAATCACTTTTCCACTCTCTGTTTTCTCTGAATTTAACTTTTTAAAAAATTGTAGATTCCACAGAAAAGTGATACCATGCAGTATTTGTCTTTCTGTGTCTGGCTTATTTCACTTGGCATAATTTCCTCAAGGTAAATATGTAAAGTGATGGATATGGATAAATAACTAGATGAGAGGAATCCTTTCACGATGTGTATATATTACAAATCACCACGATGTATCTTTTAAATATTTTATAAATTTTTATATCAATTATACCTCAATAAAGCTGAAATTTTTAAATATATATATATAATATAAACAAAAAATAATGTCTTCTTTATAGGGTGTTTATAAGGATTAGTTGAGTAATGCACTTAGAACACTAGTGGGCATAGAGTGAGCTCAGTAAAGATTAGTTATTATTAATACATATCAGAAAGGAAAATGAGCACCCCTTTAGCAGATGGTGTTGTGGATACTGGCTCGATATCTGGTAAAAAAGACACTAAGAACCCCAGGTGAATTTTTTAAGTTAAGTATGAAAGATAAAATTATAAAGTTAATGAAGAGAATTTCTTTTTTAATTTTAAAAATATGTTATAAGATATGCACTTGATAAACTTGACTACCTTAAATTTCAGAATTTGTGTTCATGACTGATGCCATAGACAGAATTAATAGAAGGGGAAGAGAACAGGAGGAGATATTTGCAGCCTTTAATACTAATAACAATCTCTAGACTATAAAAGGAGCACATAAAATTTATTAATATCAAAATCCACCAAAATAAACAATGACCCAAAATAACTGTAAATGGAAGAAGTTATACTACAAAATAAAACTCTGTAAGCACTGAATTCTTTTAAATATAAATAATATTAAACAGCTTTGAAAATTATGGCTATTGAAGAGGATGTAAAGTTGTAAATCTTTACCCTGTAAAAATATCACTCAATAAAAATTTAGATGCTGGAAGTAAACAGAGGAGGAAGGAAGACATATGTACACAAACGTCTCATCCTTTTAAAGCAGAGAAACAATAGATAATGTTCAAAGTTAATAAACTAGGGAACAGTTTTAAGAAACAATTATAATCAGAATATAGCTGCCCAAATTACCAGCAAAATATGAAAACAAAAGCACATAAAACAAAGCTAACATAGACTAAAAGTAAATGAGATCAAAAGAAACACTGAAAACAAAATCAAATATAACTTTAGAAATCAGAAATATGGAACATGTGCTCAATTTCCAAAGCCTATCATCTACAATATTTAATATGCTCCATGTTTGCTACCTTACTGTCAGCATCTTGAGAGCCGGTTTAATGACTGATTCACCTTCTTGCCCAGTTCCATGCACACTAGTAGGCACTAAAAAATAAATTCTTGATTTATAATGAATGTATATAGAGTTCACCCTTGAATAATGCTGGGATTAGAGGTGCCCTACCTCTGCACAGTCAAAAATCCACATATAATTTATAGCGAAAGGAACCTTCCTTAGCGGTTCCTTCTTATCCATGGTTTCACATCTGCAATTCAACCAACCACAGATGCAGATGAACGATGTAGTCCTGTAGCAATTACCCCAGGAAAAAAATCCATGTAAAAGTGGACCCAAACAGTTCAAACCCTTGTTATTGAAGGGTCAATTGTATTTAGAAGCCTAGTTAAAGGGCTGCAAAATACTTTAAACATAGTATTCAAGGTTGATTAAATCCTACTTCTGATGACAATATTTTAAGGAGGTTTGAAGAACAATTAAGAAATGTATTAACCCTTGTCTGAGTGGTTCAGTCTACTGTCTTAGCAGGAAAAAAAAATGGCACACTTAAATTGAGTAATTGGAGGAGGGTTTCAAAATGTATTCTTGGAAAAGTTATGGGTCTGATGTAGGGAAGCAATAAGAAATGTCACAGAGACTTCCTTGGTGGTACAGTGGTTAAGAATCTGCCTGCCAATGCAGGGGACACGGGATCCAGCCCTGGTCTGGGAAGATCCCACATGCCACAGAGCAACTAAGCCCGTGCGCCACAACTACTGAGCCTACGCTCTAGAGTAGTGAGCCACAACTACTGAGCCTGCGTGCCACAGCTACTGAAGCTCACACGCCTAGAGCCCGTGCACCACAACGAAGAGTAGCCCCCGCTCACTGCAATGAAAGAAAAGCCCATGCACAGCAATGAAGACCCAATGCAGCCAAAAAATAAAATAAATACATTTATTAAAAAAAAAAAAGAAATATCACAGTATCCTAGGACTAATAACAGTGGAGTTCTGACACCATCCTGAGTCCTGGGGGAAAGTGAGTTTTGAGAGCAGGAAAGCTACCTTTCTGGAGCTGTGACCCGCCATATAGGGAGCCGGCCCATTACAAGCCCTGAGGAAGACTGACCAGGGCAATAAAACCCCGAATATACTTCTTTCCCACTCACCGAATCTCCTAGAGTGCCTCCTACCCCTCAAAATCAACTGAACTCTAGAGAACAAGGAGCCAGCTGATACAGCTTACAGTTCAGCCTCCCTGAGCAAAGTGCAAATAGAGAAAGGTGAGTAGAGGTTCTGGAGGGGCAAACAGAAGCTATATGGCACAGACTCTACTTCCCAAAACTGTAAGAACAAGGTCTATGTCAACTGTTTTCCATGGTAGGCAGGTAAATATTTATTCATAAATACCATGTGTTGGATTTGAGCTTCTATTTGACCCATAATTACAATCTCTATCTTCTGTGTATCTAATATATTCTCAAATAAAATGGGAAAACTGCATTCTATTCACTCAGAGAGAGTTCTCAGCCACAGGTCTTATTTTGTTTTCCCTGGGTTAGAAAATTGGGTCTATGATCTAGTTTCTGGTCAATAAAAAATAAGTCATGAGTGACTGAGCTAGTTCTCTATTCAGTAAAAATGTTCTGACTATGCAATTCTCAGTACAGCAAAGATATATTTCTTTCTCTGCAAAGCAGATCCAAAGAAGCACCTAAAGAGTATCTTCTCTGTTGGTTATAAGGGTAACCACTATTTTGGTGCCAAATCTTACATGACCCTTTTTACCACATTATTAATGAGGACAGATGTTTTGAATTGAGAATCACACAAAAGCCAAAATATGCTCCTGACCTTAAAAGACAGGATCAAACTTCCACTGTACTGTAATTTTTTTTCATCCAGAGGCATTTATTTTAGGATGCATACTTTTTGTTAGAAGATTTCTGTCAAATGAATTGAAATACTTTCTTGGTCCCTCTTAGCTGGTTAAATCTGAGCACTGCAGAAACTTTTCAACTGGGCTCAAGACAGGCAGAGAGTATAACGTAGAAGATATTCTTACCAAAGAATTGAATTTTAGGTCTCATGTTAAAAAGAGGCAGCCTGGGGTTTCCCTGGTGGCGCAGTGGTTGAGAGTCCGCCTGCCGATGCAGGGGACACGGGTTCGTGCCCCAGTCCGGGAAGATCCCACATGCCGTGGGGCGGCTGGGCCCGTGAGTCATGGCCGCTGAGCCTGCGCGTCTGGAGCCTGTGCTCCGCAATGGAAGAGGCCACAACAGTGAGAGGCCCATGTACCGCAAAAAAAAAAAAAAAACCACTTCCAACAAACAAAAGCCCAGGACCAGATGGCTTCACAGGTGAAATCTATCAAACATTTAGAGAAGAGCTGATACCTATCCTTCTCAAACTCTTCCAAAATATAGCAGAGGGAGGAACACTCCCAACTTCATTCAACAAGGCCACCATCACCCTGATACCAAAACGAGACAAAGATGTCACAAAGAAAGAAAACTACAGGCCAATGTCACTGATGAACATACATGGAAAAATCCTCAACAAAATACTAGCAAACAGAATCCAACAGCACATTAAAAGGATCATACACCATGATCAAGTGGGGTTTATTCCAGAAATGCAAGGATTCTTCAATATATGCAAATCAATCAATGTGATACACCATATGAACAAATTGAAGGAGAAAAACCATATGATCATCTCAATCGATGCAGAGAAAGTTTTTGACAAAATTCAACACCCATTTATGATAAAAACCCTCCAGAAACTAGGCATAGAGGGAATTTCCTCAACATAATAAAGGAAATATATGACAAACCCACAGCCAACATCATCATCAATGGTGAAAAACTGAAACCATTTCCACTAAGATCAGGAACAAGACAAAGTTGCCCACTCTCACGACTATTATTCAACATAGTTTTGGAAGTATTAGCCACAGCAATCAGACAAGAAAAAGAAATAAAAGGAACCCAAATTGGAAAAGAAGAAGTAAAGCTGTCACTGTTTACAGATGACATGACACCATACATAGAGAATCCTAAAGATGCCACCAGAAAACTACTAGAGCTAATCAATGAATTTGGTAAAGTAGCAGGATACAAAATTAATGCACAGAAATCTCTTGCATTCCTATACACTAATGATGAAAAATCTGAAAGTGAAATTAAGAAAACACTCGCATTTACCATTGCAACAAAAAGAATAAAATATCTAGGAATAAACCTACCTAGGGAGGGGCTTCCCTGGTGGTGCAGTGGTTGAGAGTCCGCCTGCCAATGCAGGGGACACAGGTTCATGCCCTGGTCCGGGAAGATCCCACATGCCGCGGAGCGGCTGGGCCCATGAGCCATGGCCACTGAGCCTGCGCGTCCGGAGCCTGTACTCCACAACAGAAGAGGCCACAACAGTGATAGGCCCACATACTGTGGAAAAAAAAAAAAAACCTACCTAGGGAGACAAAAGACCTGTATGCAGAAAATTATAAGACACTGATGAAAGAAATTAAAGATAATACAAATAAATGGAGAGATATATCATGTTCTTGGATTGGAAGAATCAACATTGTGAAAATGACTCTACTACCCAAAGCAATCTACAGATTCAATACAATCTCTGTCAAACTACCACTGGCATTTTTCACAGAACTAGAACAAAAAATTTCACAATTTACATGGAAACACAAATGACCCCGAATAGCCAAAGCAATCTTGAGAACGAAAAATGGACCTGGAGAAATCAGGCTCCCTGACTTCAGACTATACTATAAAGCTACAGTAATCAAGAAAGTATGGTACTGGCACAAAAAACAGAAATATAGATCTATGGAACAGGATAGAAAGCCCAGAGATAAACCCATGAACATATGGTCACCTTATCTTTGATAAAGTGGGCAAGAATATAGAGTGGAGAAAAGACAGCCTCTTCAATAAGTGGTGCTTGGAAAACTGGACAAGTAAAAGTATGATATCAGAACACTCCCTAAAACCATACACGAAAATAAACTCAAAATGGATTAAAGACCTAAATGTAAGGCCAGACACTATCAAACTCTTAGAGGAAAACATAGGCAGAACACTCTATGACATAAATCACAGCAAGATCCTTTTTGACCCACCTCCTACAGAAATGGAAATAAAAACAAAAATAAACAAATGGCACCTAATGAAACATAAAAGCTTTTGCACAACAAAGGAAACCATAAACAAGACCAAAAGACAACCCTCAGAATGGGAGAAAATATTTGCAAATGAAGCAACTGACAAAGGATTAATCTCAAAAATTTACAAGCAGCTCATGAAGCTCAATATCAAAAAACCAAACAACCCAATCCAAAAATGGGCAAAAGACCTAAATAGACATTTCTCCAAAGAAGCTATACAGATTGCCAACAAACACATGAAAGAATGCTCATCATCATTAATCATTAGAGAAATGCAAATCAGAACTACAATGAGATATCATCCACACCGGTCATAATGGCCATCATCAAAAAATTTAGAAACAATAAATGCTGGAGAGGGTGTGGAGAAAAGGGAACCCTCTTGCACTGTTGGTGGGAATGTAAATTGATACAGCCACTATGGAGAACAGTATGGAGGTTCCTTAAAGAACTAAAAATAGAACTACCGTACGACCCAGTCATCCCACTCCTGGGCATATACCCTGAGAAAACCATAAAACACAGACCTACTAGAGAATGGACTTGAGGATATGGGGAGGGGGAAGGGTAAGCTATGACAAAGTGAGAGAGTGGCATGGACATATATACACTACCAAATGTAAAATAGATAGCTAGTGGAAAGCAGCCGCATGGCACAGGGAAATCAGCTTGGTGCTTTGTGACCACCTAGAGGGGTGGGATAGGGAGGGTGGGAGGGAGGGAGATGCAAGAGGGAAGAGATATGGGAACATATGTATATGTATAACTGATTCAGTTTGTTATAAAGCAGAAACTACCACACCATTGTAAAGCAATTATATTCCAATAAAGATGTTAAAAAAAAAAAGATCACACCGTGGTAGCATGATAAAATAATTACATGAAGAAATTAGAAATTGTGAGCTCATTTAGAGGCTGTGTTAGTTTTTATGGCTGGCATAACAAACTACCACAGACTTAGCGGCTTAAAACAACACAAATTTATCATCTTTCACTACTGTGGGTCAGAAGTCAGACATAGGTCACACTGGGCTAAAATCAAGGTGTTTGGTAGGGGTGCCTTCCTTTATAGAGGCTCTGGGGGAAAATCCATTTCCTTGCCTTTTCCAGTCTCTAGAGGCCACCTGCATTCCTTGGCTCATGGCCTCCTTCAAAGGCAGCAATAGCAAGTTGATACATCTAAAGTTACATCTCTCTTACTAGCTACAGCTGGGAAAAACTCTTCACTTTTAAGAACTCATATAATTAATGTGAACCCTCTCAAATAATCCAGATTAATTTCTTCTCTAGGTTTGTACACTTAATTATAGTTGCAATTCCCTTTTGTCATGTAACTAACATATTTACAGGTTTTCAGCATCTTTAAGATTAGAAAATAGGCATCGTTGAGTGGTCATTATTCTGCCTAACATTGCTTAACACTGGTGGTTTTTAGGAAAACGTCTTAGTAATATTTAATTTAGTGACATTTTAGTAATTTTGTCATATGTAGTAATTTAGTAACTTTAAATTTAAACAGATATTTAAAGTAATATTTAAACAAGTCTTTTGCAAATTTTATGTCTAAAAAGATACTGTGGGCTTCAAATTGTAGAAAGTCCTCATTATCCAAAGACACTTAAAATAAATCTTCTTAGAAGGGGAAACATATCCTAATAAATAAAAAAAAATCAATTTTAACTAAAATCAATTTGAATTAATTTCATTTCAAACTTAATTTAAGCTATAATACATGGTAATTCTTAGAATAAAAAACTGAAACAAGAATGAGTCTTTTTAAAAGTAATTTTTCAGCAAAACAGTATGATAGCAGAGTAGAACACTATTTATATTGATCATTTAAAGCAAAACAATAAATAAAGGCCTTTTGGCGATTAGGAGCCCATTTCTGATTAAGGAAACTTAGTTAATTTAGACCAACCCTTCTACTAAGGATAACTAAAGAAACTGGGATAGATGATAGATAAACAGAGACAGATAGATAAATGGATAGAAAAAAAGGTAGACAGACAGACAGATGATATATAAAGAGAAAGATAGATAGATGAATAATCCATTAGAGTGTCCTTGCAGAGCTACTAAGACAGTAAAGAATTGCCTATTCAGTGTAACTATGTAAGAAGGAAGGAAATGAGGCTCTGGAAAAATGAGTCTAGCATTTTAGACACTTTGCCCCTGGAAATATCTATTGATTCTTTTAAAGACTACGAAGAAGAAAACAATTTGAATCACATTTTGACAACCTTACAGGGCTGGGTGGATAAAAATTGGAGTTGAGGACCTGCTAAGGTGGCAGGTCTCTGTTAAACTTCTGCATATTTTTGGTTGAAATTTGAAAGAGCTATATCCTGGAAGAGAATGTGCACTCAATATAAACTGGCACTTTCAGGGACTGTAGTCCGACTTCAAATCAACTCAAAATTTTTCAAATATACGTGGTCAAAATAATCAGGAACACATGGCCACAGAATGCATGAATTGCATCCAGCACAAACAAAATGTAATAGAAGCCTATTCAATGGAGCTCCAGATATTGGAGTTGCTAGACCATTTTAATTATTCTTAATATATTCAAATAAATAAAAGATGAAAATCTATAGAGTAGAAATTCTGCAATTAAAAGATTTTAAAACAAAATTAATAATTTAACAATAGAATTTAATAATTTAGACACAGTTAATAATATAATTTAATAATTTAGATATAGCAGCAGCCATATGTGAAGAGATAATAGATGAGAATTATCCGGTGATAAAATTTAGGAAGGTATGTGTGATCTAAGCAATTCTGACCTAACTATATTTTACTGATATTCCTGAAAACTGGAAACAATAACAGTGTGTAAAAGAAGCTAAAAGCACACACACAAAAATTTTCAAAGGAGCAACAATTGGACTGAGAGCTGAATCCTCAACAAAAGTAATAAAATAAAATAAAATAAAAAACAGTGAAGTATACTTTTACAGTACTAAAATAAAACTCTAGATTGCTATACCCAGAAAAACAAAATAAAACAAACATTTTCAAAAATTAATGTGAAATAAAATTACCCTCATATAAATAAAAATTATGAGAATTTTTCTTAACAGACAAAATGAATTACAAGGAGTAATTTTCAAGCAGAAAGAAAATAATTTCAGATGGAAGATCAAAGATACAGGAAGGAATGAAGAGCAATAAAAGTGGTCAATATCAGGCTGAATCTAGTAAACATTGACTATATCAAATAATAATAATGTCTTAGGGTACATAGAGAGAGAGCGAGAAAGAGAATTAAAATATGTAACAATTGCATTGAGATGAAATGTAGTGGTAAAAGGAGTTAAAGTGTTTTAAGTCCCTTGGATTTTTTTAAGGTAAAAGTGACAATTAATTTAGATTAAGTCAAGGACATTGTATTCCTAAAGCATTCACAAAAAGAATAACTACAAATAATTTTCACCTAACAGAAAAAAAATGGAACCAGATAAATATGTAATCTCCCCAAAAGAAGCAGAAGGTGGAAACAAGAAAAGAGAGAGGAAGAGAGGAGAGATAAATAGAAAGCAAATAGGAAGCTGACAGATTTTAATACAACTATATCAATAGTTATATTACTTATAAGTAGATAAGTGCTCTAATTAAAGGAAAGATATAAAAATCAAAAAATAATAATATACTAACTGCAAAAAACATCTCTAAAATATGAGTACTGCAAGGTTGAAGTTAAAAATTTGGAAAAAGGTATAGACTACAAACACTAACCAAAAGAAATCTTCTAAGTTCTATCTGTATCAAAGTAGACTTTAGTACAAAAAAAGAAAATTTAGAAATAAAAACAAGACGCATCAAATGGTAAAAGGTTACCCACTAGGATCATAGAAAATAAAGACATAAAATATACATTTTGCACAGTGTCATTGTCTCAAAATATGTGAGAAAAAAATAACAAATGTACAAAAAGAAACAGACAAATAAGTGACAGGGGATATTTTAATGCAGCTTATTCACTAGCTGATAGAACAAACAGGAAAAAGAAAAGCAGTAAATATAGAGAAAATTTGAACAATGTGATTAGCAAACTTGACCCTATTGAAATATATGGAACATTGCACCCAACACCTGCAGAATACACCTTCTTTCAAAAACACTTGGAATATCCACAGAAAATGACTAAACAAAATAATTTGAGAACACACTATTGGCATTTTCTTCTAAAGTTGAAATAACATGCCCTACCTTATGACAGAGGAATTCCACTAGTATATTAAAAAAAAAAATCATACATAGAGGCATCAAAAGACACATACAAAATTATTCATAGCAGCAGTATTCATAATGGTCAAGAATTCGGAAATACCCAATAGCAGAAGAATGGCTATTTAACTGACAGCACATTTATACACTGTAATAGTATATGGTAATGAAAATAAACTACAGCCAAAGGCAACAACGTATTCGAATATCACTAACCTAATATTTATCAAAAGAATTCAGTCAAGGATAATATATACTGCATGTTTCCACTGGTACGAAACTCAAAAACTAAAGGTTTAGTAAAAGCTAAACTAAAGGTAATATTAGAAATCAGTATTATCATTATGTTTATTCAGAGGGAAAAAATAGTGAATGAAGGGAGAGTGGGTGCTGGCAATATTCCATTTCTTGAACTGGGTGATGATTACACAGATGTTCTCTTTGTCATAGTTAATTGAACTCTGCAAATATGTTTTCTCTGTGTTTTTTTCATATATGTGTTATACATTACAATTATGTATGGGAATGTATAACTATATATGTATATATAAAGAAAAAATATATGCATATATGTATATACATATAATGGAGTAAGAGATGACATTACTTTCTCTAATTAAAGTCAACATACTATCAAGTCTCTGACAACTGATAATGGACAGCACTTGACCTTGACAAATAAAGGTGTCTCAAGCTCTTCTTTATAAAAATAGTCTATTTTGGGTAGTTAGACTAGATATAGCACCAGCTGTCCTCTCTTCTTTGGCCCAGATCCCTCCCCTCACACTGTAGTCAGCATCTCCTCTAAATTAATATTGAACACATATTTAAAGGCTACAATATTTAACCAGTGCTAAAATAGTAGACTTCATAATACACCTACATGACTTGGTTGAGGCTATATATAAACTATCTGAATGTACCTATTCTAGTCCCAAAACCAATATTATTTCCTTTAAGTGCAGGTTTCATATCTAACGTTCCTTTTATTTTTGATTCTCTTGCCTAAAATAATTTACTCTACAGACTAGGCATTCATCAAATTTTTGTATTAACCATTGTCATATGATTTTTAAGGTAAAGTATTAATATCTACATGTTGAATAAGAGGAAAATAAAATTTCAAGAGATAAACTACCCATGAGCACACAGGTAGAAAATGGCAGAGTTCATATTCAAAGTCTGACTCCACAGCTTAGGTTCTGTCTTCCAAGTTCTGTACCCTCCCTAAACAGAAAGTTAGACTCAGAACTTTTTTTTCTTAGTCCTCTCATTAAGACTCAAGAACATGTTCACAAGAGAAAGGACAAGAAGAATTTCCTCTTCCAAAGAGATTTGAACTAATTTTTTTACACATCTCAACCCACTCTGCGACTCAGAGTTCTTTGCTATAAAACTCTTTGGTTTGCCGTGCAAAGAAATTCCAGATGAGTCCCTACCATTGATCCTCCAGACATCCCAAACATGTCTAAATTCTCTAGTTTATGCTAAAATATAAACTGAGTCCCTAATACATAAAAATGACGTTTGTTTTTCTACCCCCAAAATAGAAATTTAACTTTGTATCATGTGAATTATTCTAGTATCGTTATTAAAAACTCATCTTTTCATCTATGTCTGTTCTCCCTCTAGCTGGTGAATTTCTCAAGAGAAGAATGTTTGCTCTGATTTTTCTAATCATTTTCAAAGCACTTAAAACAGTGCCTAGTACAAATAAACATTCAGTTAATGTTTTTTGCTCAAGTTTTCATAGAAATGAAAAGAATTAAGTCAAAAGAGCAACAGGAAAATCCACTGTTGTGTCTTTATTATTAAGGTTAATTTTTTTGGCTTAGTTTATGCTAAATAATCAAGGTCATTTTCTTTCATTCTCACCTGCTTTTCATGTGTCAACATATTTAAAAAGGATGCTAAAAATCACCCCTAGTAATATGTGTAGAAATATTTCCTTAAGCAATTATATTTGCAAGGTTTTTCCACTTTTACCCTAAGAATTGGTAGTTGATGGAACAAGGAGGGCCAGTAATAACAGTTGCTAATGGTAACATATCCTGAGGACAAACAGGAGGGAGATCCTGGGAAGTAGCTTGGAGAAAACCATAGCGTTAAGGGAGGATATCAAAGTAAAAATAGAATACAAAGTAAAAATAGATGGTTAGAAATCACCATCTTTCGTTGAATGGATATCCTGGCAGTCAAAGTCCATAAACAGAAGCAACTTGAGCCAAGACTTCCTTTGAAACCACTTCTATTTCATGGAAACTAATTTTTAACATGCTCAGTGGTTTAGGAACATGAAGAGTCAGTTTACAAATCATTATGCACTTCATGAAAAGAAAAAGAAATTGTCAAGAACCCAGATTTTAAAACCATATAATGGAGTTAAACATTATTAAGTCATGTGACAAATTAGAGGGACACCAGAGTAATTTCAACACAGTCAAATCATCAGCCTTCAATCTTCATAGTGATTACGCTCTCAGCTTACATACATCTCTGCATTACTGTGGTGTCTTAATAACATCTGTTAAAAATCCTGACATGTTGGTAATGTGAGGAGAGAACATCCTTCAGTGTACCTATGCCAATAAGCAAATGTCTGTTCTAGTTACTGAGGTTTTTAGTCTTTCTGACTATATATAGCTCATACTTCTCTGATCTCCTTACTTCAGAATAGAGTGTATTGAATAGCTCAATGAAAATCAGCAAGTTGTGATTATTAACTAATTCATATGTTGGTTTGAAAACCCAAGTCTATGATAAAATGCTCTAATAATAGGAGTGAGGCAAATGTGCAATAAATCTGGACTTGGTAGGATAATTGCATTAAATTTATCTTAAGTATAAGGCAACCATCTTGTTATTTGTTAAGATATTTTTTTATTTTCCATTTCTGATATTAAGAAATTATACAATTATTGTATATTCTGGACCAAATATAATACCCTCTTCTTCTAGAACATGCACTTTAATCCACAAACACCTCTGTATGTGTTTCTCATCACTGAGCACTTGTACACATCCTTCAAATCTTAACTCAACTCATGTATCTCCTACTTTATGAAACCATCGTCCACTCCCCCAGGCAGAGGAAGTTAGGCTACTTCCTTTACGTTACCACTGAATTTACAGCAGCCGTAGCACTTGTTATAATCGTGTGATTATTTTTCTCTTCTTTTGGAATGAGTTTCTCAAGTGTAGAAGTGGTTTGTTTAGCCTAGCTCTGGAACACAGTTGAGAAAAATAATAATTTGTTAAATGAGCCAATCTGCCTTCTGGATCTTATCTCCCATAATACCTCACACCAGTACCATGTATGCATTTCATTATGCTTCAGACACAGAGGAATATTTACCATTTTAAAACCTTTCACACTTTTTGTTACAATAGTTTGGTTCAAAGAGTTGTTTCAGTCTGCATGGCCCATCTCTTGACTGAGACAGAAGACATTCGTTGATAGACAGTACAGGACACCTGTTCTCTGTCGTCTTTAAGGAACTCTAGAGAACTGCCTCGGTTGCCAGAGCTTCTTCCATCAAGCGTCTTCATTTCCATCACTGCCCAGTCCTACGGTAACTTGCAATTACTTCTGAGAAAGACCAACCATTCATTTCCCTGCATGTTAGCATGCTGATACTTTCCAATATGCATATTACCTGAGAGTGAGACCACAATTTGCTCAAAGTTCAAGACAATCTCTACACTGTATTGGGTATGTGATTTGGAGCCGGCAACTTAACTTCACTTTGTCTCAAGTCGTCAGCTGAAAAATTATGATACTGAAAGTAACCACCTCAAAATACTACCTATTTTATAAAATTCGATTGAATGTGAAACTGCGATGATAGTCACCATTTATTGAATACATATTAAGCATTTACATTTGCTTTACATACATTATTAAATTTAATCATCCCTACAGAATTACATTGGTATCCACTAATTAATTACAGAATTAGTATTGGTATCCACTTTCTACAGAAATGTGTGTGTGTGTGTGTGTGTGTGTAGGAGACTATATCTAGTATAGTAATCTGGTCACAGTTAATTGAAATATGACAGGTTGGAGTAGGGAGATAAGACCCCTCAACTAATATGGATTTTTATCAAGTGTAATAATAAGGTTGTTAAGACAATAAACCAGCAATCAGCTTTCAATTGGGAGCTGTTTTTTTTTTAACAAAATAATGTAAAATCTAAGAATATGTTAGCAAATAATCTGGTTTTTCATGCCAGTTCTTTGGATACTTTTCTTTCCAAGCACCATCCCCTACTTTCTTCACATATCTTACTCCACCTGGTAAAGGAAAATAATAATTTCTATCCCCTTGTCAGATAAAGTATGCGTGAAAGGTGATTCCAGGTAGGACATGTTCCCTATGACTAAAATAGAGCTCAGAATGGGAAACTTTTACCTTGATAACTTGAAAATAGGGGAAAGATTCCAGAATTCATGCACCAAAGATTAAAATACAATGGCAAGTAAAAAATCAAATAGTCAATCCAAGTAGTAAGGTAACCAGTGGGAATCAGTAACAAAACCAACTTGTGATTTGAGAAACCAGAAGAACTAAGGATAAAAAGTTGTGGAGTAGACAAAACGGAAGTTATCTGGAAATGTTCCTGAAATGGAGCAAGCATGGCTCCAGTAGCCAAACACAAGACAGGTAAGGGTTTTGTAGGTCAGGAATGTTTGATTGAGCCTGAGAAGAACAGAAGGCATACTCATCCTTCATATCAGGAGATATGAACAGTGTATGCCAAAAATAAAGCCACCTTTTCAATTTCAGTTTCCATGTATTAGCTTGTCTACTTGGTCTGTCTACAGGCTCCTTAGAAGCAAACCTCTTCTTGAAGCAGATGCAAGCCTGTTTTTTAAAAGAAATATTTGGAGAATCAAAGTTTTTTCTCTGCCCCAATAAGGGTGGTAGAGAAAACAAGGCTTCTGAGAAAGTAAAAGCTAATTTTTTAAGGTTGTCTAAATAAGATGAGGTAATAATAAATGAATTATACTGATTATCATGTTTATACTCCCTTTTAATGCTTTTGAATTTAAGCATAAAATGCTATATTTTGAACCTAGAATCAGTATTTTTAAATCAACTAAGAAAATACTAAATTAAATAAATCAATTTTTGCTTACTGAGTTAATTCAATCAATCAATCAATAAAGCTTTCATTGTAAGACATTAAATATAGAAAAACATTTCCAACAGACACTTATTTCAGAGTAGTTCGATATACTAATAGCCCTTCCATTCCAAATCTCCAGTTCTACAGAGAGCTTCCTATCTGAGATCTTGAATTCTTTGGACCAAGGTAAACAGATACTGGGCCAGATTCTATATCTCTACGTCTAATTTTTCCTTCCTTAATCTAGCCTGCCTTGTTTCTAAAAAGAGACGTTTATACACATATGTGATCAGTATATCCTCTTCCATACACTTTCTCCTAATTTTCCCAAATACTTTCTTCATCCTAGCAGAAGTTTTCTGGAAGAAAAGAAAAGAAAGAATGAAAAGATACATGTGTAATTCTAGGTAACTTGCTCTAGTTTAAAGGGTGAGTAGACATGACTTATATTTGGGAGGTTTATGATATGTAGTTAGAATATGGGCTGTGAACACATCAGGTTTGAATCTCAGCCCCTACCACTTACTAGCTGGTGAACTCTACTAAGGCATTTAAGCATTCCATGCCAAAGTTACTTCTTTTCAAACTTATGACTAATAGTAATACCCGCCTCTTAAATCTACTTTGAAGATTAAACCTGATACGGAATGTAACACTATTAGCAGAGTACTGGCTCTGAGGAAGAACTGAATAGATGTTAATTGTTATTACTATTATTACCAGATATCATATTTTGGTAATATGGAAATGAGCTATTCTTTGTTTCAATTTCTTTTGCCTTAGTCTAAATATCACCCTTCTGTACACAGGAACAGGGGGGTCATGAAGCTGTTTAGATTAGATAATCATAACCAAATAGATAATTAAATACATAGATAATTTTTCCTCAATAAGACAAGGTTCAATAAATCATGATTATTTAATAGTGTTATGCTCAAAGATCCATGAATAAAATAATGAAGGGAAATATGTTATTGGGAGTTTCATTGCTTAGTGAACTCAGAATCTTTGAAAACTTCAACATTTATTATCTTGACTGATTTTTACTTCCTTCTGTTTGTTTTATGTAAATAATGAAATTAATATTCTTCCAATAATTTAACCTATTTTTGTTGTTATTTCATGCTAGACTTTAAGTATGAGTAAAAACAAAGATGAGATGATAGTTCCCCGGTGCTGCTCAGAGAGGACTGGACAAAACTGGGAAGTATTATGGGACAGACTGGGAAGAGGATGGTTTTTCTCCCAGATTTGACTTTCATTGCCAACTCTCTGCACAGTTAAACTCCAACTTTACATTCAGCTTCATTACCATGTCCACATTTATAATTAGATTTAAGGCTAAAGCCTACATTGTAATGAAATGTAGATAGTTCTGCTTCACTTTGGCAGGTCAGTGAATTCTAATACCTTGGCAGGCAAGTGAGTGAGAGTTTATTTCAGATAATGAGCAAGGTTCACAAGTGCTGAAACAGAAGTTCAATGTGAAAAGTAAGAAACAGTATTTTTTTTAATATTCTAAGAAATATAAAGGAACAAGGCTAAGCACATGTGATTTCTATTCAAGTAAATAGTTAGTGGTGATAATTGTAGGTAAGACAATTTTAGGGCTAGACTTTATAGCTTCATTTTTTTTTACATGCATGGAAGCTGAAAGATGATGTGAATCTTGAATATTAAAAAAAAAAGTTACTTTTTTTCCTTTATGATTGTAATCGTGTGGACCTTAAGGGCTTCTTTTAGTCTTGGCCTGTGGATGGTAAGATACATCCTTATTCAAAAAACATGTGTGCACACACCGAATGTTAGGGTGAGATCTGTCAGCCACTCTTCAGGCAGCCTGGCAACTAAAATAATATGACAGAAGGTAAATCTCTCAAATCGTGTTTAAAATATGCTTCTATAAAACTTTTGTTATACCATTTGGATAGCACCAATCACATGGAAATGTCATTATTTTTCAAATTAACCCTCTCCTCGGCAAGACCTTAAATTACATGAGGATGTGGACTATCCTGTACAAACTCTTTACCCTATACCTTGACTTTCTCAGGACCTGGCACACAAAAACTCGAAGGAGTGTTCCTCTGTGGAAATGAACACTCAATCATGTAGTCAATGTAGGCATATTTGCAAATAAGCAGTTACCTGAGTTGGTAAGTCAAGGACATTTGACAATTGGAAAATTCCTTCCAGATGAGGATCTGGAAGCCCAGAAAATGTAGGACTTGTCCAGGACCTGCACAGGACAGGGAAGAGCCAGTCTCCCCAGTCCCAATTACATCAGTCTGTGGAGGACCAAATGGAGGCAGGGGGAGGTCATTGTTCCAGTAAGTATCTTACTTCTAATCTGCAAAGGGAAAACCTGTGGGATACTCCTAAATTAAATCATGCTGGCAGCCAAAAGTCCAGTTTTGCAGAAGACCACGGGATATGAAGATTCTGCATGAAGAAAAAGGTAACTTGCCTCTGCTAAATATCTACTCACTTCCAGTGCACAAAGTCATAAAAACATTAAAAATGCTAGTGTGTGTGTTTGTGTGTTTGAGACAGAGAGAGAAAATGAATGAAAGAGAAAAAGATTTGGATAAGAAAATATTTCCCTCAAATTATATTAACTAACTGTATGAAAATAAATTAATAGCATTTAGATTAGACATAAACGTTAACTTTACAAAAATAAAAAGGAAAATATTACCTTTACTAATTCCTGACTATTTTTTTATGACTGAAACCTATTGCTATTCCAGCTAAAATTGACACTTGTCACTTTCTTGGCACTATGCACTTTCTATATCAATAAAAAGTAATGGCTAGGAATCTGGCCTCTGAACCATAATGAACCTGTTGACTCACCTCAGTATACCTCAGTTTCCTTATTTTCAAAATGAATATAGTAAAAGGATTAACCTCATAAGATTATTGTGATGATTTTAAATAAACTGGTACATGTAAAGCGCCTTAGAGCAGTATATGGTCCGTGGTGAGTGCTCAGTAAATGTTAGATATGTATTTAACATGTATTTAAATAAATAAAATATGTATCTTAAAATGTATTTCCAGTTCCTAAACATTGAGTTATAAACCCTTCCATATACCTCCTAACTTGAAACTTGAAAGGAAAGGAAATTCGGAGTTTAAAGAACTTCCAAATCATTTGTACGTCATTCCTTCCTTTGTCCTCAGTTTGAGTTCATTATTAAAAAGACAGAGAGAACTACCATGAAACATTTATTCTAGCTTGAGAAAACAATGAAATCAAACGCAAAAAATTATTACTGTAGAGCCATCTGCTTGTGGTTTGAACAAAGCACTGTTATTTAATATATGGAAGTAGTCATCAGAGAGATGAGTGAAATCTGACAACAAATATTCTTGCCTAGGGCTTGCATTTATACCTACACCTGTCTACCCCCATTTGGAATGAAAATATAAGTTTGTGAGCAAATATAGTTTAATAAGAGAACTAATTCTGAACCAAAAGAGATGAACGATTGTATCACATATTACATGTATGTTTTATTTGACCAGTGTATCTGCTTAGGTAACAAGATGTGAATTGATTATAGGGCAAAGATGAGCATTATCAAATGAAAACTTAGTTTGACTTGCCCAATATGTCTGTCAACCTCACTAGGGTATATGTTTTATGTTTTAAAACTTTCATATGGTAATAACTTTGATCAATAGATGACAGGTTATATAAGCAAGCCACCTCTTTATCTATTTGAAAGTAAGTCTGTATATACTTTTCAATTTGTTGTTAATAGAATCAAAAGGCTTAGGAGAACATAACTAGTTCTCTAATCTGAGATTAGAAGTGATAATCATTTCTTCAACACCTGTAATAGATCTGCTTTTTCTTAAGTACATTTTGATGTGGAGGATCTTCTTTGAGGGAAATAATTCTATCGTCAAAACATCTAAATAAAATGTTATTGACAGTCTTTTCGCTCCTATTGAATTCAAATCTCTCTTCCTGTACTTTATGACCCAAGATAAGGATGAGGACTCTGTATAATTTTTTTGTCCTTCAAATTAAACATATCCATTCTTCTAAATGGTTTTTAGAGTAACTGTTTTCCAGGTGCCACCCTGATCTGGGTCCCCATTTTGGGACACTCTAGTTTACCTGTATCTCTCTCAAAGTATGATACACTCTGACAAGCATAGAGTAGAGTAGGATGATTACCTTCATCCTTTGGATATCATCATGTTGATGTCAAAAGGTTTTAGGCATCCCTATTGTAGTTAATTTGCACTGGGTGTTTTACTTAGAGTAAAGCTTTGCTGTATCAGATGCCTAAGAGAATTTAATAATCCTGTTAGTGGCTGTATGGTCAGGCCACCCAAAATGGCTCTTCTCTTGCTTTCTGTACATCCCCTGCTCAACCAGTCAGTGCCTGCTTCACCTACACCCTACTTACATGACTAGCCTTCCTACATACTTGCCCCAGGCCCCAGCTAGTGACTGTTCTTATCAAAGGGGTGGTGAGGGGCATACCCTTCTGCTAGTTTCCCGGTAACCAATGAGCCCACCTGACATCAATTCCCCCATAGCTGGTAACATCTCCCTGCCCCCGGAGCAAAGCTTGCCGCCATGTCCTGACCTGCATCCGCAGCACCAGTGGGGTGTTGCTCCAGGACCTTGCTTCAGACATGTAAGCTCCCCCATCCATTAAACCATTGATATCTCTGTCTCTGACACCAGGCTCTTACTTCAGCCTTGAAGCTGGGCAAGCACAGGGCCTGTAGACCTGCAGGGTGCAGCCCAACAGTGGCATTTCCTACTTACTTAAGAGGTTCCAGCTTACTTATCTTAGTTACTACAGTATATTAAACAAAATTTATTTATTTTGTGATGCCTGAGGCTTCTTCCCAGTGTGAACTCACAGAGATGAATTTAAGGGATGTATAATTCAGAGACATGACTTCTCCACAATGATGGAAGTTGATGGCCTAAATAGATGCATTCCAGGAATGGCAGGGATACCCAGGACTGTCATACTGACTTCTCAACATCATTGGTGTAACACAGTGGAAAACAGTGTTGAGGAAGTTTTCAAGAAGAGGTTTTGGAGGAGTCACTCATGAACACAAATCCCAGCTCTCGCATTTATACATGCATGACTTTGAACATATTCCAAACCTCGTTTCCCCATGATTTAATTTTGGATAATTCCTACCTTGTAAGATGTGTCTAGAATTAGACGGAGAGACAATATAGTGTAGTTGTTAAAAGCATAAGCTTTAAGGTCAGAAAAATTTGATTTAAATCTTGGCTTTACCACTAACTAGTTTATTCGCTTTAACTACGTTTTGGTTTCTTTGGTAAAAAGAGAATAGTAATTTCTCCTTCACCGTGTAGAAGTGAAAATTTAACAATAACACAGTCACATGGTAAGTTCTCAATGAGTTATGCTGATTATTACAATGACTGTTTAAAAAACTGTAATACAGTACCTGTCTCATAGAAGGTCATCAAAAATGGTTATTCTTATTATACAGCGTCCACCCCTATAATTTCCTATAACTTTAACTTAAAATAATAGTTCCTGACTCAACATGAGAGACAAACACACTTGATATGATAATTGGTGAAAAACTTTCTAGAATATCAGGTAAGCCATTAGGAAAAGAAGTCCTAAAAACAAAGATGCAAACAAGAGCTAATCAAGGGTTGAATTCCTCACAGTATAGTATGGAGTCCATCCTGGAGTTATTTGCATTTCAACTTTGCCTTGCCTATTAGAATATATGTTCCTAGAGAGCAGAGTCACAACGTCACAGACACAGCAGAATTTCTTGCACATCCAATGGGACAGGTAAATACAATTCTTTAATATTCAGAGTTTTCATCTGTATAATGGTGTTAATAGTAGTTGCCCTATTATCTAAGAGTATTGTATCACCAAGAAAACAATTACTACAGCAGTAATATAACTTATAAACAGATTTGTAAATTTTGATGTGCTATTTGCTGATAGGTTATTATCATTATATCAGTACATCATTGTACTGATATAATGATAATCAAATAATTTTCTCCTGGAGTGTGTGTGTGTGTGATAAAATGACAGTTTGGTCTTCTAGTGTAGCTTCTGGTGTTTCCTACCTTTCCATGTCCTTAAACTGATCAAGTCAGTAATTTGAACTGTTACAATTTAGCAGATAGAATCCTGTAGCTAAGGTAACCAGTAGGGGTGATCTTAATAAAGGAAGGGTGTAAAGGGTGGAGGTATCAAATGGCAAGGGCATTCCATCAGGGTCAGCCAATGTTGCGCGGTAAAAACAGTTCTTGAAATAAGGCCAACGAGTCCAATCGAGGCTCTAGGCCCATAAAATAAAGGTGAAAGCCAATGCACTTTGGCTCAAAGGTGATCTGTAAACCTTCAGTTTGTTTTAAAATCTCCCACAACTGCAACTACATAAATACAGTGTGCCCTAGACATGGGATACATCCAAAATCAATGCAGGGACTTCCCTGGTGGTCCAGTGGTTAAGACTCCTCACTCTCACTGCAGGGGGCCCAGGTTCGATCCCTGGTCAGGGAACTAGATCCCGCATGCCACAGCTAAAGATCTCACATGCCGCAGCTAAAGATCCCTCACACCACAATGAAGATCCCACATGCTGCAACTGAGACCAGTGCAGCCAGATAAATAAATAAATATTTTTTTAAAAAAAATCAATGCAGACCAGAGTAACATGAGGAGTTGTATAGAGTCTAGAGGTAGAAATAAGTCTTCTGACCTGGGAGATTAGAATATGGAAATGTAGCCTTTTGGAGTTCACTTCAGGATAAATACAAGGGAAATATGAGGAGGCTTGTGAATGCAGTTCTTACACCTCTGAATTTCATCATTAAAGGGATGATTTATACAGATGAAAAGTGCAGTGGAAAAGGTAGGACAGGGCTTCCCTAGGGACGCAGTGGTTGAGAGTCCACCTGCCAATGCAGGGGACACGGCTTCGTGCCCCGGTCCGGGAGGATCCCGCGTGCCGTGGAGTGGATGGGCCCGTGAGCCATGGCCGCTGGGCCTGTGCGTCCGGAGCCTGTGCTCCACAGCGGGAGGGGCCACAGCAGTGAGAGGCCTGTGTACCGCAAAAAAAAGGTAGGACATAGCTAAGAGACAGGCTTTGCAAATTATTTCTATAATATGAGTACTTTATAAGCTGTTTTCACATCTAAAAAATTGGGATGATAATAAATAGAATATTGTCCAAAAAATGTAAAGGAATTATTGAAATATTGTTATACAGCAAAACAAGAATAACAATATAAGGAAGAAGACTTATGTTACCTTTTAGTATATAGGAAGCCACAAGACAACGTCACTTTCACAAAATCATGCAAAACTTTTAACTGTTTTTGAGACCATCAGGGATTTGAGGTCAGTAGATAACCAGGGTTAATAAATTTCAAATACTTGCAGTTCCTCTGAGGGGAGAGAGGGCATACAAATAGTTTCACCCTTGGTAGAACATTTGAAGAAAAGGAAGCCAACATAAAAGTGGTGAAGAACAAAAGAACCGTTGAAATTTTAACAAATTTTTAAAGTAAATGTGTCAGTGGCATGAGAGTTTAGAGTTCCCAGAGGCCCAAGATGTAAGTGAAATCCTCATTCATTTGCTAGGCCTATAATATATTAAAATTAAACACACACACACACACACACACACACACACACACACACACACTACCAGAGATTAGAATAAGAATAGGAAACAGTAAATGAATTTAAAGCTAGGTCAATAGAAACTATTTCAACTGAATTATAGGGAGAAAAGATATAAAAAAAATCAGACCTTCCAAGAGGTATAGGACAATATCAAATGATCTAACATACATGTAATTAGAATAACAGAAGAAAAAAGAAAGAATGAAACAAAAAATATCTGAAGAGATAATGGCCATTTTTTTCTCAAAATTAATGAAAGAAAACAACCAGGAAACTCAGAAGCCCTCAGGATAAATATAAAGAAAAATACAACTAAGCACATCATAAAGCATATCACAGGTGAAGAGGCTTCCAGTCAGACTACACAATACTAAAGAAGAAAAGCTATCACCTCAGAATTCTACCGTGAGCTATAATAAAATTTTAAAATGAAGATAAGTTAAACACTGTCTTGGACAAAAATACTATGAGAAATGTTAAGGAAAGTTCTTCAAGCAAAAGGAAAGTAGTACTACTTGGAAATGTGAATCTAAACACACACACATACACACACACAAACACACAAAAAGCAGCATCAACAATGGTAAATATAAGTTTAAAAATTTTTTTAAATCACTAAAAATTATTAACTGTGTAAAACAAATATAGAAAAAAGAATTGGGTTTATAAAACAGAAAATTAAAATGTGTACGATAATACCATAAAGGATGAGAGGGATAACATGGAAGTATACTATTGAAAGATTGTTACACAATATGTGAAGTGGAAAAATATGATTTGAAGGAAGGCTGTGGCAATATAATGATGCATACTATAAATCTATAGCAACAACTTAAAAATAAAACACAGGTATAAACTATAATCCAAAATAAAGTAGAACGAGAGGAAATAGATGAGACAAAACATCCCAGTTTTTAAGACGGTAGTTTTAAAAATAAGTATATCATGTAAAAAAAATAAAGTATATCAATAATTGCAGTAAATGCAAATGATCAAAACACACCAATTGCAATTTAGAGATTGTCAGATTGGGAAAAAATTAGCAGAAACCAATTCTATTCCGTTTATAGGAACACATTTTAAATGTAATGGTATAGATTGACTGAAAGGAATATGATGTGGGGAAAGATATACCATGCCAAAAATAATCAAAAGAAAGCTATATGAACATATTAATATCACACAAGGTAAACTTCAAAACAAAGAATTTTATTAGGGTTAAAAAGATAAATTACATAATGATAAAGAGATATGCACCTAATAAAGAGCTTAAGCATTCATAAAGCAAAAGCCGATAGAACTGAAAACAGAAATAGAGAAATTTCTCAATGTACTTGAAGACGTCAGCAAGTCTTCCTCAGTAATTGAAAGAACAAGTAGACAAAAATCATTAAAAAGATAGATTTAAACATCATCAGCCAACTTAACTTAGCTGAGAATTATAGAACACTCCACTCAATAATAATAGAACGCACGTTCTTTTTAAGCCCACATGAAACGTCACCAAAGTAGACAGCTATATTGTCAGCCATAAAATAAATCTTGACAAATTTAAAAGAATTGAAATAAAACAAAGTGTGGTCCCTGAGTACAAAACAATTAAATTAGAAATCAATAACAGAAAAATATATGGAAATCACCAAATGTTTGGAAATTAAATGACAAATATCTAAATAACCAATAGTCACAATTTTAAAGAAAATCAGAAAAAGTTCCAAATCAAATAAAACCTGAAAACAGAGCATATCAAAATGTATAAAATTTAGCTAGAGCAGTGCTTAGAGGAAAATTTGTAGCACTAAATGCCTATATTAGAAGAAAAGAAATGTCTATAATCAATAATTTAAGTATCCATGTTAAGAAAATTGAAAAAGGTGAACAAAGTAAACCCCCATCAGAAAAAAAGGACGGACACAAAACATAGCCAAAATTAGTGAAATAAAAGGATGAAAATTGAGAAAATCAATGAAAACAAATGCTGATTCTTTAAAAAGACAAACAAAATTGATAAAATTCTAGAATGACTGATCAAGAAAAAAAGACTGAAGAAAAAGAATGCCAGAATTAAGAATAAAATAGAGGATATCATCACAGATTGTACAAATAACAAAAGCAAAAAAAGAATAATATAACTCATTTTAATTTAATAATTTAATGAAATGGACATATGATTTGAAAAATGCAAACTATAAGAGTACACTCAGGGGAAAAAGATAAAATGATTAGCCTTACACCTATTAAAGAATTTGAAATTTTAGTTAAAAACCTTCCCACAAAGGCAACTAATGTCACAGATGACTTCATTGGCAAATTCTACCAAACATTTCAGGAGAAAATAACACAAATTCCATACAAACTCCTCCAGGAAATAGATGAAAGTTGTTATGGGCTGAATATTAGTTCCCCACCCCCCACCAAATTTATATGTTGATATCCTAACCCCCAATGGGATAGTATTAGGAGGTGGGGGTATTTGAGAGGTGATTAGGTCATGATGGTGGAACCCTCATGAATGGAATTAGTGCTCTTATAAAAGACACCCCAGAGACCTCTCTCATACTTTCTGTCATGTGAGGACACATTGAGAAGTTCATCATCTATGAACCAGGAAGTAGACCCCCAGTAGACTCCAAATGGTCAGACACCTTATTCTTGGATTTCCCAGCTTCCAGAACATGAGAAGTAGATGCTTGTTTTTTAAGCTTTCCAGTCTATGGTATTTTTGTTTTAACAACCTGAACGGACTAAGACAAGGGTATAATTCTTCCCAATCATTTTATGAGACCACCATAACTCTCATACCAACACCTAAAAATATATATTTTAAGGAAGTGAAAAGCCTATCTCCTATCTCCCTCATGAATAAACATCCTTAAAAAGTTTTAGCACTCCAAATCCAGCAATGGAGAAAAAGAATAATACGTTGTGATCAAATAGAGTTTATCTCAGAAAAGCAAAGTTACAATTCACTTTCAGAAAACTAATAACAGAAGGGAACTTCTGCACCCTGATAAAGGGCAGCTATAAAAACCCTACATTATCATATTTAACGGTGAAAAATGAAAGCCTTCTTCACCCCAAGATCAGGAACAAGGCGTGGATGTTCACCCTCCACTTCTATTTAGTATTGCACTGGCAGAGCTGGCTGAGGCAATAAAAAATTACATACAGGTTGAAACAGAAGATACAAAACAGGTTTTCTTCCCAAATAAGAGAATTTTATATACATAGAAAATCCTGTTTAATCTATAAAAACCTACTAGAACTGATAAATAAGTTTACCAAGATCACAGAATAAAAGATCAATATACAATAATCAATTGTACTTTTGTAAACTAGGAATGTCCACTTGGAAATTGAAATTTTAGAAACTACATTTATAATAGCATCAAAAAACATCAAATAATTAGTGATACATTTAACAAAATACATACAAGATTTGTACAGTTTTGAAATTTAAAAACATTGTAAAGAGAAATCAAAGATCTAAATGAAAGAGAAACATACTATGTTCACACATCAGAACACTTTTTTTTTTTGCCGTATGCGGGCCTCTCACTGCTGTGGCCTCTCCCGTTGCGGAGCACAGGCTCTGGACGCGCAGGCTCAGCGGCCATGGCTCACGGGCCTAGCCGCTCCGCGGCATGTGGGATCTTCCCGGACCGGGGCACGAACCCGTGTTCCCTGCATCGGCAGGAGGACTCTCAACCACTGCACCACCAAGGAAGCCCCAGAATACTTTTAAGATGTCATTTTTCCTCCAATTGATCTATAGATTCAATGAAATCCCAATAAAATCCCAGATAGTTCTTTTTTGTACATTGATAAGCTGATCTTAAAATCTATACGGAAATGTAAAGGACCTAGAATAGCCAAAAGAATTTTGAAAACTTCTAGAAGGAAACACAAGAAAAAATCACTACAAACCTGAGTGAGGGAAAGATTTCTTAGGGTACATAAAGCATGCTCCATTTTTAAAAGATGGCTAATTGTACTTCATCAAAATTATAAATGCCAGGGCTTCCCTGGTGGCACAGTGGTTGAGAGTCCACCTGCAGATGCAGGGGACACGGGTTCGTGCCCCGGTCCGGGAGGATCCCACATGCCGCGGAGCGGCTGGGCCCGTGAGCCATGGCCGCTGAGCCTGCGCGTCCGGAGCCTGTGCTCCGCAGCGGGAGAGGCCACAACAGTGAGAGGCCCGCGTACCGCAAAAAAAAAAAAAAAAAAAAAAAAAATTATAAATGCCTGCTCTGTGAAACGAAACTATGAGAATGAAATGACATGCTACAGAATGGGGAAAAAAATTGCAAAACATAAATCATAAAAATTCTTGTATCTAGAATATATAGCGAACTCTCACAACTGAATATTAAGCAAAAGTTTTAAACAGACGCTACACCAAAGAAGATATACAAAGGGGAAGTAAGTACGTGAAAAGATTCTCAACATCATTAGTTTTTATGAAAATACAAATTAAACACAATAAGATACCAGTATACATTTATTAGAATGGCTAAAGTTTTGAAAATGGCAATGACTGTCCAATGCTAGCAAGGATGCTGAGTGATTGGATCTCTCATACATTTCTGGTGCAAATGCAAAATGGTAGAGCCACTATGGCAATCAGTTTGACTATACCCTATCAAGTTAAACATACACTTGCCACGTGATCTAGGAATCCCATTTCTATGTATTTGCCCAGGTGAAATGAAAACATGTATCCACTCAAAGACCGCTATATTAATGTTTATGGCAGCTTTATTCATAATCACCAAAAGCTGGAAGCAACTCAAATTTTCACCAACTGGTAAATGAATAAGCAAATTGTGGCACATCCATCCAATAGAACACTCTCATTATTAAAAAGAAACCAAGTGCTGATACATTTAACAACATGGATAAATCTCAGTCAGAAGCATTATTCTAAGTGAAAGAAGCGAGACACCAAAGACTATATACTGTATAATTTCTCACAGCCTTCTGGAAAAAGCAAAATTATAGGGACAGAAATCAGATTGGTGGTTATCAGGACCTGGGGGTGGGGTAGAAGATTGACTGTAAAGGGCAGGAGGGAAATTTGGGGGCGGGGGGTTATAGACATGGTCTTTATCTTGATTGTAGTGGAGGCTACATACTGTCTACATTTGTCAAAACTCATCAGACTGTGCACTTTAAAAGGGTGAATTTTGTGTATGTAAATTATCCCTCAATAAACCTGACTTGAAAAAAAGCATTAGGAAGTATGGCATAATGTGGGTAATAGTGTGGGTAATGGTGGCATTTGCAGTCATGTTGATCTTTACAAAGGAACCCATTTGTATGTCTCTTAGCGCAATTTTGAGGTTAAACAATGTGCTGGGTCCTTTATCTCTCAGGGTTTGACCAGCGGTAAACACAACAGGAGATTGTATCCAGGAAGCAAAGTGAAATGTCAGTGTTTGTTTCCTAGGTTCCCTCCCCTGTAGATCACTCTTGACTACCTGTGTCCCTTGATGAAATGTTCCACTTCTGCCAGGCAACTTTCTCCACTAAGATCCCTCTGTTCTGGGTCCCTGTAATCTCACTTTTATTCCTTCAGGTTTAGGAATACCTGGCTATTAATGGGGGTTCAGTATACTGCATGATATTTTCTGGTTCCTCCACACCTGCCCACATTAAATTATTCTCAAATTTCTCAATTTGAGTGTGCCACCTCTTTCTTGCCAGAATCCTGACTGATAAAGAAAGCGAGATTCAGCTCCTGTTCTCATCATCAATTTTAAGCTGTGAGCACTTGGGCTATCCCTTTCACATAGTTGAGCTTGAGTTTCCTCATCTGTTATATATGAATAATAATACCTCATTAGCAAGGTTATTATGAGAATTAAATAATGATATAAGTTTTCAGTAATTGTTTTTCTCTTTTTCATGTTAATCTCTTCATCTATTATTGGGTGTTTATTCTCTTTCTATTTATTCATATGCTTCTATTTTAGTCTCTCTTTTAAGTAACAGAATTTCTTTATCATGTATAAATGCATAAGTCATTTACATAGGGCTTTATAATGTGCAGAAGCCCATATGAATGGCTTAAATGTACCATGGTTTTGTTCCTGGAATAAACTGTTGCTAAAGAACAGTTAAGTCAAACTTTTGAATTAGGTCAACAAAATCCACAAATAGGGTGGAATCTTTGGACTGTCTAAGCAGGGACAGATCTGGAATAAATCAGCCACAGATATCACTTGTCAGCATGCTAAGGGAGGCATTTCAAATAAGGGTAGAAGGTACGTCAAGAATATTGGCTTCTAGTAGCATTATGATGAATCCGTTAAATCTATATTGAGAGTTTCCAGCATGTGGATTCAAGTTAACGTAATTGTTTTATGGCAGTAATGTCTAAACAAGGACACGATTAGGCTGTATTTTTATCTTGACTTGTGAACTATCACTGCCAACTACTCAAATTTCAAGCTTGTTGAGACATATGTTATCCCTGGAAGCCCTTCACAAAAATGAAGCATTTTACTGTCCCACCAATTCAGTGTGCTCCCGTCAGTTCTCCATCTAGATCTAAATTAACCGTGTGCTAGTTCCTATACAAGCGAGTAGCATTTTAAATGCCTTTTAAAGCAAAACCAAAAAGAACAAATTTATTTCTATTTGTGCAAAAACGTAATCTGATTTGGATTCTCTTTTCCAGCTTTTTAAATAGTGAGACAGAGTGAAGTCGTGGGAAGAAAACTGGATATGGAATTACGATCTGTGTTAGAAAACTGGCTCTGCTGCTACTTCCTAGCTGTGTGATCTCATTAACTCACGAGACTCAATCTCTTTATCTGTTAAATGGGGATCTACTGGTGAATTAAATGAGCTAATAATCATCTGACAACATATTACCTTTAGGACTTAATAACTTATAATAATTTATTTTTTATAATTCGTGTATGTAAAGTTACAAATGTGATTAGTAGGAAATGGGAATGAAGGAAAATTTCAGACACAAGCAAGGATGTTTTGGTTAAAAGGAAATTAAAATACTGGAGAACAAGAGCAAGATAAAAATGATTACAACGACTGCATTTATAGCCCACATGTCCAGTTCAGTATTTATAGGTTTGTTAGTGACAGCCTTCCTAGTATAGCAATGTTAATTACAAAGTAGCTGTCAGTTTCACTGACAGGGCTGCCGCACCTGACTGAGGCTGAAACTACTCACCATTTCCATACATGATCATTTATTTAAGCGTCCAAAATATACATCAATAAATCAGTTTGCATTTCTGATTTTGTTTCCGTAAATCTTAGTTTGAAATATCCTAGTGACTTTCTTTTTAATAAATCTTAGTGCATTTTATTTCCCAAATGTGATTTGTAATTATCAGAGCTGGACTAAAACCTCAGGAAGAAGTGATGGGTCTAAGGCTGAACACAATACTAAATGTATACTTAAATTTTCCGGAGCCCATGCTCCCGTTGCTACTTAAATTCCATGGTCAAAGCAGTAGATAGAATAAATATGGAGAGGAAGAACAGGAGAAGGAAACAGAGAAAGAGAGATAGAGACTGGAAAAGACAGAGGAAAAAGGATGAGAGAGAGAGAGAGAGAGATTGAGGAGAAGCTTGGGAAAATGTTCAGTGGAAAATCTGTAGAAATGATGTAAGAGAAAGCAAAGGCAGGGATTGGAGTAAGGGGTGTATAACTGAGACTATAAAAACTCAGAGCAAAAACTCACCATCAGAGCTGAGTTTGGGAGAAACTGCACAGAGAGGACTCTAAAGTGAGAATCTCCTGATTTTTCACAAGGTAAGTTAAATATAAAAGCTGACGAAGAGTTAGGCTTTTTCCTTTTAACTTTTTTAAAAAATTTCATATACTTTTTAAATGTTTTGATTTTATCTTGATTTAGCTAAAGTCAGAAATGTTTTTGGAAATACTTTCCTCTCTAAAAATGAGTAAAAAATCTAAGGTATTTTTGTAATGCAAACTTAGGGTGGAGATAATTGTTTGCTCAGGCATTTTATATTTATTATATTACTTTTGCTTTTATATTCTATTTTAAAACAGAGAGAAAGGGAACTCAAGATAATAATCCTATGTGTGTTAGATGTATTAATTTTGCTTTCATCAAATATATCCAGTGTTAGGAAATTCTTACATGTACAAAGTAGCCTAATTTTAAAAACCTAGCTATAAAAGAAAGTTTTTCTCTTATCTGTATTTCTATTACAATTGGAACTTAGGAAACATCCCTAAACTAATAAAATTCTGTATTCGATATTCTTCAAACCCATATTATCATCTGATTTTATGCTTACAAAACTCAAATAGGCAAGTATAATATTAATAACATAGCTTAGAGTAGACTTAGATCAATGTCTATTCTTCAGTATTTGAAGTGCTCTTGCTATTAAGTTATTGAAATAAGAGTTAATCTGAAACATACATTTGAGTTCTGTTTAAGAAGAAATTTAAAATTTTGTTTCAGGTTTTGACCTGTGGAAATAGTGTACACTCAATAAATTCAGTTCTAGCAAAACAAAATATAGCTCCTTTGAATTACAATTATAGATATTATAGGTTTAGGAATGAGATTATTATTTATTTCTGAGTTATCTTTCTAGAAATTAGATAATTTAAACAATGATTTATGATGATTTTAGTGCTCATGTAAGCTATGGAATTGATAGCACTATATTTAATGGTCTCCCACAAGCATCAGCACATTTTGTGTCTTCTCTTTACTTTGGTACTACTCTTCATCACTCTTAATAGAACTTTTCTAAGAAGAGCTTCCTGCAGATATGTATTCGTCTCCTCTTTATAAGTGAATTGTACTGTGGCTTCATTCAATAAGTTATTTAAGGTATTTAAGGTTATTTGCTTTCACCCTTTATTTCTCAGGGTTTTAAACTGATTCCGATACAATGAATCATGGGCAGTAAAGAAGCAGATATGTTTAGTAGACTAGGTATGGGGACCTCAGGGTTATAATTTTAACTTCTTATTCAAATACTTTCAATGATTTGAACATTAATTAATAAAATTAGATTGGTTGAGCTTGTCTCAAATGAACAGAACTCAAAGTAAGCAGTCTCAAAATATTACCCCAACTGTGTCACTATGTAGTTGTGCAACTTCATGCAAGCTTAAGCACACAGTAAGGCTCGACAACATTTGTTATTATTGAAAGAGATGAAAGAACTAAAAGTGCCAGTGATACTGAATGTGAGAATGACCTGGGGAAGCTCCCATATCAGTCACTTTTCCCTATATTAGATAATGAGGACTCAGTATCACAGAATCTTGGGGCTAATCCTTAGACATCATCTAACTTAACCTCCTTGCCAATATTTCATCCACTGTGATCTCTACACATCAGACAAAGTTTGCTTAGGTTCAATGGTGTTATCAGAGGAACACATGCTTTGGAGTCAGGAAACCAGCTTTTTAATCCCAGTCCTGTCTTCAACAGCTTTTACTCAGCTTCCTAGGGGCATTTTTCTCTCCTCAGTAAAACTAGAGTCTGTGTGGGTACAAATGTTGAGTCACAAGTTCCCTCCCAACCCTAGGCATGGCTCTACACAGGCCAACTCCCATGTGCCTAAAGATCTCTCTGACTAGAGATATTTTTAGCTGAGTCCTCCTTCTTTCTGCAAATAATTTTCAGGGTACCTCTCTGGAGCAATGGTTAGCATCACCAGCCAGTAATTGCTGGTGCCTTGGCTGGTTTGAACTGGCTGTTGCTCAGCCTTGCCTCTTCTCCCTTATCAATGCCTCATCAGCTCTGGTCTCAGAACAAAGCACCCACTCCCTGCAGAAACAAGCCCTCTGCCATGCCTCCTCCTCTTAATCCATTTTACATCTCTCCTTCATTTCCTCTCCCTCGGACAAGTTAATTACCTCTGAGTCTGGCTCTTTCCATCTATTGAGGATGGTAAATTCCACAGTTTCTAATGAGAGCCTCCTTCCTTTCTAAAACCCTATGCTCCTATGACACATAAGGCTCTAAACATGTGAAAAATGCACGTTTAAAATATCACCTGGGCCACCACTGAGAACTTGGCTGCTGACCCACCAAGTAATAGCTGTGGCTTTCCATGGACCTCTCCATGGCTTCCCTGTGGTCCCACTTTGGTGGTTGCATTTCCTTGCAAACTCTGACTTGTCCATCGATGCTGGGGCACTAAGAGGTTTAGGAAGTGACATCTCCTCCTCTACCTCCTTGGCAGTCCATCCCTCCCTGACTGCTCCCATGCTTGTGTAAGGTCTAGTTCCTGTAACAAGCTCCTTAATTCCTGTAACACTCAGGCTGGCTCTGCTTCCATGACACAGCCTGAGTATGCTACACTGTCAATATTACAAAAACTATGGGAAAATCATGACTGTAACAATATAATTAGTGATTTAAAAAAAATATTTAATAGAGATATCTTATGAACTATAAAACAAAATATAAATCATATAAAATCATATTAAAATTCAATTAAAATTTAGTTTTGTTAATATAACTAGAGTTTGAAGAATAATTATGTTTTAAGTATAACAGATTTCTTCCCTTTGTTTTCTTCTCATTATAATATTCTTTGTAGTTGTATGCTAATATTTTCATAAAATATTGTGGCTGAAATTAATAATAATGCATAATATACTGTAACATTAAATGTTAAAAGCGATTGCCATTTATAATTCTCTTTAGTAAAATTTCCTTCCCCCAATCAATATTACTTTCTTTATTACATTTTATTTTCTATCACCCTGCTATAATTCTATTTTATTAAATAGTATATATAAGTACAAAGTGGGGTAAAGGGTGAAGGAGGTGGCAGTATTCCACATTACCCTGATGCTAATATATGCTATGTTTAACTGCAGTTATCCAACTTTACCCTTTGAAAGCCTTTTTATACCACATAAAAATGACCTCCGTATCAAATGGCTAAACAGAATGTTTATGTGCAACTCTACCAGCTTTTCCCTATCTCTAGTTTTGAAGATTCTTATTTTTCCCATTATTCATTATTAGAATTAAAGAACAAATTCCCTTACCAGAATTGCACGCAATCATACACCAAGTTCTCTTGTCTTTCTAGATAACATAGTTTTATATGAAGAAACTTATAATAATTCAGGGATCTGAGCACAAATTAGTGTTTGATAAGGAGAAATCTGAAATTTTACTGGCACAATGATTAGGGAATAATGATGCATGTCTCTTTCATTAGAATGAGAATCTGTGATGTGAAACATTAATGGACATACTGGGATTCTGGCATGAACTTCATCATATATTACTGTAGGTGTAAAACTTGGGCAAATCTCTTCCCATCTCTAAGCCTTAGTTTCCATATCAATAAAACTGGGAAGTTAATATCTGTCCCACATTTCTGTTTACCTACTACATAGGGCTGCTTCATTCATTCATTCATTCAACACATAATGTTGACTCTCTGCCAGGCGTTATGTTGTGTGCTGAGATACAATAGTGAACGTGTCATAGTTCCTACCGTCAAGGAGTTTACAGTAACATTTAAATAGTTTGTTAAACATACATACCTGGGCTTTTTAATAGTGGGATCTTACTAGTGTTATTGTAGGTTTCTGCCTTCTTAACTTTGTGCAAGAAAGATACTAGTAATATGATTGAAAATTCCAAATAGAAAAAAAAATTGAGACATTTAACAACAAAATTTTATGATTTATGGCAGTAGTGTCTGAAAAAGAACAAAAATGTTGCCAGACAGAATAAAATCAGTTAACACATGTATACCAGTAAATAATCATTCTTCCTGATTTTTAGCATTCAGGGAAATTCATTTCAAAGAATTTTTTTTTTTTTTTTTTTTTTTTTTTTTGGCTGTGTTGGGTCTTCGTTGCTGCATGCAGTCTTTCTCTAGTTGCGGTGAGCGGGGGCTACTCTTTGTTGCAGTGCGTGGGCTTCTCATCGTGGTGGCTTCTCTCATTTGGAGCACAGGCTCTAGGTGCACGGACTTCAGTAGTTGTGGCACTCGGGCTCAGTAGTTGTGGCTCGCGGGCTTAGTTGCTCTGCGGCATGTGGGATCTTCCCGGACTACGGCTCGAACCCGTGTCCCCTGCATTGGCAGGCAGATTCTTAACCACTGCACCACCAGGGAGGCCTCCCAGGGAAAGTCTTTTTAAAATGCAGGTGTCTGTCACATTAAGAACACCTCATCCATAAACATTTGACTTTATAAGCAATCTGTTTTGGAGATGGGAAAATGTTTATACTTCTACGAATAAGTTATACTTGAAGGAGCATGAAACTGAGAGTCTGAAAGCATTATATTGTTGTTCTGGCTCTTCTTCTAACTGGCTATGTGGCTTCGGAAAATTAACTACTGCCAACGGAAGAGCAATGAGAAATGAGAAAGAATACATTCCTGACATTTTCATTTCTTAAAAAAAAGGAAATGTTAAATTTCTCAGTATCAATTTGCACCTTCCTTTCAGAATCACACTCAAAATATAAAGCAAATACCCATCACACAATGTACTGAAAATAGCAAATTTCATAAAGAGAATTTTAAACAAACGGCTAAACACCATGAGTATTTCTCAGATGTATTTCTGTGAGAATGATATAGATGACATGTATGCTAGTGACAGAAACTACCAGTTGTAATTCAGTTGCTCTTGGGTGAAAATCCTCAGTGATTTTGAATCTAGTATTTGACTTTATGAGGATCCAAAACTAATCCCCACTTCTGAAGTTCTAAGTGCCAAAGCCACACTTAGTTCTCTTGTTTGTGGAGCCGATTGCACCATAGGCAGTGGAATTGCAGCACCAATGAAGAAGAGACTCCAGCGTCCAAGTCTCTGCTTTCTAGCAGGAAAGTGTCTCAAGCATCTGGTTGCTTCTCTCATCAATGATAACTAGACACAAACTTAATACCCTGTTCAAATGTCACTCAGTGAAATATCAAGGTTATCTGTATCATGTCAAACTGTTATGTATCCTCTTGATTGTTTAACATAAGCTTTGCTGATCGTCTCTATGAACGGCCCCAGATTCCCTAGGTGGTTGTTGAGTATAAGCTTTACTTTCCTTGGAAGGACTTGTCGTCAAACACTTGCCTTCAGCTCAGAAATAATCATTTTTATACTATGTAGTTAATCTTTCCATATTATCTTATAGTTTTCAAAATGTTTTCATGCAAAATTTAGAGTCTCCCTTGAAAAGTTCACCTATGACAAAATAAGAATAAAAATAATGCAGTGTTTTTTCACAGATAAATGTATATCTTTATATGTTTTAATAAATAATATGAAATATGAAAGTAAATGTTTTTATTGCTCTTATTTGGCAAACAAGGCAAATCCATAATGATTTGTGCTATTTGTAAATTAATTAAATAATTTTAAATTAAACAAAATTAATTAATTAAAATGTGAGTTCATAAAATGAGTTTTATTTGACAATTTTGACAGTTTAAGCATCTTGCTCAAGGTTACCAAGCACAGCAAGGATACTTATCCCTATCCTTCAAGTCTAATTCTGAGTTTTTCCTCACCATCATAGAAATATTTTTCTGATGATGAATGTCTATTTATTGACTGAAAATTTTTATTTTTAAAATACTCATTAGTTTATCTAAAGATTTTTAGAAAAACATTGTGTGAAAAATATATGTACATATGTGAAAAAATATGTGTGTATGTGAAACTGGTGGTGTGTCTGATATCTGAAAATTTATATTTTCAAAAATTCCTATTTTGTAACCAAAATAGGAGCTTTTGATAATAGTGATTTTGTATCCACTAATACTAAGGCTTGTGAGTACTCTGAAAATATTCAAATGATTATTTTCCTTTGATAGACTGTTAACTACAAATGCAGAGAAATAAGGAATCAATCAAATCTTTAAATTTTTTAACATTCTGTGATTTTTAAAATTTATAACTGATAATGCATTAAATATTGTACAATGCTTTCTTTCTCTGACCCCAAAAGAGCAGATATAACTGCTGCATGCTAGGGAATCTGGATCCTCCCTCAGCTCTAACAGTGTTTGTTTTGAAAGTATGGGGGAATTGAGTATACTATCTTAAGCATGATGAAAAAAAAATCCAAGTAAACATTTGAAAGTAAATAGATATAGCATGATAAATATGATTTATAATTTTATAAATTTTGTCTGAAATATTAAAAAAATAGATATAGCATATTTCATCCATTCTGTGCACATTTAACATCTCTGAAGTTGGAATGTCTTACACTTGATAGCATGGCATAATGTAATCGGTAGCATTTTTTCTTTCTTAAAATACATTTATAAAATGGGATTGCTTACCATAAATGAAATCTTAAAATCAAAGATTTGAAGGCCCTGTCTTTTCAGCTAGAAATACTTAAAATTCAAGAGAAGCATATTTATGTGAAAACCTAGATGCAAAATCTTATGCATAGACCTAGCTGATTTGAGGGACAGCAGAAAGGTTTTCCCAGCCAAACCTACACCAACTATTATCATTACCTACATACAGAGTCTGTGCTTCCACCAGAAAACTGCTGGATTCAGAAACGGACTTTACAAAAGCTAGAAGCAACTTTAGAGGTCAGGGAGACTAACCTCAGTTTACTCAGTCTAGAGAGGAAAGCGTTTGTCCAAAATCATACAGTGAATTAGCAGCTAAGCCAAGGCAGGGCCTGAGTCTCAGAACCTCTAGATCAGGTCTCTTTGTATCACAGCGAGCCACACAGACTGTGTTAACCACTGTCCCTTTTAAGTCCGTCTTTAAAATAAAAAATGATAGTTATTCTGCTATCTACTATCCTGGAAGCTTTCCTCTATTATCAAAAAGACCTGGGTGACCATGACTTTATGGGGCAGGGTAAAGGGTACATTGAAGAAGAACTTACTCCGTTTTACAGATTTACTGCGGGACCAAGCTGATCCACCACTTGCCTAGAAGACCACCCCCGTTTTCAGAGAAAGAAGATTTGGGGAGTGTTGTGTGCAGGTACACACGGTCATTTCCCAATGTCAGAACTAGAGACCCTTCAAAACACGTCCTGTTAAATCTCACTTAAATGTCTGCAATGCCAAAGCAGAAGAAGAGGATTAAAAATAATAATAATTACTTTTTTAAAGTCCTTTATCTTTAATTAAGGCTTTATTTTTAATTTCTGTTAAAAATAGGGTGGATAGAGTCTATATGGAATAGTTCTAATCAAGAAATTATCCCAGAAGTTATCAAGAATCAACCCCAAAACTCAGTCCTTTTGTGAATTTCTAATGGTTAGATCTACTATCCCTAAGTCAGACGTTGTTGAAGAGAAATTTCCTTCGTCACCTGAGTGATGTGTTTTTCTTCAACACCAGCCCTCAAAGGCAGATAGTTTGGATCAGTGGCAACCAATCTTTTTCCCACAGAGCCCACTTGAGAGATCATTTTTCACAGTAACAATGACTCATTGCAGCACTGATTCTCAATAATGCAAACATCTTTCTTCATTTTAACAGACTGCTCATTTAATCCTAGTTTAAATATAATTAAACCAGTTACTTTACTGCTGGACTTTCAGAGCTTAATCTTCTTATAAGGCAGATCCCATGCCCACTGTCTCTTTTGAAGCTCCTCACATTAGAGAAATGTTATTCAAAAATTACTCAATGAAAAGTATAGTTGTACTAAAAAAAATTGCAAACACCTCCACTATCATGTATTCACACAATGAACATCCTTTGAGTGTTCTTTCTGTGATCTGGAGTGTACATGGGGCTGGGTAGATTTTTAGTCATGGGCTATATTTATCCACTATCAACAAAATAGGAAAACGGAGCTGAACCTGGTCTTTTCCTTCCCTCCCTATAATTTCCTCTGTTTCTAATTTTGTAGCAATCAAGTTTCAACTAGTTAATCAAATGTCTTTTGTGTGGCAGGTGCCAGGGTGTTTGTTTTCATTAGTGTACCAAATGCCATATTTAGGAACTTGGCCTTTTCGTTAACTGGCTGCAAGCATGGCTTTAAACCATTAAATGGGTGTATTTAAACTCAGCATTTATTTTTATATCTCCCTATCCGAATAATCAGGATGTGGTTATCTGTAAGATGATACATGATGACTTTTTTCCTATATACACCCAAGCACAAAAATATATGCCTCAGACATAATCATCAAAATTACAAACACTCATCATCCTGTGCCTTTTATAAGATTGCAGAGATGAAGAGAAAACTGGTTAGTAAAATGTGCATAAAAATAGTTGAAGGAAATCCACATGGGGAAGCTCATAAAATTGAGCAATTTCACACTTTGTAACCTGTTTTTAGCATGATAAAAAAAAGTGGAAGAAAAACATCACAACCATAGTTTATCTTTGATTGAATGAAAGAGCTATTTTTAAAAAAAGATATGCCAGAAATATGAGCTCATTGTAAAAATACACTTATGTTTTTGATATGTCTTCCCTTTTGCTGAGGGAAGTCAGAGACAGCAGCAAAATCAGAAGGAAGAATGATTCAATGGCTGATTTTCTAAAGAAATAAGTAATGCAATGTTTTGTTGGTATTTTTACCAGATAACTTTTACATTCATGCTTGTTATTTTTCTCCTGTCTCAATTTAGAGAAATAATCATGATTAGCTGATTTTAGATACTTATCGAAAAACTCAAATATTAAATATAAGTTTGTCAGAAAGAGGACACAGAATTTACTGCTCCCTTCCAGAAATTGTGGAATAAAGATAAACAGCTAGTGAACAACATTGTATGACTAGATTGCAAAGTAGAGTAATTGATGACATAATGAAGAACTAGTTTAGGCTGCATTACATGAAAATTAAGATTACATTTGATAAATAAATGTTATAGACAATACTAAAATATTTTATCTCCATTTTAAGTATTAATACACATTTAATACAGATGTTACTCTGTCTAGGTCTTATTTGTCTGTATTCTAGCAGATACATTTATTACTAAAATCCACACTGAGGTTTCACAGTAACAACATTTTAAGGAAATGTCATAAAGAAAATCTTGGATCACACCAAAGAGAATGTAGTTATTAAAGAAATATTTAGTAATATCTCATAAATGTTCTTTCACTTACAAATTATAAATTCTATATGGGATAAAGAGGTTATACATGAATTAATCCAATCCTCTCAAAAAGTTCTTCTGAGGTCAGAATTACTCCTCATTTCACAAATATGGAAAATAAAGCTCAAGTAGGTTAAATGACACACACTCAAGGTCACACTATTTCTAAAGTAAATATGAGTCAAATCCAGTTCTTCAGATCGATCCTAGGATCCCTTTCTTTTTGCTCCCTGTAGGTTTCCAAATGATTTTTTTAAGGCAACAGAAGTTTACTGAAACTTCTCATTCATGAAGGATGGCCTGGGGGACTTCCCAATGTCACGTGCTAAGTGGTGAAGTCAAGCCCGTTCTGTTGGTAGCTCACAGCCCGTGAGCTTCTCCCAGCAGGGCAAGGCCTTCTGCTTTAACCAGTGGCAAAACTGGCATCCCACAGGCCTGGTCTCGGTTGTAGATAAGCTTTAATTGGATTTATAGGTTTTTTTAATGTAAAAATTCATAAATGATATACCTTTGTGCTTACTACACAGAATTAACAAATGTAATCTTTTAACATGTTTGCTTTACTATGTATATAGAGAGAGATAAAAACTGAGTCCCTTATGTTTTCTCCATAATCTCATGTACTCCCCACCCTCCCCAGAAGTAATCATAGTCATGAATCAAGTTCCATTGGTTTATATTTTAATTATATGTACAGATTTCAAAATATATGAAATTGCTTTACGTATTTCCAATTTAGGTAAATGGTAGCTTGGCATATGTATTGTTCTAGAACTTCTAATCTCCCCTCAAATCTGTTTTTTTAAATCCTTGCATATAATTACACATAACATTCAGGTCATTTGTTTTGAACAGTAGATAACACCCATATTTAATTTACTTGAGTAAAGTCCATAGTATGAATTTACCTCATTTGATCAATCCATTTCCTCTTGAGTAGAGTACTTGAGTTGATTCATTTTTTTACTACTATATAAAATGAAGCTATGAACTTTCAGATACATGTCTCCTTATAAACTTTGGCCCAGTTTTACTTGTGAGTCTGTTTTTAAAATTTTATTTATCAGAGTTATTTAGATGTTCCAAATGCTAATCTTTCTTTTTTATGTCTGTTGAAAATATATTCCATTTTTAATTTGGTTTTTATTGTAATTTGTTTATTATATTTATCATGTAGAATTTTTCAATTTTGATATAGTGTAATTCATTAATTTTTTCCATGAGATCTACCTTTTGAATCTTGCTCTAGAAATCCTTACATATCACAGGACATAAAGATAGTCTCCTGTTGGAACTGTGGTGTTTCTGAAATTTTGAATTGAATTACTTTTAGACACAGCACATTCTCTCTTGCTCACCACAAATCCCACCAGGCCTTAGTCTCTCATACCTAGTCAATTTAATACATTTCCCCTTAGGTACATGAGGTTGTAGTCTGTGGATTAGAGCGTCAAAGAATAAAGTTACACAAACTAGATTTTTCAGACTTGGCTTAGAATTAAATTATGATTATAGCTCTACAACCCCAGTCTAGGTTTCCATGGAAATGAAGCCTTGATAGAATTCATTCTGGGAGATCTACAGCTTCTATTAAGTATTATATAAGTTTTGCAGAGGTGCACTCCAACACATAGAAGCTGAATAATTTGGTTTATTACCTGCCTATAACAAACTTTATAGACATTTTTGTTTTCTATCTTGCCAGACTAATCAATGTTAACCATGATGTGTATGACCCTTAGATGCTGGACTGGAGATTGGCAAGTGCACATTTTATCCTGGCTGCGACGTTGGTGGTCTGGAGCTCAGGAAAAGTGCTCTCAGTGGATGTCACAGCAGAGGTAATGGAAACTAGCTTAAGGGACCATACTTCTTTTATGAACATAAGCCATTTTTACTAATGTCAGAAGCAGGTGTTGCTGACAAGTAGGGAGAAGGTTTGATAACACAAAAATCAAGTAAATAGGCATTTCTTTCTATACCTTGTCCTCACCGTGGATTCAGAGAAAACCAGGTATCTAAATGTTAAAAAAAAAAAAAAAAATCTGTAAGTAACAACAAAGATTTGTATTCCATAGAACAAAAACTATAGGAGAAAATTCATTATAATTTCAGCCATATTTATAATTGAATCAATTACATGAAGATAAAGTGCTTTTATGTGAAATTTGAAGGCATTTACATGTCAAGATTTGAGTAGTTGGGCCAAAATTTTATCACTCTACAGATGTTTTCTTGCTGCCAAGACTAAACTACAAAGGAAAAGAAATGTGAGGACATCGCCACACAGAGAAAAGTTAATTTGACTCATTTGATCTTAATAGAAACATACATTCTTTGTGCTTCTTTTTTTTTTTTTTTTTTTGCCATACGCGAGCCTCTCACTGTTGTGGCCTCTCCCGTTGCGGAGCATAGGCTCCGGACGCGCAGCCTCAGCGGCCATGGCTCACGGGCCCAGCCGCTCCGCGGCATGTGGGATCTTCCTGGACCGAAGCACGAACCCGTGTCCCCTGCATCGGCAGGCGGACTCTCAACCACTGCGCCACTAGGGAAGCCCCTGTGCTTCTTAAATAACATAAAGTGAGAATCTGAAATGTGTTTTACTGAAGGACAAGTTTTATACAAGTTTTGTGAATTTTTCCTGATGATTAAGAATATCTTTAAAAAGAAACAAAAATCTACTTTGTATATACGTCAGTTGGAAGAATGAACACATAGTTTTTGGAAGAAGCTCTGAGAGATAATAAAAGATCTCCTAAATTTGCCCTTTGGAGGTTTGCCTCCTGATCTTAAGAGTTTCTTTCTCATGATTATAACATCCTTCCCCTCTTTAGTTTCTATGCTGCCAGGCTTAGGTAGGGAAGTAACAGAAGTTGAGGTTTTCTTTAAAGTTGTGGACTGTGAACTATGAGTTACAAAGAGCTATAGAGATTTTTAATGTTTTTATATGATGAAAGTAGGGTTTGGGGATAATTAACTTCATGGCAGTATTCAGGACAGAATAGAAAAAAGAGAGAGGGAGAGAGGAGATAAATAAATTATATGGTGATTGAGAGTGTGCACTAAGCAGTGAAGAGGACCTGATATAAATCTCTCCTCATGGGAATCAGAAAACGCAGGGCAAGAGGGGTTTTCCAGAAAGAACTGGCCAGACTTAGAGCAGATTTCACTGGTTTAGGAAAGAAGGAGCTCAATGACTTTAGGTCTCAGAGCTTTGAGGTGGACTCTAAGTATTGCAAAAGAGAATTGTGTGAGTCAATGATGAAAAGGCTTGGAAAGTACTACTGTTTCATTTTATTGAGAAAAAAATGAAGGGAATAGAAAAAGAATAAGAGAAGTAACTCAAAAATAAAGACAGGAAGTGAAGGAAAAGAGTCTTTCCCAGACCGAGAGTCTGGCAAGAATGTGACTAAAGGAGTAAAGGGAAGAGACCCCTGTAGTTATTAACCCTTCTTCCCACAGGGGAATAGTCTCAGGCTCTTGGGAAAGAAGTAGCATCCCCTGCACAACAAAATGACTTCAGGTTGCTAGCAGGAGCATTTTCTGAAATGCTGTGACTGCGCCTGAGAAAGGAAGACAGACTTCACAAACCGGAAGCTTACACTTCTATGGTTTGGATGACATGCCAAGTGGCAATATGTGTAAACAAACAAATAAACAAGAAATCTGACATGGGACAATAAAGTCCTTGGGATAGCTCTGACTCATCGTAGACACTCATTAATATGTGTTAGTAAATCACATGGGTGGAGATGGTAAGCTCCTTCAGGGCACAGACTGGATTTTACTCATTTTTGTATCTCTTGGGTCTAACGCAGGACCTGCACAGTGGATGTTTAGTGGTTTGAATCAGTAAGGAATGAATGAGTGGTGAAAAGAAAATAACATGAGGTTCAGATTTTTTCAGAATTCATTCAATAAATATTCAGCAGAAATTTACTGAATACTATGAGCAAAATACTGAGATAGGCATTGAATAGAGCAGATAAAAGACTAATTAGACATAGTCTTTGCCCTCAAGTTACTCACAATCTAATAGACAATACAAATATATTGTAGCTAATCTAATACAAGGGAAAATGTAATGATGGCAGTGATGAAAGAAGTATAGATAAAGTGCTTTTGGAGTAATAAGGAAGGATGCAGTTGTTACTGGGAAAGAATCTGAAAGAATAATCAGTTATACTAAATTTTAGAGGCAGGCCTCCTTTAGAGGAGTTTACCCTTTTTTTTCTTTGTGTGTATGTGTATGTGTGTGTGTGTGTTTAGTTTCCCTTTCATTCCTTTTGGATAAACCTCATCTCTATGTGTTTTTGTCCCCAAAAGTCTTTCTCTCTGGATCACAACTCATGAGAAATCAAGGTTCATGACAGGCATGTCAGCTAAAAATAGCAGAAGCCAAATGCAGATGATTGTATGTATTTTCTTCTCGTTAATGAATGGAATCACCTTTCCTGCCCTATAGGCCTTTGATTCTAGAGTCTTAGATGTTCAGTCACCACCCACAGTCAAGGAAGAGAAATCAGCCACTGATCTGGCAGCAAAACTCTTACTTCTTGATGAACTTGTGTCTCTGGAGAATGATGTGATTGAAACAAAGAAGAAAAGAAGCTTCTCTGGTTTTGGTTCTCCCCTGGACAGACTCTCAGCTGGCTCTGTAGATCATAAAAGTAAACAGAGGTAAGTGACCTCTTAGAGAAGGAACATTTTCATTTTCTAATTCTTCCACTCTGGGTTCAGAAACAGAGAAGTCCACATTAAAAAAATACAATGAAAACCTTGTAGGTAAACAGATTTAAAAGTGTCTTAGCTAATTTCTGAGTTTAATGGCATCATCTTAGAAATAACGTTTAGGGAGCAAAATAACTGCTATGGTATGCACAAATATTTTTGTCAAAATGTTTTCTGAAGAAGATTCTGTTGCATGTAAATATAAAGTAGTTCTTACAAGACATAACAGCATTTGGGAAGCAAGGGGAAATGTGTGTCCTATGAGATAAATGTTCTGGTCAGTTGCATTTTCTAGTTAATAAAGGTAACCACAATACCATTTTATTTTTACCCTTGTTACACAGCATTCCAAATGATGTGACTAAGTCCCCTTTCCTATACCAAGAAGGCAGTGAAGAGCTCTCAGGACCTGGAGTCAGGACACATATGTTTAAATCAAATTTCTAAGCATTTCTAGCCATGTGACTTGTATAAGAATCTTATTCTCTGTGATCTTCAGCTTATTTATCTGGAAAATGGGGATAATTACTTACCTCTATAAAAATCAAATGAGTACTTTGTAAACTGTTAACTATTATAACAGAATTAGAATAATTAAATCTCTCTTTAATCATTGAGTAAGTGTCAGTACTTTAAAGCAGTCATTCCAAACTTAATTCATTTTCTGCCCCCTCAGTATCTGTTCCTCACGCTGTACATTTCACAGCAGCAGTGACACAAAAGATCACCCAATTCCCCAAAGTCTGGAATTTGGGGAATTTACTAGGATCCCTTTTGCTCACCAGGATTCCATTTGCTTACATTAAACGTTCCATTATTCACTAAATTCTCTAAACCCTATTTGTTTTATATGTTTAATATCTCCAGAATATCCTTTTACATTAAGGCTTTCCTAATTCTGGCCTAAATCATCTTTTTGACATGTTTTCTTTCTCCAGTCTTTCCCCATCTCCAGTCTTTCCCCATCTCCACTTCCACCACCATCCTCACCCCTTTATTGGTGAATGCATCCTTTACTCTGCTACCAGGGGGATCATCTAACACAAAAATCTTTTCCTGAGGGCTTCCCTGGTGGTGCAGTGGTTGAGAGTCCGCCTGCTGATGCAGGGGACACGGGTTCCGGGAAGATCCCACATGCAGCGGAGCGCTGGGCCCGTGAGCCATGGCCGCTGAGCCTGCGCGTCCGGAGCCTGTGCTCCGCAACGGAAGAAGCCACAGCAGTGAGAGGCCCGCGTACCGCAAAAAAATCTTTCCATGAAAAGTTCCCATTGCTTACAAGATAAAAGCAAACTCCTTAAGGAAATTCTATGAAAATGTTCACAATCTGGCACCTCTTTTCTTCCTGCACTCATTTCCACATCCTTTAGTCCAGTTTCACTTGGTTACTTGGAGTTCTAGGACACATCACATTTGTTCCTGGTCCATGACTTTGCTTTTGCTCGATGATTCTCATCAATACAGGATGCAATTTGCTAGACTTCTGAAAGATTCTCAGAGTTACACTAGTAAATAAAATCATCACTTTGGGACTATAATTTATCCAACATGTACTTGAAAAAAATACCACACATCTGTTTTGAAATTCAGATCGTATTCTAATTAAACAAATGTAAGTTAGTTCCACTTATGTTCTAGACACTGTGTTGGGCTACGGTGGAAAAAAGAAGGAAAATACAGTCTTTGTCCCTCAAAGAGATCACATACCAGTAAGAAACATAGAAATATTTATAACAAATTATAACACAAAGCAAGAAGAGAGGCAATTTTTAAAGGTTATAGAAAGCCAAAGGTTAAGTGGAGAAAATATTGTGCCTTCTAATAAACAGTATTTCTTAGATTCCTGGATCTTGCAGTACAGTCTACAAAATAATTTGAAAGTCAACATGTAAACATTTATGTAAATATTTATATATGAATTTATGATAGCATACATAGCATATACACCAAATATTTATTACATAAATCTTATAAATATATATAATCTACATTGAGATTCCATCATAACAATTTCTTTAGGAAGTGTCACAAAGAGATACTATATTAGGAGATATAATCTATCTAACATAGCTTGGCTTGTAAGAAAAGGAAATTGGCAAGCACTTATTCATTTGAACAGATTTTCACATATAAAGGCTAAAAATAAACTATTATAAGTGTGTAAAAATTTAGGGAATATTGTTCTCATGAGTACTTCTCGAGGAAGCTACTGGATGAAATTCTTCAAACAATCAAAATGACTGGAGAGGTAACATCATAAGAATTGGTGTGAACATAACTTTAGACTTAAAGTGTGATGACGGTTACAAAAAGAAAAAGAGTGCCATGTGTTATAGTTATGCAGTCTGACAATATAGAAACAGCAAAGTATCAAGCAATTCAGGGACAGTAGGGGGAGCATATGAAATTTAGAATGAGTTTTTGATTGCTTCACGGCTATTAACTGAGCATAAAACGATATTACAACAAATAGTTGCTTGCAGACATGGAGAAGAAGGAAAACGTGGAATTTTCTCTTTATAGAAATTGTACAGCTAAAGCAATGAAGAAACAATAGAATTAGTAGATGTAGAAATTCTCCTTTATAGAATTATTCCAGCTAATAAATGAAGAAGGAGTGGTAGTATTAGAATGTCTCTATTTTGCAAAATCTAATGAAATGATGGCTCTAGGCAGTGATTGTCAGTTTCTGCTAGCATCATAAAAGGAAAAACAGTGAGTCATTATATGCTCCCTGGTGGAAGAACTCAACACTACCTATGTAACAGAACTGAGGAAAAAAAAAATTTTTCTTGCCTCTAGTTCTACCTGCCAATGTCCAGGAAATATAGAAGACAAAGAAATGACTTCAGAAACATTATAGGGAAGCAAACAGCAATTCAGACTGTAGAAAACAGCAGAATAAATAACCTAGTTTCTTCAATAAATAATTTACAAAGATTTGAAGAAAAACAAGAGATGGAGGAGGGAAGGGATCCAAAAGATCAAAGTAGATTTAAGGGATTTATTAACTAGTCACAGTTTTGGGGGGTTCTAATTCAAGCAATTGTCTGTTTAAAAATTAACATGTGTAAGAGACAATTGTGAATGTGCACTGTGGCTACTTAATGATTTTAAGTAATTATTGTCTCTTTTTTATTTTTTTTTATTTTTTTTGGCTGTGTTGGGTGTTTGTTGCTGCGCGCGGCTTTCTCTAGTTGCGGCGAGCGGGGGCTGCTCTCGTTGCGGTACTCGGGCTTCTCATTGCGGTGGCTTCTCTTGTTGCGGAGCTTGGGCCCTAGGCACGTGGGCTTCAGTGGTTGCAACACGTGGGCTCAGTAGTTGTGGCTTTCAGGCTCTAGAGCACAGGCTCAGTAGTTGTGGCGCACGGGCTTAGTTGCTCCGCGGCATGTGAGATCTTCCCCCACCAGGGATCGAACCCGTGTCCCCTGCATTGGCAGGCAGATTCTTAACCACTGCGCCACCAGGGAAGCCCTACTGTCTCTTTTAAATATGAAAATGGTAGTGTGGTTACATTAAAAATTAGATTTATTGTTATTTAAATATTTAGTTGTAAGTATTTGTCTGGGATTTGCTTCAAAATAATACAGGAGTGGGAATGGAATAAATGAAACAAGACCTACCATAATCAGTAATTGTTGACTTAGAATGATGCATACATGGGAGTCTATTATACTATTCTATTTTCACCTGTGTTTGAAATGTTTCATAACAAATTAAAGAAATGAAATGAAACAATAAGATAAACAAGAGATTAGACCTGGCAGAAGAGTAAATACATTCACCAAATGATAACGCTAAGAAAATGACTCAGAATATATCACAAAGGTATGCAGAACACAAAGAGAAATTATAACATACAATTTAATCTAATTAGAGTTTAATGGTGATAAGTAGAAGATAATCACTATTTAAAGAAATTATGGGTATTTTTTCAATAATTTTCCAAAAATGGTGAAAAAAGATGATTTGCTGAATTCTGTAATAACAGCAAATTTTGACCCAAATAACTACTACTATTTTTGAAAGGTTAATTGGATTAAGAAAAATTATTCTGTTAAAAGGAAGTCAGGTAAGAGATGGCTTAAAAGCATGAACATTCAGGGCATGTTCTTGGCATGACTAAATAGCATGGTGTAGGTTCAGTATCAACCTACAACCTAAGAAGCAGGGTTAAAAATAAAATTGGGAAGGAGAGTTAGGACCAAACAGGGATGCTGTATTCAGCAATCATTCATATTGTTACCCTCTGGACTGTGCAGTACAAAACCTCTATAATCTTAGTCAGTGTCTCTGGAACCAGATTGTGATGGTCCCATTGAGTGTTGTATAAAGAAAAGATATTAGTAATTAATGATCTTCAGAGGTCAAAACTGGTCAATTTTCTTTTGCCTTTTTCTCTACCTTTCCCTTCACCTCCAGCTACTTCCAGAAGGTTGGAAGTGTTAAGGACAGCTAATGCATTTGCACAGAAGTTTACGCATGAGCTTGAAAATTTGAGGATTTCCCCTAATCAAGACTCTATATTTTGTTTCATGGCTACAGTTAGAATACAGAGACTCTGCTCCTTTGTACTCTATGGCTTAACAACAAAGGTGACCTCCTATATCAGGATTGTTTTATTTAGCATTTATTTAGAATGACATATACAAATTAATAGTTTTCTTTTTTACATATAATTTATGTCTTTTATACTTTTATTTTTGATAGTGGATGTTTTACCCCTTTGAATTAGATTCCAAGGACACTTCTTGTGAGATTTTCCTTCAGGATTCATTTTTTATTCAGGAATTCCTGTTCTTGGTCTTAAAGCAAACATTAAATTTGTCTATTAGAGATTTGGAAAACAATGGGAGATAAGTAATAGATATTGCATAATATATTTCTATACACATTCTTGAGTTTTAATTGAAAAATAATTTTAGATTTCTTTCGAAGTATAATGCTAACTCAAAAAACATTAAATGTTAAATTTTTCTATCATCTGTTGCAAAGATATTTGAGAATCATTTAAATGTATATGATAAAGTCACAGGACTAAAATGAATGTTTTCCTACATTTAGTAGCAAGAATATACAGTTTAGAGTTTTGCAACTATTTTATTAAAAGATTTCTAAAAATTATAGTAATTTTGCTTGGGAGAGCTGTACATAATGTTATTTGCTGTTCTTTGATTACATTATATGAGATAAGACCTTTGGTCCTTTAGTCCAGATAGCTTTACTACTTCTTTACTTGCTTTTGAATTATTCACAAGGCCAGGATTATCTTGTTACCTTACTATGCATGAACGTATACAAAACAATTTCTTTGTTGCTTACAAACACGTGATGCTCATGTATATGCCATCAATTTTTCTCCTTCTCAGGGCGTGCATTTTCTATTTTCTGATACTCACCGAGAGAAGGTTATCGGTCTGAGATCCATTTTCCATACTGTAGCCCAAAGATTTCACCCATAACTAAATCTAGGAATTCATAAGCTCTTTCTGTGTCGTGGGCCACTGTGGACCCCTTCTCAGAATATTGTTTTTAAATGGACAAATGTCATGAGTTCAAAGGTTACTAATATATAGAAACAGAATTATCATAATACTTAAAATGAATTTGTAATATGACAACATATATGCTTCTTTATTAATGCATAAAATAAGATCTAAAAGACATGTCTAAATAACAATAAATTCAAGTAGTGCTGAACATAAAAACAATTTCAAAGTATCTGTAATGACAAAAATGTGATCCAAATGTATCTGTGATTTCTACTGTGGCAAGGGTTAGTTACTACTAACACCCTTGTGATTTGTTCTCTACATTCATAAGTGAAACAAATGCTATATTTCAATTAGAGGATAATGAGACTAAAGGTGTAACATTTCCCATCCATGTTTATGGATCCTTGAATTACATGACTCCGGATTTTAAAACTCTGTCTCACGCATATGAAATGCATTATTTTATTTTCTATTACTATAAGATATTCAGAAAAGAAAAATTTTAAACTCTGCTTTTGAAAAGGTCCATAAGAGATGGAAATGTGAAGAATGAATGAACAGCTAAGGAGAAAGAAAAAAGAAAACAAACAAACATAAAAAATACCAGGGCAAAGTCTATGTCAGATCTTCATAATATGAAGCAAATAACCATCTGTTGTTTCCTATTTTATATCATATTTAACATTTTTTTCACCTGAATATGACATTAGCTTCATTTTCAATTGGATGTGCAAGTTACTTTAATTCTCAGGGCAGGGTTATCTCAACTATGCTTTGAAGTTCAAAATATTCCTTCATTCGGTTCACTTGTTTAAAGCCTGAAGTTAATGGTCATTCAGCTTATGAAAAATAAAAGGAAGCAGCTATGACCATATCCCTAGCAAAATCGTATCTACTATTTGAATGATAATTTAATTGACTTTAATATTGGAAGGTATTGGAATTTTTCTAAAGGGTGGTTTCTCTCACTTCTTCACACAACCCTAAAAATGCCTTGTAAAATATTAACAAAAATAATAATACTTTATATCTGAATTTAATTAGGATAATCATTTTCACAACTATTATTGTTTTAATTCTCCCATTAATATTTTGAGGTCAGCAAAGCAAGTAATATCATTGTGTCAGTCGGGGTTCCTGCAGGAAACAGGCAGGAAACAGGAAACATTTGAAATAGGAAAATTTGAGAAGGATTTAGACACAGGAAGACTATTTACAAAAGGCTGGGTAGAAGCAAATCATAATGGATGGCACAACAGCCCAGGACCCTGGTCTGAAGAGTCAGATGCCTTGGGAGAAGCCGTGACCTTCAGTTAGGAGGAAGTGATCTTGCAAGGAGGCAGCGAGGGAAAATTATCCTGACTTCACTTCCTCTCTCCTTCCACTCTCTCCTGCCAAGGCTGCCCATTAGGCCTGTCCCAAACCAAAGCCAGGGAGCACAGGCACTTTTCCGGGATCCAGAGAGGTTAGTTTCCGGGACTGAAAGTAGGGTGAGAAAAGTCAGAGAGTGTATCTGGAGAACAGATGGAAGACACCCAGCACAGTTATATACATTCTATAGATTCAGGTCAATAAACACTTTGCTCTCTAACATTGTTATTATAACCACTTAAATGAAAGAGAAGACTCCATAGAACATAATTAGAGAAGCAACTTTATCCCTCACCCACATGCATTCAAACCCATTCAGTAGGAGTTGTTTCCTATCTCTTGCGTAAAAACACAGGCAGGTACTATGACTCTACAGGTCACACTGAAATAATAAAAATTTGTCTCATCGCTTTTATTAGAAAAACAATCATATTTCAGTAATTAAAATAATAAAAATAATATGTTTTAGCCCAAACTATGAATATTAATAATGTTTCTCCTTTTCAAGCTGGAAAGCTGCACTGGGAAGAGGTGTGTGGTCAGTTTGTCCTCACCCCTTCCTCTACCACACTGGGCTGCTTTATGTCTCCTCCAGTACTGGGGATGTGGGTGCAGAGAAGTAAAGAAAAGTCTTACTTGACTGATGCTATCATGACTTGACTTTTGTGCTCTCTGGCCTCAGTAAATGCTCAAAGATGATTCCTCACCATGGGCCGTTTTATGGGGTCACTGCATAACCCCCCGTAGGGAACATTGACGTAAATATCTTGCCTCCAGCAGCGCTTCTCTTTCAGCAGGTCAGTTTTACTCCTCACCTTTATCCTACCCGCTCAGTTTCTTCATTTGACACCACCAGCAGCATCCTGGTGCCTCACCCATAACCCCTGACCAAAAGCCCTTCGGGGAAGTTTCCTTTTATCATTAGCCTAGGCCAACTCTACCCACACGCCCGCTCTACATCTGTTCCACAGAAAACCCACATCCTGGACTCTGGTCACTGAAAGTAAAGCTGTCGCTTATATAACCATTTCTTCACTCTGGCATCGAGCCAATTCTTACAGCATCCTGCCCTTTAGATTTCATAGTCTGTTCTGTGAGGTCTACCCTGCTTCAATGGGTATATGTCAAGATTTTCTTGAAGTCCTTTCTCTATATGAAAGAAGAGGGAAATGTTACTGTTCTCCAAAAACTTGCTCCAGAGAAATTCTCCTTCTTTACCTATTCAGTATCAATCTTTTTATTGGATGAAGGTTGAGAAAATTAGTTTGTAACAACCTCCTTTACAAATAGTGCATAACTCTAGCACCTTACTTTGGAATGCAAGAGAAAATACCACTGTTTTTTTTTTTTTTTTTTTCCTCTTCAACTTTTCTAGGCCACAGCCAAAACTGAGATAGAAAGAATCCCATTTTAACATTCTGATACACTGGGTTTTTTTTTTTTATTCCTAACACCCTAAGAAGATATTAGTCCCATTTTATTAGTATATTTTCACAGATATAAAATGATTTCCTTGGCATAATGTAGCTAGAACATCAAGTTGTTGAACTCCAAGTTCAATGACTTTCCACTGAAATAAGCTGCTTATGATAAAGAAATTAAAGTTATATGTGAATAAGGCACTTGTCCAAGGCCAGGAAAAGTGAGATTCACTTAGAATGCATGCATTAAATAAATCATTTTGAAAAACTGTACCAACGGTATATGTGTGTCTATCCAAAGCCAGACATAAGGTTCAGACTAAAGTTGAGAATAGCAATTCCAACTTCAATTTGTCAGATATGATTGCACTTCTTGATGACCATGCCAGAGATTAAAGGTGAAAATCCTAACATTTCACCTTTCTACTTCATTGTGAAGCAAGGTTGCAGGCTGAGGCCAACCTAGGTATCTCATGATTTTTGCTACTTTTTTCCAGCACTTAACTGTTAATACCCAAAGGAGGTAGTTCAAAATGGGCTCCATTTCATAGTGAAGAACACAGAGAAAGGATTCAGAATGTGGTGCCCTATTTCCATGTTTCCTTCCTCATATTTAAAAGCCTGTCTGTACTATAGGAAATGCCCTTGAGCATTGACCTTGGGTCATTTTTCCCAATAATTGTTCTTTACTGCTTGCCTCTTATACCCCAGCTCAACTCCATGGTAAAGTTCCTTTACCTTTTCTCTCTACTCTAACACATATATGAAGGTTTAAAACTTTCTCCTAAAAGGGATAATACTTGATTCCATATATGGGCTTTGAAATGTACATTACCTACTCCCCCAAAAAGAAAATTCTAGAAGACATTTTTGTGTAAATTCATTTGCTGGATAGAAGTTTTGAGTGTCATCAGACCCTCAAAGAGGCTCATGAGCCAAGCAAATGAAAATCCTTTCTGCTCAATCCTACGGCTCTACAGTAGTTTCCAAATCAAGCATGCCTGGGTTACTTTACAGTGAACCCTTTAAATCTCATGTTTTGATTCCAGTGTTCCTGGTTTGTTTCTGAATGCTTGTTCATATGGCCCTTTCCTTGGGATAATACTTCAGAAGCTGATATTATGCCTAGTCAGCACCATCATCATAAGTTTAATAGAATCTATTTAACATTGAATTACCACTTTTGAGACAGAACTCCAAAAGTCATAAGTCAACTGTGTGCTAATGAAGTAGCAGTTTCTTTCATCATTCTAAACATATCCCATTTATTTAGTCATATTTCTCAGCCTCGTGTTTTCACGTAGAGAAACTCCAGTTAAGGAAAGACTGGCCCCAAGCCCCACCACTTTATTCACTCCCTCTCAAAGGAGAAGTAATCACGTACTTGATAGGTCAGTTTGCGAGGAGTAGTTGAGCATGTTCAGCTCATCCCTTTTCTTTCTGTTTTTATTTGATAATTATGACTGTGTAAATCTGTCTAATCCTCAGAGGAGACGTAAGAAAGTCATTTAAATGCAAATTAAGTCTTATTCTACATTCAGCTTGATCAAAATGACATTTTGATTTCTCCGCATTGATCATTCCTATCTTATTTCTGTATTGTTTCTGAAGGTGGACTCAGGAAAAAAGGTATTATGTACTGGCCCCTAAAAACTACATCATCACTCAGACTTAATGTGGACCTTCATCAGAACATTCTGGAATTTGAATTTGAAAGCCTAATTGTCTCTTTTAAATTTAAACATGACTGTGGACTTCAATGATTTCTCTTTTCATTATTTACAGGGCCTTGCTGAGTCTCCTTCATTTTACTCTGTCTCATACATTAGTTTTTCCAAGCTCATATATTTATATCTAACTTGCTATAGTCAGTTATTAATTCTGTAATTTTAAATTGTGGTAACCAACATTGCAGGACTCAGGGGTCACCATTTGTTTTATTGTTTTCATATGCCCCATCAGTTCTTCCTGGAACCTCCAAACTTGGCTGTGATCTCTTCTCTTGTGGAATCCCAAAGCACTTTGAATCTTACCATATTAGATCTCTATTGCTATGCAAACAAGTTACCCAAAACGTAGCAGCTTAAGACAATAATAAACATTTATGTTCTCACTCAGTTTCTGTGCATCAAAAATCTAGGAAAAGTTTACCTGGGTGATTCTGGTTCAGGGTCTCTCCCAAGGTTACAGTGAAGAAGTTGGCCAGGGCTGCAGTCATCTGAAGGCTACATGGGGCCTGGGGATATCCATTTCCAAAATGGCCCACTCGTAAGGCTGATAACAGGAAGTCTCAGTCCCTCACTAGCTGTTGGCAGAAGGCCTTAGTTCATTGCCATGTAAACCTCTCTATAGGGCTGTGAGATGAACTTAGGAAATGGCAACTGACTTCCCCTAGAGGGGGTGATCCAACAAAGCAAGGCAGAAGCTGCAATATTTTTCATTACTTAGCTTTAGAAGTCATTTCCACAATATGCTATTGGTTACAGAGGTCAGCCCTGTTCAATGTGGAAGCAGACTGCATTATAGTAGAATTATTGGGGTTTATCTTGGAGCCTGGCTACTATACTCACCTAAGCTTTAAAGTATATTTATTTAATTCTGTGTTTTACTCATCTAAATTACTGAACTATTTAAATGAACATTCTCTGTTAGCCATTACTATACTTTCCCTTTTTGCTGTTACTCAATGTTGGTAGAGCTGCATGCCCTTCTTGAAAGGGGCCAAGCATTTTATTGTCCCTTTAAGATGTAACAGCAAATCAGACTATTGTTTTTAGGGAACACCCTCCACACTCTGATTCCTAAGTTTCTTTCCTTGGGACTCAAAACAGTAAGCTGGATCAATAAAAATTGTTGTGTATCCTACAATTGGGGGAAAAAATGTTTAAGTTCACATGAAACGACTATTAAAATTAACGAAGGGGCTTCCCTGGTGACGCAGTGGTTGAGGGTCCGCCTGCCGATGCAGGTGACGCGGGTTCGTGCCCCGGTCTGGGAAGATCCCACATGCCGCAGAGAGGCTAGGCCCGTGAGCCATGGCCGCTGAGCCTGCGGGTCCGGAGCCTGTGCTCCGCAACGTGAGAGGCCGCAACGGGAGAGGCCACAGCAGTGAGGGGCCCACGTACCGCAAAAAAAAAAAAAAAAAATTAACGAAGTATCTGTTCACAAAATAAGCCTTAAAATTTTTAAGGCTTGGTTATCATACAGAACATATTCTCAGACCATGACGTAATTAAATAAGTAACAAAAGGATAACTAAAAAAGAAGCTACAGTTCTCAACTCATTTCATGAGAATAGCATTATCTGGACACCAAAACCATGTGTGGAGAGAACAAGAAAAGAAAATTACAGGACAACTTCATTAATAATTATAGATAAGAATTCCTAACAAAAAAATCAACAAAACAATTCCAAAAATATATCAAAAAGATAATACACCAATATCATGTTGGGTTTATCACAAAAATACAGTACAATGTTGATTTGCTTTAGAAAGTCAAATAATAGAACTAATAAATTGAAGAAATAAAACCATATCATCTCAAAAGATGCAGAAATAGCATTCAATAAAATTAAACATCTATTCATGATCTAAATCACCAGTGGACTAATAACAGAAGGGACCTTTTTTAACCAAATAAGGGACTCCTATTAAAAAATCCTACAACATATATTCTTAAATGATAAGCAACAACAAATCCAATAAATTATTGAAGGTCTTTATGGAGAACATTATAAAAATATACGAAAAGGCATTAAAGATAAACTAAATAACTGATCTTGGATAGTAAGATTTAATACTATGAAGATTTCAATTTTCTCCAACTTGATTTATACCTTAGATTCAATACAATTCCAGGTAAAACTGCAAAAGGATTTCCCATGAAACTTGACAAGGTGAATCTAAAATTTATGAATACTTAGGTGTGAATATAGAAAAAAAAGGAGAAAAATGACCCCTATGTCACTCCATAAATAACAAATAATTTTAAAAGGTTTAAAAATATAAATGTGAAAAGCAAAACTGCAAGAGGTTTTAGGACAACATAGGATAATATTTTTGTAACATTAGAGGTGATTTAATGAACAAAACGTAAAACTATTGATAAATTTCAAAACAAAATTAAAGATTTTCATAAAAGACACAATAAAGAAGATTAACTACAAATGGGAAAGGATATTTGCTCATAACTGACAAGGTCTAATATTCAGAGTATAAGAAATTCTCCTACAAATCAATATTGAAAAGAAAAACAAACCAATAGAAAAACAGACAGCAGACTTAGGTACTTCCAAAAGAAGAAATCCAAGTGGCCAATAAGCAAAGGGAAAGGTGAGCAACTTCATTAGTATTCACGGAAAGCAAACTAAGAACACAATGAGATACAACAACAAATGCACTAGATTGGCAAAATTCAAAGTCCACAGTGGGAGGGTTGGCATAGATTTGAAACAATAGGAACTGTCATACACTGCTCTTGGGTGTGTAAATTGGTACAACAACTTTGGAAAACAGTCTGGAACTATGTAATAAAATTAAGTATAGGCATAACTAGCAATTCTACTTCTAAAAATATACTGTAGAGAAATCCTTAAATGTGCATTGCAAACATGTGTAAGAAAATTTCTAGCTGAACAGCACATAACAATAAAGAAAAAGAAATACCTCAAATTCCCATCCATGGTAAAATGTATTAATAAGCTGTTGTATATTCATTATTCATACAATGAAATACCATACAACACTGAACATAAAAGAACTACATCTACACATGACAACACGGACAAATCTCAAAACACAATATTTGCTGAAAGAAGTCAAGAAGTATTCGCACATTTCTTTCAAATAAAATTCTAGAGCCATCTAAACTAACCAAGAGACTTTTGAACAAAACATATAGATTATAAAGAAAATGAAGGGAGATATTAGATCAAAATTCATCCTACAGATTACCTCTGGGACAAAGTCATGGGAGGGATTCAACTTGGGAGGAAGAAAACTGAGGACTTCTAAAGTACTGGTAATATTTTATTTCTTAACTTTGTGCTACCAATAGGGACGTTTATTTTATTTTTTTAAACTGAACATATGTGAATTTATAGACTCTTTGGTATGTACGAAGTGATTCTAAATAAAAAGTTTAAATATAAGTTTTATAACAGTTATTTTAGAATGGTGAACATCTTTAGAAATTGAATTATCAAATTATTATTTTTTTTTTGTGGTACGCGGGCCACTCACTGTTGTGGCCTCTCCCATTGCGGAGCACAGGCTCTGGACGCGCAGCTCAGCGGCCATGGCTCACGGGCCCAGCCGCTCCGCGGCATGTGGGATCTTCCCGGACCAGGGCATGAACCCGTGTCCCCTGCATCGGCAGGCGGACTCTCAACCACTGCACCACCAGGGAAGCCCAAAGAATATAAATTTTAAAGAAAATCCTATTTGGCTCAGGAAGTCTGTATTTTAGTCTGAAGTTTAAAATTATATTTAAAATAATCCATCTTTCTTATATTATTTTAATAGTTATTCTGTATCCTTAAACTACTTTCAGAATATTTTAGAATGGAAAAGGTGGATTGTTTTAAATGGATATATAATATAAGCCATGTCATACTGTTATTTTGTCACAAGAGGGACTAGATAGTCAAAAAGTACGTTTTTCCCTTTTGGTCTTAAAAATATCTTTCTATGTTAACATGTATGTTTTATACACTGTGTATTACTGTCAGTGTATGTGTTGTAGATTGTAGTATGGTTATATATATTTCATATCAGCAAAAATGTAAGAGAAATACTAGTTTACCATTTCACTTCTGAATAGATAGAAACTGTGTAGAAATTATTTAACTTATTAAGGTATTGTTGTTTTTCGGTAAGTAGAAGTAATAAATAGAATCCAAGTCAACATCCCCTGGTTGCTAATACTTTTTGGATCAAATCTGGGTGAAAGAAGGGAAGGAAAGAGTAGGGAAGAAGGAAGGAGAAAAAGAGTTTATTTTTGCTTTTTACCATACCACAACTCCCTCTAGTTTACTTGACCAGGAAAAGTAGATTAACCATAGTAAAGAAAGAAAAAAATGTTATTTTCATTTATTTTACCTTGACTTTTGAAAATATACATTGGTAGTATGGACCAATAAATGTTCTGTTCTAATTTATAATGATGCATGAAACCATCATACTTCTCTTTAAGAAAGTAAAAGGATTATTTTTTGTGACACTATCCATTCTGCAGAAGCTTTGGGAGGTCAGTTCACATGTGAGGCACTACTATTTCCCCAGGTGCCATTTTCTTCCTCTTTTTATCAGTCCTTTGAACACCTGGAAGGGGCTGGTTTCTCACTTCTTCTGCTTGTCTGGGACTTTCCCTGAGCATTTTCCTCCATCCCGGGATGGCTTCTACCTTACCCCTTCCCTGGAGTTATAACGGGGAGTGGTCCATGAAGGAATTTAAGGGCTCAAGGAATAAAAATCACAACAGTTTAATATTTTTATGTATTAACCATTTATACTCAGACATAAGCCCTAAATCATACAGACAAATGTATTCAGTTTTTTTTTTTTTAATTTCTATGGTAATAAATTACCACAAACTCCTGGACTTAAACCAACACAAATTATATTATCTTACAATTGTATAGGTCAGAAGTCCAGGATATCCTCACCAGTCACCAAATACCATTCTAGACCAGCGGTCCCCAACATTTTTGGCACCAGGGACCAGTTTCATGGAAGACAATTGTCCCACAGTGGAGATGGTTCAGGGAGTAATGCAAGCGATGGAGAGCGGCAGATGAGGCTTCGCTAGCTGGCCCTCCACTCACCTCCTGCCATGCGGCCCAGTTCCTAGCAAGTCCCGAATGGACGGATACCGGTCCATGGCCTGGGGGTTGGGGGCCCCTGTTGCAGACAACTTTGATATGATTGATGGCTAGCTAGTGGGTGGCTCCTAAAATTCCTTCTGTAAGCTGCTGTGGGATTTCCCTTTCACCTAGTCTATCAGCAGGATACAGAGGAAGTCAAGAGATTAGCAGGCTGTGCTCCTTGGAGGCTCTAGGGAAGAATTCATTTCCTGCTCATTTTAGATGTTGGCAAAATTCGGTTCCTTTTGATTGTAGGATGTAGGTCCTCATTTTCTTTTAAGAATGTTTGGAGGCCACAGCGTTGCTTGATTTGTGACTTTCTCCTCCATCTTCCAGACTAGCAATGGTGGGTTAGGTCCTTCTCTGATTGCAGCTCTCTGACCCACTTTTCTTCAGTCATCTTCCACTTTTAGGACTCCTCTGACTACACTGAGCCCACCCAGATAATCTAGGATAATCTTCTCATCTCAAGGTTTTTATTAATCCCATCTGCACAGTCCCTTTTGCTATGTAAGGCAAATGATTTACAGATTCTATAGATTATGACAAGGACATCCTTTATGGTGGCAGAGGAGGAGTGACCATTATTTTGACCACAAGGAAAATAACTGCTTAAGTGAGGAGTCTGTAAATCTACTTATGTGAATAAAAATTATTTTAAAATATCATGAAGACATTTTTCTTTTTTTCCCAACAGTCATTATTTATAATTACATCAGAAGACTTAAAGCACAACTGATATGCAAAGTTTCCTATGACTCTTGACCATTCACTCTATGCTAATTTTATAGCCCAATATGTTTCCCAATTGAATGTCAAGTTGAAAAATATGTAGTCAGTTTATTATCATGAAATCCAGAAGTGAAAACAATAGGCACCACTTAGGAGGGTGTGATTTTCAGAAACTTGAAGAACGGAGGCAGAGGTATGGATAGGTGAAGAATAAGCACTAAGTATTTTGTTTGTTTGTTTTTGGTTTTGCTTTTTTGCAGTATGCGGGCCTCTCACTGTTGTGGCCTTTCCCGTTGCGGAGCTCAGGCTCCGGACGCGCAGGCTCAGCGGCCATGGCTCACGGGCCCAGCCGCTCCGCGGCATGTGGGATCTTCCTGGACCGGGGCATGAACCCGTGTCCCCTGCATCGGCAGGCGGACTCTCAACCACTGCGCCATCAAGGAAGCCCACTAAGTTTTTTTTTTTTTTTTCCAGATTTTCCCGTATTGGTCATACTGTTGTCTAAAAGACAGTCCTGTAAGATCATACATACAATGCTATCTATATTGACTAGCAAAACGAAGGGCCAACCCGAGAAGGAAGATAGATGTGAATCAGCAGAAAAGAAGGCTGAATTAGATTTAAAAAAAAAAAAAAGAAGAAGAATAACATGTGTCTATTCCTACCAATATCATTGGAGGGTAAGCTCCCCATGAGGTTCACTTCCTATTTTTAACATCCTTGTATACACAGCACTAAGCACAGTACCTGGCATATTGAACACATTAAATAAATATTAACTATCTTCAAATTAATTGTTTTAATTAGAATTAAACAATATTTATAAATTTTTTTATGTGTAAGATACAGTAATAAAAGTCCCTCATGTTTCCATTGTTCTCTATACTTTTCAGAGCTTTTTAAATGAATTATTTACCTAATAATGACATGAGGAACATTGATAAGACCTGGTAGTTAAGGCAAAAACTTGGCATCAAGAAAAATGAGAGAACTTTGTCCTCTACTATTCGTATAATATTAAATCCTTGTTATGTAACTGGCTCGTTTGTGGGTTCGAAAAGTTGCTAGGCGTTTGCAGATGCCTGTTCCCTTGGTTTGGGTAAAAACTCAGGGCTTGTGAACAGTAAAAATATTTTTAGAAAAAAGTTACCTAGATAAATAGGCATCACTCCCATCTGCTGTAGCCCGTGTGACACTATTTAAGCAGGCAGTGACATGCTGAAGAGCAGGAAATAGGTTTTAACCTGGAGGTCCCGGTGCTTAGTGCAGTTTCTCAGATAAAATACTAAGTGAATATAGGAGAAAATGAGAAACCTGCAGCGTTATGGTAGCAGAGACATTTGAGCACCTACTGTGACCTAGCCCTGAGCCACACTCTGCAAGGATTCATTTAATCCTCATCCAGCATAAGAGGTTGTGGGATCTTAGTTCCTGGACAAGGGATCGAACCCGGGCCCTCGGCAGTGAGAGCGCAGAGTCCTAACCACGGACTGCCAGGGAATTCCTTCAAACGACAGTACAATCTTAAGCAAAGGTAATGTCGTTTCTCTAGTGCTTCAATCAGCCTGGGAAGAGTCTGCTCATCACTGATATCCAAAATTTCGCAGGATGGCAAAGGTGGAAAACTCTGCAAAACCACTTCTGAAACCAGTGGTTCTGTACTGAGTTATTAAAAATAATAAAAATTTACACAGGAGAGAGAGTTATTCAAACAAGTTTAACACTGTGATAAGAGCCCCAGTCCAGTTAACATTGTACCTTGTTGGGTTGTCATAATACTTCCTTAAAAATGTGTTATAAAGAAGGACAAATGAAAAACAGTTATAGTATATAATAAAAGAAATGTCACTTATAAAAAAAAATCCTTGTCAATCTGACAGTACTTAATTATAGGTTTTTGAAAGCAAAGACTACTTCTGACTTATTGATCCCAAGACAGCCACAAAAGGAATCATACAGAGTAGGTACATAGTAAATGATAATAGGGAAAAAAACATAGACTTTTTTGTAGTTTTTATTTATTTTTGGTGTTTAAAGTATTTAGTATAATACTGACAATATAATGCAAGTAATTAGAAAGAACAAAAGAAGCTATTGGAAATGTTCTGAAGCAAACCTTTTTTAACTCTTTAAGCTGTTGAATATTGACAAAGTTGTCTTGTGAGGTAATTAGTTCATCACTGAGATTTTCAAGTGATGAGATTTATCATTGCTGGTCAAAAATTGAAGCAGAAATTCTTACATTTGGTGCGAGAATTAACTTTAAGACTCTTTCCTATTCCAAAACTATTTGACTACTGGTAATGTTCTATTTCTTGATCTGGGTACTTATTGTGCTTATAATCTGTATATGTCTCATATTGTTCACTTATAAAATACTTATCCTCTTTTCTGTGTGCATCTTATGCCAATAAAAAGCCTAACAAACCTGTAAGTCAACTCCCTTCAGCTGTGAGATAAGTCACTTATTTACATAGCCTTCTTAGCTTCTCCCTATTTCTATCTTCATTAAGAAGACTGAAAACATCTTTTAATTCCAAGGCCAGTGTATATTATGCATTCACAGCTCTTGGACCTCTTCTGTTAGGATTTTGACTTGATAGCACCAAGTGATGGCAATAACAAATCAAATTAAAATGTTGCTTTTTAAAGAGATAATTTATAGAACATACAAACTGTAAGGCCTCCTGTAGGATTTTTTTAACTTTATTTTAATAATGAAGTATTTTTTTCCCAAACAATATTTGAGTACATATAACAAACATAGACCATCTCATACAAAGCTTCTCTAGGTAAAATCTGAGTGAAGACCTGAGACGCACACTTACCCCACATTCAGTCTTGGCATCAGCATCCTTTCCTCTCCCTCCTTCACCAGGAGAACCATTCTAAGGGAGAGGTTGGGGAAAACTGCTGACCTAGTGCAATCTTCCTCAATTAACAGAGGAATACACTCAAATCTGAAGACGGGAAAGGGATTTACCCAAACTAAACACTCAGCAGATTGTTTCATCTGGGCTATTTGATTTTGGATAAGTTATTTAATTTCTCTAAGCCTAAGTATCCTCAGATGTAAAATGGAGGTAGTCAAACCTACTTCAACAGATGAATAGATAAGAGATGGTGTCTAATGCATAGTGGGTGCTGATGAATGAGAACTATCACAGTTATTCCAACTCCAGAAGAAAGCCCCCAGATTTGCATGAAATAAAAGAGCAAAACTAATGATTGATAACTTGGACTTTAGCTTAAAAATGTTCTTTTTCGCTTGTTTCAGGAAAGTAGTAGATCATCCAAAAAGGAGATTTGGTATCCCCATGGATCGGATTGGTAGAAACCGGCTTTCAAATTCCAGAGGCTAATTGATTCCAATCGTGAGTACAATTTGAAGAAATATAATACCTGCAGGCTTTGATTAACATTTCACAATGGGCTAACTGATCCATCTTGGTTTGTAAATCCCCCTTTTGATTCCTTAGCTTATAAATTTACTTTTTCAAACATTTCTGTACTTGATTAGTATATAGATGCTAAATAATTTAAATGACATTAAAAAAAATTCCTAGACCTACTTCACCCTAAAATAAAAGATTTAGTTATTCTCACAGACTTCTATGTAATTATTGAATATTAATATGCAAATATTAAAATTCTAATAAACAATAAGTCACTTTCATAAATATAGATAAATGTGTAGCAATCCCTCTACTATGAAGAAGACACATTCTAGTGACACACACAATTTTGTTGCTAATAACTACATTACCAGAATTATCATCATGAACACAGGAGAGAGAATGGTGTCCCAGAAAGGGTATTAGCCAAGGAATCAGGACATATAATCCAAATCCTGGTTCTGTCATTCATTATCTCATTTCTATCAAGATACCTTATTTCTCTACAGGTTGTACATTTAGATAATAACATAAGGGTATTGTAGACATTAAATTAGATTCTTGTACTAGTCCTAGAATGTATCGGACACACAATACGTGCAAGTGATAACAGCTTATATTACAGTTCTGAAAATTAACTCTGTGCAGAGTCCTATACTAGTGCTATACATGCATTGTTTAATTTACTCATCATGTTCCATAAAGTAAGTACTGTTACTATCCCAACATCTTGAGAAGCAGTACAGTATAAGGGGTAAAAGTGCCAGGTAGAGAGGTCAGGCTTTTTGGGTCAAATCCCAGGTCATCTATCTGTTAGCTGTGGCAACTTGCTTAAAGTCTAAAAACCTCTTTCATAAAATGAGGACAAAAATAATTTCTACCACATTGCATTGTCCTGAGGATAAATGAATTGATATACATTAAGCACTTAGAATTGTGCCTGACATGTGTTAAGCACTCAATAATTATTATACAAATAAGTGGAAAGCTTAGATATATTAATTAACCCACAATGCTACATAGCTAGTAATTGATACAAGTATAACTCAATTCCAGAAAGCTTAAATTGTAAGCTTATATTTTAAACAATATATTTAATCACACATATTATATGTTTTAAACACTGAATATTTGTTGCATATAAAATCTAGGCAATGTATTTTCTCCCAGTAGGGCTTACAGAGGGTGCATTCTTCCTCGCAAATAGATAAGACAACCCAGAACTGCTTTGACAATTTCAGGCTACAGAGAGAGGACTCTGCTTTCTGCTTTTCTCAAGAATCCTCAGACCAGTGATGCCCCAAAAGCATCACATTAGCCTTGATCCTCTTTTAATTTGTCATGTCATTTTTTTCTCCTCATCAAATACTCTCAACCACAATGAAAAGTCAATGTTTTACCTCTACTTTCTCATTCTCAGAATGACTTAATTAAAATAAATATTTTTCTCTGTGGAGTCGTTGATCAATGCAGTTAAGAAGTTACTGAATGTCCATAAATACGGGAGGACTTACTGAATACAGCCAACATCACTGCCTTTTTCAGCAGCACCATCTTCAAAACTCAGACTGAACTGTATTTCTATCTAGAGATATACCAAGTATGGTCACTCTTGGGGCTGTTAACAATCACCACATTATATTTGAGTAGGAACTAACTGCTATCAAAAATCAAGTAACTCCTTGAAATTAGGGCCACAATCCTGTAGTTTCTTGAAGTATTGAGAACGTTATGACACTGAGGTTAAAATAATTAAGTTCAATTGGTTTCCACATGTATCCTATCACCTTTGCAACCCTTCATTATCACCCATTTTAGTATTTCTGAATTCAACCAAAACAGGTTATGATAAAAAAAATCATACAAGAAGCTCATTTTTTCTATAAATTTTTATATGAAGTTTTAGACCATGAAAACTCCAGAGAGCTACTAAACTACAAAAAGGCTGTTGAATTAACATAATGTTTTCTGCATCACTGTTGAGTGAAATCCAAATTAGTATATTATGTCCTTCACTTAACAGACTTTACAGAGTATCATGACAATCACTGTCCTTATTATTATAACCTCAAGAGAGTAATATCACAAAAAAATATGTTTAGCAAAGAACTTACCATCACATATTTTCTCTTCCTTTTTTCAATCATTGTGTGTTCACCTGCTCAACCATCGTTTCTATTCCTTACTTCCTGCTACTATCACCAAGATTTCTCAGACATTTTTTGACTCCCTCATGTGAAATTTCATGTTTTATATTTATGAATAATAAAGGCCATCAAAATATATTTCTGATTTCCATTCAACTTTTCAAAATTATTTTTGCTATGTTATTTCTTATTGTCACAATATTCCCTTGAATTAAACAGATGTAATATGTGAATCATTTAATAGATAACTTGAGTCATTAAATAGTGTTCACATAATCATGCAGCTAAATATTTTGAACATATTCTGAACATTTAGGTTAAAAGAACATAAAGTCTCATTTAACCTAAATCTTTTTTTTTTTTTTTTTAACGAATGAGAACACGGGCTTTGAGAGGAAATTGATTTGCCCAAAATTTTACAGACTTTTGGACAAAGAAAGATCCAGGACCCAGTCTCTGGACTTCTAAGCCAACATTCTCTTCATGACCCATAAGGCCTGTGTGCTAAATTGTTATTGCCCACTTCACTGATTAACCATTTCTTAAGGAAACAGAAACGGTATCTCAGACTTTATGAAAATCTTTGTTTCACTTCTGTGGGAGTTGACATACACTCATTTGGAGCAATTTTATTTGTGGGTTTTCACCTTCTGGGTTTCAATATAAGTCTTCACACTAAAAATGAAACTGATAGTAATCATGGAAGTTTTTCTTGGTTTGAAATCAAGTCTAGATACAGCTGCTGTGTGTTACTTAGTTTCCAGAACAAATGCTAATCTCTTCCCTGATAGGCATTTTGGAAAGGAAGATAATCTGATTTTTACACAATGTCCTCCTCAAATCATTAATGTTTTGGACCCAAGTTTTGAGTTTTTAATAGGCTTCAGTTCTAAGCAACTTGAATTAAGAGTGGTAAAGTTTCATAACTTCTCTAGATGTAATTAGCAAGTTCTAGGTTGCTGCCGTTGAAATCAGAGTGCCCACTTGATGAAATGTGATAGAAATATGACCATTAATTGTGCTACCCCGGCTGCCACGTGCCTTAAGACTTTTAATAATTTGAGGCAAATGCTGCTGTATTATACTGACAATTTTTATTTTAGAACAATATTGACACTATCATTCAGATAAATTAACGTAACTCGCAAATAACAGAAATATTGTGTTTAAATACCAGTATATGGTTGGACCCTTTAAAAAGAGCAAGATGTACGATAATTATTAACATGTTAATATAACAATAGAAGTAATAATCAGATTTTCTTTATCTTTCACTTGTCATGGCAACATCCTTTGAACCAAGACTGAAAACTCAAAATAAATAGAGGTACTGGAAGAATGGAAGTGTGGTTTCAGCATAAGCGCCTAGCTGTTACATTAAAAATATCCTTTTTCAATAAATTTTGATCTGAAATTATCATTTTGCATTATTGTCTCTGCAATAAAAATATGGTGCATAAGTAAAACCTATAATGAAACCTCATGTAATTAGAGTTTTAGCTCTTCTCCACTGAAGTTGATGAGTTTCCCCTTACCTACAGAGTTCAGATTAGTTTAACATTTTCAACTTTCATTTTTGCAGACACAATTTCCTTGGGTGAAATGTCACAGAAATACGGAAGATGCTGCAGTGAAGTTCTTCACACTCCACAATGATTAAACTTCTAAGGAACCTTCTGTAATCCTTTCCAGAGCTTTAACTTCAGTTCATCACATCACAGTATTGTTGTAACTTCAATTAAATTGTGCAGATAATTTCAATGTATGGATATATTTTAAATATATATTTTAGTTACTCATGAACGGTTACTTGGCCCCAAACCTTACTTTTCTAAGAAACAGAATACAGTGAAACGCTTTCTATGTGCATTTACCATTTACATATATTACTGAAGAATAGTAACTGAAGACTGATTTCTTTCAGTAAAATTTAGGTACAATCCAGTTGTTCACCATTGTTCATCCAGTAAAATTTAGGTACAATCCAGTTGTTCATCAAGGAAAGACAATGCTATATAGTTTCTCTTGAAGTTTTACTTCTCTCGTATCCTTTGTCTGTGAGGCTCTTGGGTAATGATTATGAAACTAGACTTCTCTTATATTCAAATGTCAATCCGGTTCAACCAAATAAAACACAGTCCCAGTTCCAGAAACAAGAGAAAAATGTCTCTGAGCAGAAAAAAACAGCAGTAATTAAGCCCATAAACTTTATTCTCCCAATGAACTGAGAAACACTGCAGGCCGGAGTACATTGACTTAGAACTAGGAAACGAAGGATATTACTCATTTGCCAAGTTTGGCTATCTCATGTCCCCTAACAACTTTCCATTTCTCTAAATTACAACTTATAGTTAATTAAGAGTAGCACTGGCTGATTATGAGAACAACTACACACAGAAGTAACAGATGAAAGTATGGGGAAGTCAAAGAATCACCAAGTAGGAAACCACCAAAGCACTTGGGGCCAATTAAGTTCACCTAATTGTAGCACAGTATATTTTAGCACATTACAATAAACAGTCTTTTTGTTGTTAATCACTCATCTAAGAATCCATTTAATTTGTTTCATATACTGTGTTTAATAAAGCATTGAAGAATATATGAGAATGATTTCTTTAAAAAGATTCAAATTATTTTTAATTGGCCTATGAAAGCATAAGTTTTGGTATTCTGGAAAGCTCAACTCTCAGCAAAACTGTGTTGTTCTTGTAATTTAGATGCATAAGCCCATTGTGCATTGGATATGCTTTCAAAACATAAAGATAACTTATTCCTTGGACCAGAGATTTAGCATAAGTCAGCAGAAATTTAAAAACCCTCTGAAAACACTTCTTTAAACCCTAGTAATCACTGTCAAACAGACCTGATATGTGGGAAGAAAAAAAGTTCGGTCAGCAAAGCAAAGGTTTATTTTAGCCTAAGAAGGAAGACTGTGATGAGAAGGTATAGTCATATTAGAAGAAGGGGAGAGAAATGGGTTGTTGTTGATCTTACCTAAAAATGAATTAATGTACGATCCAAAGAACAAAATAAACTCAGACATAGAGATGAACATATGCACTTAGAATACAAAGTGGTTTTGCATATAACTTCTCCTTGAGGGGGGAAATGTTCTAACTGCTGAAAAACTTTAAGCTTAGGAAAAAACTGAAAATGAATGATTCTTTTAATTGTAATAGAGGAGCCTTAGCAAAGAGAACTGAATTTTGAGAAATCTCACTGATTCTTCAATTTCTGTTCATAAACTTACATTAGAAAGTTAGTGGTACATGGACAGATATACTGCAGGACTCATTATTTGAAAGAATTATTTAAGTTATAATTGCTCTTGCCCACCTTTCCCAACTTTCTGATGAATTATAGAAATATGTCTAATTCCTTAGAAGCTCTTTCTTTCCTTTTTCTCCCCTTTGGATATTTGTCAGCTGCTAATCCAACTGGGTACTGTTGGTTCACACTTTGACAAAAGGTATTAAAACCTACTTTAACCTAAAAATTTCTCATGATAAAGATTTAAAGTTGGATTAAACAAATTGATTTCCTATCTTCTATAATTTTTAAATTCAAAATTATGCCTATGGCCTCCATTTTAACTAAAGTAAGAAGTCACAGTGTATCGATTTATACTCTATTCTAATGTGTAATGCATTTGTCTCATAGCATATACACAAGACTTACATGAAGAGAAAAAGAATACACAAGACTTACATGAAGAAAAAAAGAAAAGTGTTTTCTCCACTTATAACTATTTTATTTCATATTTTAACTTTTACCACTACTTTATACAGAATAGAAAATAAGTCAGCGGTATTCTAGTTTAAAATAAGGCATCCTTTTAACATAGCAGGAAATTTAAGACATAATTTCTGTTAAGAACATGACGAATCATCTCATCTATTTGTATAACCCATTGTATATTACTAAATCCAGCTATATTTCATTGAAAGTCACCAGCTTAAAGGGACTTTTCATTTAGTTTCAAAGAAATAGATTACTTTTTATTTTTCTTTGTTCCTGTAAAAAGCTTCATACAGCAAACTGTGAATATGGATTTCTGAGTTCTGGTGTTAATTATATAACCAGTTTTTCATGGGGGATATTAATTCCTGGTTACATACACAAAAAAAATATCTAGCAAATTCTACCTTTAATCTACAGATATCTTTAGGGAATTAAACTTCTTAAAGCAAATTATAAAAAGAAAACAAATTATAAACAGATGACTTTCTCTAAAAGGAAGAAGTATCAAAACCTTTTTTGAATGACATTACCCCTAAAGTTTACAAATGCATAAATATTGTTCAACTGCTCCAAAGTTAATAAACGTGAGATGATGAAAACAGGAGTTTTGTTTTCTTTATGATAATATCATAATTTATGTTCACAACAGGTGTAAATACGTGGGAACATTCAGGCATTATTGAGCAATGAATATTTATGTACATTTAAGTGGCTCCTAACAAGTGTATTTAAAGCACTACAGGCATGTTACTCAACTTGGTCAGTTTCATGTATTTTTTAATTTTTTTTTAGCTTAAGCAATATTGTTCATTCTAGCTCATGAGATAGTCTTATCTTTAAGCACCACACAATTAACATCATGTAGATAAACTGCATTTCCCCTGTTCTGTGACGTAAGGGAATGCCAGTAGGCTCATCTGGCCAGCTAGTCATTGATGTTCTTTAATTATAAAGTTACTTCGACTATGCTTCTGTGCCACAACAGGTGGCAAACAAGAATGAAATTGGATTCCCAGCCTTGAATTGATTAAATAAGTTTGCTCAGACGAGATGTAAACAAGAGCAGTTTGATGTGAAAACGTGGGGGAAAAAATGAAGGAAAATCCAATGAGTTTTTGTTTTGTTTTACTTGACGTTTTTGGTACACTGAGTCTAGTCTCTCACAGACATGCTGAGAACCTCAAATAATTTCTGATATTGTGGAGGAGGCAGAGATGAGAATTAAAGGACCCAAAAGCAAATTGTTCTGTACAAAAATTTTCTTAATATCTATCTCTGAAACTTCTAATACATCTTTCTCCTAGAGTTCGATAAACAATAGATTTCTGCTTCTTAGTAATGTATTCATTTGGTTGTAGTAGTCTCAGTGACAATTGTCCTGATGAACAGAAAAGAGATAGTAGCCAGCATAATCACAAAAAAAGAGAAAAGACAATGATGCACATTTTCTATAAATTGAGACAATATAATTTAATTTTCCAAGACATTTTCTAAAATATTTTAAATAAATTTAATAAAATATAATTTCTCATATAAATTGGGACAATATAATTTAATTTTCAAAGACACTGTCTAAAATATTTTAATTGATAGCTCAACAGCCTAGTCATCTCTGGACAAAACTATATGTAGACAATGAATTTATGAAAAGCATACAATAGATAACAGCACTCCCAACTTCAGGTCTACAAAGCCATTCTGATCGTCCCATGCCATTCAAAAGTGCAACTGATTTGTCATCATTATTCACAACATAAGTTTTAAGCATGTAATATGCTGTAATATTATTTAATAATAAATTCTGCCACCGTTTCTTTATGCTTGAAATAGCTACAATCTTTAAGCAGTAAAGTGAGTAGATATATAATTTTGTCTAATGTTCTTATCTTTTTTGGCATCCAGAGGAAAAACTTTAGACACAGTATTTCCAAAAGCAAGCTAAAAAATAAACAAAACAAAATCTTTATTAGGAAGATTTTTGATAAAATGGTACATTTGAATAAAATAGTTTATGTACACCTGAGTATGAGAGAAAGTTTTCTAAAACGAATGTTCAAATGGTAGTTATTAGCCTCATGTGGATCTTTAAATTAATTAAAATTAAATCAAATGTGAAAATTCAGCTTCTCTATCACACTAGCCAACTTGCAAGTGCTCAGTAATGCATAGTGGCCTGTAACTACCGTAATGGGCAGTGCAAATTAGAGAATGGTCACATCATCAAAGAAAGTTCTATTGGACAGCACTGTTCCACATTATAATGCATATAACGCAGTTCAGAGACTACAGTAAGACACACCCTTCTATTTAAGAGTTGGGGTAAGTTAAGTCCCAAAGGGGAAGTCACATAAGTAAAATCAGTGACAAATATGCTTCTATTTACTGGAGAAAAAAGAAGGAAGAAAATTTAAAGTTTACTTTGCAGACCACCAAATGATATTTAAATAATTTGATCATCACATTGAGTCTTCACATTCTGATCATAAAGGGATGTTTCAGAAAAATCAAACCAATTTGAACAGCATTTTAATCTTCAAATGAATGAATGAGTCATTTTAAATCTTCTGTGGGCTGTTCCCAATCAATTGTCCAACTTACGTTAGCTTCATCTAATTAATTACAAATTTCTCTAATTTCCTTCAATCTAAATAGTTTATAAAATGAAGACCTTGGGGAGATGGGTCTTCAATTCACTATTGATTAATAGGATGCACAATAAAAATGAGTTGAAAAACTCAGTAAAGACACTCTTTGCCATAAATGATAAAAGTCTCTCGGGCTTCCCTGGTGGCACAGTGGTTGGGGGTCTGCCTGCCAATGCAGGGGACACGGGTTCGTGCCCCGGTCCGGGAGGATCCCACATGCCGCAGAGTGGCTGGGCCCGTGAGCCATGGCCGCTGGGCCTGCGCGTCCGGAGCCTGTGCTCCGCAACGGGAGAGGCCACAACAGTGAGGGGCACGCGTATCGCAAAAAAAAAAAAAAAAAAAAATCTATCTTCCTGCCTAGGTTTCTCTCCCTACCTCCACTCATTCTGTAAACTGTGAACCTAGCGCTCATCAGTGCAAACACATAGAGTGTTATGATAGCACTCAGAGTCTACTTTTCATTCCCAAAAGAGCCAGCGTTTTCTTTAAACAAAACCACATTCAAATCCTATGCAAGCAGAAGTTTATTTTCAGACAGTAAACGGAAGAACTTGGCCTGCTAATCCAATCTTCTTTTTATAGTATTTTGGAAAGTCCCTTTCTGCCCTCTGGATATCTTTGAATATCTCAGTCTGGAAGGAAAAAGAAATCTACACATATCCTAGATTTATACCACAAGAGCGGCTCAATTAAGTATGCACTGGAACATAGTTTGGAAATTTTCTGGACCAGTTGAAGGGAACTTTCATGAATGGTATCCCCAGTAGAGCCAACTCCTCAATGCTTATTTATCATTTATGTGAAGGAAAACCCTAGCCAGCATTCTGGTGTCTCTTGATGTCTATCTGGTTAAGTCTTGTAATCCCCATTTTTAGCATGATGCTAGGTGTTGGACAGTTATATTTTTAACGAATGGAAGAATTTAGCAGCGGTCGGTCAACTATATATTAAATAATTAAACAAATTACAATAATTCACAGTAAGTGTAAGATACTCTTGCTTTAAGCTGAATCTCTGAGTCCATTTTACCATCATACATTGCTATTTATGGTGGACTGTTTCTAGTTATGCCAATAAACACCACACTTCAGATATGATGTGGGTTGTTTTTGTCACCTAACCTGGGCATCTAATTCATATGTTTATCACCATAAATATTTACTTTGTTCCTACTACATACACATATGTTTTAATATTTCCTTGCTTAAAAACAAACAAACATAAAGCTTCCTTGACCCCCTCAAGCTACTCTAATATCCCAATTTTTACTACCCTTTAGAAAAAATTTCTCAAAAATGTTGTCTGTTGTTAGTCATTCCTGTTGTTTGGTCATATTCTCTTTAACCATAAGTCCACCAGATAATTCTTGTCAAAACCATTAAAACCCTTCCCATTACTAGTCAGATGGAAAATCTCAGTTCTCATTTTACTGGACCTATTATAGCATTAGAACAGCTGAACTATGTCTTCCTGGAAACAGTTTTTTATCTGACTTCTGAGGCATCTTTTTCTTTGTTGCCTTTTTCCTCGGTAGCTGCTCCTTCTCAGCCTCCTTTGCTAATTCTCTCTCATCTGCCCAGTCTCTAACCTTGGTGTGGCCTGGGACTTGGCCTTGGATGTCTTCTGTTTTATATCTGTCTAGAGTGATTCCCTAGACAGTCTCATCACAATACCAAGCAATATTGATATGCAGATAACTGTCAAATTTAGATCTCCAATCTGAGTTACTTCCCTAAACTCAAATTTATATACTCAGTGGTTTACTTAAATCATTACTGGGACGATTTTGTTATACATGTCATAACAAGCTCAAAATATCTATGGTAGAGGTAAGATTCTCCAACTGTTCCTTGCATTTCTCCACATTCTCCAGGGGCTTCCCCAACCCCGCTAAGTTAGCTTGAGATCATGTGCCTAATTTTGGTAGGTAAGGGTGCATTTACCTCCATGTTTTTCCTACCCTGCTACAATGACACACGGTGCAGGGACAAAGTGAAGGAAAATAACCAAGGTACCTAAGGCTTCATGTAAATACAAAATAAATCTTAAACCAAGTTACACCACTGAGATTATAAGGTTATTTTCTTGATGTGCTTTGCCTAATTTGTCCCAAAGTACACTTTGAAAACTTGAAGGAGGGTGGTACTCTAAGAAGAACCTAAGTTACGGCACAGTCTCAGCAGCTGATTAATGGCAGACAAGGAAATTGATATCATAGGCTGGAAACACGAAGAACCATTTTACAAAGTAGCATAGTATGTGGTAAAACTGACGTTTGCAACAGTTCAGGTTCAGAATGTGTTCTTCTTGAATTTCTAGAAGAAAAACTAGGGAAACAAAATATTGGCAGTATTTTTAGGTTGCTGTTGGATACACTTAGACAGGTATTGCAAGAAATAGTGAGCTTAAGAAGAAAATGGTGTCTTTGCAAATAAATAAAAAGAGTTCAGAAATACAAGATCTTGAAATATTGCAAGAGCTGTTTCTGGATCCCAAAACTATAAAATGGGATTTAAAATGACTCTAAGTGAGTGACGCCAGGTAAATATCAATTGGAATAAGGGGCTCAGGGCACAAATCAGATTATATGTATAGCCTTCAAAGTATGTTCCAGATGTCTTCAAGGCAACTCAGTTGCGGATGAGAATGCAAAGGAGTTAAAATTGTTTTAAAAAGGTTGTATGTAGGAAATAGCTGAGAAGCTTTCTAAATTGTTACAAGAACACCATTGGCAAAGAAACCATAAACCCTAGAATAAAAAATGTCTTTGACACTTTAAGACCAAATAAACCTTGGGCCTCCAACTTTGTGAGAGTAGGAGGAAACCTGAGAAAACTGTGCAATCCTCAAGAAGGGAATATTCCCCAAGGAGCCCATATGATGTGTCCAGGGATGAACATGAAAAAGCCAAAAAAGCAAAAACCTCAGAAAGGGTGAAGCCAGAGGAAATAACACAGTGGAAAAAGCACTCCACCTACACACTAGCAGGTCCTAATCAAGAAACCTAATTAAGAAACTTTTATAATATTTGCCCAGTGAGATTTCAGAATTGGTGGAGGCCAGCATTCTTGATGTTGTGTGCCTCTTGTTCTTTTCCTTTGTGAATAAGATTATTGATTGTGATAATCCAGTCCCTGTTCCTCTGCCAATTATTGAATTTTGTCCTTTTAGCTGATAGGTCTGTGAATGAAGAGGAGCCACATTGTATTTGACACAGATTAGTATCTCCTGGAGGGCTTATTCTTTGTTCTGGGTGCAGCAGTGAAAGGAGTTTGGAGTTGTCTCTAATGGGAGACGGTTGAATATAGCCTTTGTGGTTAAGAAAAGATCAAAGGATTGACTGTGGTTGAGGCAGTACTCTCCAAGTACTGTACGTGCTTTCTAACATTTATTAGTCTGTCTTGCCAATATTTTGGTGGCAGCCCAAGTGATTAATTCTAGGCAATGGACTTCAGTAGAAGTGCTGCATGTCACAAAACTGAGCTCTGAACTGAGGCAGTTGAGAGCTGGGATGCATCCTCTATCCTTTCCTGTGTCTTGGTAATCTTGGAGGTAGTCAAGCTACAGCAATAATCTAGATGATATAGCCACAAAATAGAAGAAGGCTGTACTATGTACATTGAACTTTATGATTGGATTTTATTATATTAGGTCTCTGAGATTTAGATTATAATTGGTAACACATCACAGCCTAAGCTATACTAACTATGGAAAGGTCCAGCAAATCTCTATTTCAACTCTTTTCTACCACCAAACTTACCTCGCTTATTAGGATGGGAAGAAGATAGACCACCTATAGCATAAGACATCTCAGCATCCTTTGCCTCCATGAGCTGCTCTTTCAGTTTTTCCAGCTGTTAAAAATCAAGTATGAAAAGTATTAATCTTTAATAACAGCAATGTTTTTTTTTCTATTGAAGAAGAAGAAAGATAGACAAAGAAAGGGAGAAGGAAAGATGGAAGAAAGGAAGGAGACAAAGGAACATAAAAGGAAATAAAAGTAAAAAATGAAAATAAACAAAAAGAATTAAATAGAAAAATAAAACGAAACTTGCATTTAGAAACTGGCTGGGAAAGGTCCATGACTTAACAGGTGATCAGGAACAAACAGGCTTATGGTGAAGGAAGTCAAGTCTGAGTGTTCATTAATGGGGAGCCTGTAAACACAACCTGTGTAGCTGGTCTTGATATTAAGTCACCTATAATAACCAGTCCTTTTCAAGGAGTTCCGAAGAGTTATGTGAATGTTTGGATTTCCTGAAATATTTGTCCCTTCTAGCAGTAAGTGAGAAGTATTTTGATGCCCTAGGGTTTCCACCCAGAGTGTAAGCCATGTTAATTTTTTGCAAGCTCGCTGATTGCTTAAACCCTAAAGACCTAACTCTATCAAAATAGAACTCAGCCTGAGCTACTGCACGCGTCTGTGTCCTAGATACTAAGAATTGATGGGGCATAATTCTCTCTCACAAACAGCCATACAGTTTGTATAATAGTGGATTTGCATGCAGTTGTGTTTGAGAGAGTTAAGAAATCATCTAATCCAATGATTTTCCAATTTTCTTCATAGCAAGGAGTCAGGAGATAAGGTTGCTAAGGGGCTTTCTGTACCGAAGCCAAATGCAGGTCAAGAAAGCAGCACTTTGGGCCCCTCCCTCACCAAACTAGTTGTTTCAAACAGAGCAGCTCCCCTTTTTTTTTTTTGCGGTACGCGGGCCTCTCACTGCTGTGGCCTCTCCCGTTGCGGAGCACAGGCCCCGGACGCGCAGGCTCAGCAGCCATGGCTCACGGGCCCAGCCGCTCCACGGCATGTGGGATCTTCCCGGTCCGGGGCACGCACCCGTGTCCCCTGCATTGGCAGGCGAACTCTCAACCACTGCGCCACCAGGGAAGCCCTCCACTTTTGTATATTTCATTTACTGAGACCACATACAATTTTGTTTGGAAAAAAAAATTTCCACTTTAAAAAATAATAATAACTTTTGAAAACCACCAATCTAGTTATAGCCTCCTATTTTACAGATGAGGAGATTTAGGTCCAGAGAATTTTAATTCTTCCATGGTCTCATAGGTAATTGGATAGCTGGGACTAGAATCCAGATTTCTAGACATTTTATCCCATGATCACTTCAGTTATGGCTCTGTTCTGTTCTCTTTATTTTTTAGTAGAATTTGATTATTTTTTCCCTAGCGAATCACTTCACTCTTCCTCTAGCAGGAATAAAGGTTTTATAATAGAGTATTAATAATTGTAACAACTATTATGTCAAAAGAAAGTGTCTTTTGGTTATTATTAAAATTGAAATTTTAAGTATTTCACATTCTCACCTGGTTAAGTTCTTCCAATTTGTTAGCCAGCTCTATATCTGCAAGACACATTTATCATATGAAAAATGTACATTGCAAGTAATACTTAATTCATTTCAGGTCATACATTCAAGGAAGACAAAGGTCTTTTTTGTATGATTTGAGATCACCTACCTGTCCCTAATATAAAGGTCCAAGCATTTTTTCAATGCCTGTAATATTGAAATATAATCAGTAATGTAATGAGCAAATACCTAATTTCTATCAATAAGCACAGAGTTTTTTTAAATAAACCACAGTTCTAACAAGGACTAGTATTTAGAAATAAGCTAGTTTACTGACATGGGGAAATTCTCATGAAATGATATTAAGTAAAAAAAGCAGGACACAAATCTTATCTATATAGTTCCATCAAGAAGGAAATTTCCAGAAATGTTAATATCAACTCCCTCTGGGTTTTACACTTTGAGTATAGCTTTTTTTTTTTAAATAATTGTGTTCATTTTCTTCAATGAAAATATCTTATTAATTTTAAAATCCTGTATTTTTAAAGTATTTATTAAGGTATTGTTTTAACTGGTACACTGTCCCATGAATAGACAATTTTTTTATAAGAACAGATGTTTTCTGAGAGGGTACCACATTATCATATTGTCACACTGTCTCTCAGGTTAGACTTGCTAAGTTTCTGACAATATTTGTCATTTCTTGGAGACCAGTCTGATGCATAATTGTAAATCATATTCTCCTGTTCTTCAAAGAAAAAAACTCTCAGTTGGTATAGCCTAAATTACCCAATGGTTTCTACTCCAACCATTTCCCAAATTGAAAGAATTTGATTGCGAAAAAAGTGCTAACTTAACTGCCACAAAACCACAGTTAACTTGTGAAATTTCTAGTGGAAACCTGTTTTGAAACATTTAGTGATACTCTTGAAGCATTTAGTAAAAAATAATATTAACTGTACCAGTGGGAATTGCTTAGGTGAGAGGAAAATATGACTAAAGATTACTATTGAGTAACTAGATAGTTACTGATCTCATTAGGACTCTCAAACTGAACAAAATAAGATTTTAATATTTTTTAATAACGCCATTGCTTTTAGCGTGAATACGAGATAAGAAAGACATTTAAGCCTTCAATGCAGCATTAAAATTAGTAATTATTATTTTATTTAATATAAATTAACATGTAGAAAGAACAGGTCAGAAGATGGAATAAATAAAGTTTGACTTTATTCTTAACTCACCAGTGTTGGAAGGTCTTTGGAGATCAAAATTTTTATTCAGTAGAGCCAGCAATAGTTCTTCGCGATCTGTATCTCCTTTATCTGGAAACAATTCATTTCCTGTAATAATTACCTCAATGTAGTGAAACCTCGATTTTCAGTCTGTGTCACTGAACATGTTTCTGATTAAATATGTTTTACAGGTAACTATAATCACTATCAATCACTATATGCACTAACAATGTGTATACTCACCAATAAAATGTGTATAGAGAGAGGTGTGTAATCTCAAAAGATGGGCTGTTTTAACAATCGTTGAATGTACGTGAACACTCAAAGAGAGATTGTGAGAGAGAGAGGGAGGCAGAGATAGAGAATATACCTGGAAGGTTACAGACTAAATTTTACCTGTAATTATTTCTGGGTTAGTAGAATTGCAGGTAAATTTTACTTTCTGTTTTTTCATCTGCGTTTTTTTTTAAATTTTCTACTATTGTGTTTAACATAAGAAATACGAATTAAAAGTTGTTTTTAAAAGAAAAATTAACATTTGATTTTGAGATTTTATTTGATACACATTAAAATATGAGCCTTTTTGTGTTCTGGGAATTGCCTTTGAATCATCCAAGGCAACCCTGTGGAAGAGGTAAGACAGTGCCTACTTTTTCCATATTGATATCTTTCCATCTTTGCCCATTTACCTCCCAGCCTACTCATTGGTCAGATGCCCAGCTATCTCAGCACTCTAAAAACAGAAAAATCACCCAAATTTTCATAAATACTTTAATTCTGGAGTAGAAGTCAGGACAATAGACTTTATTCAAGCTATAAAAAAATGAAGAGTCAACAAGATTTTAATGCAAACAAAATAATAGTGTGTTATAAACAAAATGAACTTTGTGAGGTGGCCTAAAAAATCAAACCTTTATGGTACAATTTCTATAGGATCATTCTTCCTGTATCTCCTCATAATAATTGATATTGTGTGGACAAAAGGTAGATTAGTGAGTTTAAAATTTAGGAGTGGGAATATTGTGGTTTCAGTTAGAGAATGGCTCATAATTTAGCTAGATTCTTCCTTTAAATTGTTTCTCTTTCCCTGTGCCTACAAAATGTCAACTAATGAACTCAAGAAACTAAGTGGCTAATTAAAGGAATGAAAGCTTTGCTGAGAAAGAAAATAAATGACTTGGGGTAGGTGGCAGCGTCAAAATTTTCAGCATTGACCAAAAACACTTATTGTTGCTCAATTTCCTCAATTTCAAAGTTCCTCAATTTCCATTACTTCACAGACATAGAAAGTATTTGTGAAATTCTAGGTTATTTTTTTCTTTGAGTAGTTAAAATAATAGACTAGCAATGGAATTTTTGCTTAACATCAATTAAACAAGGACCCTCGGAGATAATTTAGTTTAAGAGAAAGACATGACCATGCAATAGTGTAGTAATTTTTTATTATAGCTGTTCACTAAAATGTTAAATTACAATCTTTAAAATGCTTTAATTGAAAAAAATAAGGAACATTGTGTAGCCAGGTGATAATGATTATTTGTTTCAGAAAGAGAACTGTGATAAAGAAACAGATTCATTGCCTTCAGTTTAGGGAATTTATAAGACTAGGAGGAAGGTAACTAGAAAAGTGATGATCTGAAGCTTTTGTTTGCTTAATTTACAGCCCACTTCTCTGCATATTTAAGTGGAACATTTTTTAAAAAGACAATTAATGTATTTACCATTCTTTACCAGTTTGGTTTCTAGTAATTACACCTGAATGACTGTCCTCAAAAATTCTTGTCACTAACTTTTAAGAAAACCACCTTTTGTAGGAATCTCTGAGGAAAAAGTTTTTTCAAGAAATTAAATTTTTTTTTATTTCTAAAGTTAAGTGAGATATTGCCTAAGAAAAATAGCAAATAAGTCTTGTTTTTATTTTTAGTATTAAAACACATACAGCTTTAAGAGAAAAAAAAAGAATGTACTTTTCATCTGTCTTTGAACTAAAAGTTAGTGTTGATAAAGGAGATGTTTGAATAAAAAAATACCCAAGTGCAGATACCCCTTTAGCACAAATGATGGCAAAGTTGCTCAGACATGAGAGAGTGATTACTTTTGCAAATACACAGGAAAAAACTGATTGATTACTACTTGAGATACTGAAGCTTAAAAGACAGTTGTCTCCTGCTTGTCATTTGAATGTGAAGATTTTTAAGGGATATAGACAAGAAACTTTACCAGAAAGAAACCTGGAAACCCCTCAAATGATAATATACCAAAAAAATTAAATTGCCGTAGCCTTTCTGGTCACAATATTCACTCCTCCACCTTTTGTGGTAGACAGTTTGTCCAGTTTCAAGCTTATCCACTGAGGCAGGCTTTCATATGGCCCCAAGAAAATAAAAGCTGACAGATTGTGCCATTGGTCTTGCATGACGTCTAACACAGAGGATGGCGACCCCTTGGTGTTCTGTCAGCAGACAAATGCTTATTTGAAAACAATGTGTTAAAAGACTAAAGTGAGTCAAACACTTAGTTGCTTTGAAAAATGTGTACATGGAGAGAAGCTCACTCTAATCATCGACAATTTAGATTAGAAAATAATCTTCCCAATAACTAATCTTCTCCATTTATATATAATGAAACTGAGGTCAAAGGGGGTCCCAGAAAGAAACCTTTCCTGTATGTTGCCAATGAAATATACATACCAATATGTGCTATTCTGGGATCAGAGTTGTTATCTAATTATAACCTAGCAAAATGTTTGAGTTGGATTTTACTGTATTTCATATACACATGATATCACAAGTTACAGTTAACACTAACATCCTAATTTTGCAAAGTCCTTTATGAATGGCCAGATATTTCCCTCCTCACACATATACACTGTGTTAAGAACACTGAAAATCCCATTATTTCACAGGAAAAACAATGAAGTCCTACCAAGTACAATGATTTTGACTGGCCAAAGACAAAATGTGAGCGTCATGGATAAAATCCAGAATCTTTCATTCCCAGGCTTGTATTTAGGTCTCAGGCTTGTATTTGTTTTTCAAAGGGAAAATCCCTATAAATAAATAATAAGGGTTTCTGCATGCAATTTTATTTCCACTGTCAAAAGAACTGCTCTAATTTTCATTGACTTTTAAAACACATTTGAAGCAAAATGGTCTAGTAAAGTTGAATTAGATCTGAAAGGGGAAACTTAATCCCTTTTCTCAACCCAGTGTCATGTAAACAAAATTTATTACATTCTGTCTTGGTTCCCCCAAGTAAGACAAAAGTACAAGGCTATCTCCCTCTTCCTGACAAGGAGATCAGTTAGATGATAGATCACCTCAGAGTTTCAAACTGGAAGAGATATTAAAGAGCAATATTTTTAAGTTACTATCTTTACAATGTAAATAAATATATAAAAGTTTCAATGAGGTTAAGTTGTTTGCCTAATAAATCAGCATTTAATCTAGCTCCACTGATTTCCAGATTGAAAGCTATTTCCACTACAGAATGCACTGAAAATTTTAAAGAAAGATCAAGTTACCATATTACAAGAGCAGAAAATTATTTTCTCTAACTTTATCGTGGCATATGTTTGTAGACATCATAAATTAAACTATTTCATTTAATATAAGTACCCTAAGTATGTTAGAAATCTGATACAGTCCATGCGTAATGTGGCTGTTAGCATCGTCCTCCTGAAAGTACTATGTAAATTTCCCCATGCATTACTCTCCCCAAATCTCTTCACACACAGGTTTATTTCTTGATGTGTTCTACTAGGAACCACTCTCCTTTCAAAAGTAACTTATTAATAATCTCATTGGATGAAAATCTCATTTTTCTTTCCTCAAGATGTATTTTTGAAATATGCATAGCACTATCACTATTTACACATTCCCATCTTTGGTCATGGAATAGAAATAAGAAACAGATGCCCCTGGATTAGAAAAAAAGAATGTAGTTGAAATTAATTTAGTACAGTGTCAGTTGAAATTAATTTACTTGAGAAGAACAGCATCACAGATTACATGTAATTTAAAACAGCAACTACTGAAGGGCTGTTTGGTTAAATCATATTGATGTTTAAAACATTATTGCTATAGTGGTAGAAAAATCAAAGCAATGCAAACAGGAAGATAAGGATTATTTACCCACCTGTAGGATTTTAGATTCGTATGTACATACCTTGGATAAAATATGGCAGCCCATGCACAGATTCTAAAAAGAACATTACAGATAAAGTTAAGAGTCCGAAACAAAGAGTGGTTGAGAGGATCTTGTTCATGTTAAAAATCTTCTGTGCTAGCAGAAAAACTGACTATCCAGGTCAAGACGAATATTTTAATGGCTCTGGAATGCTTCAGAGACCACGTTTAAAAGGTGGCAAATGTGCTTCTACTACAAATGATCTGGACAAAGAGAAAAAAAGCTTATAAAATGTAGTGCACCCTGTCAACATGATTCACTTACTTGGAGAAGTGACAGGTTTGCTACTCAGTCAATGACAAGAAGAACCGAATCAATATATCTCATACTTGCCCATTTCACTAAAAGCATGCATTCCTATGCATGCACACGCACTCAAACACATGCATAGCATAAAGCAAAGACTGGGACTAGAGACCTGTGGGTTAGCTTTTCATAAAAATGAAATGGGAACAATGCCCTTCATTTGGCTAATTTAGAGCCAAATGTGGTCTTCCGGATAGTAATGTTATTTGCAAGCACCACTTCATTTTTAACCAACCAAATAGATTTGAGCTGGGAAGAGCTCAAATTTGAAATGAATCATAATGGGTACATTAACATCTCACTCTGTTGGAGAAGGATGGTTTCATTTTGCTGCAAGCAGCACTTTTAAAAATTAAGGCTGAATCTAATTAATTCAAGGTTGGCAAATGTCCCATCGATTACTCTCTCTAATACTTGCTTTAATTGTGTTAGTTTTCTTTTTAAGTCAAAGTCTTTCAGTATATCTGTAGTTCCAATTTTATGGCTTCGAAGATGCAACAATGACCAATGGCCTTGGCAGTTACTCCTTCTCCCAAGAGACTTAAGGTGTATTTGCTCTAAAACTGACTTGGTTCCACGTATGTGAACTGCAGCACATGATGATGTTAAGCAGATGCAGTAACCAAACTTTTCACCCACTGTTTTAATACATTTTCTGAATAAAGTCTAAATTACTTAGTTTGATAGGCAGGACTGTTTTTTCTTCAGAGACTCATTTTCCACTGCATGTCTTTGTGCACAGCTATATTAGACTTCTAATTCCTGAACATATCCTGCACTTTCTACACTCCAGAGCTTTGCTGATATATTTCTGTATGCATGGACTCTTCATCCCACCACCATTTTACCTTCTCAGTCCTCAAGCCTCTGATCAAATGTCACCAGCTCTGTTTAGTCTTCTGGATCTCTCTCTCTTTTTTTCCCTTATGGCCATAATATTTTTAAAATTTTTTATTGAAATATAGTTGATTTACAATGTTGTGTTAGTTTCAGGTGTACAGCAAAGTGATTCAGTTATACATATATATTATTTTTTAGATTCTTTTCCATTATAGGTTATTACCAGAGTATAGTTCCCCCTGCTACATATTTTTTTTTAACCTCCTTTGGACTGCTGCAACACTTTGTTGATAAATCTATCACAACTCAAAAATCCATTCTTTTTATTACAGTTATGCATTTGTGTGTCTGCCTCCACTATTAAATTGTCAATACTTTGAGAGCAGTTATTGTTATAGTCATTTCTATTCCTATTTGCAAGTATCAGAGTGATTTAAAGGAAAAATCAGTGAAAACATAGTTGCTGTGTGAATAAATAATAACTGAAATGTGTGGTAATTTAAAGGCAAAATGGGATAATGCTCTTCAACGTTATAGCTAGTTACAAAGCTAAATAAGTGAAAAAAATACTTGCGACCCTTTAAACGTCTGTTTTTTCTTGAGCTTAAAAAGTTAAGAATAAACATTGTCTTTGAAACCTGATTTTAAAAGTTTATCATGTTTCTGTCATTCAAATATACCTTGATGTTATCTATCATAGTTTATTCAGTAAGTTATTTAGATTAGCTTTTTGAACTATTTTCTAAAGATTATATCAATATGGAAAATGGTATATCAGTATCACTTGATGAACAAAGAATATACAAATGTGATGAAAAATAGTTACAAGTTAAATAGTAAAGAAAAAAGAAAAATCACATATTAAATATATAGATAATAAATCTGATAAATCTTATATAAAATATATTGATAAATTTAATAATCCAAAATGAAGAAAGACCTGAGAATAAATTATTCAATGAAATGAGAAAGTTAAATATGAGCGAGCCAATATTAAAGACATGTTTAGCTCATGGTTCCTTAATTTAAAAAAATATATATTTTTAAAAGTAAATAAGATTGTTCTGATTTTTTAAAATTTTGTTATATAGAACAAGGAATCCCATTTCTTATGGGGTTTGCCTTCTTAAAAGAGGCAAAATAATTGGCTTGCCTTCTCTGATAGTGTTGGGTACTGATGACTTGTTTCTAAACAAACTTTTATGTATGACTTTTGTTCCACGTTTGTTTCAGGAAATCTGATACAATCACCTGAATCTTTTCTTCTGTTATATCTTAGTTGATGTTGGCAAGGTGATGAAAAATAAGTTCCTTTTTCATGATCATCCATTCACTGTGGGAAAAAGCTTACAAAGCCCTTTCATTAAATCGTTCATCCCTCTCTCCCTAATAATTAAATTATTCTACTAAATTCTTCTCATGAGTGTAGAGCCAAATTAATTGTTCAAAGAAAAACAAATTTTCACTATTGATTGTGTTGAACAGGTAAATGAAGTCAGCATATTTGTTCCTGGAGCCACTAGTATGCACAGTAACACAGCAAGGTTATTGCTGCCATTCACTGAGCAATCATCCCATGTCAGGCCCTGTCCTAAGCACTTCACATACAGTATCTTATTTAATTCCCACCACAGTCCTTCAATAATTATGTAACTGTCATATTTCACTTTTCCCAGCAAAGGGAGAAAGTTGTGGAGCCAAAAGTAAAACCTAGACCTACCCACTGCAAAGCCACACTCTTAACCCAAGTTGTCTCTTGCCCACAAGTGGGGAAAAACAGAGATGAAAAGTCATTGATTGTGCCAATAACAGAGACCCCAATTGTAAGAAACTTGTGACACTTTCACTTTGCATTTTCAAGAGCAATTTTTCATCACTTAAACTGTATCTCAATTATAGCGTATACATAACATTTCTATTTTGTCAGCAAAGACATTGTCAAGTTATAATTTACGGAAAGCTTTAAGATTTACGTACACTTTATCTATTTCACATAATGAGCGACGGGAAGAGTCAGGGTCCATATGGTGACTCAAACACATTTGAATAATTACTTTCTGACTGTATTAAAGTCTTGGGCTCTCTTTCCAGTAAGTAGAAAAATTGAACAATTTCATTTTGACCTCTCTGACCCTGTTAGTTCTTGGTAAAAATTCCTGACATATAGTTAAATGAGTGAATGAAAACAGCAGGCAGAAGGAAGAAGGCAAAAACAGAGACTCTGACATTCTGACAAGTGAGTGCATGGATTTTTTTTAAGAGTTCAGAATGGGCTTTATTTGTCAAAATTAAATAGAAATATCTATTCAAATACCTTGACAGTATTTTAAATTGAGTTATTTGTCTTTTTATTGTTAAATTGTAAGACTTCTTTATATTTTGGATACTAGTTCCTTATCAGATATATGCTTTGTAAACATATTTTGTATTCTGTCCATTGGCTTTTCACTTTGTTGATAGTGTCCTTTGAAGCACAAAAGTTTTTATTTGGATAAAGTCCAACTTATCTATATTTTCTTTTATCGTTTTGTGTTTTGAATATGGCATCTAAGAAACCATTGCATGATCAAAAGTCATGGAGACTTATGACTATGGGTTCTTTTAGAGTTTTATAGTTCTAGCTGTAAAATGTAGGCATTTGATCCATTTTGCGTTAAGTTTTGCATATGATGTGAGGAAAATGTCCAGATTTATTCTTTTGCATGTGGATATCTAGTTGTCCCAGCACCGTTTGTTGAAATTTCCCCATTGAATGGTCTCATCATTTTGTCTAAACCAATTGACAATAAATATGTGGTTTTATTTCTGAATTCTTAATCCTATTTCATTATTCAATTTGTCTATCCTTATATTTATACTACATTGTCTTGACTAATGTAGCTTTGTAGTAAGATTTGAAATCAGAACGTGTGAGCCTTCCAACTTTTTTCTTTTTTTTCTGGATCACTTGTATTTCTATATAAATTTTTGGATTAACTTGCCTATTTCTGTGAAAAAAGGCAACTGGGATTCTGATAGGAATTGCCTTGAATTTGCAGATCAGTTTAGGAAATATTGCTGTCAAGTCTTTCAATCCATAAACAAAGGATATCTTTCGAACTACTTAGGTCTTTAATTACTTTCAAAGTTGTTTTGTAGTTTTCAGTGAACAAGTCTTACACTAATTTTATTCAATTTATTTCTACGTAGTTTATCTTTTTGTTGCTATAGTAAATGGAATTATTTTCTTAACTTAATATTTGCATTGTTCATTGCCAGAGTATAAAATACAATTGAGTTTGTATAATGATCTTGTTTCTTGCAAACTTGCTGACCTCATTTATTAGCTCTAACATTTTTGTTTGTTTGTCTGCTTTGCAGATTCCTGCAGATTTTCTATTTAGAAGACTGTGTCACCCACAAATACAATTTTACTCTTTCCTTCCTAATCTAGGTGCCTTTATTCATTTCTCCTAACAATTGTTGTGGCTATAAACTTCAGTACAATGTTGAATAGAAATGGTGAGAGTAGATCTATTTATCTTGCTCCTGATCTTAGGTGGAAAAGTTTTCAATCTTTCACCTTTAAGTATGATCTTAGTTCTGGACTTTTTGTAGATGCCCTTTACTAGGTTGAAGAAAGTCCCTCAACTCTTAGTTTGTTGAGTGTTTTTATTGTAACAGAGTGTTGGATTTTGTCAAATGTTTTTTCTCATCTATTGAGATGATCATGTGGTTTTATTCTTTTTTTTTTTTTTTTTTTTTTTTGCGGTACGCGGGCCTCTCACTGTTGTGGCCTCTCCCGTTGCGGAGCACAAGCTCCAGACGCGCAGGCTCAGCGGCCATGGCTCACGGGCCTAGCCATTCCGCGGCATGTGGGATCTTCCTGGACCGGGGCACGAACCCGTGTCCCCTGCATCGGCAGGCAGACTCTCAACCACTGCGCCACCAGGGAAGCCCTGGTTTTATTCTATTACTGTGGTGGATTACATTGATTGATTTTTGTGTGTCAAATGAAAATTGTATTCCTGGGGTAAATTCCATTTGTTCATAGTGTTTGATTCCTTTGAATAAGTTACTAGATTCAGTTTGCTAGTATTTTATTGAGGTTTTTTACATCTATATTTATAAGGCATATTGTTCTGTAATTTTCTTGCTGTGTCATTGTCCATCTTTAGTATCAAGATAACACTGGCATCATAGAACTAATTGGGAAGTGTTCTTTTATCTTTTAATTTTTTAAGACTTTCTGGATGGAGGAGTCAAGATGGCAGAATAGGAGGAGGCAAATTTGCCTCTCCTCACAAGTACATCAAGAATACATCTACAGATGGAACAGTTCTCACAGAGGACTTGCTGAACACTAGTGGAAGATCTTAGACACCTAAAAGTGCAAGAAAAATTCCCACACAACTGGGTGGGCTGAAAGAAAGAAAAAAAAAAGAAAAGAGGAAATGGGAAGGGACCAGCACCTCTGGTGGGGAAGTGAAGGTGAGGAGAGGTCCCCACACTCTGAAAAGCCCATTCACAGCAGGGAATTCAGCTGGGACAGCAAAGGACCTTCAGGGGATCAGAGAGGAATGCAGCAATCGGTCTGTGGAAGGCAGGACAAAGTAAGAACTGCACATATGGTCCATGCCACAGCCCTGCACACCTCCCAGCCTGAGTCATGTGTCTCCTGGTGCGGAGGGGTACTGGGTGCTGGAAAGTAGTACTTGGAGTACTCCCCCAGGGAGGGGACAACTGTTGGCTGTGAAGAGACGGTCTGAAGGGACAGGAGTAAGGAGTTCTACAGCCAGGAAAGTTTTTGGAAGAAGCCCGGGCCACTATCGAAGCAAGGTGCCATTGTTGAGTGGCGCATAAGGGGTGGGGCCGCTATTGCAACCCCCTCCTCCACCCACTAGCCCCATGGGCATGGGGAGGGGCACCCCTCAAGCCAAGGCCTCCTCTGACTGTACAGGCTCCAGCGGGCTTGCACATGCTGCCCATGCCAAGGCCTCCTCCAGAATCAGACCTGGGCACCCCAGTCTGAGACGGGAAGCCGCCAGTGCTGGCAGGGGCTGAGTGCTAAAGTGTGGGGTTACGAGAGCAGATCCAAGTAGAGGACCACTGTTGGCTGTGCAGAGACAACCTGAGGGGATGGGAGTGAGGGGCTCTGCAGCTGGGAATGTTCCTAGAGGAAGCATGGTCTGCCTTGGAAATGAGGTGCTATTGTTGAGTGGTGTTCAAGGGGCGGCGCCGCCACTGCGACCCCCTTCCTGACCTACCAGCCCCTGCCTTCACGGGCACTGAGAGGCACTCCCAACAGAGCGAGTGCTCCCCAGTATGTTGCAACTTCCTGCCAGTCTCTGTCGCAGGCATTTCACGCACACCCCAGTCGTGCCCACCTTATCCCTACCCAGCCTGAGTGAGTACGTGCCCCAATGAGCTGCTGCTTTTGACACCTATTGCCTGGGTGGGGAACAGAGGCCTGAGGGTGATGCACATGCAGAGGTGGGGCCAAAGCCAAAGCTGCGCCCCAGGGGTTGTGAAACTAAGGAAGAGGAACCGAAATCTCTCTGTGCAGCTGTACAAGCCATGGATTAAATCCCCATGATCTGCTTGGTAAACCCTATGTCTGTGGAATACTTGAATAGATTACAAGTGCTCCCACAACTGACACTGGACTAGCTTTAGCAGCTGACTTTGGGGACAAGTACACATGGGAGTTGGGCGAGGTTAGAGTCTGTTCTGCGCCCACAGTGCTCATAACAGTTCCAGAGACCTAGAGGTATTTAAGGGCCATGAGTGGATGTGAGGGTTGGCTGTGGCTCATGGTGGGTGCAAGGATATTGACAGCAGAGGCCTCAGGAAAATGTTATTATTACTATCATTATTTTGTTTTGTTTTGTTTCATTTTGTTCTGTTGTTGGTTTTGGGGTTTTTTATTTATTTATTTATTTTTCTTTTTTAAAATTTTTATTAGATTTTTATTTTTCTATTTTTATTTTATTTTTTTGTTGCTTTGTGTTTTATTCTTATTTTTGTTTTCAGTCTTTGTTTTGTTTTTTGCTTTTTTTGTTCATTTTTCTGTGTTTGTTTTATGTTTTCTTTATTTTAGTTTGCTTCCTGTTTTTGTTTGGTTTTTGTTAATTTTGTTTTTATTGCTTGTTTTGGTTATGGGGTTCCTCTGTTTGTTTGGCTGTTCTCTTGTTTTTTGTTTTCTTTGGGTTTTTCATTGTTTTTGTTGTTGTTTGATTTTGCTGTTACCATAGGTCTTGGGTTTTGTTTACCTGTTTGTTTTCTTTCTTTTTTTTTTCTTTTCTTTTTGGCCACACCATGCAGCTTTCCAGGTCTTGGTTCCCTAGCCAGAGGTTGGGCCTGAACCTCCAGGTTAAGAGCACCGAGTCCAAGACGCTGGACCTCCAGAGAATTCTCGACCCCAGGGAATATTAATTGGTGTGAGCTCTACCAGAGGTCTCCATCTCAACACCAAGACCCGGCTCCACCCAACTGCCTACAGGTTCCAGTGCTGGACACCTTGTGCCAAACAACCAGCAAGACAGGAACACAGCCCCACCCATCAGCAGACAGGCTGCCGAAAGTTGTACTAAGCTCACAGACACCCCAAAACACACCACCTGATGCGACCCTGCCCTTCAGAGGGACAAGACTCAGCTCCACATGCCAGAGCTCAGGTACCAGTCCCTCCCACCAGCAAGCCTACACCAGCTGCTGGAACAACCCCACCCACAAGGGGGCAGACACCAGAAGCAAGAGGAACTGCAACCCTGCAGCCTGCAGAAAGGAGACCACAAAAACAGTAAATTAGGCAAAATAAGATGACAGAGAAATACGTTGCAGACAAAGGAGCAAGGTAAAAATCCACAAGACCAAATAAATGAAGAAGAAATAAGCCATCTACCTGATAAAGAATTCAGAGTAATGATAGTAAAGATGATCCAAGATCTCTGAAAGAGAAAGGAGGCATGGATTGAGAAGACACAAGAAATGTTTAACAAGAACCTAGAAGAACTAAAGAAAAACAGTGACGAACAACACAATAACTGAAATGAAAAATACACTAGAAGGAATCAATAGCAGAATAATTGAGGCAGAAGACTGGGTTAGTGACCTGAAAGGTAGAATGGTGGAAATAACTGCCATGGAGCAGAATAAAGAAAAAAGAATGAAAAGAAATGAGGACAGTCTCAGAGACCTCTGGGACAACTAAACACACCAACATTCGAATTATAGGGGTCCCAGAAGAAGAATAAGAGAAAGAGAAGGTGTCTGAGAAATTTTTGAAGAGATTATACTTGAAAACTTCCCTAACATGGGAAAGGAGATAATCACCCAAGTCCAGGAAGCACAGAGAGTCCCATACAGGATAAACCAAGGAGAAACACACCAAGACACATATTAATCAAACCAACAAAAATTAAATACAAAGAGAAAATATTAAGAGCAGCAAGGGAAAAGCAACAAAGGAATCCCTATAAGGTTATCAGCTAATTTTTCAGAAGAAACTCTGCAGGTCAGAAGGGAGTGGCAAGATATATTTAAGTGATAAAAGGGAAAAAACATACGACCAAGATGACTACCTGGCAAGGATCTCATTCAGATTGGACGGAGAAATCAAAAGCTTTACAGACAAGGAAAAGCTAAGAGAATTCAGCACCAACAAACCAGCTTTACAGCAAATGCTAAAGGAACTTCTCTAAGTGGGAAACACAAGAGAAGAAAAAGACCTACAAAAACAAACCCAAAACAATTAAGAAAATGGTAATAGGAACATACATATTGATAATTACCTTAAACGTAAATGTATTAAATGCTCCACCCAAAACAGACTGGCTGAATGGATACAAAAACAAGACCTGTATATATGCTGTCTACAAGAGACCCACTTCAGACCTAAGGCCACATACAGACTGAAAGTGAGGGGGTGGAAAAAGCTATTGCATGCAAATGGAAATCAAAAGAAAGCTGGGGTAGCAATACTCATATTGGACAAAATAGACTTTAAAATAAAGACCATTACAAGAGACAAGAAAGGACACAACATAATGATCAAGGGATCAATCCAAGAAGAAGATATAACAATAGTAAATATTTATGCACCCAACATAGGAGCACCTCAATACATAAGGGAAATGCTAGCAGCCATAAGGGAGAAATTGACAGTAACACAATAAGAGCGGGGGACATTAACACCCCACTTACACTAAAGGACAGGTCATCCATAAAGAAAATTAATAAGGAAACACAAGCCTTAAATGACATATTAGACCAGATAGGCTTAATTGATATTTATAGGACATACCATCCGAAAGCAGCAGAATACACTTTCTTCTCAAGTGCACACAGAACATTCTCCAGGATAGATCACATCTTGCATCACAAATCAAGCCTTGGTAAATTTAAGAAAATTGAAATTGCATCAAGGAAAAATTGATAATCACTTACAGGAAAATTGAAATCAATTACAGGAAAAAAACCCTGCAAAACATACAAACACAGTGGGGCTAAATAATATGCTACCAAATAACCAATGGATCACTGAAGAAATCAAAGAGGAAATCAAAAAATACCTAGAAACAAATGATAAAGAAAACACGACAACCCCAAACCTAAGGGATGCGGCAAAAACAGTTCTAAGGGGAAAGTTTATAGCAATACAATCCCACCTGAAGAAACAAACAAACAAACAAATCACACAAAAAAACCTAACCTTACACCTAAAGCAAGTAGAGAAAGAAGAGCAACCAAAACCCAATGTTAGTAGAAGGAAAGAAATCATAAAGATCAGAGCAGAAATGAATGAAATAGAATTGAAGAAAACAATAGCAAAGATCAATGAAACTAAAAGCTGGTTCTTTGAGAAGATAAACAAAATTGATAAACTTTTTGCCAGACTCATCAAGAAAAAAAGGGAGAGGACTCAAATCAATAAAATTAGAAATGAAAAAGGAGAAGTTATAACTGACACCACAGAAATACAAGGCATCCTAAGAGACTACTACAAGAAACTCTATGCTAATAAAATGGACAACCTGGAAGAAATGGACAAATTCTTAGAAAGGTACAACTTTCCAAGACTGAACCAGGAAGAAATAGAAAATATGAACAAACCAATCACAAGTAATGAAATTGAACCTGTGATTAAAAATCTTCCAGCAAACAAAGTCCAGGACCAGATGGCTTCACAGGGGAATTCTGTCAAAAATTTAGAGAAGAGCTAGCACCTATCCTTCTCAAACTCTTCCAAAAAATTGCAGAGGGACGGACACTCCCAAGCTTATTCTACAAGGCCACCATCACCCTGATACCAAAACTAGACAAAGGTATCACACACAAAAAAGAAAATTACAGGCCGATATCACTGGTGAACATAGATGCAAAAATCCTCAACAAAATGCTAGCAAACAGAATCCAACAACACATTAAAAGGATCATACACTATGATCAAGTGGGATTTATCCCATGGATGCAAGGATTCTTCAATGTATGCAAATCAATCAATGTGATACACCATATTAACAAACTGAAGAATAAAAACCATATGATCATCTCAACAGATGCAGGAAAAGCTTTCAACAAAATTCAACACCCATTTATGATAAAAAACTCTCCAGAAAGTGGGAATAGAGTCAACTTACTTCAACATAATAAAGGCCATATATGACAAACACACAGCAAACATTATTCTCAATGGTGAAAACCTGAAACGGTTTCCTCTAAGATCAGGAACAAGACAAGGATGTCCACTGTCACCACTTTTATTCAACATAATTTTGGAAGTCCTAGCCATGGCAATCAGAGAAGAAAAAAAAATAAAAGGGATCCAAATTGGAAAAGAAGAAGTAAAACTGTCACCGTTTGCAGATGACATGATACTATACATAGAAAACCCTAAAGATGCCACCAGAAAACTACTAGAGCTAACTGAATTTGGTAAAGTTGCAGGGTACAAAATTAATTCACAGAAATTGCTTGCATTCTTATACACTAATAATGAAAGATCAAAAAGAGAAATTAAGGAAATAATCCCATTTACCATTGCAACAAATAGAATAAATTACCTAGGGTTAAACCTACCTAAGGAGGCAAAAGACCTGTACTCAGAAATCTATAAGATACTGATGAAGGAAATGAAAGATGACACAAACAGATGGAGAGCTCTACCATGTTCTTGGATTGGAAGAATCAATATTGTGAAAATGACTATACTACCCAAAGCAAATTCAATGCAATCCCTATCAAATTACCAACAGCAGATTCAATGCAATCCCTATCAAATTACCAATAGCATTCTTCACAGAACTAGAACAAAAAAAATTTCACAATTTGTATGGAAACACAAGAGACCCCAAATAGCCAAAGCAATCTTGAGAAAGAAAAACGGAGATGGAGGATTCAGGCTCCCTGACTTCAGACTATACTATAAAGCTACAGTAATCAAGACAGTATAGCACTGACACAAAAACAGGAATATAGATCAATGGAACAGGTTAGAAAGCCCAGAGATAAACACATGCACCTATGGTCACCTAATCTATGACAAATGAGGCAAGAATATAAAATGGAGAAAAGACAGTCTCTTTAATAAGTGATGCTTGGAAAACTAGACAGCAACATGTAAAGGAATGAAATTAGAACTTTCCCTAACACCATATAGAAAAATAAGCTCAAAATGGATTAAAGACCTAAATGTAAGGCCAGATACTATAAAACTCTTAGAGGAAAACATAGGCAGAACACTCTTTGACATAAATTGCAGCAAAATCTTTTTCGAGCCACCTCCTAGAGTAATGAAAATAAAAACAAAAATAAACAAATGGGACCTAATGAAACTTAAAAGCTTTTGCACAGTAAAGGAAACTATAAACAAGACAAAAAGACAGTCCTCAGAATGAGAGAAAATATTTGCAAACAAAGCAACTGAGAAAGGATTAATCTCCAAAATATACAAACAGCCCATGCAGCTCAATATCAAAAAAACCAACAACCTAACCAAAAAATGGGCAGAAGACCTAAATAGACATTTCTCCGAAGAAGACATACAGATGGCCAACAAACACATGAAAAGATGCTCAACATCACTAATCATTAGAGAAATGCAAATCAAAACTACAATGAGGTATCACCTCACACCAGTCAGAATGGCCATCATCAAAAGATCTACAAACAATAAATGCTGGAGAGGGTGTGGAGAAAAGGGAACCCTCATACACAGTTGGTGGGAATATAAATTGATACAGACACTATGGAGAACAGTATGGAGGTTCCTTAAAAAACTAAAAATAGAGCTACCATATGACCCAGCCATCCCACTCCTGGGCATATACCCTGAGAAAACCATAATTCAAAAATATACATGCACCCCAATGTTCATAGCAGTACTATTTACAATAGCTAGGACATGGAAGCAAACTACATGTCCATCAACAGAGGAATGGATAAAGAAGATGTGGTACATGTATACAGTGGAATATTACTCGGCCATAAAAGTAATGAAATTGTGCAATTTGCAGAGGCGTGAATGGACCTAGAGACTGTCATACAGAGAGAAGTAAGTCAGAAAGAGAAAAACAAATATCATATAATATTGCTTATATGTGAACTCTAGAAAAATGATACAGATGAACTTATTTGCAAAGCAGAAGTAGAGACACAGATGTAGAGAGTGGACTATGGATATCAGTGGGGGAAGGGGGTGGAATGAATTAGGAGATTGGGACTGACATATCTACACTACTATATATAAAATAGATAACAAATGAGAACCTACTATACAGCACAGGCAACCCTGCTCAATGCTCTGTGGTGACCTAAATGGGAGGGAAATCCAAAATAGAGGGGATATATGTATATGTATAGCTGATTCACTTTACTGTACAGCAGAATCTAACACAACATTGTAAAGCAACTGTGCTCCAATAAAAATTAATTTAAAAAAATAGTTTCTGAAGTATTGGTGTTTATTCTTCCTTAAATATTTGGTAGAATTTGACAGTGAAGTCATCTGGTCCTGGACATTTTTGTGTGGGCATTTTTTCTGAAATACTAGTTCCATCTTCTTATTTCTTATAGGTCTATTCTACTTTTTGATTTGGTTTTGGCAGTCTGTGTTTTTCAAGGAATTTGTCCATTTCATCTAGGTTATCTAAATGTTGGCATAAAAGTCTTCATAGTATTCCTTTATATGTCTTTTTTATTTCTGTAAGATTAGCAGTAGTTTGGAATTTGATTATATAAGTTTTAAATCTAGAACTAAAACACTGAGATATTTGTCACTTATTTATCAAGAAGAGCCATGAGATACAAAGACCTCTCTGGCAGAGTCCAGGGGAGAGTAATAGTAATAATAACATATACAACTAATACTGAACACCAACAAGAATTGACATCCAGAAGAGACTTTACTCCAGTGGATGAGCATGGCATCAGGAACTTCTAGGCACCAACACAATATAATGTGGGAATTTAGTCTGTTTTCAAGTAGCATTTCTGATAATGATTGAGAGCATGGTAAGTGTCTGAGTACAAGTTACGTAGGGGCTTAGATTCTGGTTGAGACTGGGAACTTAGAATATATGCTTCTTCACTTGTAGCACTTAATGCAAGACAGAACAACATTCAGAACTGTAACTGAGGTGAAATCACTGAGCAAAAAATCATATGAAATATAGCCTATGGGAACAGAAAGAGATGAGAAACTGGGTTCAAAATCCAGGCTCTACTAGAGGATGAAAAATTAAATTAGCAGTGTCTCTGTAACAAAAAGGATTCTCTAAGCTTATAAGCAGCAGGAAGCCAGACTCTTAGAATTGAGATCAGAGGAAGAAACTGTTAAAAAAAAAAAATAAAAGGTTTGGGCCTCAGTTTAAAGAGTAGACTCCTTGGCTAACAGGGGCCCTTTGTTATAACAAATGTCTCTAAATTCACCTTCTTTTTTCAGTTACCATGGAGATGGTAGTTGTAAAGACAGTCTATCCTTCTATCATGGATCAGGATCTCCATGTGCCACTAACATTTAATCAAACCTTTTTTCTCTCCCATCTTAAAACAAACAGCAAATAAACTTTATTAGACTACTCACATAATCCTCCACCTACTGTTCCTAGCTTCTCCACCCTACCATGACCAAACTTCCTGAAGTAATTTCCTGCCTCCACTTCTTTCTCATATATTTACTTTAGCCTATTTCAATCTTGCCTTCACCTTCCTCTTCCCAACTCCACTGAAATAGTCCTTCCCAATAATCTTATTGCTGCTAAATGCAGTGAACACTTTAGCTTTTCCTTTTCCTGGATATCTTTTCAGAATCTCCTTTGTTGACCACACCCTTCTTACTTGTGTTCTCCTACTTTTCTTGTCATTCTTCTTCAGTTTCTTTTACCATTTCCTCCTCCTCTGACCTTTAAAGATGAACTTTCTCAGGGTTTGATTCTAGAATCTCTTTTCTTATCATGCTTCAAACTCTTCTAGGAAATGTATGGCTTTAATTCTTATCTACATACCAGTGACTCAAAATTGTATACCTCTCACCACACCTTTCTTTTGACTACCATACCTGGACTTCTTACAATTTTCTCAACCACATCTAGAAGCGAATCATTCATTTTTCACTCTAATGTTTCACTTCTCTTCCAATGTTTACTACCTGAGTAAGTAGCAGGGCCATTTACCAAGTTATTCATTCAAGAAACCCCTTCCTCTCTCTTCCTTTCCATCTTTTCCAACCAACTGCAAAGTTCTGTCTAAACATCGTAGGTATTTTTTCAAATCTTTCCATTTCTATCTTTCATACCACCTCTCTAGACTAAGAAGCTATTATCTCACACCTACGTTACTGAAGTACCCTTATTACCAAGTCTCCTCACATCCACTTTTGTCCCCTTCAATCCATTTTCCAGGAAGCTTTTAGAGTAATCTTTTGGAACGGCAAATACCTGTCTGTAATACTCCTACTTAAAACCCTTCAGTCTTATGTTCATTACACTTAGGATAAAGATCAAACGTCATAATACAGTCTATGAGGTCCTGCACTGTCTGCCTCTACCTACATCTTCCATCTTGTCCAGACCCATCTTTCTCTTACCACAGTTCAGCCACAATGACCTTCTTTCAGTTCTTCAAAAATGTCACTACTTTCTGCCACAAGGACTTTGTACCTGCAGGGAGGCGCACTCTCTTCTCTCCACTTACACACACACACACACACACACACACAAATACACACACACACACATATTCCCTTTTAAGCTTCAGTTAAAATTGTCACTTCCTCAGCAAAATCTCCGATTTTCCAGAGTAGGTGTGCCCTCCCATCACAGCCTCTCACTGTGCCGTACTTTTCTGAATAGTGCGTATCTTAACTCTAAATCGATTACTCATGTATGTTTTTGTGCATTGTCGCTCTCCATTGCACTATAAGATTCAATATGCTTGTAAGATTTATGTTTGCCTTGTTCATAACTATATCCCCAGCAACCAGAAGAAATCCTGGCCCACAATTGTCTCCCCAAAAGTATCTAATGATTAAACAAATGAATAGATAAGAAGAATGAGTCCATTTGTAGTCTTATTTGTGCTTGAGTACTTTCCATTAGTTTGACTAATTCAAACTCCACCTGCTAGAGGGAAGAAGCCTCCTTACTATTCTAGACATAGAATAGGGCTATCTCAAGAAAGGTGGAAGGATGGGTATCTCTAAAACTGGTCAGGGCTGAGACTTCCAAATTGAGAATCTCCGTGCCCAGAGGAAAAGAGGACAAGAGAAGACAAAGGCTGGCATATAGTATTCTTTGTTTTTCTCCTAAATGAGGAAATAGCTGGCACTGAGCATGTGAGGTGAAGGGAAACCGAACATGACTTTGAACTAATAGGCAAACTAACTAATAATATATGAACACCTTAATGTGTATATAGACCAGGCGATAAACTATAATGGTGTTTGCTATGCTTGAGAAAGAATGTCATTATCTGTGAGGAAGAACAGTGTTGGAAACCAAGTGATGTCAGAAAAGGAAACTGGCAGGCATGCTGCAGTTCACTTAGAATCTGGCTTCATCCAGCGGAGCTCAGGAACAAAAAGCATTTTTCTATGAGAATCTCTTCAAATGAAGAGCTTCCCTATAAGTTCTTTGCCTTTTCTCCTTGTGTGTGACTTTGGGATTTGGACTGCAGATTAACCTAAAGGTTGTGTCTGTTATGAGTGTCTGACTCATAGAGTAATTCATCTATGTGTGGCCATTTTCCTGACTTTACACTTATTAGGAACTAATCTCAGGAGTCCTATTTGTTGTTCTCTGAACCTGATTTCAGCTTTTTCCTTTCTCTAACTCTGAGAGCTGGTTTAGAACTTGCCTCACTATGCAATGGAGATAAAATACTTTTAAGAGATCACTCTTTTGTTCACACAGTTCCCATTGTCTAGCAGATCCTTATCCTTCATTTAAGCTACCTGGAAAACTTATTTTTAAAAAACCAGAAGTCCAAGATTGTATTTTCCAATTAAGAATTCCAAGAACTCCTTAAGGCAGAATAAATTGCTTCTTCTTCCATATACTTAGAGTATAATATAATTCTATGTGTTACTGTACTTGTGGCATCATACTGGTTACTCCTTAAGTCAGTGTCTGGATTGCCTTCTAAATCTGAGTTGCTTGAGGACAAGGATAGTAATTCCTTATTTTTCATTGTAATATATATCTTCCAGCCTGTGGTAAGAATTAAGAGAGAAAATATGAGAGGTAAAAAAATTTAGCATGAGGCATTCCACATATTTTCCCTGGGAAGGAAGAATTTAAGACAAGAATCTGGACAGAAGTATCTAGGAACATATTCTCTTTTTAAAAAGAATCTCACAGTTAATTCACAAGTACCTATTTATCCCCAACCAGGTAACCATCAGTGAGCCAAGAGATATGAGGGATGAAAGAATTAAGAAGCTGTGCTCCATAATGGTTATAAATGGTGGTTATAATGAATAATTATACCACCATTCATTATCTTTATTTAAACCATCTCTATTTACTAAGAAATTAATTTTAAGAAAACATTATTCATCATAAAATGTACTTAAAGAAATATTTGCATTGTTATCCAGCCACATTAAATGTGCTTTGGTCACCTACCTTAGAAAAAACAAAGTAATACATTTTGCTCTACCATATAATATTGGGACTTCCAAGCTCTGGGCTCCAGTCTCCCCAGTGTAAGATGCTGAGATTAGTTATGTCTGAGATCCTTTCCGCTTAAACATTCTGTTGCAATATTCTGCTGAACATTCTTTTTTTTCTTTAACATCCTTATTGGAGTATAATTGCTTTACAATGGTTTGTTAGTTTCTGCTTTATAACAAATTGAATCAGCTATACATATACATACATTCCCATATCTCCTCCCTCTTGTGTCTCCCTCCCACCCTCAATATCCCACCCCTCTAAGTGGTCACAAGGCACCGATCTGATCTCCCTGTGCTATGCGGCTGCTTCCTACTAGCTATCTATTTTACATTTGGTAGTGTATATATGTCCATGCCACTCTCTCACTTCATCCCAGCTTACTCTTCCCCCTCCCCGTGTCCTCAAGTCCATTCTCAACATCTGCATCTTTATTCCTGTCCTGTCACTAAGTTCTTCAGAACCAATTTTTTTTTTTTAAATTCTATATATGTGTTAGCATACAATATTTGTTTTTCTCTTTCTGACTTACTTCACTCTGTATGACAGACTCTAGGCCCATCCACCTCACTACAAATAACTCAGTTCTGTTTCTTATTATGGCTGAGTAATATTCCATTGTATACATGTGCCACACCTTCTTTATCCATTCATCTGTCGATGGACACTTAGGTTGCTTCCATGTCTTGGCTATTGTAAATAGAGCTGCGATGAACATTGTGGTACATGACTCCTTTTGAATTATGGTTGGCTCAGGGTATATGCCCAGGAGTGGGATCGTTGGGTCATATGGTAGTTCTATTTGTAGTTTTTTAAGGAACCTCCATACTGCTCTCCATAGTGGCTGTATCAATTTACATTCTCACCAACAGTGCAAGAGGGTTCCCTTTTCTCCACATCCTCTCCAGCATTTATTGTTTGCAGATTTTTGGATGGTGGCCATTCTGATTGGTGTGAGGTGATTCCTCATTGTAGTTTTTTTGTTTTGTTTTGTTTTTTGTTTTTTTGGTATGTGGGCCTCTCACTGTTGTGGCCTCTCCCGTTGCAGAGCACAGGCTCCGGACGTGCAGGCTCAGCGGCCATGGCTCACGGACCCAGCCGCTCCACAGCATGTGGGATCTTCCCGGACCGGGGCACGAACCCATGTCCCCTGCATCGGCAGGTGGACTCTCAACAACTGCGCCACCAGGGAAGCCCCCTTATTGTAGTTTTGCTTTGCATTTCTCTAATGATTGGCGATGTTGAGCATTCTTTCATGTGTTTGTTGGCAATCTGTATATCTTCTTTGGAGAAATGTCTATTTAGGTCTTCTGCCCATTTTTTGGATTGGGTTATTTGTTTTTTTGATATTGAGCTGAATGTGCTGCTTGTAAATTTTTGAGATTAATCCTTTGTCAGTTGTTTCATTTGCAAAAATTTTCTCCCATTCTGAGGGTTGTCTTTTCATCTTGTTTATGGTTTCCTTTGCTGTGCAAAAGCTTTTATGTTTCATTAGGTCCCATTTGTTTATTTTTGTTTTTATTTCCATTTCTGTAGGAGGTGGGTCAAAAAGGATCTTGCTGTGATTTATGTCATAGAGTGTTCTGCCTATGTTTTCCTCTAAGAGTTTGATAGTGTCTGGCCTTACATTTAGGTCTTTAATTCATTTTGAGTTTACTTTTGTGTATGGTGTTAGGGAGTGTTCTAATTTCATTCTTTTACATGTAGCTGTCCAGTTTTCCCAGTGGCTGTCTTTTCTCCATTGTATAGTCTTGCCTTCTTTATCAAAGATGAGGTGACCGTATGTGCGTGGGTTTATCTCTGGGCTTTCTATCCTGTTCCATTGATCTATATTTCTGTTTTTGTGCCAGTACCATACTGTCTTGATTATTGTAGCTTTGTAGTATAGTCTGAAATCAGAGAGACTCATTCCTCCAGCTCCGTTTTTCTTTCTCAAGATTGCTTTGGCTATTCAGGTCTTTTGTTATTCCATACAAATTGTGAAATTTTTTGTTCTAGTTCTGTGAAAAATGCCATTGGTAGTTTGATAGGCATTACATTGAACCTGTAGATTGCTTTGGGTAGTATAGCTATTTTCACAATGTTGATTCTTCCAATACAAGAACATGGTATACCTCTCCATCTGTTTGTATCCTCTTTAATTTCTTTCATCAGTGTCTTATAGTTTTCTGCATGCAGGTCTTTTGTCTCCTTAGGTAGGTTTATTCCTAAGTATTTTATTCTTTTTGTTGCAATGGTAAATGGGAGTGTTTCCTCAATTTCTCTTTCAGATTTTTCATCATTATTGTATAGGAATGCAAGTGATTTCTGTGCATTAATTTTGTATCCTGCTACTTTACCAAAATCATTGATTAGCTCTAGTAATTTTCTGGTAGCATCTTTAGGATTCTCTAGGTATAGTATCATGTCATCTGCAAACAGTGACAGCTTTACTTTTTCTTTTCTGATTTGTATTTCTTTTTCTTCTCTGATTGCTGTGGCTAAAACTTCCAAAACTATGTTGAATAACAGTGGTGGGAGTGGGCAACCTTGTCTTGCTCCTGATGTTAGTAGAAATGGTTTCAGTTTTTCACCATTGAGAATGATGTTGGCTGTGGGTTTGTCATATATGGCCTTTATTATGTTGAGGTAAGTTCCCTCTATGCCTACTTTCTGCAGGGTTTGTATCATAAATGGGTGTTGAATATTGTCGAAAGCTTTTTCTGCATCTGTTGAGATGATCATATGGTTTTTATTCTTCAATTTGTTAATATGGTGCATCACAGTGATTGATTTGTGTATATTGAAGAATCCTTGCATTCCTGGGATAAATCCCACTTGATCATGGTGTATGATCCTTTTAATGTGCTGTTGGATTCTGTTTGCTAGTAGTTTGTTGAGGATTTTTGCCTCTATATTCATCGGTGATATTGGCCTGTTGTTTTCTTTCTTTGTAACATCTTTGTCTGGTTTTGGCATCAGAGTGATGGTGGCCTTGTATAATGAGGTTGGGAGGGTTCCTCCCTCTGCTATATTTTGGAAGTATCTGAGAAGGATAGGTATTAGCTCTTCTCTAAATGTTTGATAGAATTCACCTGTGAAGCCATCTGGTCCTGGGCTTTTGTTTGTTGGAAGATTTTTAATCATAGTCTCAATTTCAGTGCTTGTGATTGGTCTGTTTATATTTTCTATTTCTTCCTGGCTCAGTCTCGGAAGGTTTTGCTTTTCTCAGAATTTGTCCATCTCTTCCAGGCTGTCCGTTTTATTGGCATATAGTTGCTTGTAGTAATCTCTCATAATCCTTTGTATTTCTGCAGTGTCAGTTGTTACTTCTCCATTTTCATTTCTAATATTATTGATTTCAGTCTTCCCCCTTCTTGATAAGTCTGGCTAGTGTTTTATCAATTTTGTTTATCTTCTCAAAGAACCAGCTTTTAGTTTTATTGATCTTTGCTATTGTTTCCTTCGTCTCTTTTTCATTTATTTCTGAACTGATCTTTATGATTTCTTTGCTTCTGCTAACTTTGGGAGTTTTCTTGTTCTTTTTCTAATGAACAGTTTCTTATAAGCTATTTGTAGCATGCAAAAATCATCTTAAAACAAAAGATAATTCAAGGTTCTTGTCATACATTTTCACACCTAATATAATACTGAACACAATAATAGATCCACAGTAGCCTCACAAAAAAATCATTGATTTAAATTATGAAATCATCACTGCTTTGTTTAGCTTAGAATGGTTACTCTTTTTTCTCAGTAAATCTATTTACTGTATGTGTGTTCTAGTTTATTTTTCCTTTTCTTCCATTTGTAGTGGTGGCTTTCTGCTTACCCACAATATGTCACTTTCCTCTCCTTGACTAAGCCATCTCCTCTCCTTTTGGTGAATTCCAGGAAGTCTTTTTGGGTGGCTAAACAAATTTAAGAATTTATATAAGCCTTCATCAAATCAACAAAAGAATTTGTCTCATTCTAACGGGTGGCCTGAAGAGTTGAATGGAAAACAAAATCATTTAAATATGCTTGGCTTGGACAACCCATTTTGCTCAGTCTTGGTTGATTCACAATGCTACCTTGCCAACCACAAATTTCCTTTCATTTTGCACCACGATATTTTTCAAGATTTCACTGTGAGAAATCTTCTATGTTGTCATTACATTAAGTAATGGATGAAATTAGATATTGAACAATTCAGTTTTATTAATTAATTTCTTGATGGACTTAATACTCCTAGAGAAACTCAGTGCAAACAGCAGTGTTTTAGGGAGAAAATGCCATTATCATAATGAGATTTCTTCCTTTGACACAAACCATTAGGTGGGATCAATATTTATGAAGCTTTTATCCTGACGTATAATTTGTAACTCCTGCCAGGGTATGATTTTTTAGCTCAGCTGTTCTTAAGTCCACTAAGTACTGTAACAGGATGAACTCAGAATTATTGCCACTACTGGAAGCTTTGCTAGGAAATGTGAGTTGAGAGGAAAATAGTCCCTGGAAAGTGAATTATGTAGAAGCAATCAGTTTTGTTGACTGCTGAGAGTCAACTCCATACTTAGCTTTGTTACGAGACATCTTCATCAAGCATCCCTTACAACCCATGAACAGATTAATGTCTCTGGGGAGGGAAAATTTGAGACAAGAACTGGGACAGTAGTGTCTAGCAATATATTCTCTTTTTAAAAAAAAATCTCACAGTTATTTCACAAGTACCTATTTATCCCCAACCATGTAACAACCAGTGAGCCAAGAGACATGTGGGATAAAATCATTCAAGAAGCTGTGTTCCATAATGGTAAGAATTTATTACTAAGATTCAGAATGCCTAAGTTCAATCTGTGATGCACCACTTGTGAAGGTCATGATAATTGGTGAGTCCTGATTTCTTTATCTTCTTCCTCATCTGCTGTTCTTCGCAGTATTTCAAGCTGATGGTACAATCAACAACTGTTCATTGTCTGTGGAGTATTATATACATGTTATTGACCCACACCAAAGCCCTCTGTAGTTGTAGTTTTCTGTGTAGCCATACATAGAATAGGATGGGACATATTCATTTAGGTCCAGCTTGGTGAAGAATATATTTCAGAAGACAGACTTAGCTGATGACTTTAGAATGAAATCTAGTAGAGTTCCTGAAACAGTCTTCATCCAGTGAAAGGGATTTGAAAAATAGTTATGTTGGTTTTCTTGACCTTGATTGGGAAAACTCTGAAGCATGTACTTCACTGTCATCCCAAATTCCCTAGTGGATTTTACTCCAGTTGTCCACAATCGTATCTTGCTTGATAACATACTCTATCGGCTTTCTTCCCTTCCTAGGCTCACTTCTCCTCTCCCCATCAGTCTTTTCTGGTATTTCCTCCCCAATAAACTACCTATACTTGAATCCTTGTCTCAAGGTATGCTTCCGAAGAAAGCAAATTAAGACACCTCTAATAAAATATAATATTCACATATTGTTTTTAACCTCAAAACTCCATTGTACAGAAACTCAACACACACAAGATATGTGTGTACTGCTTACCTTTTCCCTCACTTACCATATAAGACAAAGAAAAACTACATTGCTGTAAAAACATAAAGAGCACCAATTAACTTCAGAGACATATTCAACCTGCTCACTGATTTCATCATCTATAGATTAGGTATAAAGACGATTTAACTCTAGCACATTTACAATTTGCAAATAATCTATTTGGGCTAGTGGACATTTGGTGCTATCTAAAATATCCATCAGCATATTTGGTCCATGCCAAATGGCTTTGGACAGGATCAAATAGTTCTAAAAATATAAGGACATTTTGGCATAGACCAAATATCTAATGGACCAAATGTCTTACGGACATTTTGGACAGGACCAAATGTCCTGCAAGGATCTACTTGTCATGTATTTTGTTAGTTTACGTCTATTCTTGTTTTATCTTGTATGCAAGTCAGAAACATAAAATAGCCACTAGACTCCATTGCAGTTTCAGAAATTGCCTAAAGCACCGTGGAGATATTTATAATAGTTCAAAAGACCTGCTTTGGGGTTCTTTAGCTGCTTGAGCACTAAATAGTGCCCTCTGGTAAGCATGGGGAAATTTCATGGTTATAGTTGCTGCAGATTTCTCATTAACTAATTCCCTGAAGAAGCTTTGCTTCACCTCTGGCAGACCTTTCCTCTCCAGCACATGAGAGACGGACTACTGACAGGAACGAGAGTGCAACCCATGAAATTAAATGAACGAGAGACTCATAGGAATTATGTGAAGAGAAAGAATCAGCAATCTTCACTTCCCATTTTAATTAGCTAATGAACGCCTGGACAGGCACTGAGTCATTTATTGAGGCAGAATTCTGTTCCGACCACTCTGTGTGAATACAGAATCATAGATTCTTGGAACCTGAGCTTGCTTTGAATACTAAGCTTGACTTTGAAGGCTCTCCATATCTAGCCTCAACCTATCCCTATAGTCTCCTTGCTGACCACATTTCCTACATATTCTAGTATACTGTGTTTTAGCCTGGGCACTTTAGAAAAGAAAACCTGAGGCAAAATTACATGCTTATGTTTTATTGGAGGGTACTGAAGGGTGACAGAATATGCCACCTTAAAATATGCCATTTTGACATAAAGATTATTTTGAGCTAAAGACACCTGAAGAATACTCAGGTGAAAGAAGGGCACTGTGACCTCCTCTTTTTCTTCCTGAAAGCAGGAGATAAACCCACTTATGGAACATGCCCTCCTAATACCAAGAGGAAAGTAGCATTCTTAGCACTGAGAGAAACGTATAAAAATAAACCTTGTTAAACTACACTTATCTTCCTGGTCACTTTTCTACCCAATGAACTATCCTAGTTCTAGCCCCACTACCTTGCCACATTTTCACCATTTACTACTCTTTGCCCAATTCAGTATATAGATGCGTTCAAATCTAGCTGCTTCATTGGGTCTTCAGTTACTTATGAGGGCTCTCTATCATGTAAAACTCATATTAAATTCACTTTTATGCTTTTCTCCTGTTAATCTGTTTATGTCAATTTAATTCTGAGTCCCAGCCAAAAACCCTAAGAGGTTTAGAGGTACCATTTGCCTCCTGAATGGTACAAAGGAGCACGAGACAAAAAGGGAAAGTAAGGCATGGAAAGAGGGGAACCAAATACAGAGTAATGTGTTGCTGTGCTGGCCACAGTCTCCCATTACTTCCCTGAGTCTTGCAGGATACATCTGGACTCTCTGCAAGGAATCACTGCACCTCAAAAGAGTCCTTGGTGGATTGGTAGGGCAAGGGATTCTCTGTTACCTCCATCTCATCTCTTGGTCTTATTGGTCTCTTGGTCTTACTATCTTATTGGTCTACTCCATGGAGTGTTCCGTCTCCTGAACATTCAGGCTGTGTTATTTCCCGAGGCTTCCGGTAGGGAAGCTAGAACCTCCTCAACTTCAATTCACCAGTAAGCCATGGCAGTTGTTTCTCCTTGTTAATCAGTATGAAACCGAGCAGAGCCTTGTGAGGCTCCTGGGCATGGAGGCCCTTTTGTCCCCCATTTCTTGTAGGCAACACTTCAGCCTCCATAACCTTCCCTGAGTTCCAAAGGGCAGATTCAAACAGTTGCTTTCAAGGTAGGAACAACCAAGAAACCACCTGAACCAAGATTAAAGGGACCGGAGAAGCTCATCAAGGTTAGGAGACTGCCCACCTATGATGATATTTAGGGAGTACAGGTCCTGCTCACACCTTAATCTTGTCAGCAACCCCACCCTCAAACTATTACTATAAAACCCTTCACCAAATCCACCCATGTGGGGACACGTAGTTTTTGAGGGCAGGGACCCGCTGCGTCCCCCTTTACCTGGCAAAGAAATAAGGCTATTCTCTTCTGCTTCACCCAAACCTCTGTCTCCCAGATTAGATTCTGCAATGGTGTACAGAGGCTGAGATTTCGGCCTCAAGTACCTTATGCAGGGGGTCATTCATTTGTGTTTGTGGGAGAAGTAGAAATAGTTGTACCTTTATCATCATGGGAATGGCAAGAGCTATTGCTAAAATCTCTGTGGCTTGGAAGCAAGTGCTAGGGCCACGGATAAAGGTAAAGAGGAGCCACATAAAGATGTTCCAAGTGACAAGGCAGCTTGAATTGCAACATGGACCCACTACAGAACACTCTCTTGTACAGGGCCACAAGCAAAACGTGCAGCCTCTAAGTCACAGTTAAAGGTCACAGTAGTATTGCCATTTGCTATAAATGTTACCACCAAAATTTAAAGGGGCTCACACGTGCTATATCTCTTTTGTCATGTAGGAGTTGCAAGAGGCAAAATCATATTTATTACTTTCATTTAAAGCAATCTCAATCTTGCCATTACTGAGAATTAGGGTTGAATACTTCTTTGTTGGAGGAGGCTTTCTTGTGCATTGCAGCATGTTTAGTTGCTTCCATGGCTTCTATCCACTTTAGCTATTTCCCCGACTTCTACCCCTGATGCCCACTAGATGCTACCCACTCACCTTGATTTTTGAAAAACAAAAATGTCTCCAGACACTGCCAAATGTCTCTCGAGGGCAAAAATTTTCCCCGGTTGATAACCATTGCTTTAGAGGGAAGGACTCAGTGTGCCCCACACCAGACCCAAAACACATGACTCCTGAATCTTTGTAGGGTCTCTTTCCACTTTCTGGTATATATGTGTCTTACTAAAGTATTGAGAATACTTGTTCACTCTTGCTTACCAGGCCAATCAGAATGATTAGAGTGATGTCATCTATAGATAGACCATTGGGATATTCTGTAGAATGTGAGAACGATCATCATGGTCAAGACACTTGAGGACTAGATCCCGAAAGAGTATTACAGTTAACATAACCATGTGAAGGCAAACTGTACTTGATCTTCTATGCTAAATGGATCATTAATTTGATAAGAGCACACCAAATGTCAGAGACTGGGTTAATAAAGATAATAATTAGCTATTGGGAGTCAATTCTCAATGGGTATCTCACATATCTGCGTAACTTGTAAGCAGAGACACTGACTTTTTTTTTAACATCTTTATTGAGTATAATTGCTTTACAATGGTGTGCTAGCTTCTGCCCCACAATAAAGTGAATCAGCCATACATATACATATATCCCCATATCTCCTCCCTCCCTCGTCCCCCTCCCACCCTCCCTATCCCACCCCTCCAGGTGGTCACAGAGCACGACTTTCTTTATTCTAAACTATGTTTCAAAGGATGATTGTATAGTAGACAGCTTTGGAAGACAGAGAAAGCATCCCCTTTCAGAGCCAACAGTAGCTTTATTTACAGTCCAGTATAAGAAAGACAGTATCTCCCATCAAGGCAAAGGGCAACCAGGCTTACTTCGCATTATAAAAGATTCAGGATCCTTAAGCTTGAGGTTCCTTTCCTATAATACACCCCATTGAGTGTGAAGGAATCACCTGGTTGTCTTTGTATCATCCTGTGTGAACTGGGGTTTGGGGAACTGGTGCAAATGTTGATACACTGTCTACTGCTATTTCTGTAAGTAATACACTATTTTTGTCTCTAACCCAGGAATCTCCTATTTTCTGCCAGTGTCCAAGAAACTGTGACAGTCTAACTTATTAGCTTGCAAGTGGAGTAAAATCTCACACTCCCCAGTTCTTGATGTCTTGTAGGATAGCAATAATTGGAGTTATAATCTGGTTAAGGTTACAGCAGTCTCCCATCATCCACCATGACCCATGGTTTTTACAGAGGTCAGACAAATGAATGGATCAGAAAAATGCTCATGGCTAATTTTGCTGCATCTTTTGTATATTTGATGGTGGCTCAAATCTCTTCAATTCCTTTGGAATGTGATACTGTTTCTTACTTGTTGTTTTTGGGGTGACGCTATAGGGAACTGATTTAAATTTTTTTATTCTTTAATTGGTGCTAGTATATAAAAATACAATTGATTTTTGTATATTGACCTTGTACTCTATGCCCTTGTTAAATGTATTACTTCCAATAGTTGCTTTGCTTCTAAATAGTTTCTATGTAAATAATCATATCAACTATAAATAAAGTTGACTTTTTTTCCAATCTGAGTGAACCTTATTTTCTATCCTTCTTATTTCACTGTGGAGTGTTGCACAGTAAAATGTTGACTAAAAATAGGGAGAATTGATATCCTTTCACTGTTCCCAACTTAGGAGGAAACAGTGCAGTATTTCACCAAGCTCTTTATTTTTCATAGATACCTTTTACAACATTGAGGAAGCTTCCTCCTATTGCTGGTCTATTCCTGGTCTGGTAAGAGTTGATTTTCTTAAAATTATGAATTGCTGTTCCATTTTGTCAAAATTGTTTTTGATAATTTCTATTGAGATGATCAAGCTGTTGAATTACAGAGACTGATTTTTAAATATAAAATTAATTTTACATTCCTGGGAGTAGCCTCCATTGTTGTTTATGTGTTTTTCCTTTTGTATATTTCTATTGATTTACTAATATTTTGTTGAGAAATTTTGCATCTATCTTCATCAGGGATGTTGGTCTATATTGCTCTTTTCATATAATATCTCTATCAGGTTTTGTATTCAGTGCTATGCTAGACACATAAAATAAATTGGGTCATGTTTTCTCCTCCTGGCTTATTCAAGTCTTTCCACACCTAAACCTCATAGCACTTTAATTTCATTTTTGCATCCATTACTTTGTGCTTCTGTTGTCATGAATCTTACTTTTACACACTTTATAAACACTACCTTATAATGATTTTTTTTTTGCTTTAAACAATAAATTGTCTTTTAGAGAAACAAAGAAAAAAAAGAAAAGAAGTTAGTCTTCTGAAAACCTACCCTCACATTTAGATCTTCTTTCTTTCCTTTAAATCTGAAATTCCATTTGTTATCCTTTCCTTCAGCCTCTTGAACTTCTTTTAGTATTTCTTGTAGTGTAGACATGGTGGTTACAAATTTTCTGAGCTTTCATTTTTCAGAAAATATCTTTATTTTATTTTTATTTTTGAAGGACAGTTCTGTCAGGTATTGAATACTCATTTGACAGGTATTTGTTATCACTTTACAGTTGTAATTTTATGATTTTCTGGCCTGTATTGTTTCTGGTTAGAAGTCAGGCAACATTTATATAACTTTTCCCATGTATAAAATATGCTATGTTTTTTGGGGGGCTTCCCTGGTGGCGCAGTGGTTGAGAGTCCACTTGCCGATGCAGGGGACACGGGTTCGTGCCCCGGTTCGGGAAGACCCCCCATGCCACGGAGCGGCTGGGCCCGTGAGCCATGGCCGCTGAGCCTGCGCGTCCGGAGCCTATGCTCCGCAACGGGAGAGGCCACAACAGTGAAAGACCCGCGTACCGCAAAAACAAAACAAACAACAAAAAAATGCCATGTTTCTTTAGATGCTTTGAAGATTTTCTGTTCTTCTGTGGTTGCTGTCCATTTTGACTAGAGTGGTCTAAGTGCTTTTTCTTTGTATTTCTCCTTCTTGCGGTGTCCTGAGCTTCTTGGACCTGTAGACTGAGGTTTTGAAATAAAATCTGGGAAACTTTCAATCATTATTTTCTCAAGGGTTGTTTTTTTTTCCTGCCTCATTATCTTTCTCTCCTCTCCTGGGTCCTTATGTACCTGTGTTATAAATAGTATGGTATTATTCCACTGGTACCTGAGGCTCTTTTTTTTTAAATCTGTTTTCTGTTTTTTCATATGAAATAATTTCTATTCATCTGCTCTCAAGTTCACTGAGTCTGTATGTACCATCTCCAAAATATTATTAAGTCCATCAGTGATTTTTTTTCACTTCAGATATTGTACTTTTTGTTTCAAGGATTTCCATTTATGTTTTTGGTCTTAATCTGCTAGAATTCTATATCTGTTCACTGTTTTTTGTGTAAGTTCTATTTCGCTGAGAGTTTCTAGTCGTTTATCCATTATGACCACATATCTTGCTTTAAGTCCCTAAAAATATTTCTAATAACAGCTAAAAATAGCCTCTTTACGTCCTTGCCTGCTAAATTTAACATCTGGGTCATCTTGGTGTTTGTTCCCTCTGATTGCTTTTTTCTTGATTATTCACCACATTTTCCTACTGCTTTACGTGTCTAGTAATTTTTGGTGGGAAAACTTTTTTCTTTTTCCTGAATATTTTGCATGATACTTTGTAAGGAGTCTGGATTAAATTGCCTTTTTTTTTTTTTAATGATTGTTGAGTTTTGTCTCAGCAGGTGGTTATTTGCTAGAAGCTCTTCTTCTGTCAAAGCTTGGTTTTAGGCTGTGTTAGGTTAGCTACAGAATATCCTTTGCAGGTAGGCTATCCACAAAACTTATGGCCTCTTTGGTAGCTTACCTGAATACCAGACGTGTTAATGAGGTCTCGCCACTCTGAGTGGGTCTTTAACATTTCCCAGCATCTAGTGCCCTCTAGAGTGCCCATTCCATCCTCTATTCTGTGGAAACTGCTTTCCGTTAGGCCTCATAGGGTTTCATCTGGCAGATACGCAGTGCAGGCTTTGACCAAGGACTTGGGAACTCCTGTGTGCAGCTCCTGCTTCTTCAGTCCCCTACCCCACAAGTTCTAATTGTATCAGCAGCCCTGTACTCTATTTTATGCCTCCCCAGAGAGACTCTGCTTGGACTCCACTCCCTTTATAAAAGCTGGAAAATTGTACCAAGCTACAAAGTTAATAAGAGCATGGGAGCTCACTTCATGTATTTCTCTTCTCTCAGGCATCACACTCCCTAAAGCCCAGGACTTGTCAACATGGCCACATACATTTTTTCCAGCTTTATACTTGTTTATGGATGGAGGACATGTTTGGAACGATTTACTCTATCCTAGCAAGAAATGCAAGTATAAATATGCTTTTAAATTTCAAATTACGAAATATGTAATATTTTGTATGTAAAGAAAAAATGGAAAATATCACCACACACAGACCAAGGTCAACATTTTCCATATTTGTCTCAAATATGTGGCTTCTCAAAGAACTGAAACTTTACAGATATAATTGAAACATCCTCTTTTGGTTATTTATTGCTATATAATATACCACTTTACAGCTTCTTAGCTTTAAATAGTAACATTCATTTCTTTGTTCAGTATTCAACAAATTGCCTCAGGTCAGTGAGGACAGCTTACCTCTGTCCCACCTGGCTTCATCTGGAATGTCTCAGCTGGGTTTTGAAGATCCACATCCAAAATGCTTGGCAATCCTCTTGGCGTTGGCTGTCATTTGGGAGCTCCACTAGGGGTTCAGGCTGGGGATCTTTCTTCCCTTACAGATAGCCTCTCCACATGGCTAGTTGAGCTTCTCACAGCAAGGAGATACTAGGATAGTCAGATTTCTTACAAGGAACCTTACTTCTTTCAGAGCCTCAAAACAGAAATTGCCTAGTCTTCTTAATGCCAGAGCTTTCAAGTTTCAGAATATTACTTCTGCCACGTTTTACTGGTCAATGTAGTAACAGATCCAGCACAGATTCAATGCGAGGAGAATTAGACTCTACGTTTTGATGGAGCTCTACAACCTCATAGCGCAAGAGGGCATGTGATAGGAATCAATATTGTGGTCATTTTTGCAAATGTAATCTACTACTCACAGTTTCCTGCATCCATTATTCTTTCCCCTTCTCCCACCACTCAGAGGTAGCCACTGTAATCAGTGTGTAAACTTCTCATGCATATTTTTATATCTTTAGTACAGCTCTCTCTAGCACTGAACGGCTTTCATACTTCAAGCATTCTCCACATAGAGCCAAGCAAAATAATGAAAAATCTCATAAATGTGTTATAGGACAGGAATTCCCTAGATGTGTTTACCCAAGAATCTACTAAGACCATTACACTGCTGACAGCTTGAGTTACACAGGTTCATCCTGTTTCCTTCTCTCAATTTGAATTTATAGTCCTGCCCTTTTAGTTATAGGTATCATGGGGAAAATAACATGTGGAAAGAAGATTCCTAAATTATGGGTCTCCTGGAGAAAAACTGACTATGTGGTTCATCTTTAAGAGTGGATTCCAATCTTTTCTAGGTTGAAGATCTCCTTTTAATTAAGACCTTCCTCCATACATAATATTTTTTAGTCACCTTTGGTTGAAAAAAGTACATAATCACAGAAAGCTATGCTGATCTTAGTAACATTTGTAAATAAATTTTTGTATATGAACCACAAATGCACTTGAGTTCATTTAAAAACTAGAAATATGCTTTATGAGAGATTTATAATTTATGCAATTTGCAGATAATTCCTTATATATACATATATATATATATATATATATAAATTAGTGGAACTTATGAAAGTAACTCCAGCATACAGGTATTTGTCCCCCAGAGGTTAGAAACCTTTTAACATAGTTCACACTGTTGAATCTTGCTTTAGCTCTGTATTAGGTCATGATCCTCCTTGCACAAGTCAGAACCTATGCCAGTGTGCTTAATATCCCTGGATATGAAGACTGTTGACATCCTACCTTAGTCCCTGCCAAGTCTCTTGGATGAGAATCCCTTGCTCTGGCTCCATATAGACTCACTTTCTTCATTACTGTCTCTTGCCTGCACTCTCGTGGTAGTCATGAAAAATCTCCCAAACGACAGTGGTATCCATACTTATTTTTTATTTTCCTTATTTTTTCACACTGGAAATGTATTTATATGTAACAAATAAATACCCTGTAAACAAAAGTTAGACTTCAGGACATGGTGGTATATAAGCTAACGGTTCCTCTTGGCAAAACGAGATTTCTGTCTTTACGCACGGCCTCAGCGGCCATGGCTCACGGGCCCCGCTGCTCTGCGGCATGTGGGATCTTCCCCGACCGGGGCACGAACCCGTGTCCCGTCCATCGGTAAGCGGACGCTCAACCACTGTGCCACCAGGGAAGCCCAAGATTTCTGTCTTTTTAACCCAGTTGTTTCTCTAACTTTTTTTTAATGATGTCTACTATCTAGTAAGGTCTAGATTTTTTTCTTAAAACTCAGTTTTTAAAAAAACATTAAAAAATTTACTTTCAAAAATATTGTTTGATCAGCACGGTCATGATCTGCTTTAATACCTCTTTACCAAATGCTTTATTCAACAATGTATTCAATACATATTTTGTGAACAGCTATTATGTGCCAACACTATTCTATGTACTTAGGACACAGTAAAAATTCACATAGGCAAAGTTTCAATCCTCTTACTAGACTGGACAGACATAATAAATAAACAAATAATATCTGCAGGAATAACTAACTGACTTGGAGAGAAAAAAGAGACAAGATATGGAACGACAGGGATTGGATTACTATTTTAGATAAGGTCAGGAAATGTCTCTCTGAGAAGGTGGCATTTGAATAGATACTTGAATGAAATTGAGGAAGCACATCATGAGGTTGTTTGGCAAGGGGTGGGGTGGGGTGAAGGCTTTCCAGGAAGAGGGACCAGTTAAGTGAAAGGTCCTGTTGCAAGAATATGCACGGCCTAGGAGGAAAATCAAGGAGGAAGGGCAAGATGCCAGGGTGAGAGAAGGCCAGTGAGTTAGGGTATAAGAGGAAGGAAATGAAATCAGAGTGCTAGGGGTGATTCTAGCAGATTATCGTAAGCACTTTGGATTGTATTCTAAAGATGAGATGCCACTAGAGATTTAAGTACAAAGGAGTGACATTCTCTGACTTGTATTATAAAATGTAGGTGATTCAGCAGATACAGAGAACAATCTAGTGGTTACCAGTGGAGGGGGGGAGGGGCAACATAGGGGTGGGGAATTAAGAGCTACAAACTATTAGGTATACAATAAGCTACAGGGATATATTGTACAACAGGGGGAATATAGCCAATATTTATAATAACTATAAATGGAGTGTAACCTTTAAAAATTGTGAATCACTACATTGTACACCTGTAACTTATATAATATTGTAGATAAACTATAACTCAATAAAAAATTTAAAAATTGATTGATATTTCAATGGGAGTGTGGCTTTAGTGGGTTTTCAGGAGAGAATGAATTAGATACATAGGTTCAATCCACCATCTTTACTGAAACACCCTCATTCATTTTTTAAACTTTGTAATCTGGTTACCGGCTCTCAACTCTACAATTGCTCTTTCCTTGTGAATAACTTAGATGTCAAATCAAAAGTCCTCTTTTCCAGTCCTTGTTGCCCTTATTTTTTCAACAGTATTTGACACCACAGCCAATTAAACCTTTGAATGAATATGAAACATATGCAGTAGGATACATGAATATGGAACTCATGGGAGAGTTTGGGTTGAAAATATAAATTTTGGAGTTGTCAGAATATTAGGTTGAACCATATTAATTGTCAGTCAAAATGGTTCCATATTGGCAATTTCATTTACCCAAGAGTTAATAATTAAAGCAAAGAGACTGAATGAATTACCCAAAGTAGTAAGAATAGTTTGCAAACTGAAGTGCTGTCTGAAACACTCCAGCATTTAAAGGTCTAGGAAGGGACTTCCCTGACGGTCCAGTGGTTAGGACACTGTGCTTCCACTGCAGGGAGCTCGGGTTCGATCCCTGGTCCAGGAACTAAGATCCTGCATGCCTTATGGTGTGGCCACCAAAAAAATAAATAAATAAAGGTCTAGGAAATTGGGAGGAACCCCCAAAGAATGTGATATAGGAGTGTGTGTGTGTGTGTGTGTGTGTGTGTGTGTGTTTAGTTTTGGTGTACATTCTAGGAGTGGTCAGTTGCCTAACTAGGAATACAAACTGCAGGTGTTGTAACCTAGGATTTTACCAGAAGACTACACTCTAAAGAAAATTATGAGAACTTAATCTATTTTTTAAAATCTTAGATTAATAACAGAACTTTTATAGCATAATTTAATGAATATTAGAAATGCATTTAAAATCGGGGGCACTTGAAATATGTAGATATGTGGATTGACTGAAATATTTTAAAGAAATTCCCCACTCTTGTTTGAAGAGTGTATAAGAACCAAGAGAGCCTTTCAGCCTTTAATCTGTGCAACGATACCCAACGCATGATTCCAAAATTATGGCTGTGTTTGCACAAATCTTTTATGGACTGTGTAGTTAGAGCCTATAAAAGGATAAAGAATTGGGACTGTATTAAGTTTGCAGAGCAGGTTTTATGACTTTGTACCTATGTGCTAATAAATGTGTATTATATGAATTTGGACATTTTTTGTAACCTAGTAGAAACAATTTGGGTGGAGCTGCTAGCCTATAACTATCTCCAATAACTGGCAGATACCACTATCCAGAAGAACCCTCAAAATGAGCTTTCATTGGTTTGGATAATTTTTGAACAAAGTGGCTAGTGGTGTAGAACTGTCTTGGGAGCTAAATGAGATAAGCAAAAATACAAAAACCAAAACAAAAAATGTTTCAAGAAGATGAATAGAATCATATCTATTACATGGTAATAGCCAATAGGAGGAGGGCTGAGAATTGACCACTGGATTTGGCAATATGGAGGTCATCGTTAATTCTAATAAAAACAGCTGTTTTTGGAGCGGTGAGGCTAAAAAGTATGATTGGAATAAGTTCAAGAAAGAATGAGAGAATAGGAAGTGGAGATCATATGAATAGATCAATACGGCTTATGATCTTATGAAGATCATAAGAAATGTAGATATTTTTAAGGAAAACAAAGCAATGACCCTTTGGCATATCTTAACCATATTAGTCAGAGCCTAGGCAAGAAACAGAAGCCACACTCAAAACGGTTTAACTGGAAAGAATAAAATGCAGGGACTACTTACCAAGGCGTGGGTATGGTTAAGGGAACAGCAGTGAAGCCATTACTATCCTAGGCCTGAAGGGGCACTGGAAAGAAATGGTATTATTAGAGACCCATGAGAGCTGGAACAATGGGAAGGAGGGCTCTAGACAGGCATTGTAGTCAGAGGGACACAGTATGACCAAAATTTTGGCCTAGCATAAAGGAAAGGAGTGTAATACACACCTGATATTTCTCTCCTCCCTTTTTTGATCTTCTGCCAGTGCTGTGTGTTCGTCTAACTCAAAAGGAAGAAGCCACAGGGCAAGGAGGCCCTGGTGATATATTCATAAATGTCAGCCTCTGAGGGCAGAGCATGACAGAGCAGTGAAGACAATGGGTTTTGGGGAGGGAAACAGACAATACTGCTATTATAAATATTCTCTATGACCACAGGAAGTTTAAAAAAAAGTCACAGGAGGCAGGCAAGTTAAAAATCCTCACAAAACTACATTTCTAATAGTACTTCCTTTCTATTTACACATTTAATTTACTGGGTGTTCTTTCTGCCTAGTAATAGGGTTGTCTAACCTTTTCTGAAAATGGTCCAAGAGTAAATATTTTATAATTTGAGTCCTAAGAGGCAAAATTGAAAATATTATGTTATTTCTATAACCACTTAAATGTAATCATTTAAACACATAAAAAGCAGTCATTCAGATCCAGCGGGCTGGATTTGGCCTATGGGCCACGGTTTGCCACCCTCTGGCCTAGAAAATCTTTCTTAATTTTTCTCTGGCCTTAGTCAATGTCAAGTCCAAATAAAACCTCCTACATATGGCCTCTCATACTGTGACTCTGAGCTGTGAGTGACAGAAAATCAACTTTTACTAGTTTAAGGTAGTAAAATTACTAGCCTAAATTGAGAGGATGCTGGGGGTAAATCCCAGAATGCAGAGCAGCCGGAATCCCAGCTGCTCCAGGGACCAGCTGGTTTGCTATTGTGGTTTGTGTCTTCAGTTTGGCTTCGTTGTCTACTAGGAAGAGAAACCCTCCCCACAAGAAATAGAATGCTTATCTGTCCTTCTTTATATAATAACCCCAGAGAAGTATTCTGCTTGACCTGTCTCGGTCACACACCCATCCTTAGATGAATGTATGTGGATGAGGGAGGAAGCTAGCTGATGGTGGAGAGGTTCTCCGGTTGTACCAGCTTGTGAGAGGAGGCCCTCCTGAGGAGGGCTTCCCATAGGGAGGGAAAATTCTGTTGCCAGGAGATGCAGACAGGAGATGCTGTCTATTTCGAGGAGATAAAAATGTCACAATTATAGACCAATGTGTGACATGCCAGAAGAGAGAGATGTCTGACACACGTTGTTATCACCCTCAGAACCTAAAAATCACACTTGGTAGACATTCATGCATTTCTGATGAATGAATGACTCAGTTCCCCCGGCTGACTGTGAACACTCTCTTCTCCTAACTGGTCCAGATTTTGATCAGCTGCTCTTTAGTTCTGTAAGTTGTAGCAGAGGTTTTTAACGCCCATGTATTACCTTTCCTCTAATCCCAGGAGGCAAAGAGTGCCCGAGAGCGCCAGTCTCACAGCAAAGCATCCTGTGGAAACAGCTCACAGAATGGGGACTACACCGGAGACAGTAACGACTGTGTTCTGGGGGGCCCGTGCGGCCTTTTTGAGGAAGCCTTCAGGACACAAAGCCCCACACCGACAGACGCGACCCTTCGTCGGGAGGGAGGCAGGGCGCGGGGGCGGGGGCACCGCCGGGCCCCAGCCTCGGGCGCGCGTCACTCGGCACAAAGGAGACAGCAGGGAGGCGGCCGCGGGAGCCGATCTGCACTCGCCAGCCACTCGCGATTGCGGTTACAGACCTGCAGTTCCCCTCCCCCTCCCCACCCAGGCCCGCCTGCCCGCCCGCCGGCCTTTCTGTCTCCTCTCTCCCTCCGTACTGGCCGGCCCGGGTCCATTTCCGGGCTCGGGGTATTTGGTATCGATCTGGGCCGGGGGCGCGGGAGCAGGTGGCTGTGGCGGGGCAGCTGGGCCGCCAGCCTGCTGCGCCGGGGCCCGTCTCCCGCCGCCTTTGTCGCCAGTCCTTGCCCGGCGGCCCGCTCTGTCCTCCGGGCCCGCGCGCGCTGCCGGCCTGACTTTGCGCCGGGTCGGGCGCTGCTGCTGCTCCTGCTGCGCTCCGGGCCGCGCTCGGTGCCGACGGCCGCCGGGAAGCGGGAGGCGAAGGGCAGCCCGGAGCCCGGGCCAACATGGCTGAAGTCACCATCGACCAATCCAAGCTGCCGGGAGTCAAGGAAGGTAGGGGCCGGGCCGTGGAGCGCGCGCCGGGGCCCCTCCGGCTCCCAGCCCGGCGTCCCTCCCGACGGGGGCGTCGTCTCGGCGTCCCCAGCGGCGCTCGCTCGGCGCCCACCTGGTGCCGGCCCGCCCTGGCCGGGAGGGAATTGAATTCAGGCTCTGCTGTGGGACCTTGGGCAAGTCACTTTCGTTCTGAGCCTCAGTTTTCTCCTACACGAGGAGATTGTGGGAGAGAGGTCAGCACCACCCTCATCAAGTGGTTGTGCAAAGGTTCTCGGGAAGAGAAATGCCGTTAGTGAATGCTCCAGAGCAGGGAGATGTGTCCTAAAAATTCAGGCCCAGTCTAGCTAACTTGAAGGCTAGGAAGTGGGGAAGGGTTGACGTTCAGTTCCTTGTGGAGCCTTTGTTTTGAAACTTGACTCTTTCCCTCCTTCTGTCTACTTTTCCTAGCCCTGCGTCTGGCTGGCTGACTTTCCCACCTTCCTCCAGGTTTAAAAGTTTAGTCTGGGCACTGCCCAGCGCAAGCAGCGGATGGGAAGCTGCTATAAATGAGCATTTTCTCACAAAAAGCACTAAGCAAGGGGGAGCAGGGGACTCACTGTGACCTTGATTTTTACTGGCTCCGTATACTGAGGTCCAGAAAAATCAAGATTGATTAGTATTGGTCTGGCTTGGCTTCTAGCAAGTAGCCCACTGACTTCTTGTTCCTCGTCTTCAGCCAGACCTAGTATTTTTTTTTTTTTTTTCAACTGAGATCTTGGGTGCTGGATCGCCTTAATCTTTAGTGATCTTAGGCTGTTATTTTGACCTTGGGAAGCATGGAAGTCCCAGAGTGCTATCCGGGCTTGCAGAGGTTGTCTTTGTAGTGGATGTTATTTGTTTCAGCTGACTCTTGTGGTCTTCGTTGTCTTGGGAATATGGAATTGAAAATAAGAATCTTTGCTTTCTTGGAACTGCGTGTTTCATTGCCAACCTGATTTGATTCAAAGGGGCTTGTGGGTGCTCAGGCTGACCCCAGAATCCGAAGAAAGCTTGCCTGCTTGATGTCCCAGAGTTCCAAACACTAGGCGATTTTATGTAGAATTTTTAATTGGGCTGGGCCTGTCCTGTTGTTCCTGAAGGATGTTAAGAGTTTAGGCCTGAGATTTTTATCAAATAGTGTTTTTCAACCTTTCAGTTCCTAACCTGGCTTTGGTGAAGATTCTGGCATTCATATGTAAATGAGCTTTTCTTAACACTGTCAAGTCTGGAGCCTGAGAGATAGGAAAGGCAAATTTACACTTTGGAAGTCCAGGTCTTTGAGATTGTCATTAACCTTTCTGGTATGAGAGAGAGAGAGAGAGAGAGAGAGAGAGAGGGAGAAAACAACCTTAATATGTAAAGTATTAGGTAGTGCTAAGATTTTACCCAGCTCCCTGTATGTCAGTGACCTGAAACAAACTTGAAACTCACTTTCTGTGTATGCATTTATATTACTCTTAGGTCTTCTGGTTTCTAACCGAGACATGAATGGTTTATTCTAGTATATTCTTTCTTAAGGGTTTCAACAAACACTTTCCATCTGTAAATGCAAAATTTTTCCATTGCTAAACTCCGGAGTTTAACACATTTGGATTGCTTTTATTTTGCACAACATGGTGTTTGGCAGTCGCGTTTACATGATATGGTAAAGTGGTAAGGACATTTCTGTGGCTGTTTCATTAAGTTAGAATTAAGTATCGATTTACTTTGAAGGTGGTCCGAAATTGTTGAGAAGATTATTGTCTATGTAAGCATCTGATTTTTCTAGTTCAAAGATCATCAAAGGAAGTGATACACTATACTAGGAATGTGCTAATGGTGGTGTGGTTTTTGATCTGGGAAGTATTCACATCGAATAAAGTGTATCTGTCCCTAATATAACTCTTAATTATGGCCAGTTGCTCCCTAACGATGTTTCTGGACCCTAATTAAAGAAAATAAAGTTGGTGTCCATGATTGGATAAAACAAACACAAACATTGAGACTTCTTAATACTGAAACTCCAACTCAGTTTGAAAAGGAAGTTTAGTAATAATTTGCTTAATATTCTGGCACAGATTTTTAAACTCCAGTTTTAAAAATCTGTCTCCTCTACTTCTATCAATCTAAACCTTTATATACAATTACAATTTGGGATCATGGGGTAGATTCCAATAGAGATTGAGAAGAATAATGCAGTGGATGCCTGTCCCTTCCCACTGCCCTTTTCTTTAGGAGAGGATGGGGAGCCCTGGGACTTTTGTTGTGAACTTCTCAACAGAGGTCATGGGTAGCAGCTGACATCAGGGAAAGAGACTATTTGAAAGCTTTTTTTTTCTAGGTTAAAGTCGAATGCTTGCTTATTTAGTTTTAAGATGGCCAAAGATATTCAACATTTGGACAGGCCTTTGAAAAAAATAACTACAGCAGTATTTTTACTTTGGGAAATCTCTTAAAATAGGAGACAAAGGGACATGTGCGAGTTCTTATGCAGTGAAAAGAATTAAGTCTAACTAAATGTCAACACACATCATTATTTCTGGTTTAAAACCATATTTGGAACATGTAAATACTTTTTGTAATGGAAATACTGTTGCCATTGTTTGGTAGTAGTGCTTTATTTCTTCTGAAACATTTGAGGTTCTTTGCCACAAGATTGAAAATAATTCTCAGCCACTTTTTATCAGTAGATGTGTAACTCAAATGCACCATGCAGTTTGTGAGTGCTAGACAAAGGTATTCTCAAATAGACAAAGGTTCCAACAATATTCCGAAAGTCTTTTAGTTTAGATCAGAGCTCCGCCCCCCCCCCCCACAAAAAAAAGAGCACTTTTCATTAGTTAACAAGCTTAGAGTTTTGGTAAATTTTAGCTTCTTCGCTGAATCTTCTTTCTGAAACCGCAATCCACACTCCCCACTTTTTTTTCCTCTCTCCAGTCTGATTCCCATCTCTCTACTTAGTTTTAATTGCTCACCAATCACTAATCTTGCCCTTTCCGCCATCTAACAGAGGTTTCACATTATCTTCAAGTTTTGGTCTGAGTGCTGTAGCCTGTCCATCAAAGCCATTTCTAGACCCTTTAAAGTTTATTAACTCCTTTGCAGTTTTTTAGTCACTAGCGTTTTCCCACTTTTAGCCATTGAGCACTTATGTATCAACCCTCCCATCTTCTACCAGGGCTAACCTTCTTTTTTCTTTCCTTTCAGCAGTAAGAAATTTTATTATGTGTTATATATCCTTACTGTCCTTCAACTGGAAGTTTCCACCGTCTCCAAAGTTAGTTAACTCTGTGTGTGTGTGTGCAGGCACGTGTGCACCTGAGTGCAGTCACGATTAGCATCTGAAATTGGTGCACTTGGTAGAGACATTTCTTGAAATAAAGGTAGCTAGCTATTCTGAGAGCAAATCCTTTTTCTTTCGTGAAAGACAAAAGTTAATACATTTTCTGAAGTATGCCTAGAAAGCACTGATTCATTTTAGGTCCAGGACACCCCAGTGGCATAATGGGGTAAATTAAGTTAATGGCATAAATCCAGAACTTTAAGGGGAAGAATACAAAATTATGTCTGGTGCAGTGAATAAACCAAGTAGTCCCAGAGATCTAAAGCATATCACACGCACACTAGGTACCTAATGCGATGGTGGTCTCTGAGAGGTGCATTATCTGGCTCCAGGGCAAACTCACTTTCTGTTTTCTGCAAAATTCCACAGCAGTTTTTGTTGTTGTTGTTGTTATTGTCTTTTAATGAGACCACGGCTAGACCTTGAGTTAGGAGGTTTGTGTCTTGCTTTTCCTTACCCTCATCTGGCTTCAGGTCTTTCACATAGCCAGCAAAGATTCAGCAAATATTTGAATGTGTGAATGAATGAATGAGTAAATCATGAATACTAGATGCTCCCTTTTAGTTTAGGAAACCTATCTCTGGCATAATTTCATATTCCTTCTCAGAGCATAAGCTCTTTTTTTGTGTGTGTTTTTTTTTAATTTATTTATTTTATAAATTTATTTTTATTTATTTTTGGCTGTGTTGGGTCTTTGTTGCTGCGTGCAGGCTCTCTGTGGTTGCAGCGAGCGGGGGCTACTCTTTGTTGCTGTGCACGGGCTTCTTATTGCAGCGGCTTCTCTTGTTGCGGAGCACGGGCTCTAGGCGCACAGGCTTCAGTAGTTGTGGCAGGCGGGCTCAGTAGTTGTGGCAGGCGGGCTTAGTTGCTCTGCGGCATGTGGGATCTTCCCGGACCAGGATTCGAACCTTTGTCCCTTGCATTAGCAGGCGGATTCTTAACCACTGTGCCACCAGGAAAGTCCTCAGAGCATAAGCTCTTAAAGGGCAGAGATAATGCCTTTTAACTATGGGCATCATGTATCTTAGTGCCGCTATTAACTTTATAAAAACTTTTAATCTATTTTTCTAATGTTTTTTCTTCTCTGATCTTCGCTGTGGTGGAGAGGCAGTCCTGTAGAATTCAAAGAGTTGTTGTAAAGAACCCTTGAAATTCCGTACGTGCATCCAGAATGCCTCTCACATAAGGGGAAAAAACATCTTTCAGTTTATTGCTATATGCAGGTATGCAGTACCTTCTTAAATGAATCAGTGATTTTTTAAAAATGAAATAGCTGTTAATTGTAAAATAAAGATTATCTTAATGATTTGAGAAATGCTTTTTTTTTTTTTTAAACTAACAAGTACATAAAGGACAACTTCTCCCTTGTGGGAAACTGTAAAGTTAATTGCTATTTTAAAAAAAGGATCTCAGAGTAGAAAGCATTAAAAACCACTGATCTAGGCCAGCCAGATTTTCCAGATGAAAATCTGAGAGCCAGGATGGGAAAGTGAGTTGTATCAAACCGCTGAGGCTAAGTATCTAAAAATTGTCACATGGGGCCTAGCCTTAGAAAAGTTCAAAACTGAGTATTCACACAGCTCAGTCTTCCCTGCTCTCTCCTTTCCCACCTTCCCCTTCCTTTCCTGTCTCCTCCCTTCCTCTCTCTTCCTTTGTTCCCTCTCACTCTTCCTCTCTTTCTTTTAAATTATTCTGTAGATGCATAAGAATCATTCCTCATGTATTCCGTTAATACTGTCATTTAAAACAGTGGAATAAAAATAATGAATGACAAAACAATTCCAGAGATTTTTCTCAACTTATTTTAGGGATACTGTTTGATATGAATGTTAATGAGTTAACATAGGTTTCATTTTATTTTTTAATTAAAAGCTTTTTTTTTTAGGTTTTTATTTCGATTCAGCAAATGAATTACTGGGTGAACTACAGGAGGTCATACTCCTGCCTCAGTGTTTTTTTCTACCTAGAAAATGCATTTCTTCTCTCGTACACTCAGCTGAAGGGGCTAATGTTTAGAGGCTTGGACATTTTAAGAAGTTTAAACATATTAGGGAAATAAAGAAAGCCATAGGCTATGTTTTTTTCTCTAGTTCTTTTCAAGAACATAGAAGTTTTGATTGAGATAAATGAATTTTTGCCTCAGTAACAAAAAGCAGTGTGATACCACAAAACTTAAGTAAACTCTGCTTGAAATCCCAGTTCTCTAAGTACAGGAGTGTATTTTAAAATTAACTACCCTGACCTATAAGGGGAAAAAAATAAACCTTATCACAGCTACATTTGCAGTTTCAGATGTAGCCACTGGAAGGGCTGTTGGATTAATGTTTTTAACTGATGACCTATTTAAAAGTGTCCTGTGCTTCAAACCTGTAAAATTAGGATACCCTAGATCCTAAATAAGACCTACAAAGGATCATTGGTCTTATATACCTTGGGGATTATTTAGACTATTTATTCCCAGATGTTTGAATTTAGAAACCAGTACAAAAGAGTTCCTAGATACTACTTTTAAAAGGACATGACAAACATGCATACTCAAAACAACTGTTTTTTTTGGTCATTATTATCATTAAAACACATAAACACACACATTAAGATACGTAGGTCTGGGCTTCCCAGGTGGCGCCGTGGTTGCGAGTCCGCCTGCCGATGCAGGGGACACGGGTTCGTGCCCCGGTCGGGGAAGATCCCACATGCCGCAGAGCGGCTGGGCCCGTGAGCCATGGCCGCTGAGCCTGCGCGTCCGGAGCCTGTGCTCCACAACAGGAGAGGCCACAACAGTGAGAGGCTCGCGTACCGCAAAAAAAAAAAAAAAAAAAAAAGATACGTAGGTCTTCATATAATAGTTGGTAACCATACACTGACATAAAAACATTGAAAGCTTTCTGATAAACCAGAACCAATGTAAAACCAGTCTTGCTTGTTGTATATCAGTGTTTTTTTTTCTTTTTAGTCAAATTCATTGATGTATAATTCATGTACAGTAAAAACGCATCCTTCTTAGTATGCAGTTCTGAGTTTGGACAAATGTATAGTCTTGTACCCACCACAGCAGTCAAGATACAGAACAGTTACATAACCCCCAGACTGCTCCACCGTTTTCCCTACCTCCACCAACCGCTGATGTGTTTGCTGTCCCTATAGTTTTGCCTTTACAAAAATGTCATATACATGGGATCATCCAATAAGTTGCTTTTTGAGTTTGGCTTCTTTCGCTTACCATAATACATCTGATATCATGTGTGCATCAGTAATTTTGTTCTTTTTTATTGCTGAGTTCCAGTGTATGGCTGTACCACCATTTGCTTATCCATTCACTGGTTGACGAACACTGGGGTGTTTTCACTTTTGGTGGTTATAAATAGTCTCTGTAAACATTCGTATACAGGTTTTTTTTGGGGGGTGAACATGTTTTCATTTCTCTTGGGTAAGCACCTAGGGTAGGATTACTGGGTCATATGGTGAATGTATGTTTAGCTTTATAAGAAACTGCCAGACTTTTTCAAAGTGGCCTGTACTGTTTTGCATTCCCACAAGCAACGTATGTGAGCTCCAATTGCTCTGCATCCTTGTCTGCACTTTACATTGTCAAGATATATTTTTTAAAAATTTTAACTATTTTTTTAAGGGTTTAAATTCTGGTTTTGTTGTTTCGTAGCTGTGTGATCTAAATTTTAAGTGTAATATTATCTTATGTGGCTTTAATTTGCATTTCTCTAATGACTAATGATTGGAGCCTCTTTTCTTGTGCGTATTTCCCATTCTCATATCGTTTGTCGAAGGAGTGTGTGTTCTAAGCTTTGCCTTTAAAACAAAAATCAGACTGTTTTCTTTTTATTGAGTTTTGAGGGTTCTTTACATATTCTGAATTCAAGTCTTCTATCAGATAAATATTTTGAAAATGTCGGTGGTCTTTAAACCTTGGTGTAACATTAGGATGATGTGGGGAGCTTTGCTATAAACATATTCCTGCCCTACTTGATATCAGCTGAATCTCTTGGAGATGGTCCCGGGAATCTATAGTTTTTTATATCTAGATTATACTCTTGGACTTACAATAGACATTTGGAACATATGACTAAGAATACTGTGGCCACCCTAATGCAGGGATTGATCCTACCCTACTCTGATTTTTTTAAGCTTTTGCATTGGCAACTCATTTCTTTATCAGGGTTAAAGAATGGGCAGTATTTTTTTTTTTTCCTTTTAGTAATTGAAATTAGTTCCTCTAAGAGAGGGGTTTGCAAACTATGGCCTATGGGCCACCGCTTGTTTTTATACAAGTGAGCTGAAGATAGTCTTTACATTTTTTAATGATTTAAAAAAAGAGGAAGAAGAATGTTTGGGACAGGTAAAAATTATATGGAATTCAAATTTCAATGCCTAAAGTTTTATTGGAACATAACTTTGCTCATTTGTTTACATATTGTCTGTGGCTGCCTTCATGCTGCGAATGCTGAGATGAGTGTCATTATAACAGAGACTATGATCAGCAAAGCTTAAATTCTTTACTATCTGGTACTTTGTAGAAAAACAATAATTTCTTTGGGACCATTTCAGTGAAACCGTTTAAAAAACTTCCCTAGTTAATCTTTTTTGATATTTCAGTTATCACTATGAACATTTATCAAAACTTTTCTTAATTATAGTGGTGCCCTGTTGGGGACTATTATTGGCTGAACTCGTGTAGCATGTTTTATTTTTGTAGTGACTTTTAAAAATACAGGCTTACATCCTGATTTTTATTTTACTTTTTTTTAATAAGAAAATGTGCTCTCCATATAAATTTCTAGGGACTTCACAATTGATTATCAAGGTAGAAATCTTATGTAAAGTGAGAATAATCCATATGCCAACTCTGAGTAAGGATCTGTGGGGCTTTCATGAGTGAAGTGCCTGAGTAAACAAGTTCAACTTCTAAAAAGTTTGCTTATGATTCTTAGCTTCTTACTTGTTACTGGTTCTCCTCAAAACATGTTACGAACATTTGCATGAATGAAGTGCCACTTTGTCTCCTTGGAAACTTGTATCAGAAGTACCTCGGTTGATTTACCACTAAACTTTGAAGGCCTAGCGTGTGATGGGCATTTCTAGTCCTGATACAGCTTCTCAATGACCAAACACCAGGGGAGTCCCCACTGGACTTTTTTGGCTTTTATTTTTCTAATGAGTCATAAAGACTGAGTCACTTTCCATTAGCATTACTCCAGGACTTTTAACTGCATATAGTAAAAGCACAAATGACTTACAAGGATATCTTTCCCTCTTCATTGCCTCCCCATCAACAAATTTTTTTGCCTGTTGACTATATAGAGGAGTCCATGATTCACTTTAGGTATTAAATTCACTAATTTTTGAGTAGCACTTCCCACCAAATACTTTAAAATATTAGCTTTGTCTTTCATATTATGAAATTCAGCAAAATACAGAATGTTAGGGTTGGCAAATACTTTCGAAACGTTTTTATTGTCTAGATGGGAAACCAGAAGTAGAGGAAGAGAAACAAGGGACTTGATTAAGATTCATATCCTCTCATCTGCACGTTGAGATTGGCCTGACATCTGCCAGCAGCTATTTTGGAAAGGACTATGCACTCTCAGTGTCTGCATTTACAGATCACTTTCTGGCTTTGCTTACAAATGGTTCCTTATCCTGTCAGTGATTGCTGGACTCTAACTTGCCATGTCTGCTTCTGTTGTTTTCCCAGTTTTCCATGGTCAGACCTCGTTATTTTAAATTGGGCTTTAGTGTACCCATGAAGCATTTCTTTTCTTTTCCCCTTGTAAGTTACCCCATTAAAACTCCACAGAGCTAATGTTTGAAAGATCATTTTGGCTATGTGTGTATATTGGAAGGGACAAGCTGAAGGTTTAGAAAATGGCTGGGGAGCTATTATTGATAGACTCCAGTTTACTGTGCTTTTAACATCCCTGAATTCCAGGAACTTGGTTGCAGTGGCACTCAGGCTCCCCCAAAATAGGATAATTACTGAGGCTTAAAGGCAGCGCTGCCAAATAATTTATAGGCCAAACCCAGACACTTTGTGAGTAAAAAGGGTTATTCTAATAATTTTACCAGAATAGGTGTATGCTGGTGACCACACAACTGCAAGACACATTGCTGAAATGTGGTGAGTAAGCAAGGTCCTTGTTAAAAAACCCTTTCTAGATATGAAATGTAAAGTTTTTGTTGACACTTAAAACCTGAAGGGTACCTGTTTCCCATATACTGTCTTGAGGTTCTTAATGTGTTTTCTATTTCATAATTGATTACTAAGTGAAATCTGCTCAATTGGAGATAGTAGGAATAATTAAGTTTTCATTTAGCTCTTCATATGTGGGTTTCCGAAAATTCTACATTTTTTTTAACGCGGGCCTCTCACTGTTGTGGCCTCTCCTGTTGTGGAGCACAGGCTCCGGACGCGCAGGCTTAGCGGCATGGCTCACGGGCCCAGCCGCTCCGCGGCATGTGGGATCTTTCCGGACCAGGGCACGAACCTGCGTCCCCTGCATCGGCAGGCAGACTCTGAACCACTGCGCCACCAGGGAAGCCCCTAAAATTCTACTGTTAATTAGTTAGTTTTCTTTTTGTTTCCTGTTTATTGGTTCTCCCCATTTATTCCCCCTGAATGTGGAGAATGGGTGTTGAAATTTGTGTAATTGAAGGGAGGTAAGAAATGCACGCATTTCTGATTCCTACTTACTTGGCAGTATGTAATATAAGTATCATTTTCTTCATCTTAAATAGAGTAGGAGGCTACCATTTTACTCTGTGCTTTTCTGCTGTGTATCTTTTAAGTAATTGAGCTCCTCCTAGAATTATTTTGCAGTATTTGCTCTTGTTTACTGATACATTAAATAATTTGTCCAGATTGAAAGGAAGCTTGTATAAAATTTAACTTAAGCAGACTGACTTCTTTGGAAAGGGGAAGTACTTTGAACCTAGACTTGTTAAGCCTTGGTTTCACATCTCATCTTTCCTACTCATTTGATGTAAGGTCTCAGAGAAAACACTCAGTATCTCTAAGCTTCACTTTCCTTATCTGTTTATTGGAGATAATATTTACTGTGTCTAATATATGGACTTTCCATGAGAGTTAATTGAAGAAATGGATATGAAAGTATTTTGCAAAATGCGGTGTTATACATTCAGTCTCAGTGATATTACTGTTCAAGTTACCCTAAAATACTCCAACTTTTCCTTTTTCCAGACCATTGTTATTTGAGCCCTAATCCTCTGCATGGTATTTCCTTCTATACTATCTAAATATAGCATATTTCTATCCTCTCATCCTCTCACTACCTCCCCAGGCCCAGCTCAAATGCTGATTCTCAGTTAAGTCTACCCTGTTTCTTTCCTGTGTATCTTTTTAACTTACTTCCTTAAGCAACATGTCTCATCCTCTGTATTGGTCTGAAAGCTCTCCATCAAGACAAGACTGGTAGCTGACTGATCTCAGTACTGCTTGGGGATCCTTACCCATAGGAGATACTCCAGAAAACTTGTCAGAGTATCTGACAGCTTATGTTCAGTGGGCAGACTGACCTGAGCTAACTGAACTAATGACACTAGAATAAGGGCTATGATCATTTGCATGAATTCACTGGGATAGGAATAGAGGATTAGAAGCAATCACTTTTACTTTTTGTTGCATGAAATTTCCCCATCTCTCACATGTCTGTAGGGGACTGATTGGTGTTAAGGTTAACTCAAGGCCAAAACACATAGTAGGCTCCTTTGGAAGCAATGATCTTACCTGTTTACGGATTGATTTTAGTTAAGTAAGACCCTGTTCAAGTGTGTACATTTTCCAGGATTGTGATCTGGTATCATTTTGTTGCTGTTACTAAAGGATCCAATTAGTTTCTTAGATGGTATTGGATTCTATTCAGACTTTTTATGTTTACTGTTTTCTCCTTTAAATTTATTTTTAGGTAAAGGGGTCAAAGTTCTTATAAAGTTTTAACTAAACAGGTCACATGTAACATGTATTTTTTAAGTTCTTGGTTATAGAGTTCCTGATTGTGAAGAATCTGAATATTTTGAGTTAGAAACTAAAAAGATGAATGTACAGATTATAAACCTGGTATGGTCTATGATCAAGAGAGGGTGGGAAAGCGTGAGCAAAAGAGCTCAAGCATTTTTGCTTTGGGGGTGGATACGTTTAATTCATACTTATTTTAGGATGGTTTTCTAAATTAGGGCATACTGCGTAGTCTCTTTCAGCTTCATGTGGTGTATTAGAAGTTAACACTGTTTTAAAAACATGCAGTGCTACAAAAACCAATTTATACTTCTAAGTAGATATTATAGCAGTTTTTAAAAATCATCAAAATGACTTTGAATTCTTAAAAAACAAGTGAGAAAGTGAATCAATCCTTTAGAGCAGAAAGGTGTTTGGACAGCTTGTTTTCCTGTTCACAGATGCAGGCTGCCCCTGATTTTCTTTCACTTCCTCTTCAGGGGAATTACATGACAGCCAAATATACTATAGGATAACCAAATATACCATACTGAAACCAGTTTCAGTAGCAGTACATAGAGAAATCCAAGGCATTTAGAACACATTCTAGTTGAACTTAAATTTGGTGATCTTCAAGAAGACTTCTGAATATAGAGGGTGTTCGCTTTCCCAGGCTGTACTCTGTTCATTGGGCCCCAGGTTAACCTTTTAGTAAATAGTACTGTCCATAATTGCGTTCATTGGACAGTGAATGAATGATAACATGGTCTCATTTTACCATGATACTGAAGGCTCTGTGAGAACTGCTAGTTGAGACAGGATAAGTCTACCTTTTTATAAGTCACTAGATTGAACAAAAGGTTATTTTAAGATTTATTGGTGGTTAAGGCTACTATACATAAAATAAGGTGGATAAAAGTGGATGTTTGCCATTTTGTATGGTAGAAATGGTAAAACCAACAACAGCAATGAAGAAAGCAATGTTTGGTACAGGAGAAAGTTAGCATAACAGTCATCCTGTATGGGTAGTCTTTTATATAGGCTGTGGTTATGACATTTTAGATGATGTGCTTGTATCCAAGAGACAAATATATATTACTTATACTGAATCAACTAAATTTCATACTACCCTATATCTAAGTGGGAGGAATTCTTAAAAATAATTTGGACTGTTTCCTTATAGGTCAGGACACTGAAGTTCTGATTTGGAAAGTGACTTGTCAAAGGTCACTTGGTGAGCTGCTGACAGAGGCAGAACTACAATTCTGACCGGTATCTGGAATGAGGAACTGGGCTGTTTTTACTCAACCTGTTTGTTCCTTATATGCTACAATAAGGCCATTATATTTCTATAAATTGGGAAAGAGATATCTATATTTCTTATAGTAAGATACCAAAATGCCATGTGGATTTGGCAGAAAGCTTTTACTAGCGTATTCAAGGAACAGAAATTAGGAAAATTCATCTGGTTTTAGGCATGCTGTATTTTAAATTTACATGTTAATATTTTGTTTAGATTTTGATGGCTGCACTTCTTCTCAACAGTCTACTCTCCGACCATTCTTAATGGTGATACTTTGATGATTCTTCTATTTTAGTAAACTATAATTACATGACTTTCACATAGAATTCTACTTTGCTTTCTAATCTGGGACATTCAACTGAAAAAAGTTTGGAGTGGTGGAGCTTATTAAACATTCTAGACACATTGATTTCCTTTTAACTCAGGCCCACAATGCATACATATAGGAAACATGTTCTCCCTCATGGGAAAACATATGAAGTTAGAAAGAGCTATTGAAATGTAGTCAACTGTTGATTATATTGTAATTCCTTGCCAGGAAACATTTCCATACATTCATAAGAGGAAGTAGTGATTGCTTATTCCATTATAGATTCTGTACTACAGAAGTGATATATCTGTGTTAATCAGGGACTTAATGGGACCTGACTAAAAGAAGTACTTAATAGAAAATAACTAATTATAAGAATTCATTAACTCTGATGATGCCAGTAATAATTGGAAGTTCCGTTTATTGAACTTCCTTTTACTGAGTGACAGATGTTTTCTTTGGCCCTTCACTTACCTAATTTAGTCCTCACAACATTTATCCTCATTTTGCAGATGAGGAACCTGAAGCTCAAAGAGATCAAATAACTTGCCTAAGATCTTTTAGCCAATAAGAAAGCAATATTTGAATCCTGATCTGTATAGCTCCAAAGTTGTTTTTTCTTCTCTGAAATACTCTTTAAACATTAGGCAAAATCCAAATCAGAACCATCATGCCATTTTATGTCCTCTGTTCCCTTTTGTATTGTTGAAGAAATCTCAGCTTCTTTCTTATTGGAGTTTATTACTAAACTTCAGATTTTGCTTCTCTCTTCCCATAGCACTGAGTGTCCAACCTTCTTCGGTAATAGAGAACCATCAAAAGTTCACATCTAACTTAAATACCACTAAGGTGAATACAGGTTTCCTTCTCAAAAAGAAAAGAAATAAAGTAAAATATCCCCTCTGATGAACTACATGGAGAACCAAAGTGGTTGACAGAATCCCTTCTTAAAATCTATGCACAACTCCCTGTTACCTGCTTAGGACGTTTCTGGGTGTACTTTGGAACACAGGCTTGTTTTTTCCAGTTTGCTGTTGGGTCATTACCTTCTTCTGTATAGAGTATTTCTAGGAGACAAAATCTGCTTTTAATATAAGCCGCTTGTAAGAGAAATCTCCTGGTCTTCTGGGGAGGCATTCCCCTAGTAAGTGTAAAAACTGAGTTGATCTTAGGAATGTACCCATGATCTCAAGATACCTTTTAGAAAAACACAATCTAGTCAGTAAACATGACCAATTATTGAGCATACGGCAGCATATCAGAGTCGAATTCCAGAAGTCTCAAGACTTGCCCATTTATTTTATGTGCCTACTTTCAGATTTACATTATCCAAGATTACTGGAAATGAGTGTAGAGTTCTGACAGATGGTTACCACAGTGGAACTGCGAGTGTTGCCATTTGCTTTATGGGAACAAGATTGTAAGAGAATATTTTTTCCATACCTGCTTATCCCATGAGCAATTTTTTAAGTTTGTTTTTTTTTAAATTTTGAGTATTACTGTACTCTCAATCTTTTGAAATTGAAATGTTTACTAATCCTAATAAGAAAGAAAGTACTAGCTAAAGTATCTACTTGCAGAAGAGAAGTTGAAAGTTCAAAGATAAATAGAACTTGCAGTAGCTAGTACTTAAGGAAACTTGTCATATGAAGCCAATAAACCAAAATGGTTTTTCTTCCCTTGGTGTAAACTTGTACTTAAGTTGGCTTGATGTGATCTTTTGGGTTTTAATGGGCATGACTGGGTTTATCCTACCCAGGTTTAAGGAGATGGGTGGCTTTTCTTTCTAGGCTAAGGCAAACAGAGAAACCAAACCATTTGAGGGCTGCCAAACCATTTGTGGGCTTAAGTGCCAGGAAAAGTGCCAGTCAAATAGAGGGACAGAAGGTCGGAGTTTCTCTAGGGATACATGGGGTGAAAATAAAAGAAAGCAATTTTTACTACCAGGATATTCATAGTGGAAAATTGCTTTGAAAAAAATTGTCTGCTACTTGCTTGTCTAAGGGTTTTTACCCTTTTGAGGACCCCTGTGGTTATCAGTGGTCTGTTGTTTTCTACATAGAAGGTTTATCTCCATCAGAATAATTTGTGAGTACTTTTTTTAAAAAAGAAAATTTCCTGCAGTGCTTAAGTACTTACAGTTGTCATTATTACTCTCATATTACAGGGGAGCAAATGTAAGTGATATTAATCTGTTCAAGATTATTCATCTAGTGAGTGTTAGAGCCAGGATTAGAATCTAGGTAAGCGTACTACTCTTGGTTATACCGTAGTACCTCTGTATGCAGTAAGTATTCACTGAGTATCTCATTACCAATGCTCTGTGCAGTGTACTACAGAATTCTAACACTGTTTAAGAGTTTCATTTTTTCCTAAGTGTAATTTTGATAGTCATCTTTCTATGTTTAATTATGAAATTTTATAAATCTATTTAGAAATCAACTGAATCATTTTAAAGCAGGAGTGCTTCCTTTTTAATCATTTTTATGATAGTAAGAGTAATTACGTGTTTAGCTGCTGTGTAAATTCATATATTCCTGAATTGTTCTGAAGTGGAACACCCATGTAAAATGTAATTGTTATTTAAGGAAGGCACCAAAGACAGTACTTTTAGGAGAAGGCTCCTCTGATTATGATCAGTTTAATTTTACATGCCAATTGAAATTCACAAATGTATAATTTGCTAATGAGAATCCACAGTTCTTTGGTAAATGATCTGTAAGGTATTAGAGATCTGCTAGGTTATTCAGTAGTAGTTGTAATTCACAGAATCGAATTCCCTTAACTATATTGAATTAACAGCTCACTTTCCTTTCCAAGAGGACGTTTGTTCACTTTGTTTCTGTGACTGTATCTGCACAGTGGTTACTTGATAGATGTACAACTCTTATTCTTTTCAACCGGCTGAGGTTAGCAAAACTACCACCACCTTAAGGCTGAGAAAAAAGAAGCATAGGAGAAATAATGCACTCTGAAGTTAAATCAGTAGCTACTACAAGGCTAAAAATATATTCAGGACCCTTGGTTGTAGCTACTACAAGGCTAAAAATATATTCAGGACCCTTGGTTGTCCATACTGGCAAAGCGAGTTATATCTGTTGGTTAAAATATAAATATGCATTCTCTCTCTCTCTCACACACACACACGATTAAGATGGTTTTAAATGCTGCTGAGTGGTCCGGTTGTCTAAATTGACACTGTCCTTTCTGTCATACTGTGATTATTGTTTAGGGCAGTGTTGTCCAACAGAACTTTTGTGAAGGTGGAAATACTCTCTGTCCCTCACTGTCCATAATGGTAAGCACCAGCCCCATAAGGCTATCTAACACTGAAAATGTTTTTAGTGAGACTGAATTTTTATAATTTAATTTTGGTTAATTTAAAGAAATAGCTATGTGTGACTAGTGGCTACCATATATAGTGTGAAAAAAATTTTTGTGACCCTAGTGGATAGAATAATGATGGATGGATAGAACATACAGATTTGGTTCAGTTTAGGGCAGTCTTTTCTAATATGTGTTCCATCCAACATTGGACCATGTGAATGCACTTCACTTGGGGTTTTGGAGAGTTGTAATTTTCCTTGGGTAACTTTTTTCTTCTGTTACTGCCAACACAAAAAGGTTTGGCTTCAAAGCACCAGTCCATAAAGTTTATGCCTGTAGCCCAGGAAGCTTGTGAGGTTGTTTGTGTTTGTGGGTATTTTTAATCATTTATGAAAACTTGAGTCAGATATTTCCTAATGGAAAGACTTATCTCTATCCAGCAGTTCTACCAGGATGAGTAAAAACTGCTGTTTCCACCCTGCTACCTTCCTTCCCTTTTTCAGTATTCCTCTCACCCTCAGTCTTTTACCCTGTCCGATGGAAATTTCTAACTCAGCCATTTTCACTTTTCCAATAAGTTACCCAGTTACTCTGTGGTCTCTGATAATGATGCAGATGGTCTGTGATATTAAAGTAGTACTTCTGATTTGAGGACTTATATTATCTCAGCATTTTCAAAACCCACTTGCCTGCAATCTAGTGTGTCTGTTGTTAGCTATAATATATCTCCTTGCCAAACAAGTGGTTTGGGTTACTGGGGCTTTCATTTAACTTTGAATTGGGGGGATTAGGGGAAAACAAAAGCTCAGGAACCTATTTTGATAAATTGCATCAGAGTTAAATGTTGGGATTAAATCAGTTGTTTTGCTTTTTAAAATGTCTCCTTACTGAGCTCAGTCTTGTTCTTTTGTTGAAGGTGTGTACATATGTTTGTGTGTATGTAGACACGTGTTTAAAACTCATGCTTGAACTATTGAGTAGTACATTATATAACTCAGTGTTTTCTACTTAAGTTCCAACATGGTGGCTGAACTTGCTTTCGTGTTTGGTACTAGTAAAACATTTCTCTCCAGTCAGGAACTGGTGTTATTTCTCCTTTACAATAATGAGAACTGAACAACTTTTCATATTTCCCTGATTGCTTTGGTTCTCAGGAAGATCAGATGCAAATTTGGGGTCTTACGTAGACTTTGTTTTTGTTAGCATACATTTTTCCTTAAAAAGAAAAAAAGAACTTATTCTCTAACCTTAAGGAAACAGTATAATTAAATTGAATCCATAACATTGCTACTGCAACTTATTTTTTCCTGTAGTAAATATTTGCTGCTTCACTGTTTAGATGCTTAAATTAGATTAAAAACATGCATTTTTTTTATTATAAAATGTTATGCAAGGGATTATAAATAATAAGATTCCATTTCATGGTAGATAAATTGGAAAATATAGAAATGTTTGAGAAGGAAAATAAGCTACATTATAGTCCCACAGTACCTGATCAATGTTAAGATTTTGATGTTTATCTTTTCTAGTATTTTCTAAATAAAATTTAACTTGAAAAATCAAATATTTCAGCTGTAGTCAGTGTACACTATAGAAAGGCTCAGAAATCAGCCCTGGGCTCTGCCCATATCATGGCGAGTACCTTCAGGACTTAACCTGTGCATATAGCCCATATAATATGCCATGTGGATGGTCATCTATCGTGTGTATAAAACAACAGACTGAAGAGTGCCAGTGGTTTGTACAAAACACCCACATACACTGTAGGGAATGTGAGTGCACTCTGAGGCTGGAACTAGGACCAGGGATGATACCTCTAGATTGGCAGGTTTTGTCCTTCCACAGACCATTTTACAGTTACCCGAAAGGGAACTGTGTTGAAAGGAAGTGGGCTTCCTGTGGTTAAATATTTATGAGGAGTCCAGATGATTATTTGGACAGGATAAAGCTGGACTTAACAACTACTCAGACCCTTTATGATAGTCAATTTCTATAATTTTAAGAAAGTGATGAATCAGCACCTTTTTATGAACAGTGACTGAAATTTAGAAATATTTGAGGAAACTTGGGAACCCAACCTGTCATCCAGGGCCTTTATTATTTTCAGAGGTATTTTGGATTAAAGCCTCTTGATGCTCAAAGACATTTTAGACTTCTAACCAAGGTGGTGACTTTAGCAGATCAGATATTTGGTAGAACTTTGCAGAAAATCCTGGGTTATACTGTTCTGGTCTTTGTGGAGCTTTTTATGAAAAGGCGAGCTTTCTATCATTTTGTAATGTTGATGGAAGGATAATTAACCCTGAAAATGTCTTTCTGTTACTAGATTTCTCAGGACTTTTCTCTCCTCCTACTTTTTTTTTTTGGTTCTGTCATCCTTGACATTTTTCATTCACCTTATAATTAATTTATTAACATTTTCTAATTTTCGGGACTATTTGGCAGCCTGCAACTATAGAGGACTTCTGAGGACATGAGACAGTTTTATCAAACAAATAGCTCAGGGGACTAGCTCCAGATTCTGAAAATTCATGCCAGCACCTTAGCATACAGTGCATTCTGCTTTAAAATGCCACATACATCCTATTAGCTTAATAAACATGTCCTCATGTATACAGACATTTTTCATAGCCCTGGGGTCTAATCTTGGAAATGCCACATATTTAACTATGTGATCCTTGGCATGTTATTCTAACTTTCAGAGCCATTTTGAGTGATGTACTTAATTGTCATCTAAAGGAACCAAGAATTGACCACCTGCCTGAGTGTACAACTTTTCTAGGTGTTCTAGGAGTCTATCAGGTAATTATCCTTTCCATTATAATACATCTGAAATTTGGGGTGTTGGGAACAGAAACCCTTTGCTGTCACTTAAGGCATTGTGGGTAGATGTGCAGCTTCTTAGCTTTGTTTAGGTAAGCTGGAGAATGTGGACATGCAAGATTTCATGGTGCATCATTTATACGAGTCATCATTTTTCTCAGGAGCCCTCCTTTCCACAAGGATTTATTTGAAAATCATCATCCCAGGCATTGAGATAAATATTGGAGAGAAAATGATCCATAAGATTTTTCCTACCTTTCAGGATCTTGAATGTATAATGGGGAAACAAATGAGTACATGTATTTGTATGATTAGTTCTCCAGTGTTATATTTACTACATATTATGAAATCACTGGGGGGGGGGAAGCATAAGTAAACCTGCTGGGTGTGTGAGAGTATCAGTTATGATGGTTTTGGTCTGTGTCCTATAGGATTGGATTAATAGAGAAGTAACATTTGAATGAGGTTTCTGAAGGTTGATTATGAAGTTTTTGAGAGTAGAGAGGAACCACTGGCAGATAGAAAAGGGTTCTTAAGCCCATCATCTGTGTAATGGTGACTAAACTTCCCTCAGACTTGCAAGACTCCCCCATTCTCTGTTTCACACCCACACCAACCACCCAAGAAAAACATAAACCAAAACCAATAACCATAAAAATTCCCAAACAATTGAAACAGTGGTTAATGATACTCGATGCCCCAATCATTTGTACAATACGTGGAATGAAAGTCTTTGTCTTTCATAAAGGAATTGCAGAAATCTGTGTGTACTTTGTGGGTAGTTTAGTAAGGGGGGATAATTATACTAAGGACAATAAGTACAGGAAGGTGGATCTGACTTAATTATTTTATAGATCTCTACTCAGAAGGCTCTTCTATCTCCGAGACGGATGGAGTAACCATAGTATGTATATTGGAAAGAACAGGGCATTTGGAGACTTGATCAGAAAAGTAGCCCACCCATTGGCTACTTTAACTAGGAACAAAGTAAATGAGTATGGAACACCTGTGTTGTTTACCTCTTTAGCATCAGCCAAAATTAGGTGCCACTCTATTTCCTCTGTCATACTGTACTTCAGTTTTGTTCATTTCGACAAGATGGAAATTATAGACACTAAAAGTCAGAGAAGGATCAAAGGTTACCTTTCAGTTACCCTTTATCCCTAATAAATTAATTGCTCAAACATTACTTGGGTATTATTCTAATTGTTTTCAGCTTTCTGCCTGAAAGTGGGAAATTTCAGTTGTCAGAGTGACCAGGGGCTCAAAGCTGTGTTTGTTGTTTTGGGGGCTCATAATTGGGGCAGGTGGTTAGGAGAGTGTCTCCATTCCATAGCTGAGCATCTCTAAGAAGCTCCCACTGATGGTGGTGGTGATGGGGTTGGAGACTGGTTTTGGTGTTGGTGTTAGTGGTGGTGATGTTGATGTTATCTTAGTCCCTATATATAAACTTTGCTGGGGCTGAGGAGGTGGAAGATTTGGCATTAGGATGAGGTCTATTCACAGTTTACCTGCATCCCATTTCTCTTCTACTGAGGCAGTTTTATTAAAGCTTTTAATAAAGGGAAGAGACTTCTTTAATAGGTTAGCGAGACATTTCTCTTGTAGGGCAGCAGACAAAGGCTTAGGGGTTTTACCTATGTTATCATTTCTTAGTTAAAATTGTCTTTAACAACTCTGAGACACATTAGTCAGAATTCATTAATGCTCTCTTACCAAAGGGAAGAAAAGCCATTGATTTTGGATGGAGATGGGGGAAGTGGCTAGATCCCAAAGGGAGATTTTCCTTGGAATTTCCCACTGCAGTTACTACCTAGGGTTTTTGTTACAGGTCATCTATGAAATACTGTGCAAAATTTTTTTGTCCTTGCTTTTCAGAAGTGAACACAGGCCAACCGTGATAGCTAGAGACTTCTTCTTGGGAGATAGTGAGACAAAGTAAACTATGTCCATTGTTATTGCTCTGTTTTAGGACCTGGAACCCACCTTCTGAACACATGTACCACCCTTACCTAAATTTTATTTCATCCTCAATTTCAAAGAAACTACTGCATATTTGTCTTATTTTAATTAGTATTTAATAATATCACTCTTTTCTGACATACTTAAACATAGGCCCATTTCTTCTAGGAGTTCTTTGAGCAGAAATATTGGAGGCCAGAAGAGCTCAGGTTGGTTTGCAGTTCATTTGCTCATTTGTTGGGTTATCTTGGTCAAGCCAGTTTATTTCTCTGAGCCTAGTTTCCTCATAAATAAAATGAGGATATTGATAAAAACCTTCAGACGCTCCGACAGTTAGGAGGAATAAGTGTGAAAGTGCATTGTAACCTACAAAGTGTTATATCAATGTCAGTTGCAGTTGCCTGTCATTACCAAACTTTTCAAGACAAAATCTGTGTCTGGAACATCTTCCTCATTCATAGAGGGTGTTCCCATGTGAACAGAACAAAGAAAAGTAAGCATAAACCCAGCTCTCAAAGCAGTGAGTATGTATTCCATCTGCTACTAATAGCATTTACACTAAAACAGAATAATTCATAAAATTATACCAGAACATAAAAGGCAATACAGACACAGTTGAAAGAAATAGTTTCTAGTGAATGTATTAGTAATCCAGGCATTTTTTTTTTTTTTTTTTTTTGCGGTACGCGGGCCTCTCACTTCTGTGGCCTCTCCCGTTGCGAAGCACAGGCTCACGGACGCGCAGGCTCAGCGGCCATGGCTCACGGGCCCAGCCGCTCCGCGGCATGTGGGATCTTCCTGGACCGGGGCACGCACCCGTGTCCCCTGCATCAGCAGGCGGACTCTCAACCACTGCGCCACCAGGGAAGCCCCACCCAGGCATTTTTATGTGGGAGGAAGCTTGCTCAGTTTTCATAGCCATTTATTTTCAGAAAGTTTGGGGATGTGGGTAAAAAAGTGACAAAACAGGAATGACTTCTTCACTCATCTTCTAGTTTGTATAGAGTTAGTTCGTCCCTCTGCTAAGAACGCTTACCACTTCTGCCCTAGGAGTTTGAACCTTCCTTTGAGGTTGGTTTTGTATGTTAACTACTTTAAGGTTTCCTGGTACAGCTCTGCCAAGTCACCCCCACTCCTTACACCTACCCCCAGTTCATAACAAGCACAACTGCTCCACTTTTATGCCTTCAAGGAATTTTCTATAGGTCTTTATAAACTTTATTACATTTTATATTATGCTTATTTACCTTTCTGTCAACTCCACCTTCTTCATGGCTTGTAAATGACTTATTCCTCCTAATAATAGAATTCAGCAAATGTTTGTTGAGTAACTGTGTTTACTAGGTGCGTACTATGCTCTTTGTTTATTTAGAGGGATCCACAGATGAATGAGAATCATCTTTCTCTTCAAGGAAAATAGGTGGGAGATATATAAATCCTACTTCCCATTCCTGAGACTTGCTTGCCTTAATATAAACGAATCCACTGTATATATGTACATATCTGGATTTTAAAAATCACTAAAGCTCTGTTCTTTTCATGGGAAAGGGAGAGGTTGCTAGTTTTTATTTGAACGTCTGAAAAATTTTACAAGTGATGCTGTCAGTAACGACAGAGCTTAATTCTATTCATAACATTGTTTTCCTCCTGTCTATGGAACTCTGTTCTTTGACTTTATTGACCAGTATTTCTTCATTTCTTCTATTAATGAGCATCTCCTGAAGTCCTACTAAATTTATGCTACATCCAGCACTAACTGTGTGGAAGGTGTAGAGATTGCAGGGCTGGATGGGAATGGAGAATGATGGGGTTGGCTTAATGGCAAGAAGATAACCTGAGAGTAGGGTGAATGAAAGTGAACATAGGAGGGAAGAAGTTTGAGAAGTGGCAGGATAAAAGCTCAGGGTCCAGTAGTTCGTCTTAAATGTGCCTGCCTGGAAACGTAGTGAGATGAGTTTATGCTGTTTATTCTCAGTACTGTTTATAGCCCTTTGCTTCAAAGTAGAGTGGATTAGAGGAGGAGCAAAGCTCCTGGCTTTGAACTTGTCCTGGCTGAGAATTGTTTTCTGTAATTCCCAAACTGGTTACTGATCTGCAAGGTGGCTGGGTGTGTGGCTTTCCCAGCTTGCATTAGATTAGCATTGCAAAGAATACAGGGGCTGACTTTGAAAGCAACTAGAGTGGATGCATAGGAAATTATGGATTAAGTAAGTAATATTTCCGCATAAATGAGATGATATATTTGGAAGTTTTTAGTAAACTTTGAAGGGCTAAATCTGTGTATGGACAATACAACCCTGTGCGTGTATGAGTGTGTGTACATCTTTGTAGTCATGGAAGATCTTCTAGGTTCTTTTCTAGTGCAGGCCTGACCCATATTTTGTGGGTACCAATTCAGCCTCTACGGTAATAAGATTCAGGGTCAAATCACAATAATTAAATATACTTCAGCCTTGCTTTTTACATATTAAGAAATAATTAAGAGTCATTATTAAGGCAATCATAAATTCATAAACTCCTTGGTGTATTATGATATGTCAAATGCATCATCATGTTTATGGTTTGTGTGTGCTGCTGATGAAATAAAGATGTGAATTTTAGAAGTTTTTATATTTAGCTGTAGAATTTAAGTGCAGTATATGTAAAACATTACAAAAAGCACAGAAAATATAGAAACCCAGGAACCTATCACCTAAATTTAATAGATGTTAATATTTTGCCTCACTTCCTTCAGTCTTCTCTAGTTTGTTTGTAAAGCAGTGGAACAGCATATATATAGTCAAGGCACACCTGCCCCTTTGCTTGTGTCTCTAGGGGTCACTGTGTCAGTGCCAGATAATAAGACCATATATTTTTACTACAGGTATATGTATCCATAAACATTATATTTTTAATGTCATGCTGACTGAAATAAAAAACGTGAAAATATTGCAGTTATTCACATGGAAAACTGTAGTAATTTTATAATTTTTATTTTATTCAGCATAATATTAAAAGCATATAAAATATATCGTTTTGGCTTACCTTTCTGCTCTAATAACATAAATTGAAGTGGCTTTTAAACTTTTTAAAATATACATTCTGAATATTTGTTCTCTGTGAACTAAATCCATACGTGTCTTAGACATTTAATTAATTAATGTTAATCAGCTAAGTGTTTTAGAGAATGCATGTCGGTCAGTATAGAATATCTTCTTTCAGTCTGTTCCGACTGTGGTTTACCAGAGTCCAGGAGGGCTAGTTGTCATGAGCAGGAAGAGCTCTTGCTTGCTGAGAAACTGACTCCCAGCCCTGCCACCGGCAAACTATGTCTACCGCCTTCATAAGCCCTTTCTTTCTTCTGGCCCTTATTTTCCTCACCTGTTAAATAAGAGGTTTAACTAGCTCTTCTTGAAAGCACTTTCATTCTGTGAAATATTGGGGAACTTTGACCTGGGCCTCAAGTTGTTAGAATTTGCTGAGAATGGATGTAAAAGAATAGGACTTTCTATTGAAATTGCCAGTTTTGTAGTTGCATTTGAGCCAGGGCTAAGTAGGTCATATTTGGTTTAATATGATTTGGGGGCAGAAATGATTTTTCCATCATAAAACCTTTTCAGAATAACCTTGACGTCTCCAAGCTCTGCCTGCTTTTTCGTTGCATTATCTCTCAGCGAGGGACCGGGCCGTGTGAATCTGTATGTGAACATACATAAGTGCTAAGAATGGCAAAGGAATGTTTTTTCATTCTGTTTTAATTAAATGTCTTCACAGACAAAGTCAGAGCTGCAGAAAGAAATCTGTAAACTCTGGTAAGCCCTAGAGGACAGTTTCATGAGTCCTACACGTTGCAATAGTCTGAGGCTTTGGGAACTTTCCTCTTTAATGTGACGTACGTGTTTGGAATAGAGTAAGGATATATCACCTAAACTACACGTCCTTAAAACAAACAAAACAGCATTTTTCATGATAAGAGTCCTTCATATGTATGTTTGTTTTAAGAAGCAGAAGTTTAAATTACAGTTTGGGGTGGAATGGACCTTTAAGACCATCTCTTCCTATTCGTGTCTGAGAAAGTAGTTCAGGAAACGCTCTTGCCTGGCTCTCCAGATGGAGGCAAAGTTAGGGGCAGATGCCTGGTACCCTCCAAGGTTCCCACTGTCTTTTGGTTTGCAGGCTCTCTTTAGGCAGCTCTATATTTAGAGAGACCTAGAGAACCAGTTCTAACTCGTGTCTGAGGGTGTGGACCCATTGAAGAACGTGACTACACTTAAAGTAGAGATCCGCTCCTGCCTAAGGGACTAATAAAGGTGTGTTTTTCCTTAAGAGCACCAGGATACACATAAGTCTCTGGGAAAGGATCCTCTGAATCCCAGATGGCTTAACTCCTCTGACCATGCAAAAACTCAGATTTTTCTCAGCTGCAATATGTGAAACATTCTTGTCTCTTATTATTACAGCAGTCCTTTATAGAAGTGGGTTAGAATTTCTGGGCCTCTGCGTTCTGATTCTGTGATTAATTTCCATAGGCCAGGGACCTAACCATTATTTTGTGACACCTTGTTCTTGGCCCTGAACAGGTACTATGTGGATTTTTGTGAATGAAGACTTTATACTAACTAGTCACTGTTTTGTGCATTGCGAGTTATAAAGTTGATCATCCTAAAATATTAGGTTGGAGTCTTTGAAGTCCTGAACAAGATCTTTTTCTTTTTATGTTAAAGTACTACTAATGAGCTTTCCTGTCTGCCCTTCTCCCTCATCCTCTGCAGTGTGCCGAGATTTTGCTGTCCTGGAGGACCACACCCTGGCCCACAGCCTGCAGGAACAAGAGAGTGAGTAATAGCCCTCTGCGTGCTCCTTCAGTTTTCTTTTTTAGTGGTAGCTTGAGGCAGATTTCTCAGAGTGAGGCAGGGAGAAAACAGAGTCATCGAGTTATATCACCCATCCATCCTGACGGATCTGTCTAGGCAAATGACACCTCCGTGAAGAATGAAGTTCTGGGTGTTTTGAAGTCAGATAGCTGCTAGGGATGAGAAGACTGTTGGATGTATCAGAGGAAAAGAGGGACTTGAACCATTTCCTTTGCCTTAGTGCTATAGGAGGGAGATAGTGGTTATACATGCATCGAGGGTGTATAGAAGGCTGGCAGAGGGATGGGTTCCTTCCCCTAGAATAGGAGGCCTGAACATCTTTTCCCAGGCGAGGGCAGTGTCTAGATTGTAGATTTTTCTGAATTTTTTATGTATGTACTCATGAATAGTAAATCTAAGTTATATGTGTTATGCAGAAGTACGTAAGTATGAATTTGTAATTTGTGAATCATTAATTCGTGTGTCAGTATAAAAATTCAGTATTGAAATAGTATTTCATAAATAAGGTGGCAACTTGTAGAGCAGAAAGAGCACTGGCCCTGGTTTTAGATTATTTGAGTAGAAGTCCTGGCACTGCCACTGTTTTATCTTGTGCCCAATACAAATTACTTTAACCTTTCTGATTCTCTTTTTCTGCAATGCAAAGATGAAAATAATAACTCCTGTGCTGCGTATTATATAGCGTTATTTAGAGCATAAGATGAAATGATGGATGTGAAGCCCTTTTTAATGGAAAGGCTCTTCTTAAGTTTATTCTCAGGTTTATCATTAATAAGCCAAAGCATTATAATTCCTCTCTCCAATTTTACCATCCAGTTGAGCATCATTTGGCATCGAACGTTCAGCGGAACCGTTTGGTCCAGCATGATCTCCAGGTGGCTAAGCAGCTTCAAGAGGAAGATCTGAAAGCTCAGGCTCAGCTGCAGAAGCGCTACAAAGCCCTGTGAGGACTTGGGGACTGGGAGGGCATCATGCCCGGACTGGTTTTCTCTGTGGGGTCAGCAACCAGGGCAGGGAAGAGGACTCTCCATCTGTTCCTCTGATTCCTTTCACTATTAGATTACAAATCCTACAGTGACTATCCCATAGTTTTCTTTGAATTAAAAAAATTGTCTTTGTTGTTGGAATACTTTACTAGGTTTTGGGACATGTGGTTTCTGGTGTGGACTCAACACTCTTCACTGATGACTTTGAGTCATTTGGTCCACCTCTCTGACTCAGTTTTCCTTACCTGTACAGGGGGCAAATGATCTCTGTCCCCTCTGCCTCCTGGGCTTTTGGGGGGAATCCAGCGAAATACTGGATGTCAAAGAACTTTATGAGGTCTGTTCGGTTCCTTTATTGTTTCCTAGCAGTGTTTGCTACTCCTATTTTCCTCGAACCCGTGGCTTTTCTTTTTGTGTGCCCGTGCCGCACAGCTTTCAGGGTCTTAGTTCCCTGACAAGGGATCAAACCTGTGCCCCAGCAGTAAAAGCACCATGTCCTAACCACTGGACCGCAGGGAAGTCCCAAACCCCTTGCTTTTTAAGTAGAGGCAGAATCTTTTGGAAAGCTCTGAATCGTACCCTTAGTCCACTTCATAACTTCAGTGTCTGACCAAAGTTATTTCTCTGTCTCCTCCTAAATGGAGAGATCACGTCTAAGGTCTCTTCTAGCACAATGACTTTTTATTCTTTTTAATGTTTTAAAGGCTCACAGAGTACATTTCTTCTTTGAGAGAGGCTCCTATACCTAAATCTCTAATGGTGGATTTAACCACAAAATTGTTTTGAGGAGGAAGGGGTAAAGGAGGAAGTGAAGGGACCCTTCTATTTACTTTAGTTGTCATGTTTAAATAAACAGGATAGCCTATTATTTTTGCTGCCTTTGAGGCAGGGTTTTTCTATTTTATTATTTTCAGAGAGGACTTTATTCGTGATTTTATTCAGCTTCCTTATTTTGTACATAAACATTCTTACTGACTCTTGCTAATAACTCTGCCACCATGAAAGGCACCAGAGAGCACAGATATGAATAAAACATAGCCACTGCCTTTAAGGGACTCAGGGGAAATAAACTCTGAGCGTTTGCCAAAGCAACACTCAAATTTGTGAAACGTTCCATATTCTTAAAACTAGATTAATAAACACTTTTTGGTAAGTTAAAAAAAAAAAGTAAGTGAAAAGAGGGTATGGAAATAAAAAATGAGTATATTTTTATTTTCAATTCTGTGGTTTGAATGGTTCAGAATCCTTGAATGTTAGACCTGTAATATGAAGTCATTAAGTCCAAAAACTTTTATAGCTGATAAGACGACATAAGAGTGCATGATTCACTGGTTAACAGTGGCAGGACTGGAAATCAGGTCTCCAGGCATCTTGTCCAGTGATTTTTCTACTGATTCTAAAAAAGCTTGCCATTTCTGCTTCTGGCCTGTGTTCTCTGTCTTGTATTCCCTTCCTCCCTTTCTGTCCCGTATGTGCGTTATACACATACATACATACCCCCACGTATGCACACATCTGCTTTCACCTACATCTATTTCCCAGCATGTTGAAAGTGACCAGTTCTTTATACAAATGAGAATAGTCTTCATCCCCTCAGTTTCGTTAGAATAGAATGTATGGATTTCGATTCCTCCAGAGAAGTTAGGATATTGCCCCCAACACCCAACACTTTTCAGTTATAAAAGACTGCCATTAAACATGGAATATACAACCAAGACTAGATTAACTGAGTACTTTAAGTTCAACTGGCAGGGGGAGAATAAGAGGAAATATTTGTGTAGCAAACGAACTGCATATATAAACCACAATTGTAATTTTGTTCCAGCATCTTTTTAGATAGTGAACTCTAAACGTGCTCTCTCTCTCCTAGTTAGCAGTTAAAGGTTGTAAAGGCTGTGTAAAGGTTGGCTCCCCAGCACTATCACACTCTAGAGTTATAAGCTTCCCAGTGACTTTTCTTGAAATCTGCAGCCAGAAGACTGGTGTACCTGTAGCCATCTCTGAGCGATCCAAACCCCGTTTTCTGTTGGAACCTCTGTTTCATATGTGCTGTTTTAAAGGATCTAGTTCTCCCACCAAAATGATTTGTCTTGTTTCTCCCACCAAAATGTACTGTGGGCTTCTGAGTGCAGGATGGAGATATATTTATTTTCGTATCCTCAGTGTTGAGCATGGTTCCTGGATGATAGCAGGTGTTGTTTGAATCTTTTTGAATGCACAAACACCAAAACAAAACAAAACTGTGGTAGCAGCCGTATTGCAACATTTGGGCTTTTTAGTGGCCAGAGTATTAAGAAAACTGGCATCAGCCACAGAGGTTTCTCCTGGGACCTAAAGCTAGGGAATATACATTGGGGTTTTTCCCCCCTTTTTAAAAGTTTTATTGAAACTGAAAAAAAATGCCTCTAATTAAAAAATTTATAAAAATCATTTTAAAGTCATACCACCACCTCTAGGTGGCCACAGTATTATTGACATTTTAGTGAACTCACTCCCAGTTTTTTCCTGCATACTCTGTACGTATTTGGTTATTTGTGCACCTTATTCTCATAGTATACGTCTCCTTTGAGGGAACATGCCTGTCTCTGTAAAGCGACCCCAGTAGGGTGAGGTGATATGGTAGTATAGAAAAAGCCTGGAGCTTTCCGTTGTAGTGTCTGGGTATTACATTCTGATTCTACCACTTGTTTTCTCTGCAATCTTAGGGAAATGATTCCACTACTCTGGGCCTCAGGTTTTTTCATCTGTAGGATATGACAATATCAACCTCTTTGCATCATTATTGTGAAGATTAAGTGAGATAAAAATATGCACTGGCTCATAGTGAGTATTCAGGAAATTGTGTTTAGGAAAAATCATTCCTTACGTTCTTTATTCATGTTGTTTTCACCTTTGTGTTTTAGTGAACAACAAGACTGTGAAATTGCTCAGGAGATTCAGGAGAAGCTGGCTATTGAGGCCGAGAGACGACGCATTCAGGAGAAGAAGGATGAGGTACAACTTAGTAATGCCCCTCCACCCCACAGAGGAGGGCTGCTCAGCTCCAGAGCTGTGACTTTCTGTATTCACGGGCTCAGTGTAGGGTTGCTGGATGGGCGGAAGAACTCTCCCCTTTTGCGGTGCATAGTGCAAGTGTCGCCCTCCATGAACCACTGTTTATTGCCCTTTGACCAGTTGTTTAAGTGGTGAAATCTTAAAAGATGATAATGGATAATTTGACATAAATTGTGAATTCGTTTCCGTAGGGCTACTGTAACAAATTACCACACACGTGGCTTAAAACAATAGAACTTGGGCTTCCCTGGTGGCGCAGTGGTTGAGAGTCGGCCTGCCGATGCAGGGGACACGGGTTCGTGCCCTGGTCTGGGAGGATCCCACATGCCGTGGAGCGGCTGGGCCCGTGAGCCATGGCCGCTGAGCCTGCGCGTCCGGAGCCTGTGCTCCGCAACGGGAGAGGTCACAACAGTGAGAGGCCCGCGTACCGCAAAAAACAAAAGAAAACAAAACAAAAAAAACAATAGAACTTTACTGTCTCACAGTTCTGAAGGCTGCAAATCGAAATTAAGATGTTCGCAGGGCCACGCTACCTATTAGGAAAGATCCTTCTTTGCCTCCTCCTAGCTTCTGGTGGCTCTTGGCTGTCTGGCATTCCTTGGCTTGTAGTTGCATCATGTCAGTCTCTGCCTTTATTGTCACATGGCCTTCCTCCCTGTATCTTTTTGTCCTTTTGTTTTCTTATAAGGACACCAGTCATTGGATTGAGGACCCACCCTAATCCGGTATGATCTCCTCTTAATTATATCTGCAAGGATCCTATTTCCGAATAAGATCATGCTCTGAAGTTCTTGGTATAAATGAACTTTTAAGGGACGCTTCAGCTCAATACTGGGTGTCTGTCTGCGGGTTATTCCCACAACTTTAGGGAGAGCAGACCTTGAGTGTAGCCTGAACAGGAGTCAGGGACTGTTCATTGCTCTCATTCTTTTTTGTTAATGGTTTCACTCTCCTGTGATATGCTGCCTCAAAACAATGATCTGTTTGATTCTGTATATATTTTTAAACTGTGTTGTTTTTAAAGCTGAAAATGGTTAAAATTAGCAGTAGTATATGGTTTGTGAGAAGACCTGAATTTGCGCTTAATGATCACTTGCTTTTGTGTTATGTTTTCAGCATTTCAAATGGTTCCTTTTCAATTTGCATTGATTCTCTGTCTGCTTTTTTTACACCTATTGTGCTGTTCTTGGCCATTGTCTTGATTTATAATAAGGAAAAAATGATTTATTATTTTTAATAGTAGAACGACCATATGGTATTTTGCATACTCAGAAATACTTTTCAGGGTTAAAGTGGGTGCTATTAATAAGTACATAAACTGGGACTCTCCAGGGCAAACTGGCACATACGATCACCCTATTAAATAGATATAATCAGGGTTATCAGTGAACCAGCCTGCATCTTCTGTTCCTCCACTGAGCCATCCTTGTTCCTCTGGAACTCCTTGTTCAATGCCAGGTGAGTGTGAGACGCCTGGTGTGAGTGTATTTAGCTGTTTCTTTAAGAAACAAACCATGATTATGTGATGATCAGAGTTGTAAGTAGGAATTAAGGATTCCTTTTCATCCTTCCTGTTAGCAACACAGGAGCTCTTTCTTACTACAGGATGTGTTGCATCTCTATAGTCAAGACTGCCTTGGAGATGAAACTGGCAACTGAAAGAAGTGATTATGTTTTGTAGACAGAAAAGCTTCTATTTTAAATATCACAGAGTAATGAAGTTGGCTTCTTATAAATGCTACTGGTGTCCTGTAATTCCCCCCCCCCCACCCCATTCGGGGGAAAAACAGTATTCGGGAAACCAAAATACTTTATTTTATGCATGTGGAATCTAAATAGCAGTCACAATAATCTCATTGTTACACTATATAAAGTGTGTAGTGTAGTGAATAACTGCATTTTTCAGATGAAGAAATTAAGTCTTGAAGAAGTAAATGACTGGTCCCAAGCTACAATAAGATGCCAGAGAAATGTCTGTACAGTTCAGTCTCCTGACTGACTGCCTCTGACCTGGATGTACTGTGACACAACATAGAACACAGAGACTTTGGAGTTAGACTATCCTGGGTTTGAATCTTACCCATTTAACTTTTAGCTGAGACTTTCAGCATCTCACTTAACCATGTAGAGCCTCAGGTTCCAAATTGAAGAAGTCCATGGTAACGCCACACTTACCCCAAAGGGCTGTTGTGAAGTTTAAATAAAATTAAGTATATAAAGTCTCTGCCACATATTAAATTAATAGTTGCTCTTTCCTTTTTGCTTTCTTGCCAGGTGTTTTCCCCACCATTCTGCCCCTTACAACAACTCTGATTTCTCTTATAGGGAGATAAGCGTGAAATTAGAAAGGGGAAACAATACACAGGCTTAGGTGTGTTCTAGTGTGGTCTGATCTGAGGCATCTTCAGGAGTTTATGCTTTGCTGCCCTCCTACTACACTGCCTTCCACTATTGTTTGACCTACTGAAATGTTCCCCCTTCCCCAGTGCAGTGCAGTGAGAGATGAGAAATCCAGTTGTGGACGTTTAGTGAGACTAGCCTTTAAAAAACTGCTTTCAGACTTTTTTGACTTTTCACTGATGCCTTAGATTAGATGGCTGTCCCGCCAAGATGTTCTTCTGTTGTAGAAAAATGTGACTTCCAGCTGACTAGTATGTTGTAATATTAAATAAACAAAATCTGCATTAGTAAAGTTTGATGTTGAAGGATGTATGATAATCCTTATTTATTTTAGTCCAGGGTGCCTAATAGGGGAGACTAAGACAATTGTGCTGATTTTTCTGTCCAGCTTTGCATTGCCTGTTACTCATCAACTGTCCGAATTCTCCCCCCTCCTCACCGCCTCCATGCTCTTCTGCTTCCTTGTAGAGTCTGCCTAGCTAATGAGTTCTTACTGAACGGCAGGGCTGTGGAAAATTCCTCTCTGGATTTTCACCCAAATCTCTTTTAGAGATTTTTGGGGTCAACTTTCTTGGGTAGTTCCTAGTCCCCCAAAACAGATGTAGAATCCAAGGCCCCTTTCCTCTTGGGACAGATTTTTTTCTGAACAACATTGTTCCTGAGTAGTGTTATACGACTTCGTGTGGGTGAATTAGCATGTCTAGCTTTGTTATGGTATAATTTTATTGTGTTTTTTAACAGAGCACAGATGTAAGGAAGGTAGCATTTCCATTGGGGAGACAGATGTAGAAAAGTTTAAAAAAGATCCTTTGTATTCTTACCAGCATTGTGGCCTCTCCTTCCTTCCTTTCCCTCCCTCTTTTCTCTCTTTCCCTCTTCCTTCCTTCCTTCCTCTCAGTGCCCTGTTGAAGGGGCTTGTAGCCTTTGGTAATACTGGAGTGTATGAGTTTGTGATTAATATGGGGGGATTAATTTTATTGGGATCTTTCTCTTTGGTCACAGCTTTAGCATTTGTCAGTGTTGTTTAATGAAGCCAAGAAAGGTGTGTTTAGTTGATTTAACTCAGTTATTCTTAAATAAAACTCTTCACTAATTGTGTGTGAATGTATACATATGTGTGTCTTTGAACCTAGGTCCAAATATATGTGAATGTGAAACTATTTTAGCGAAAAACTTTTTTTTTTTTTTTTTTTTTTGCGTAAATAAACAGTAGCATGGCCAACCATGTTATGAAAAGTCTGTGGCACTAGTCCAACAATTTGGAGCCGTTTATAATGTGAACTGTTCAGGGATAAACTTAGTAACCAATTTACATTAAAAATTAATCTAGTGTGAGCCATGGAACTTTTTCATAGCATTCTTAAGGTCATTAGTAATTTGTGTTCTAAAAAAATATTTATATAAGTTGGTAATATCTAGAGAATAGCTCAGATAATAATAATTTTAGCAATGACATTTTTTCCTATGTTTTGGCACTTTAGAAATAGATTTATACATATATAGCCAGACGGGGAGTGAGTGGGTTTCTTCTGGTTGAGAAAATTCTTCTCTCTTTTTATCCTAGTTATACTGATGTTTTTATAGCAACGGAATTGGTGTTACCCTCTTTTTCTGGTCTGATAGAGTAACCGTTTTGGGATTATTCCTGCTTTGAGTTCCCTACTGAGTTAGATGTTAATATATTAATCGCTAGTTAATAAAAGAAATTTAGCAATCTAATGGAATGGCTTCCTTTTTTTTGTTCTTCTGACAGTCATTTGACAATCACATTTTCAGATCTCCTTTAGCTTGTCTTTATACCCAAGATTTTCTCATTTTGAATCCCAGTACTATTGTATGATAGAGGTGGAAACTTTAAGGGGGGAGTAACCCTGATATAAAATCACATAAACCATAAAAATACCCTAAGGGATCCAGCACCACAGTTCAGTAATTTGTCTTCTACTTGAGAAAGATGCATGGGGTTCCTCTGGGCTCCATTGCACCTTGATTGTATGAATGCTTCTCTCAGAGCGCTCATCTTTGCGTGTCTTACATTAGGTTAATCACTTTTCTTCTAGCACTTAATAGATAAGAACATTAACGATATTGACCACATATCTTGTTTCCCTATAGGAGGTCTCTAGCAGAATGTTTGACCCATTGAAGGGAATCAGTAAATCTATGTTTTTCTTAAAATAACTTTCCTCTAGCGTTCCAGGGATCCTTACCTGTGCCCTTACTTATGCTCACAGCTTCCAGTTTTCCAGAGTTGAGTGTTGTTTCAATAAATGTATTTACTAGAAAGTCTTGTATGCAACAGAGTTGTTTCTACATATTAACCCAAAGTAAGTCTACCTGATTAATTAAAAAATAATTGAATGTGACTTCAAAAGGGCTTATGAGTTCTTTCAGATTTTTTTCCCCAAGTTATGTTTTATTGAACACTAGTTTCATAAGGTTTATATTTTTTTATGTAACAAAAAGGCATCTGTCCCAAAATAAATTTGGAAATTCCTGGGTTACAGGAAGATAACAGGTTACTTTTCTTTTATCAAAGTGTTAAAATGAGCTAATGTGTTTAAAGAGTTGGATATAATACATGTTTTCTATTGAATGCTTTCTGGTTTATTTGGAGAAACTTTTGATACCAGTGTTCTCAGAAACAGAGCTTGAGAAATGCTGTTCTGGACTAACCTTTAACAGGAAGGAAGCTGAAGACTAAGGAGGTTGTTTATGTCAAGGGTGACTACGCTGCGTCCAAGCATTGTGACTAATAATTGCCATCTTTAGCTTGTTTCAGGGGAAATTTTTTATATTGAAATCGCCTCACTAAACCCATTGTGCAGTAATGTTGGAGAGCAGGGAAGAAAACTGATTTGGGCTAAACCACGGTTTATAACATAGCAGCAATTTTCCTTTCACTCCTCAAGTCTAGCTAGCTGTTCTTCTCAGACAGAAGAAGCTTACTCAGAAAAGAGCTGAGAGGTTAAAAGAGCACAGGGTTTGGGTGCTAAGGTGCATGACACATTATGATTATTATGATTCTACTCGGTTAAAAGCCCTCCTTTGGACTAGCTAATGCATCGTACAAAAGAGGCATCACCTTTGTTTCTCTTCGGTTCAACTTTGGCTCTTCACATTGAGAAGGCTTATTACTATGTATTAATTAGAACCAAATTCAATAGCAGCAAAGCAATTATAAAGTCCCTGGAGTAGAGTTTAATAATTTCTACTGGCAGTTGGACCTGGTAATTTTCCTTTATATTGTTATTCATTTATATCAAGGGAAACTTTTTGTTTCCAGTAAAACAAACCACTTAGGAAAATGAGTGTTGGGTGCTTAGTAAACATGACAACTCAGGGAAGTGTTTACATTTTCTTCCTACTTGTGCAGTAAAATAAATAGGGATTTGGGAAATTCTGTAACAGGTATTACTTTGGGGAGAATAAATTATCTTGTCACGCCCCTCTCTTTTCCTAACTGACTGGTATATTGCTTTGCAAGACATCAAACAGAATGAACCTGGCACAGGGGCTGGTACCTGGTAACACTCTCAGATTTATTACAATGGTGCATTAGGGTGTCAAGACATTTGACTTTAAGGTTGAGTAGTTCAGACGCTATTTTACAGATAAAGAATTCAGGCCCAAAGAAATCCATTTTAGTAGTTAATGTTTCTGTCCCCGTGTCTCTAAAGCATCTCTGACTTGAACTGGAAGAGAAAAAGAAAATCATCATATTCTTTAGGTTTAGGGGATTTTTTTCCATCAGAGTATTAGAAATTCAGATCTCTTTGCATGAAAATTATACTTGTGTTTTAAGTGGGACTGTGTTCTTTACCTTTCATTCTGAGCTGCAGTATTTTGTGAGTGCTTTTGCATGGATTACTTATCAAATATATATGTATATATTTTACAGACTTATGAGAAGTTTCCAGCATAGAAATCAGTTAAAGGATATATGTTAATAGTATATTTATAAGTTTGAATTTAGGCATGTACTTAACATAAAGTCAGGTTTGTAAGGCTATTTTGTGAGCATTAAAAGCCAAGTATATGGATAACGTTTGCTAATTTACCTAGCCTCAGGATCCAACTTACTGCTACAGTGATATAAGAGAAATTGAGTCATTCAGATGAATTTTATTTGCCTTGCAGTCTTAGTATATTCTTCACATTGGCTTATTCAGAAAATTGCAAAAAGAAGAATAGTGATTAATTCTTGCCTCAAAATTTGCACCATTTACATCTGAGCACATCTTATATTCCTCATTGTAAATATAAAGAAGTTAGCCCCTCAAACTACCTATGGCTATTATTACCATTTGCATCGGTGAGTATTGTTGCCATATTTGTAAGATCTTTAAGAATCTGATAATGGCTAGGGATCTTTTTTCCAAAAAAGTGTACGTGAATAAAGTTTATGTGCTATTTTATTGGGCCTTTCATAGAAATAATCTTCAAATTCAGAACACTGTCACTTTCTAGCTCAAAACCTTTAGGAACCCCTCATCCCTTACATTACAGACGCCAGACTTCTTAAGATTGTCTGTAAGGGGCGCCTGTGATCCAGCTTCTGCCTGGTTTTTTAGCATCACCTTTCTCTGTAACACCCCACATCCAGTGTTCTAATTGGACTATTGGTTGTTCCCTAGATTGATGCCCATTAAAATATTTATAACTTTGCTGATGCTGTTCTCTGTTCTTCCCTTACCCGTTGGAATCCAGTGCTTTGTTCAAAACCTAACATTAATGCAAAGCCTTGAACTAATCCGTTTGAGTAGAAATAATATTCCCTCTTTTGTGCTCCCATAGACATTTTACCCTCTTTTTTGAGGCATTTATAATTCAGTTGTATTGCAGCTATTTATATATACCTTTGTTTTCATGGGGGACGGTAATCGTTAAGGGGACGCAGTCAGAATGTTATTACTCATCACTCAGTAACTGCTAAAAACTTGCCTGGAGATAGAGCAGAGGGGAGACAGGAGGAAGACTGTTTTCTCTTTTTTATTAGTTAAGACGGTGGTCCTCTAATGCAAAGCTAAATGAGAACCAACTGAAAAATTCGTTTAAAAAAGTTTTCAAATTACATTGTAAATACAGTTTATAAAAGTTTATAGATTATGGTACTCTTCCTCATTCAGACTTAGTGAATCATCATCTTGGAAAAAGGGCCCATAAATATGTATTTAAAAAATTCTGTTCTATAGCCACCTTTAGGAACATTACATTTGAATGTCTTCAAGTTACGTTAGATTTAAATTCAATTAAAAAAAACCTTTCCCTCTCATCTGGATCTTGTGCCCTTCCTATTGAGCAGTCATCTGTGGCATTTGGACAGAAGGAGCTTAATATCAGGAAGTCTAGAGAGCCTAGCTGGAGGCAGAGCCACAAAAGCCTGGCAGTGGAATGTCAAACCATTGACCTGTAGGGTCACTGTATGGAGTTTGTTCATTCTCTGGTAATGTTTATTTCCCTTCTCTTTGTATTTGCAGGACATAGCTCGACTCTTGCAAGAAAAAGAGTTACAGGAAGAGAAAAAGCGAAAAAAACACTTTCCAGAGTCCCCTGGAGCCAATGCTTATGGTGGTAGTTACTCTTATGAAGATGGAGGTAAGTTTTTGCGTCATGACCTACTCTATCCTTAGACTCAGTTGCAAGACACCCCTTTAAATTTGTCTGTAAAGTGACCCTAGGGCCCCTTTAGATTTGTGGTGGAATTTTATCTTATCTAATAAATTCATCTGTTCTTTAGTTTGATGACCAGAGCCATTTTTATGGCTGTTAAAACTTGAATATAGTTTAGCAAAATTTGGCGTGCATTGGAATGTTGTATTACATTCTAAGCACATAAACTGGGGTGTGGAAAAGTGGCATATGAGCCTCTGGGCTTGATCTTTCTCAAGGAAATCTGGACAGTACTGTTTGAAGCAGCAAAGTGGCACAAATAATAAAGGAGGTACAGCATTTATCAGTTACTGGATACCAAAGCTTTTTTTCCATGCTTCGTATCTTTTAAACCTAGGCCAATGGGTTAACCTGCTGATGACAAAATTGAATTTTAAGATTCTCTGTTCCTTTTTTGCTCTTGATGCTTTCTTTGCTATTTGATTACCATATAGAAAAATTTCTGAGATAGAGAGATCCCTTCTCTAGTGCTTGCTTTTGCAGTGGTGGTGGTGGTGATGGTGTGGTGGTGGCACTTGTGGTGGTGGTGAATCTTTATCTTAAAAGTGTGTTGGGAAACGAGTATTGACAAATATTGTTCAGTCCTTTTTAAAGATCTGTCAAAGGAAAGACATTTCCTATGGTTTTTAGTGTCTGTATTTATTGTAGTTCAGCTTGGAGACTATACTTAGGATACCAGCTAAATAAAATCTAAAAGCAGCTTCTAGAGAGTAAAGATTTTAAGGTCAGTAATCCCCAAGTCCCTTGAAAATTAATTGTCAATTGCTTTTCTATAATTTCATTGTAAAAGGTAAGTAGGTATTTGTCTTTGATGAGTAGAATGAAAGATACATATATGTAGGTGATAGGATTATTATAGTTTGAGTCTTGCAGTCACAGTGTTCTAAATCTATCCTAATCAGTAGAGCTCAGCTCTCTAACACAATCAGTAAGCAGGTTGATTCTCTACTTATTGCTTGGCGTGTTGTTCTTCCATATGTAAAATGCTCAGCTCTTTGTTGATAGCCATTTTCCTTATGCTGGTCTTTCTAAGCAAATGTGGTACATCATTTAAAAAGAAAAATTATTGCCGTATTTTTCTGTACTAGAGGTCAGAAGGTAAAGAGTTACTCGTCAGCTTTAATTAAAATCTTAGAATTGTGGTCTGGCGTAAAACATTAGGGTGGTAAGTAAATTAAGTACACTAAAGTACTAATTTTAGCATTCCTCTATTAAAACCTTATACTAACTTGAATTGGGACTCAAGCCTGGTGGTTTTGACCAGACTGCTGACATACTGTTTCATCTCTCTAGACTATGTTAAGAATTCCATGGATTTTCAGGGACACCTAAAATTTTTACAAATCTCTATTTAACTGCTTTTGTAAAGTTATGGAGAATGGCATATATGCTACTTTTTTGGAGTTGAGGGGGATTGGTAAGAGAAAACAATGACCTTCTGAGCATGTGCCTGTAAAGTACTGTTGGAATTTCTCTTCAGGTGTGTTGTTGTTGGGAGACGATACATCGCTGAGCACGTGATCTTCATTTATATGCCTTTGAGTTAGACTAAGTTGAGTTCCACAGAAACCATATTGCAGTCCAGCTCATATTTACAAAGCAGCCTTACGTTCTTTGCAGTGGTCCTTTCCCAACACATAAGGGATATTCTTTAATTGTACTTCTTTGCGCGCAATATGATTTTTGTCTGTCTTATAATAATCACAGCAAATCATTACAGAAGTGGTTGTTTTAGCTTTCATTTTACTTAAACTTTAATAAATTAATCTTTTAAGAATAATCATTTATAGATTTTTTACAAATCTGAAATTATCCAAAACATCTGTCAGATTTATATTGATTGAAATGGTATATCTTATTCATTTATGAATCCATGTTTTTTTTTCAAAGCCACTTACCTGTATTGCAAGCATATTAGAGACTTTAAGTCATGGTCTTTGGAGTCATTAGACCTTGATTCACGTTTCATCCATTCCTTAGAAAAATTGTAATGTTAAGGAAGTTATCTACTGGAATCACTCTAAGCCTTTTTCTCATCTCTAAAATGGAGATTCTAAAAATAAATCCTTCGCATGGATGTTGAGAAGATTAAACAACATAATTTTTCTGAAGACTTACGAACTCTAAAGTACTATTATTTATACATATATTAATGTCATGTGTGTACTACATAGTATTTTGTCTATTTAAACAAAAATCATTTTATTTTGAAAGACAAACATGGAAGCACACAAATCAAATGTTTGCATATACATATATATATATGCAAACATATGTGTGGGTGTATATATATGTATACGTATATACATGTATATGTATGTATGTATGTATTGGCTATAAGGAAGTTAATTATATTTGCCAAATAACTTGGTCTCAAGAAACATAAAAGTCTCAGTCCTTAACTGAACTGGGTTTTAAAGGATTCAAACAGATTCCTCCACCCCCTCTCTCTTTTTTTTTTTCTTTCCCAGGTTTAAAGATATCACAAGTGATCACAATAAATTTTTTTTCCCGTCAACTCTGTGAAAACATAGTGACAGCTCTGTTCTAATTCTTGCAACACACTTCCCTAAAGTAAAACTACTAATATTTGTTAACTTTTTAGAAAGAAGTAAAAATAAAAAACAAAACAGTCATAACTTGACAAATCCATGTTGAAAACAAAACCTTTCTTGTCTCTTTTTGGGCTTAAAGGCAGGCTTCACTTCTGCAGTTTTCTGTGGGAACATAGGTATTAACACTAAACCATTGTCTACTAGTTGGGGTCATCATTTATGTAGCTGGTCAGTATTATGTTAATTCACAGCAGTAGTGAAGTGATTCTTTCTCAGCTGTCAAGATACTCCTAAAATAACAGTTTGGCTAAAAGAGTAGATACTTTATTTTATTACAGAGAGTAATTGTTCTGTTTCACTTCTGCTTATGTAAAAAATAAGTTTTCCATAAATTATGAAGATAAATACCTCTACAGACTTTTTAGAAGACAGATTTTAATTTAGATGTCATCTCTGAGGCAAATGTTCTTTTCTTCTGGAAAGCTCAAGAGGAAACAATTTGGAGTTTTTAGTGGAAGCTTATGGCATAAGAGATACATATAACACACCTCCCCACCTCTGTTCCTTCATTAGATAACAATAACACACTTTAGCAAAAACAAAAAACCCAAGACAAGCAAACAAAACCCGTAATAACTAAGGAAGTTTATGGTCGTTTATTTTTTCTACATCCCACCCAATTACGGTAGCTGTTTCAAAAGCAGTTCAGCGAGTGACTAATTCCAATAGGGAATCTTGGCTATCTTAGCAATTTTCCACAGAATTAGGATTTCTTTTTGTTACTTCCCAGTTAAAGTAAAAGTCTTAGAAAATGTTAAAATAAATACGCTCTTGCAATGTGCATTGTTAATTTACTTCCTTTGTTTTCACAGTTTGCTTGTTCTTAAATGAGACCTGACAAAAAAGCACCCATCTGTGTGCTGTTTCTGCAGTTTGTGTTAAACTTAGGGACTTGTATATTTAGCACATATTGTATTTTTATACCCAGAAAACAATATCATAAAGTTTTTTGAAATGTATTTAGGAAGTGACTTCTTTTTTATGTATTCTGTTATGGCACCTCTTTTTAATTTTTTTCCTCTGAAAAATTTCAAGTAAGATTAGGAACAGAGTTATCCAAAGATAATACGGTCATTTACTCACTTAAAATTCTCCTTTACTCCCTCTTCTTCCACACTGAACCGTAACATGGCTGGGATTGTTGGCTTTGGCCACCTATGGGGAAAGGACAGAGGAATACAAAAATCTGTGGCTCATCACTCTAGTGGACTGGGTAGAAATTAGCAATATTCTGACATAGATTTATTGTTATTTCCAATAAGAATATTTGAAAGTCTCTGACTGGAATCACAAAGCTTAATTCTTTTTCCGTTTTATAAGACTCCTTCAGCTCTCACTTTTCCCCCATATACTAGTTCCAAATTGGTTTTATAAATAGAATTAAACATTTAATGACTAGAATTTGTGTTATTGGCAAATATTAAAGTATGTGTTAACTCTTCGCTAATCATGATCCAGCTCTTCTTTCAGATTTACTTTTTTTCACTTACTTTCATTTTAGTTTTCTACCTTTCTGGCTATGTACCAGAATCCTTCATGTACGCATGGACCATTCCAGCAAATGCTCATCCCTTCGTTTCAGTTTGTTAAATTGAAAACGTAATCCTCTTCATTTTAAAATATGTTAAACTTGGGCCCTGTCTCTGTCCTGTAGTGAGTTCACACTCATGAAGTTAACTTGCATTTCTATTTTTCACATTCCTCCACCTCCACTCAGACCAGCCACGGTCAAGGAGGGCAAGGGAGTTGGGTTCTGGCTTCTCAAAGTCTTATAGACTCCAAAGTGAGGAAAAGACTGTGAAGCAGAGAAAGGAGAAATCGAAACCTCCACAGGAGAACTTGGAAGAACTGGAAGAGCATCGTTCATCAGAGAAGCCTCTTTCGTCCTCTAGCTTGGGTAAAGCGAGGGACAATCCCCAAATTAACACTGAGCAGCCTGAAAGGAAACGATCTGGTCATGACAGGCTCCGAAGACCTCCTCTCCCCAAGATCAGTGGTGAGGTGTTTCTGAGCACTGAATCAGAAGACTGGGAGGCTAACCATAGCCATCGAACTCGGAATTGGGAAAAACAGTCCAGGCACCAAGACCAACTTTCTCCCAAGGCCTCACAGAAAGCAGAGCTTCACTACAAGGAAGCTGTATATAGAAGCAACCGTGGGCAAGGTGAGCACAGAGAGAGGAAGCACAGGCCCAGGGCTCCTCCCATCTCAGAGAGTGAGGCGCAGCACCAACTCCATGATGCAGGTAATAAAGGGCAGCCTCGTTGGAAGTTCTGGTATCATGTATATACACACAAACAACTGTATTTAATAAGCATCGTAAACAGCCTGTCCTTTCTCTCTGGCTTGTGCTCCGGGCTTGGAAATAAATCCTGGAGCCAAATATTACAAAAAGGTATTCACTTAATCTCAAATCTCTGCCTTCTAAGAGAATACACTCATTCCTTACAACATTCTTCCAGCTCCAGATTGCAGTGGAGGTACCCATCCCAGATACAATTTTTAATTTGCCAAGACCATATATCAGAGATTCTGATACCAAAGCAATGCTCTTGAGTTTCTGGTTTTGATTCAGTGAACGCAGAAGGTTTAGGAACACCACCTTCATAGTATTTGCCTAACTAGAAGACCTGCGGGGCTGGAAGTACTGGATTTTCTTGACCTCCTCTTTCCCGGCTCTAAAGTGAGAGATGGGAGAGGCAATCTCTTAAGATAGCGTTTTTCAAATAGTGAGCTTCAAGTTTGTTTTCATCAGAATCAGCTGGGCTATTTCCTAAAAATTCAGATGTCTGGGTCTTACATATGTTATCATCTCTGAGTGCAACATGGCAATTCGGGTTTGTTTTAGACCAGGAGGTGATTCTCACGTACTTAAAGTTTGAAAACAATCGCCTTGAGTTCCTTCCTGTGCTTTAACCATCTTCAACTCTAACTCTACAGTTGGTGTTCTGAAGTGCCAATATGAGGTGAGTTCTTGGTACTTATATAAGAACGAGGTGAACATTAGTGTTAAACCTCAAATTTCTGGCATCCATGAGGCCTAACTCTGAAGTCTGTCACTGACATAGTAATGGTTCTCTCTCTTCTTGTCTGGAAACTGCCACTGTGATGTTTTCCGTGTGGCTGTACCACTGCAAGTCATAGTACTGCACTGTCTGGTGTTTTAATTAGACCATACTCATCTCCCTAGTTCTGTTTTGCTCTCATGGAAGTTTTCCAGAGATACGAGGATTATTGGGGAAAAAAGTACCAAGGAGATGACTGTTCTTACTTAACTTCCATTACTGTTGCCCAGCCAACCTCTACTTCTGGTCTGGAAAGTAGTTTCTAGATTGCAGGTTCAGGTTGATCCTTTTGGTTCCTCCTTTCATGTTATCTCTTCCTATCATGTTAGTCCTTAAGTTTTTAAAGGACTTGGTGATAAAGAAAATGAAAATTCAGTTCAGCAAGCCAAATGAGTGTCTGCCACAAATATTCTTGCCTCAGGTTTTATGTTTGGGGATGGATGCTTGGATCTGAGCCTCAGAAGTTTCATGAGTCAAGCCAAAAAGATGGATATGTAGACAAACAATTGCAAATTTGATATACTTTTAACAAAGAGCTGTGGGGCAGTAGAGGAGGAAGTGATAAAATCTACGTGGAGTAGGCTTTATGAGTAAGTTACACTGGATCCAGATTTAGAAAGACATGTTGGAGTCCAAAAGATACCGGGGAGGAATGGTGATTACATCGACCTCTACATTTCTGATTCTGTGACTCCAACCTCCTAAGTGTGCTCTGAGGGCTGGTTAAATCTTTATGGCTTTCAGTACACTTGAGGGTATCTTAAACAGGCTTAGAAAGGGTGGAACTAATATGAAACAAACACTGACTCACAGGCCCTAGTACTGGAGTTATAGGCAAATGTTTTGTCTGTTTTATTTTAATAGCATAAGGGTTTAAAAACAGTGTGACTAGGCAGCTACTAAAATGGCTACAACATAGCTGCTAGCGTCTGTCATTTTATATTCAACTTACTTTGCAAACTTTACCGACGTGGGCCCTGTAGGCGTCTGAATTTGCGATGCCCTTCCCCCCCCACCTACCCAGAATAGGTCAGAAGATACATTAAAATATAATTATTAGATACTGGTGTCTGTTACTGGTGGCTGTTGTGAAAGCACAGTTCTTAAAGTTGTTAGCATAAGCCAAAGTTTTATTTAACTTAATAATGAAGAAACTAGCAGGACAGCAAAGAGCTAGTTCTAAGAGCATTGATCTGCAGGACGTGGTTTTTTGTTTTGTTTTTTGTTTTGTTTTGGGTTTTTTTGCGATACGCGGGCCTCTCACTGTTGTGGCCTCTCCTGTTTCAGAGCACAGGCTCCGGACACCCAGGCTCAGCGGCCATGGCTCACGGGCCCAGCCGCTCCGCGGCACGTGGGATCTTCCCGGATTGGGGCACGAACCCGCGTCCCCTGCATTGGCAGGCAGACTCTCAACCACTGTGCCACCAGGGAAGCCCAGGACATGGTTTTATAATTGGTTGAAAATGGAACACAGAATAAAATTGCTAACTTAAATATAAGATTGGTTAACTTTCTAAAGGGCAGTAAATCTATACCACCTTTGAGGGTAAACACCTCTATTGAGCTATTAAATTACAACAGCTTATTAATTTTCTGCCGGTCAACTTCCAGCCTCTCAGAGCCATTAAACACCATGCTGCTATGATATTCCCCAAGTGTCAGAATGGCTTATTACAAAATACTCTTGAATGGTATCAGGATCCACGTGTCATCAGATTACCTTATTCCATAGTTTGGGATAAGTTTATCTTGAGTACCAGTATTTTTAACAGTTTTATTTTATCAGAATTTCTTGAAAGGTAAGCTTTGTTTGTGTTTATTGAGGGAGATTCTTGTGTCCTCAGACTGGAGAATGATGAACGGAAAAAGATAAGCAAGAATTTGATTAAGAAATGAACGTGGAACTCTTGAAAGTATGGTCCACCTGGTTTTTTGAAAGCTAGTTTCCAAATTATGTTTGGGTTTCCAAAAAGAGGGCAGCCATCTTGGTAATTTCTTTGAATTAACTATGTTTAATAACATTTTAGAGCACCTCTGTTTTCTGTAATGACAGCCTTACACGGTACTATCTGAAGTTCCTCATTACATACTTACAAAAGCTCTTTTCACCTTTGGTACGGAGTATGCTGCATTTAATGGGCAGTCCTGTCGGTCCAGAAATCTAGTATTCCAGGCTGTAGAAATTTTCTACTTATGAGACGTGCAAGTTCCAAAGATATATCAAGAGTTCAAATAAACTCTTCTTTTTCCCTCTAAATATTTGACCTAGAGAGATATTACCTCAAAATAGAACTGTTTGTTTTTATTGGGGTATAGTTGACATATAACATTATATTACTTTCAAGTGTATATTTGTATGTATTGCAAAATGATCACAATAAGTCTAGTTAACATCCATCACCATACATAATTACAAATTTTTTTCCTGTGATGAGAACTTTTAGGATCTGTTCTCTTAGCACCTTTCAGATATGCAATGCAGTACTTACGGTCTCCATGCTGTACGTTGATTGCATCCCCATGACATTTATTTTATAACTGGAAGTTTGTATCTTATGACTCTCATCACCCATTTTGCCCACCCCACCAACCCCCACTCTGGCAACCACAAATCTATTCTTTGTATCTCTGAGCTCAGGACTTTTTGTTTTGTTTTAGATTCCACATATAAGTGAAATCGTACAGTATTTGCCTCTCTCTTTCTGACTTATTTCACCTACCATGATGCCCTCAGGGTCCATCCCTGTTGTCATAAATGGCAAGATTTAATTCTTTTTTATGGCTGAATAATATTCCTGTGTGTGTGTGTGTGTGTGTGTGTGTGTGTGTGTGTGTGTGTATATGTATCTAACATTTTCTTTATCCATTCATCCATCAATGGACACTTAGGTTGTTTCCGTGTCTTGGCTATTGTAAATAATAATAATGCAGTAAGCACAGGGTGCATATATCTTTTTGAGTTTGTGTTTTCATTTCCTTCAGATAAATTCCCAGAAGTGAAATTACTGGATTGTATGATAGTTCTAACTTTTTAAAATTTTTTGAGGGACTTTTGTACTGTTTTTCATAGTGGCTGTACCAACATACATTCCCACCAACAGTGCACAGGGGTTTCCTTTTCTTCACATCCTTGCCAACACTTGTTATTTCTTGTCTTTTTGATAATAGTTATTCTAACCGGTGTGAGGTGTGATACCTCACTGTGGTTTTGATTTGCATTTCCCTGATGATTAGTGATGTTCAGCACCTTTTCGTATGTGTTGGCCATCTGTATGTCTTCTTTGGAAAAATGTCTATTCAGATCCTCTGCCCATTTTTTTAATCAGATTGTGTTTTTGCTGTTGAGTTGTATGAGTCCTTTATATATTTTGGATGTTAGCTCCTTATCAGGTATGTGACTAGTGAATATTTTCTCCCATTCTGTAGGTTGCCTTTTTATTTTGTTGATGGTTTCCTTTGCTGTGAAGAAGTTTTTTAGTTTGTTGTAGTCCCACTTGCTTATTTTTGTTTTTGTTGAGTTTTCTTTTGGTGTCAAATCCAAAAAGTCATCTCCAAAACCAGTGTCAAGAAGCTTACTGCCTATGTTTTCTTCTAGGAGTTTTGTTGTTTGGGGTCTTATATTCAAGTCTTCAAACCATTTTGAATTAATTTTTGTGTATGGTATAGGTTGGTGGTCAAATTTCACTCTTTTGCATGTGGCTGTCCAGTTTTCCCAGCACTATTTACTGAAGAGACTGTCCTTTCTCCATTGTGTATTCTTGTCTTCTTTGCCATAAATTAATTGAACATATATGCATGGGCTTATTTCTGGGCTCTCTGTTTTGTTCCACTGATCTATATGTCATTCTCTCTCTCTCGCTCTCTTTTTTTTTTCTTGGCCATGCCGCATGGCTTGCGGGATCTTAGTTCCCTGACCAGGGATTGAACCCGAGCCCTTGGCAGTGTAAGTGCGGAGTCCTAACCAGTGGACCGCCAGGGAATTCCCATGTGTAATTCTCTTTTTAACTGCCAAGAGGTCACAGTCTTAACACTTTTCAAACCAAATAAGACTCTTTGTTTGACTGTTTCATTTGAATGCCTTCCAAGCATCTTTGATTGATATTAAAACAAAATATTTTCTCAGTTAATCTTGTGGTGTAGAGTAGGAGGCATAGTAGTGGAGAAAGTTTAGTTCTTGAAATCTGAGCACATTTCCATTGTACTTCTTTCCCCAGATGGCAAAATTGAAAGAGCAGGGCATAAGTGTGATCTCCCCTGTCGTCCTCAGCTAGGCTTTGGGTTGCTCGTGGAAGGGCCATTTCTGTAGGAGGGCCTATGGTGTAGCAACCTATCTTGTCCACTGACTTTTCCCAATGCCAACTTCCCTATCTAATTTTACTTATTTTTCCCTGAATCTTCCTTTCTAGTTATGACTAAGCTAAACATAACTCAAGGAGTTTTATCTACTCTTGGGAGTGAGTATACCACTGTTTCCTGACTGTCCCAGACCACTCAGAAATCTGCGTTAAAACCAGCCCAGCTTAGCATAAGATTCAGTAGCTCTAGAGATAATGTGAAGTTGAAGTAGATTCTGTAATTCTGGGTAATCAGGTGCTAATAGACCTGAAGGTAAGAAAGCCAGGTTTAATAGTCTTTATTTGGGGAAAGGCAGATGAGTCTGTGGCTTTTGGATTTACCACAAAGCTAGGTTTAAAGTTCAAAAAGAGGCTTCATCAGATAATTTAAACTCTTCATTTGCCCAGAATTTAGTTGTATCATTTTCTTTCCTTTTTCCTCTTTTGTTTAAAGCAAGTGAATCATGTGCTGAGGCATTTTGATAAAAGTTATATTCGTGTACAGTTAATTTGATGGACATAATACACCAAACTAGTAGTTCTAATGGTAATTGAAATTAAGAATCAACTGGTAAGATTTAAAATAAACTAACAAAGGCCAGATCTCACCCAGGCTACTTATATTAGAATCTCAGGGGTTTGGATCAAAAATTTTCATGTGTATGTAAAGTACTCCAAGTGATTCTAACATATAGACATGATTGAGAACCTCTAATGTAAAGAAATAGGCAAATAGGAGTAAATTTTCTTTCTCCCTTTAGTAATCCATTTACTGAAAGTCGCTATTCCAGATGGTTAATCTTATTCACTGCATTAAAATTTTTTATTATTTTTGAATGTAATACAGTCACATTTTTGAATAAGTGTAATTTATAAAGGATACAAAGAAGGAAATACCCACAATTTTAGAATAACCACTAGCATTTACCACTTAATTGAAAGTTATAAAAGGAATATATGCTGCTTATAAAATTTCAAAGTAAAAAGCCAAAATTCCATACCAGTCCCCATGTTCCTTTCTCCTCAGAACAATAGAACTCTAAGGTCATTGTGCTCTCTGACATTTCACTTATGTTACATCTTGCGTAAAATTTAGCAACGTTAAGCTGATCAGAGCTATAGGAAAGCTCTGAAGCAAGTGGGTTTGGAGGCCATAAGAGCAGAAGCCACTTGGCAGGACCACTGACTGGTTAATAGGGACTGTCACATAACTCACAGGTGATGCTGTTTCTGTTCCCTCAGAAGTAAGCTGTGCAGGGCCGAGGTAAAAAGATGGAAAGCCTCTCATCTCCTCCAGCCTTGACAGTTTAGTCTCTTTAAAACTCCAAATAACTTGCTTTTCTCTAAATTCTTTTTATTTCAGGGACTTAATCTTTTTTCACTTCCTGTTTTGCAAAAGCCTCACTTACAGTTCCTTGTATGATTTTCTACTGCTGGAGAAACTATGTGAGAGGGCAGTTTTTACCCAGCAGGTTTGGGTGGGTAACTTTGTTTTAAATGTGTGGATTACCTGTATCACGTCTTGCATGCCTAGGGGAAACAATGATTTCCAGCACACCCTACGTTGAATTTTAGAGTGGAGGCAGTATTGTCACTGTTAGATACTGAAGAAAAATTTCTTTATCATAAATTTTGCCACTTTTCAGAAAACACACTCAGTAGCCTTACTGCACTGAGCTTTTTCTAGGAATGAAGCCCAGAGGGATGAAGGAAGTGGTCTCTACTCCATCACGAGTGACCAACAGGGATCAGGAATGGAATGATGCTGAAATTGCCAGAAAACTGCAAGAAGAAGAAATTTTGGTGAGCAACCTTTAATACAGAATTTTAGGTGAATTAGTGGGTTTTTTGTGAATTGAATCAATCTTGACATTATATAATAGGCATTATAGTCCTCTCTCTGTCAAGAAACTGATACCTTTTTTATGGGTGGAAATATCAAGACAATAGGAATAACGTGTCCAGTTGTACTCACCGAGTAAGCATTAGCAACAGAATTCCATATCCCTGTCTCTCCTTTATTGAGTTCTGATAATTCTCTAAGAATCTACTGTAGAATTTGATAAAAATAGACCCTGCTCTGGCTAACAAAAGTATACCAACTGATTATCATCTTCAGGGGTGTTAATCACCACTAGTTTCAAATACCAATTTATTTTTATGAAGATTTTTTTTTTAAATGGACAACACAGATTCCAATTAAATTATACTTTTTTGTATTTTCTATACCGTAGGCTACCCAGGTGGACATGAGAGCAGCTCAGGTAGCTCAGGATGAGGTGAGTTCGTGTTAGTTAATTTGTTTAGCTGATATTCTTTGGAAATATCCCTGTTTTTATCCCAATTTATCCCAATTTTCTACCTGCAACTTTGCAATCAATGATATTGACTGGACTTTGTTTAGGAAATCGCTAGACTTCTAATGGCTGAAGAAAAGAAAGCTTACAAGAAAGCCAGGGAACGGGAGAAATCATCTTTGGACAAAAGAAAGCATGACCCCGAGTGGAAGGTAGGGTCTGTCTGTTTGTTTTTAATTAGAAATACAATTAGAACTGAAATGGGGAGACGTTGTTTTAGGGTAAGCTCACAAATATATTTAGGGTATACAAATTATCTGTATTGCATATGTGAATCTGACTTGTAAAAGTCAGATTCACCATGAAAAATCATATTGAATTCTTCAAAGTAACTATGTAAAAAGTTACTGCTAAGGTCGGAAAACTCATGTCCTTCATTTTAAGACCAGCTGAGATGCAGGTAGGTGCCTCTGGCCATGAGCAATCTTAGGTTTACTATGCTTGCCTTACAGGAGAATGTAGTGTTTTCACTTGCTCTTAAATTTCCACAGTGCCCTTCTCTTCTTCTCTCAACTTTCCCTGTTTGCGTATACTGCCTTTCCTCCTTGATCATGTGCAGGTGTCTCTGTTTCCTCTGACATCACTTGACCCATGGCAGACTGACGGCCATTCTTATCACCAGCAATCATTGCATATGAAACCCTCTAGCATGAGCTTGAACTGTAAGCATCCCCTCGTTAATCAGAAATAGTAGACAGAATAGTCAGCGACTGCTGTTCATTCTCCTGTAATCTAATTGTTGTATATGGTGATTGCAAGTTTAGTTGAACAGATCTTACTCATTAGCTACTGTGTGCAAAGGACCACTCCGGACTTACAGGGAAAGACAAAGATAGATTTTCCCCAGAATAATGTGTAATGTAGAGAGGAAGATAAACTATAGACAGCTAACAGATACAAGGTCAAGCTGGCTGAAAAATACAAAATGGAAAAGCAACAAAGGAGCGGGGGTGAGAATTCATATAGTAAAGGCTTTTAGGGAGGGAGTTTGTACTATGCTGGAAGGATGGAGCCAGGGTGTGTGTCCATGATATGGTTGATGTTTAGCACTGTTCTTCCCCTCCCCCCTTCCCTCCCTCTCTCAAACAAAATCCTCCCTTGGGTCTCTGATCCTGTCACAGTCTCAGCATGTTTTGAGGAAAACAAAGACAGAGAAAGCATGATAACAGTACCTCTCTACTATTGCCTGTTGCTCAGTTACCTAGTTGTGAGTCTGAAAGCGGATGAAAATATTATTTGCATGTTAATTATTTAATTTATCTCCCTCCTGTACTCTCTTAGTAATGCATGATTTTTCCTAACAGACATATTTCATTTTGGTAGAAGGGTTCCCAAATGCTTCTGTTACGTAAATTAAACCATAAGTAGTTGACCAGGAGTTACTCAGGTTCTTTGTTAACTGTGAGGGAGTAGGTATTTTTAAAGATTGCAAATCAGGAAAGGAAGAGGGGGTAGACCACATTTCTAGCAGTATCAGGACTTCTGTCATCTCTAGATTCTGTAACTGGTGCTGGAATTGTTTCTCTCCTGGAAAAGTTGGCATGAATATGCCTTAGTTTCTGAGCTTGAAAATTACCATCCCTAAGTCAGGTGTTCAGAAATAAGCTTAAGAGCATGAAGCTAGATTCCACAGACTCTGGGAGTCCCGCCAGTTCTGTTATTGAACCAAACTTGGGTCCGCTCACCCATGTGCAGTAAAGCCACTCTACTGACATTGGGTTGTGGGGAAGGAAAGCGCAGCGTTTACTGTAAGGCCCCCTACCAGTAGTCTGGGACTGCTAGTACTCAAGAAGCCTGAACTCCCCGGTGGGTTTCAGGAGAGCATTTTTAGAAGGCCTGGGGGCTGTGTGCTCATGGTCATCAAGTAGTTAACATCTTCCATTTGGTGGGGGTTTTCACATCTGTAAAACCACTCAGGAAATGTGCACCAGATACTGTTACCTAGGTACTTCAGGGAGGAGCTAAGGCAGAGAATATGGGGGAGGGGCGTCTGTCCCTGGAAGGCGTGATAGGGTCCTGATCAGTTATAGCTCTCCTCAGCTGCTGTGCAGCTGTTCTGTTAATAATGGGTGGCCAAGCGCATCTCTATGGGGGATCGTGTTTGTGTGTGTTTAGCCCACTCATCTGGCTGTACTGAAAACCTGCAACACACTTTCATGATTACATATTTTTTTGTCTCTGAGTGGCTGTATTTAAAAATATTTTAAGTTGCTCAACTGGATGTAAGTAACCTGAAATTACTAAAGGAGAGTTTCATATCATTTAGATAATTAATAAATCTAATCTTTCTCTGTTTGTTTGCTGTTTTCTGTATGTGTGTGTGTTTTTCTTTTCTTTTTTTTCCCCATAGCCCAAGACAGCTAAATCAGCACACTCAAAGTCAAGAGAGAGTGATGAACATCACCATTCTAAGAATGACAGGCCAGCACGGTAAGATGACACCTGAAAAAGGGAGTGAGGAACTTGATCTTGGGGTGAGTAAGGAGATGTTGGCTGCCTGAAAAGAGTGTTTGTTCCTTGGAAAGGAGATCCAGAAATCTGCAGTTGTAAGGTGGTATCAAGTCTTGAAGGGTTATTTTCAAGCTTTGTTTTCAGTTTTAAATTGGGTTGAACGAGGCAAATCAGGAAGACGGAGAATTTTACAGAAGCTGGGATATAGAAGGAAAGATGTACTTTTGGTTAGGACCAAGTTCTTGTCTCTGGAGTCACTGAATTGACTGCCCTCAGCTAGGAAGGGATGAGATTAACCATTTTCCTAAGTAAAATCTCAGGTTTTAAATTTTTTCTGAGTTTCATGGTCACATTAGTGTGTGCATGACATTTACATACACCTAAATTCATTTCTCTGTGAGTCTCAACGTCCTAGGCAAATACTCATTTGAGTCATTGCAGATTGTTCTAAATCCCACTAGATCAAATAGCTGTGGCTATGCTATGTATACTTTCTGACTTCTCTCAAGCAGTCCTGGGTCATGGTTATGGAACGTCTGCTGTTTTTCCACTGCAGGTTCTCAACATTTAAGTCTCTGGGGAAGCAACCTTTATTTTTTCTTTATTTCTTTCTGTTGATTTTCAAAGGGAAATTGATTGGAAGAGGAAGAGAGAGCGTTAAATAGAAAAAGACAAAAGTAACACTAAATCTAATATTTTGAAAACTCTAAATTATTGAAACTTTGTATTTTGGTCCTGATTATTAATAATATATTCATTAATTTTTTTTTTTTTTTTTTTGCGGTACGCGGGCCTCTCACTGTTGTGGCCTCTCCTGCTGCGGAGCACAGGCTCCAGACGCACAGGCCCAGCGGCCATGGCTCACGGGCCCAGCCGCTCTGCGGCATGTGGGATCCTCCCGGACCGGGGCACGAACCCGTGTCCTCTGCATCGGCAGGCGGACTCTCAACCACTGCGCCACCAGGGAAGCCCTTCATTAATTATTAAAACAAAAATTTTATCACGCTGAAAAGTATACACTGTTGTTGCCACTCATTGCTCACACTTAAACTACGAGACTTGTTTCCTTGAAGAGAATATAGTGTCCTTAAAATGCCATACTCTACTTTTAAATCCATGGGCTTTCAGAAGATAAGTACGTTTCAGAAAATTATATCAGGTTGTAAAGCTTTTAGGGCAACAGTAGTGTAGTTTGTCTAATTGTATAAAATTGGTTCCTCTTCCAGCTTTTAGTTATGCACATGCCAAATGCCTTTTAAAGCAAATTTTAGAACTACATACTTCAGCTTTATTTTACATCCCTGCAACAGCCAAGGAAAATAAGAAGTAACTAAACTGTTCTCAGTAGGTAAATAGGTGTGGCATATTATGCTTTTTTTAATGAAGGGAATTAAAATCATCTTTAGAGTTAGTAATTTTGCAGTCTTCGAAGTCCTTGGGCCTTTTAGAACACCTTGGCACCTTGGGCTTTTTTAGAATAACTTGGACAGCCTATGATAGAACAGTCTGGAATGTCTATTTAAAGGATTTATTAAAGTTGAAAACAAGTTTCTGGAATGTAATAGGTACTCTTTAAAATATTTGATGTATTTGATTATGAATAATCAAATGATCCTGTGTTAAAAATGGCTATTGTAAATGAGTGAGAAGTGGCCTATGACTAATAGAACTGAATTGAATTAAGAGGAATGTTTGTCTTTAAATAGCTTTTGCAGAAAGACTATATATGGCAAAACAAAAATGAATAAGAATTTTATGAAACCTATATTTTCATAGTTAAAACTTAAAGCCTATTATCTTATTATAGGTATCTTATACAACTAATATCAGAAGGTATGCTTTCTGGTTAGAGTCTGCGGTTTCCTCTTTCATATTTAATCATGGTGGAAGTTGAGTTATCCATTTGTACAGAAAGAGATGGTTTCAAGGGTTGAGAAACATGGAGCTTGCTAGTTCAAGACGTTTACTTAAGTGTAACAGTCATGGTTAAAAGTCATTTGCATTGTCTATTATAAGATTTCTAGTCTAAAAAAATAGAGAACCAGTAGGCAATCTGAGTTAATTCCAATTCTTTGTAATTGGAAAAAGTTTCAACCCAAGTTCCAAATTGTTTTAACTCTAGGATTGTATATTAATAATACTACTTGGTATTTTAGTTTTGCATTTTTCCCTTAGAAAAACTTAAGGATTTTATAAATCTCATTTAGTTCCTACAGTATTCTTATGAATATGAAATATATTTGTCTCCCTTTCCTCATTTATCAAGTATTTATTGAGCACCCTAATAAATTGTCCAGAGCTAAAGTAAGCAGCAGTCAAAAAAAGTTGTTTCCTGCTCTTATGAAATTTATAACCTAAACAGATAATTATACAAATAACTATTATGATTGTGTTAAATGCTAAGGATGAAAAATACAGGTTGTTAGCAGAGCATAAGGAGACACTTAAACTAGTCTAGGTGTCTAGGCGGGCTTCTTAAAGAAATGAATTTTGAGTGAATTCTGAAGCATATTTGGCTTTATCACTATTAGCTTAAAGATACAAATCATTTCATACGAGCAGTTGGAAACAAGTAATCCTAATACATCAAAAACTGTAGAACAAACTATTAGTTAACAGGATTTTTCCAACTTTGGATATGAATACCCTTAACTGAAGTAACTGTCTCCAGTGTAACAAATAGTTTGGTAGGACCCCTGGAAGCAGTAAGGCCAGATTTGTTCTCCGTGTAATCAAATATTGAACAAAACAGCACACCAAGAGAACTGAGGGCATTCTAGATTCGTTTGTTTATCCTTATAGGGGGGATCCTAGAGAACTCGTTGGTGTCCTATACTTTGTTTCACTCTTTAGCATCCCTTTCCTTGATGATGAGTTGATGGTGAGGCAATAAACATAGAGTTTATTGTTTTTGTTTTTCTGCGGTACGTGGGCCTCTCACCACTGTGGCCTCTCCCGTTGCGGAGCACAGGCTCTGGACGCGCAGGCTCAGCAGCCATGGCTCACGGGCCCAGCCGCTCCGCGGCATGTAGGATCCTCCCGGACCAGGGCACGAACCCGTGTCCCCTTCATCGGCAGGCGGACTCTCAACCACTGCGCCACCAGGGAAGCCCAACATAGAGTTTTTTTGACAGTACCAGTTGGCTTGTGTTTCTCCAGTTTCCAGTCACCTAATGAGGGTATTAAAAAGAGTACAAAATAGAGCCTGCCACCCTGATTACCAATCCTGTTTTCTTGAGCCTAAGTTACTTCTTTAATTAACTTTCTTAATTCTGGAGTCAGATTGCTTTGTGTCAGCTATCCCTGCCAAGTGTTATGTTACTTTTTAAAGGCGAATGTTATAAATATCCATGAATAATGAAAGGAAAACACTGATTTGATTTCTAATATTTGTAAACAAATGGTTCAAAAAGAAAAACAAGAAAAATGCCACGTTATTTGTTACACTCATATTTATCATATGTGTATAAAAATGTAAGAAAGTGTAAAAACATATGCCACGTACCATTTGAAAGTATAAGGAGTATGTGTGCTTGTGTGTATGTGTGTGTGTGTTTGTATAATCTTGAATGCAGATAATGCTAATGATAAAAATACACACCTATGTAGCAGAGCATAGTATAGTAGTTAAGAGCACTGGTTTTGAAGTCCAGTTGAGTTTGAGCCCTGGCTCTACCACTAACCAACTGTGTGAACTTAGATCGCTTACCTGATCTAACCTAATCTAACTCTAAAATATGTGGATGATAGCTACCATGCAAACTCATTCTGAAAGTTGAGATTGTCTCTGCAGAGCCCATAGCATAGCCCTCAATATATATACACATTTACATCCGATGCTGACCTCTTCCAGACACTGACTACCCAGGGAGATACCTACTGCTTGGGTCAGGGTGAGAAATTTGAACACTTGTCCTCATTCTTATATGACAGAACCCATTATACCCAAACCGACCATAACTTTCCAAACTTCAAAATATTTATGCTTTCCATATTGCATATATAATTACACGACGCATCCTACAACGTGGCTGTATATTTGGCAGGTCTTAACCTCATCTGGTTCCATGCTTTAACACAAATGTTGAGCACACCTTTAGGAAACAACAACGAAAAAAAGGGAGAGATTTTGTTCTATCTTTATCAGTGCCAAATGTCTGTAAAAATCTATGTTATATAAGTAAAATAATACAAAGTTTGGAGTATTAAAAGTTTCCCAATTTATTTTTACAGTTTGTCTTGTTTTGACATGAAAAGTTGCACATGTAATTGGTATTACTGCCCTTTCCTTCTCTAAGTTCTACTCTGCCACCTAGTGGTGTTAGGAACTTTGCTCTAAATTTTCTGTGTTGGCCAGCGTCCCCTCTCTGTCCTCCCTTCTTACCTGCCTCCCTCTCTCCCTTAATTACTTTCTTCCCTTCTATCCTTTCCTTTCTTTCTCTTTTTCTTCGTAATACCTACCAAAACAAAGTATACTTCTCATTAGTGGCAGTGATAACATTAATCTTTGTTTCTCTAGCCCTTAGCACAATGCCTCACACATATTAGGTGTTCAGAAAATATTTGTTTTCATTGAATTATGGGCATCGGAACAAAGGAACAGTAAGATTAAATAATTTATCCAAGGTCATGTAACTGGCCAGGAACTAACATGAGGATTCTAAAATATTCTGGCTTTGTATTTCTACTGAAAATGTCTTTGCCAAGAGATCCAGTGAGAGGTGGAATTGTTGTCATTACTCCTTAGAGTATCTCTTTAAATTCTAACTTTTTTTCAGGCCACTACCACCTACCATGACAGAGGCTGAGGATTTGGATTACACTCATTTTACAAACCAGCATAATTCCACACGTCATTTCTCAAAGTCAGAGTCTTCTCATAAAGGTAATAAAAATATATATGGTCAGGTTTCAGATCCGTTTTAATAATCCTCATGCTGTGGTGGAAAAGCCAGATGCTGTCTTATAGATCACTAGAGTGGAAAAATAAGTTATTCTTCCTCTTGGAAGATCATTGTAACAGTCTTCATTTTTTGGAAAACAAACAAAAATGATTAAAAAACAGAAAGCAAACACCTTAAGCTGAATACAGGACTTTTCTATGTACAGTTAGTCGACGCTTGAACAACACAGGTTTGAACTGCGCAGGGGTTCATTTATACATGGATGTTTTTCAATAATAAATATTACAGTACTACACCATCCATATTGGCTGAGTCTGCAGATGTGTATACAGAGGGCCAACTATAAATTATACACGGATTTTCAACTGTGCAGAGAATCAGCACCCCTAAACCCCACATTGTTCAAGGGTCCGGAGAGAGTTCGTTCATAGCTTTTATCAGATTCTTAAAGGGAGACTGTGTCCCGCATCTAGATCTACTGGGCTTTTCCTGTCTTGGCTCTTGTTTCTCATCTGCCCATGATTCTCTTAATTAGATTAAAATACGCACATACATACACACATCACACAAAACACATCACATGGAAGAAAAATGGGACAAAGAAAATGAGAAAAAAATATGAGATCTAAGTTGGACCAGATCTTTAAAATGAAAGGAATAATCGGGTCTAGTTCCTCTACTAACCGTATGCGTTCCCTTAGATGTATTTTTATGACAGCCATAAAATGAGTGAGGAAAATGTAGTTTCTCATATTAATTTGCTCATCTAAAAATGGAGGTGATTTTAATGGTATCAGCATGGTCAGGATTATATGAGTAAAATATATGAAAGCAGATTGCAACAGACTTTACAAAGATTAGGTCTTATCAATTGATGTTTGGTTTTTTTTACGGTTTTTGAAGATTTATTAGGTGATGTTTTCATTATCCTTTCCCAAATCTAATGATTGCCTTCCCGAACTTACTTAAATTTTCTTTTCTGAGGTGATTACAAGATACCATTGCACAGGTGCAACTCTAGACTAATTAAATTAGAATTTCCGGGGGCAGGTTTTGCCAGACATTTGTATTTTTTTAAAAGCTCTCCTTCTCCTGCTTCCCTATCATTCTGTCATTCATCCAGTGTTGACATTAAGACAAAAAACATTACTTAAGAGATGAGATTAGTTGAATATTATCAAAACAACCCATACACTACAATTTCCATTGGTTGGTGGCCTTTTTACCATCCCTTGTTTAACTGGAGGAAGTTCATGAGGTTCTTTCTCAAATTATATACATGCATCACTTTTAGGAGGTGCCTTCCTGTCCTTGACATACATTTGATACATAATATTAAAATAACACATTGATTCTGAATGTAAATTCAACCTGGTTATCTGCAGGAGATTGGCTCCAGGACCCCCGAGGATCTCAGAATCCTCAGATACTCAAGACCCTTGTATAAAATGGCATAGCATTTGCCACGCGTCCTCCCCTAAACTGTAAATCATCTCTAGATTACTTCCAATACGTAATACAGTGCGAATGCTCTGTAAATACTTGCAAACGTATGGCAAATTCAAGTTTTGCTTTTTGGAACTTTCTGGAAATTTTTTTTCTGACTATTTTCAGTCCATGGTGGATGGGGAACCTGCAGATATGGAGAGCCAGTTGTATTCTTACAACCAAAAACAAACAAAATATGAACCACTTGAAATGCATATAAATATAGGTAAATTATTTTACCTGAGCAGGGAGAAAAAGTGTCTCAGAGATTTTTCCTTCATCGTTTTTCTTCTTTTTTCCTTCTCTCTCCAGGTTTCCATTATAAGCCGTAAAAACCTAGAAACCTGCCTTGAAAATGGACTCACTGTAGCAAAATTACTGGATGATACAGAATGCATTCCATGCTTATTTTTTTCTCCTATATTTTGTATTCCTCAGATTTATCCTCAAGTGTTTTTTAGACCATAAATAATTTTCATTCATTTAAAATGTTTTGGTTATTCCTGATCACGTGGGCAGTACAAGAAAATCTGGCTTCTGAATATTGGCCACCTTTATGCTGCATATGCTTCCTGGGATATAGTATCTAAGAGCTCTATAAAATGCCATTTTCGTTAGGTATGGAGTATTGATATCTAGGGAATAGGCTTTCTTTAGCAATTAGAATTTTGTGGAGATAATGATCAAAGTAACACAATGTTTGGATGCAATGCAGAATAAAAGAATATAAGAAATAGCTTTTTTTTTGGTTCATTAGTGTATGATATATTAAAAGACAGAGACATTTGCTTTTTACTATTCAAGGAAAGAAAAAAATCACAACCATAAAATATTAAAAAAAAAACAAAAACCTGGAACAGTTGAAATATGTAACAGACTACCAGGACTGTAGAGGTTTTACGTATCCTTACATGCCCTCCTGAGAAGATTGACCTAGATGTCGTTCACTAACACCGTCGCTGCCATTGCCTCCTCAATAGCAAGGCTTTCTGAAGCCTCTGCGCATTGGACTATCTATTAGTATTTACTAGCAAAAATTTAATTCTGTGAAGTTTTAACTAAAGTCTGTGCAAAATCAACTGAAAATCGAAAAACTGAAAATGAAAAATTTTGTATCCCTTCTCTTATTTTACATTTACTTATAAAGCCGAAGGGAATGGAATTGGAAAGATGTTTCTATACATGGTGCTGCCATCATTTTCTCTAGCTGTAAGATTGATCATAGCAGCATATGTTGGCAACCTCTCAAAAATATTTTGTGTGTCTGTCAAGAAGTAGATTAATTGGGCATGAAGTTGATAAAGGGGTTCTTCATCCAACTATTTGGTTCTACATATTTGTTAATGACACAGGGGCATTGGATTCCTTTTGTGCCAGACCTTTAAACCCCTCTTCAAGAAATATGGAATTTTTTTCCATCTTCTAACCTCATGGAAATGCCTCTTTTCCCATACTAGTTAGTTAACATAAGTATCAGTCATGCTATATATATAAATAATATCCTTTCAGCCTGACTTCCTGTTATTTTTCATTGTATGAATCTGACGTTTTTGGCATTTTAGTGTGATGTTTGTTTAGGAAAGAAATCTGTGGGTGACTTGAGAAAAACGGTTAATCCATTCTTTTCTGGCTTCTGTTTGCCTTATCTTTTGAGATAGTCTTTAAAGTTGGGCAATATTCAGGAAGCTTTTTAGACTAGTTTCTCAGAGCAGATTTGGGTTTTTCATTTTGAGAAAGATCTTTAGTTTCATAAAGTTTTTGGACTGTGTGAACTTAAGTAAAAGATATCTAAGAATTAAGTTTTGGGAAAATGATAATCTAGAAAGAAACAAAACCCTTAAGGATGTAGTCATTTCAGAAAATTGGGGAAAGGAAGAATAACAGGACTTTGAATGTCCAGGATGAAATGAATGAGAAAAAGTCTTTATTTAAATAGGCAAGGGCAGACCAAACGGAGACCCTAGCCTTAAATCAAATTCCAGAGGGTGGTTTCAATATCCAAAGTTTAGGTACTGTTGATTTACAGTAATGCTATATTTTTCTTGGTCTGCCCTGTGATTTTGCTTCATGTTTTAAAAAGTTTTTTATGGTAGCTTTAAAGAAAAAAAAACAGTATATTTTTACTTGCAAATCAGGCAAATGGGCAACATTTGCCATATTTTTATTTTATAAATGTTTATTTTTCTATCTCATACAATGATCAGTTCTTCTTTTCAAATTCTACGTTTCTCTTGCCTCTCATGTATTACTTCATCCAGTCGTATTTATTATTGTAAAATGCTAACTGGATATATTTTACTCAAAACAAATGTCAGGTGAGTTAACACGTGACCAGGATGTTAGTGTTTCAGCTGTCTTAGTGAGTGACCAAAGGTGGTATTTCCCTCGTGACACACAAATTCAGCATCTGTATTGAAAATTTGTGTGTTTTTTTAAGGTTTTTAAAAGATTAGAATTTTTAAATATTTTAATTTAATTTAATTTTTTGTGTAAAGCAAACACTTTAAGGAGTATCAGAATAATTCTTTCCCTGTGAGTAAGGAGACAGATCAAATTCAACCAGTCGAATTCCTCTTACTCTCATTCAAATAGTGTAATTGTTATCTTTGAGACTATAGAAGCAACTAACAATTGTATTTTAAGAAACTGCCAGGCATTCTTCACTGTGTTCTCTGCTTTTCACTTTGTCATTTTTATATAAATATGGAAGCATTTATTTTGTTTCTGTTCCTACTGCTGGAACACATGCAGTTTAATTTTTAAGCCCACAATGTATTATGCTTTAATGTTGTGATGTAAACTAATACTTCTGGGCTTTAGAAAATCTCTCTGTTTCCATACCTCTGTTCTGTGGAGACCAGGTCTCATTAACATCAGTATCACTGAATGAGCACAGTGCGTTGCAGAACCTTATCATAAGGCTACTGGACATGCACACCCCATTGCCGCAACCTAACTTTTTGTAAGTCATCGCCTGGAAGCAAGGTTAGATAAGGGTAAGATTAAATGTTCTGAGTTGAAAATAATGTGACTCTACTGTCTAACCATTGTTAGACATAATTTTATTGGGAGACTGGACGGTTGCTACACATGCTTTAAAATAACACTGCAATTTTTAGAAGGTGACTTTGCATACAAAGTCTTGGACTTACTATTTCCCAAGTGACTTTACAACAACCAGCAGCAGACTAATGAACTGCAGGAAAGACTATATGGTTTTTGATCATAGAGAAACATCTAAATTAGAAAAGATACGGATAGATGCTCCCAGGAGGAAAACCTTTTTAGAATGGCAGTGGCCACTTGGATCTAGATCAACATATTCCATAATGCGTGAACTTGGGCCTGTGTTCCACTGGACTCACGAGGAAATTAGGAACCAGACCTGTTTTCCCCTTTTCTTCTGTACTGTGGCCCACAGTGGGACTGGACCATGAATAAATCCATTGCAGACATTGTCCGTACCTTTCGCACAATCCTGGGACTTTTCAGTATAAAACTGATTAACTTTCAACTGATTATTGTTTTTCTTTACTACTGTCAAATGTTCTCTGAATTTTGTCTTGTGCCAGATTGCTCTTTGGAAACACCTGGTATACTATGGTGCATTTAGTTTACCACATAAGTGGTTAACACTCTAGGGCCTTGATTTTTAATGAGTGTTGTCTTTATATAAAAATCACGTTGGGGAGTACCAAGATTATTCCTTTATTCAGTGATGATCTCCTTGAAAGATAACTGCAGTGATTGGCTGTAATATCCTCAGCCACATAAAGACGTAAGACCCCTGTGTAAGCAGCTTTCTGAAGGACTGAGAACAAGATAGAACTTGCACTCAAAGGCTTTTTTCCCTTTTGGGAAAGCACTATTTGTGTTGGGGACGTTAATACGGAAAGGGAATCCTTCACGTAGATTTCACTGTTACATAGTTTGCTATATTCTGATAATACTGGCTTTTTAGAAACAAGCATACAGAAATCAAAACCTGCTCTTTGAGCGAAAAGGAAAAGAAACAAAGACAAAAACACTTTTGGAGTACTTTGTCCATTGCTTACCGCTTGGAGTCAGAGAAAAGTTAGATAAAATGATCCCATTTTTCCTCCTATCTGGTGGTGCCTGTGAGTCTTAAAGCCATAACTGCTTATCTTACTGGTGATAGGATCCTTTTTTTCTCCCTAGTCCGTAGTAGGTCATCTGGGCAGGGAGAAGCAAACTGGAGACTGGCCTGATAATGCTGCACGGGGCGCCCAGTGTCACCCAGAGTTCTCTGGGAAGAGTCTCTTTTATCCCTGAGAATACATAAGACTGTGATCACTTCCTAAATAATTGAGAGTTGACTGTCTTCCTTTTCTATGGCTACTGTGTAGAAGATATTTCCAAAGGTTCTCTTATGCAGTGTGAAGTCATTACGTTTTGTAAGAATTTCACCAACACTCTTATGTATTAAAATGCATACATTAACAAAGAAAGAAAACCAAACAAAACAGAGGCATTTACTCAAATGGGAGATTTGTTGATATGAAGAGTGTTTGTATTTTATTACTTTTAAGAGAAAATCAATCTGAAACTTTTGCTATGGTAGGGGAGACATCAGAATGTGTTTTAGGGTTGTATTTGATGCTACGGACTAACACAATCATCTAAGTAATCATGTTGATTTGTGGAAATGTCTGGTCCTAAAAATCATTCTCTTTGCCCTTAAATATGTGTGAACACTGCCTAGATATATGTTCCTAATAGACTTAAATGTTTTTGTGTATTCTCAGCAAACTAGAAAATGTTTCTCTCATCTTGAGTAACTTTTTCATAGCATAAGGCATTTCAGATAAGAACAGAACTAATTGTGTAACTTAGTGCCCCATGATTCATTGCTGAGTTTCATATAGAAAGAATGGAAGAATTGAAAGACAGGGGTCAAGTGACATTTCCTTCACAAAAGAGCAAGGATTAAGGACAGCAAAGAGAAGACAGTTGAGAGAATATACTATTACACATCATACATATACTTAGGATAAATTTTTGTTGCACTGAGTTTCAGACCATAATTGCTAAAAGAGTTTCTAACTCTTTCTAAATTTAGTGAGAGGGTTTTTGATATCGGAATTTCTAAAATTACTTATTGAATTAGCCTCTGAAATCCCCATAGGCTATACCTTCAGCTTTGTCATAGACTGAAAGCCAAATGCCCTTTCTCGGATATAGCTATATTTTTCACCTGCCTCTTAAAGGCAACCCAATACTTAGTTCATGAAGTATTATGATAGCATATAAAAATGATGTTCCAAAATGAGAATTCTCTGTAATGCGGTTTTCCTTAAGAAGAATCCATCCCAACACTATTGTATTTTGAAAGGTGCCGAATTATAAAGTATAGGAGTTTGTTCATGTAAATCAAGTTGCTCAGGACATTTGAGGTGGTGCTGTCATTTGTCTCAAAATTTGGAAAAGTATCCTCTTGCAAGAGGTAACTGCACAGTGCCCAGAGGTTTTGGATGCTTTGGTAAGAAAGCCCTTTGACATTTGGAAAGTAGATGTTTAAAAAACAAGTGAGATGTTATCTCAAGTGCTCATCAGTTTGTAGCCAAGCCCCGGAGGGAAAGGCAGCTTTGAAATAGTTACTTCATGGAACTGAACAGAACCTTAATGGAATAGAGTTGCCAGTCTGAGGACAGAAAACAAGGAGGCCACCTCAAATCACATGGCTATCTAGAGATTAAGTGAAACTGTGAGGGACACTGGCTGCCTTAAGGTGACTGATGTTGGGTACCAGTGGGTATGTGTGCACGCTTCTGGAAGAAGTTGATGGAAACAGTCTGTTTCAATCCACCTTCATACAGCACAGGTTTCTGCTCATGACCTCATTGGGGAAAGTGAAAAATGTGGTGCTGGAGACGTTCTTGTGTCTTGGGCGGCTGAGGTGCTAACGTCATTCAGAATCCAGTGCTCAAGCCTCCCTTCAGTGCCAGTTATACATCTTCATTCATTCATCTATGCAAGCTTGTGTTTCAGTGGTTCGTTTTTTACACCTTGTGACCCATTGGATTCTTTCAATATCAGGTTTAACATTGATATTATGAATCATTTTTAAACCAAAGTATTGTATAAGTCCGTGTGCTTGTTTTCCTGAACGGATGGAGGCAAACACCAATCTTGTCCTTTTCTCTTAATACAGTCATCCATTTATTACGTTAATGGTCTCTGTCTCATGTTTTCTTTACCACATTCAAGGACTTGGGAAGATCTGGGAATATTCATTTGTTTTTTCTTCTTTACAAAGTTAACCCGAATGTATCTTCGTTTAATAACAGTAGCTTTTTATCTTATTCTGGTTACTGTAACCATGTACAACACTATACTTCCTAGTACATTAACATTCTCAACAAGTACTCCCAAGTCCAAATCCGTTAGGGAAAAAAAAAAAAAATCCGTTAGAGAAGTGGCTTTGTTTTGTGTGTGGTGATGGGTGGCTTGGTTGATGTATTTGAAAGAAAAACAGGTAAGTGGATGTTCACACAATAATCCGAATGATCAAAGGCTCCGTGAGACCAAAAACCAAGTCTGCACCGCACATGCAGTCCATGGATGTTAAAAATAGACATTAATAATAACCAGCATTTAACATTTTACCTTTATGAGGTGTTTCTTTATCTAATTTTCTTTACTAGACTAATCATGATGAGGAAACTGATTCTGCAGAAATGTAGCAGGTTACTTAAAAATAAGATACGGGCTTCCCTGGTGGCGCAGTGGTTGAGAGTCCGGCTGCCGATGCAGGGGACACAGGTTCGTGCCCCGGTCTGGGAGGATCCCGCGTGTCGCGGAGCGGCTGGGCCCGTGAGCCATGGCCACTGGGCCTGCGCGTCCGGAGCCTGTGCTCCGCAACGGGAGGGGCCCCAGCGGTGAGAGGCCCGTGTACCGCAAAAAAACAAAAACAAACAAAAAAAAACCCCTCATAACAAAAATAAGATACTATTTTCAATGACTGTTAAACTGATTTTTAAAGAGGTAACTAGTGGGTTGGCCACAAACTTCGTTCGGGGTTTTCATGGCGCTACGGAAAAACCTGAATGAACTTTTTGGCCAACCCAATATTTAGTTTCCTTCGGCCGGACTCAAGACCTCACTTCCTTCTCTGGCAAATATTACAGGGAATCTAAGTGATCTCAGTTATACATCTATACTGTTGTGAAAACGTGTTAAGGAAACCTAATCCAAAATTGGAGTTGGGAAGCCACGAAGGGAGGGCTGTCGCACGTGCCACGCGTGACAGCTTGTATAGTTCAGCAGGAAGGAGGAAGAGATCCTCTCTCACCTGGCAACAGTAAGCTGCCCTAATCTTCAGCCAATGAGAAGCCGCCACCACTTCAAAATCTCATTCTCCTCCAGTGAACTTTGGTTCAAAACAACCCCTCCCCATTTGTTCTCCAGACTTGCTTATGTTTCAACATAGTTGGCTTATCCCAAATTGCAAGTCCTTTGCTTTTCCCATATAAACTAATTTTTGCTTAAGGAAAATTGCTCTGTTTAAGGTTTAAGGTTTGCTCTGTTTAAGGTTTACACTGTGTATCACTACCAGACACCTAAGGAGCACTGGTGATATGCAGACATTACAGTATTTTTTAGTTGAAGAAATGTGATGTGTTGATTTCAGTTTCTAAAGAATGGGTGAAAGTTGCCAGGGATAAAAGTTTGCATACCTAAAAGTCAATTAAAAAATTAAATATGTAATTAAGGCAGCTCCTCTTAATCTGTGGCAGGAGGTACCCAATATGCCTGGGTGGGTTTTGTGGGTATGGCTGGGTCCGAGTGTCAGGCTGTGGCCATGTGGTGTGGAGAGGTAGCATACTAGAAAGCTCCTCAAAGACAGCCGGGAGAACCTTAGCTGCCTTCTACTCCTTGGAAATTTAGAGAAATCTCAGAAGGCTTTGGAATACTACATGTCACAGGGTAGGGATTTGAAGAAATTTCACCCACATATCAAGGGGCAGAAAGATCACGTGTTTCCTCCCCATTGTATCTGAGTTACGTGCTTAAACAAACATGAACTAAACACTGCAGTAGAGCCAATGACTAAGGAAATCGACAGGAATAAGGAGGTCTGAGTCCTAGTCCTGGCTTTTCTGTGAACTTGGTTCAGGACCTTGGAACACCACTTATCCTTTCTACTCATAAGCTCATTGCAGTGAGAGTTGGCAATCTGTAAGTACTCCTTCAGGTCGAATATTCTAGGATCCTGGCTGTCAAGATGTGCTGGGTTCCTTTAAGATACCTCAAGAAGAGAAGAGCCTCATGCCCTACTGGGAGCCTGGAAAATCCCGAACTCTTCCCAGGCATTCGTTTGAAAAGCCTTATTCCTGAACTCGTGTCCTTTAAAAAAAAATTTTTTTTGTTTATTTTGGACAAAAATTGTATATATTTCAGGTGCACAATGTGATGTTTTGATGTACGTATACACTGAAATGATTACCTCAATCAAAGCAGCATACCCATCGCGTCTCATAGTTACCTGTGTGTGCAGGTGTGTGTGGTGAAAACGCGTGGGACCTACTCTCTTAGCAAATCTCTAGTATATACCACATTACCATTAACTGTAGTCACCATGTTGTACGTTAGTCTCCAGAACTTATAACTGCGTGTTTGTTCCCTTTGCTGATCTTGTGTTCCTGACTGTGCTGTTCTGCTCCTAGCTCCACACCCAGCACATTGCCCTCAACTTAACATGTGTTCCTCTAACCAAATCTGTCTCTTTCTATCCCCAAGCTTCAACTATGACCCTCTTTCACTGAAAGGTCTTTAGATATTCTTGTGAACTCTTGAACCTCCAGCTAGTATATACCTTACTTCTCATACTCCCGAAACGTATATTTCTGACCGAGTCCTGAGCCTTTGGTCATGTGAATTGTGACGTGCACTTGCCACACTTGATTATTTTGTGTCATTCCTTTCCTGATCTGTGCCCTCACGAGCAGTGCTCTCAGTGTCTGCCTGATTTTGAGGAAGATTTTCCGGCTGACCCACCAAGCACCTGCCCTCAAATCCCTGACCAGGCCTTGGGGACTCTCAGACACAGAGCTGGGGGCGGGGTGTGTGTGTGAGTGTGTGTGTCTGCAGGTATATCTGCCATTGGCAGATGTGTGTGTAAATGACAGTGGACTTTTCTGGCCTGGAGAGGTGGGTACCAAGTGATATATCTCAATTTTTCCTTTTATGGATCATGCTTTTGGTGTCAAGTCTTATGAACTCTGCCTAGTCTTACATTTTTTTTGCGGTACGCAGGCCTCTCACCGCCGCGGCCTCTCCCGTTGCGGAGCACAGGCTGCGGACGCGCAGGCTCAGCGGCCATGGCTCACGGGCCCAGCCGCTCCGTGGCACGTGGGATTTTCCCGGACCGGGGCATGAACCCGTGTCCCCTGCATCGGCAGGCGGACTCAACCACTGCGCCACCAGGGAAGCCCTTCTTTTGTATTTTTTTCTACAAGTTTGTAGTTTTAAGTTTTATATTTAAATCTTTGATCCATTTTGAGTTAATTTTTACATAAAGTGTGATGTTTAGGTCAAGGTTTATTGAAAGTCGTGACTAACGGAGATTAGGCCTCCTTTTATATCATTCTAACAAGAAAGGGGAGAGATGTCTTGTTACTGCCCGGTGTGGAGGAGGTCCAGACTCCTCACATGGTCCCCACTGACACTGTGTATGTGTGTGGTCAGGGAGAGGACATGGTGGATGGCTCATCGCCTTGGGGATGTAAGTCCCAGCTCCCTACTCTGCCTTCTCTGACACCACCCTAGTATGATAGGGGGTCGAGGGTCCTCCCTACAGCCTAACAAGGCTGAAGGTCTAAGTGTCCCACCAGGCCGTTGCTGGCAAGGGGAGTCATGGAGCCATGCGTTTTCTCTGTGGTGTTTGGCTGGAGTAGAACTGTTGTTGTCTAAACGTATCTGTCTTGCCAGATTGTCCCTTTCCCAGTTCTCTGGCTAGAGATAGCAGGCCCTTGGTTGGTGCCTTTTGTTTTCTGGGCCTCTTGGTGTTTCCAGGTTCCTGGCTTCTTCAGATCCAAGTCTGATATATACAAGGCAAAAAGAAAACCCAAGGAACTCAAAATCATGTTGTTCCTGGGGTCCCCAAATCCCTCATCTTTTTTTTCTCTACCATTTTAAGTCTTCTTGTGTTTGTTTTCTATATAACATTAAAGGTTTTTTTGTTTGTTTGTTTTTTCTTGCATTTAGTGGGAAGAATAGGGAGAAGTATGTTTATTTCATCTTCCTACAAGTGGAAAACTCCACTATTTACTTATATATTAATCTAGCATTTTTATGCTTTGTTTAGGTTTTGATGTTTAGTTCACCTGGAGTTTGTTTTGATATAATTTAGCTTTATTTTATTTTCTCACCCTGTTGGTCCTTTCTTTCTATGTCATTTATTAAGCAACACACTCATTTCCTGTGGATTTGAAATGCCACTATTGTAATGATTCAAATTCTGTATTTCCTCATTTAAAAAAATTTTTGTCTTAGTTCCTAGTCTAGTACTACATTTTAAATCATGAAATTAACATCTAGTGAGACGTTTCCCCTTGATGACTTTTTCAAAATATGTCTATGGCTATTCTTTCATATTTATTCCTCCAGGGGAAACTTAAGATCACTTTGGCAATTTTCTTTTTTTTCATCATTTCATTTATTTATTTAGTTGGTATATTCTTTTATTGCTAAAATGGCATATTTTATGTTATGTATATTTCTTGTGTCTGATGGAGATTTTCGTGAACATCAGAGGTGAAAAAAAAAAGAAAAGGAAAAAATCTCTCCTAGTCTTTGCAGATTGACTCTGTTCTGAAGCCCTCCTTTAACACTTAGCCAGACTTTCACTGAGTCTAAGATCTACCCAAGGTCAAAGCTTGAGTTCTGAGGTCTTTTCTGAGCATGCATCTTGCCCTGGGCATGTGCATGGTTTTCTAAATTTCTCCATAAATATGGGTGCTTTTAATTGCTCCAATTTCACAAAGAAACTCTCTCCCCGTTTTTTTCTCCTAAGACCAGCTATCTGTTGTCTCAACTGTAATCTCTTTGAATGGTTTATCTACTTTGCAATGTTTTCAAATGATGCCCACTGCTTTTCTAGCCTCGGTGAATTCCAGCTTAGGCAAAACAGATATGAGGATTTTGCATCACTCCTTCAGGTAGCCCCCCAGTCAAGTTATAAAGATTTACACAATAATTTGCAAATAAATTCTGCTCTGCTTCCTTTGGAACCAGGGACTAGGGTGCTCCAACTGGGAATGGAGGCTACTGTCTTCAACTGTGGCTGAGCCAGAGAAGGGGGCGGGGCGATGGCGAGTTAAATGCCTAGAAGCTTTTCTACTGTTTTTAAGTTAACTTTTTCTGGATTCTGTGTTCACTTGGTTAATGTAAACCTATGACTGTTTTCCATAGTTCTGACAAAGTTTCTGCTTATTTCTAGATATTTCTGTGGCAGAATTTGGAGCTTGGAGGCGCCAACGTAGTCACTTGGCTGCCATCACTCTGGGCAGTTTCTTAAAAAGCAAATCTGAGTCATTTTATAGATTAATGTTGGGAAATTTATCTTACTATGCTTTTCATGAGTAACGAGAGGAGTAATAAACAGTGGAGTACAATTTAGCTGTCAAAAGAAACGAGGGAAATCTCAGCCATGGAGTCATTTCTAGGATATATTTTTAAATGAGAAAAGGAAGGTGGTGAAAGCATAAAGGTTTGGCATCACGTATCTGGAAAAGGGGGTGTGTGGGGATGCTGCTGTGTATGCATGTTTCCTTATAATAAGAAAAAATGGTATGTTTATAAAAATTTTAAAAGTTAGCTATAGGGAGGGAGGAAATACATGTGTAGGGGATATGTAGAAGCTAGACATAACGGGATATACCTTATCTTGTAGATTTGATGTTATAACCAGATACTTATTTTAAATCACGATGAAACAAAATTTTACAAGTAAAAGGAAAACTATAAAAGTGAAAGTAAAATAAAGCAAATAGACCTAGAAACAAAGAGCACCCTGGTAGCAATTAACATCCTTCATGCACAGACTGTGGTCTTTTTTTCTACCAAAAAAAACCCAATCAGACTTTCATAGAGAAATGGCTAATTTTAGATATTTAAATTTGCAAGATGAAACTGCAATATCTTGTGTTACCAGATAGCAAAGAAGCTATCAAAGAAAAGGTTTTGTCAAAATATCCCCAATCAGCCAGAGACAGGATAATTTGTGCATCAATAGGGATAATAACTGAAATGGATAGAAAGACATAAAATATGTTTAAACCTGTGTATTTAAAATGATCTTTATCCCCTTAAAATAACCCTTACTGATCACCTGTGGCAGGTGCTATGGACCAGCTCATTATTTTGAAAACTGGTGAATATGGAGAATAATCAAGCATTTATCCTGCCTGTTGTTTTTTTCTTTTTAAAATAAGATTTGTATCTTACTGATGAATAAATGAATAGCTGATTATGATAAATTTCCCTTTATAGAATATTTTAGCTAATAGTCAAATTTTTAAAATGATAGAATGATAGAATCATTTTGCAACCCTCAAAGAATTAATAGATCTACACAATGATCACTAACAGTTGGTATCATAAAAAGAGAGAGAATTAGATATTATGTCCCTCCAAATGAAAGTAACAATATTATCAACAAGATTACCAAGTTTCTAGATTTATCTACTAATATATAGGAAGTATAGGGCATTCAGGAAAATTTTAAATAGCAACATAAGATTGCAATCTGCAAAATCCAGACTAAGAAACTTTATAAAACAAACAACAAAAATTCTTCAAAATAAAATATATTTGTAAAGAAAATGGAGAAGGGGAACCGTGTAAGACACAAGCAATACTTTTAACTAGTTGAAAACAGACTGAAATCTATAAGGTGATTAGGGAAATGTGAACACTGACTGGATATTTGTTGATATTAAGAATTTAGTGTTAATTTTTTAGGTCTGATAGTGAAATTGGGGTTGTGTTGTAAACAAAAATTTCTTATATTTCAGAGGTACACACTGAAATATTTATAGATGAAATGATATGGTGTCAGGGGTAGGACATAAATGAGTATAAAAAAGAAAAGATAGGCCATATATCAATAACTGGTGATGAGTAAATCAGATTTATTATGCTATTCTCTCTACTTTTATATATGTTTGAAAATGTCCATAATGAAGTTTTAAAAATGACAGGGAAATAAATTTTCAAACAAAAGCTATGAAAAGCCACACTAAAGATGTATGTGTACTTCAGGCAAAAGTGAAAAGATCTTGGATGAAAGGTCAGAAATACAGAAAGGAATAAACATAAATGAAAAGTATATATTTGTTGGTAAATATAAATGAATATTGACTGTCTAAAACAATGATTAGGTATCTTGTGGGTTTAAAACATAAATACACCAAAATGGTATATGAATTATGATAAAGTAAATGGAGTTAAAGTGTCATAAAGCAGTATTTATCAAATTTTTAATATATGAATCATCTAGGGATCTTGTTAAATTGTAGATTTTGACCAAAAGGCCTGGAGTGGGGCTGGAGATTTTAAATTTTAACAAGCTCCCAGGTGATTTTTTATGCCGCTGGTCTAACAACACACTAAGAAGCAAGGTAAAGGAAGAGGTAAAAATACTAACTTTTATTAGACTTTGATATGTCAAATATGCTTGCTGTAATCTTTATTATAACAACAAAGAGTGGTAAAATAATGTAAAACTACTAAGATAGATAATAGTGAGAGAAATGGAATAAAAAAATATAATCAATCTAAAAGGAACATAGAAAAAGTGAAACAAGTAGAAAGCCAGTAGTTAGATGGTAAATTCAAACCTAAACATTTCAGTAGTTATATTAAGTGTTTGTGGACTAGATGTTCCAATTAAAAGACACAGATTGTCAGACTGAGAAAACCCAATTATATGGTGCTTATAAGAAATATTTAAAATACATGATACAGAAATGTTGAAAGTAAAAAAAAAAAAAAAACACAAAAAGCAAACAAAAAAGTTCCATGAAAACACTAACGAAAATAAAGCTGTGATAAATATCAGAAAAGTCAAACCTCGGTAAAAATATTACTGGCGAAAAAGAGGAACATTTTATAAACTTGCAGTCTTCATGTTACCAGGATGATTTTGACAAAGTGGACAAGTGAACTTTTCTAACAGTTAAAGCTGTTAGGCTGCCTCAGGAAGTAGCAAGTTATTCATTAAACTATGCTCCAACCACTATAAACTCACTTTCTCCAAACATACAGGCTCCTTTGTAATTCTATTTAGATGTAAACAGAATCTTTCTAAAATGAAATATTTTTCAAGGTGAAGTGGGCTACACTGGGAAATAGTGATTTCTAACCACATATAACCCTGGTTAGGACTGCATCTTATTCTTGCTTAGCAGAGTGCCTGACACATAGTAGGAGCTCAACGTAGAAGTTTCTATGTTGAGTAAATTGACAAATGGAAAGGAAAGAGGGCTCCTAAAGCTCTCTCCAACCTTGAAATTCTTGGGATCCCCATTTACGATGTAGTGTTAAAAAATGATTAAAGAAGACAATTTAGGTGATACTAACAAACTAAGGGGGCGAACTATGAAGTGGAGTCTTCTTTCAGAGAACTGCAGAATGGGGTGGAAGGCGGGAAGCTTTTATAGGATAAAGAATAAAAGAACAAGGGAGAACAATGTCAGCATCATGGCAGAGTGAGATGTTTCCTTTGTCCCTCCCTTTCAATCTACAACCAGTAAAACATCCACAACTCAAAAAAGGCGCCTCTGTCCAACATACCAGGATGCCAGATAATTCCACATATCTGTACATTTAAAGATGGGTGGAACAGATAGAGGAGACAAAACCATGGGAACAGTGGAGGCTGTGCCTGCAATCCTGGTCCCCTGGCCATGGCAGCTGAGCCTGAAGCCCCAGAGAACCCAGGATCAGCAGGAAAGGCGGTGCACACAACGCCAGCCCCCTGACGGTTGCCTGCAGTGGTGGCATCCAGGAACCCGATAACACCGGACAAGGCAGAGGCACCCATGACCCTGGCTTCCCCTCTCCCCATTTCTCTCTCTCTGTGGCGGCAGAGCCTGCAACTCAGAAGATCTTGAACGCAGCAGAAGTGCCCACCATCCTAGTGCCCCAGGCAGCAATGCCAGCAACACCAGCCGCAGCAAGGCACCAACAATCCCAGGGGCACAAAAGCAGTGATAATAAGAGCACTTGGTGAAACCTCTGACAGAGGTGGTGGAGGGTTGGAAAGTGAGGGCTTTCAAATACAACCAGAGACAGCTCAGATAAGGGAAGCCAAAATGTTAGGCTATAGTGCCACTTACTGAGAAATAAAAGAAAGGCCTCTAATTTCTAATCTGTTGAATCTTTAGATTCAAGTTAGGAAAAAAGCTTTATCTAAAGTAGAAACATGTTCACTACTTTAAAGGCACCAGCAAGGGAACAACTCATCAAACACCATGAGGCACCACAATAACACTGTATCACTAAAAGAAAATGACAATTCTTCAGAATCCAAACTTAAAGTCATGGAATATCTGACTTTTTGAATCTGTTAGAGAGTTCAAAATAGCTGTCATGAAGAAACTTGACAAACTACAAGAAAACTAAGAGAGGCAATTTCATGAGCTCAGGAATAAAATTAGTGAACAGAAGTAATACTTTACCAAAGAAATTGAAATTCTAAAAAAGAACCAAACAGATATTCTGGAGCTAAAGAACTCAATAAATGAGATGAAGAATGCATTTAAAAGCATTGGAAATAAAGCAGGGCATATGGAAGAGGGAAATAGTGAGCTTGAAATAGAAATCTAGAAATGAGACAGGTAGAAGGGAAAAGATAATTAAGATCTAAAAATATGAGGAAATTCTCTAAAAACAATCTTGACTCTTTTAGAAAGGGCAACATTAGGGTAATGGGTATCACAGAAGGAGAAGAGAGCAGAGAGTTTATTTCACGAAAAAATAGCTGAGAGCCTCCCAAACCTTAATTTTTTTAAGCTTAATTTTTTCCCACAATAAATTCTGAAAGAAGGTGTGTATTTTACACTCACAAGGCCTGTCAGTTCAAACTAGGTATATTTCAAGTGTTCAGGAGTCACACGTGGCTAGTGGCTCCTCTTAACAGACAGCACAGATCTATTACATACCTCAGTTCAAACGGAGACAGGGGGGAGTCCCATTTTAACATGTTAACTAGCTCATACAATAATGCAAGTGAAAACAAAATGATTGATCAATACGAATTGGTGTTTTCTAACCTTCACCAAACTGTAAATTCCGCTTATTTGTCTGTTGTACCCACATTTTACCAGAAGAGGGCGCTCGGAGCTGGCAAGACGGCTTAAACCTTGAAGTACTAGCGACTTAGCACTCATCAACTGGATTGGCTGGATATAAAAACCAATACACTGGTTTAGTTAGGAAAAGTCATACTCTTTACAAAAAACAATACCTTATGAAAGTATTAAATGCTAATTATATAATTTTTTAGAATTGTGATGAGTAGAATTTAAATCAATTAATGCATCACCCATAGTCCTACGGAAACACAATTACAAACACTTTTTACTACATTCTGTTCCAGGCCCTTTTCTGTACATAGGATTTAATTCCATGTAATTGTAGTCATATTAAGGAGAATGTAGGGTTCAGAGAGATTTGAGCATGTTTCAAAGCTAGTGAGATTGATCAACCAGGGTGAAAAAAAGTTTGAAGAACTTGCACTATTAATAAAGAAATTTCAGTACCGATAGAATAAAATTTCTGACAAAGTGAGGAGCCAGAGACACATAGTCATATGCATTCTATGTATATAACGTACACACACACACACACATACATATATATGTTCGTACTTGGCCTTGGAGATCATATTATATAATAGGTTATATATAATATGAAGACCAGAGAAAATGGAGTATAGATGACATAGATTTGGTGGCAGGAAGTGGATAGAGTTTCTATCTTTCATTTCTTCCTTCCTTCCTTCCTTCCTTCCTTTCTTTTTTTTTTTTTTTTTTCCTCCTGTGTAGTAGGAGAGAATTTCCTGTGCTGAGAATGAGAATGAGGGGGTAAGGTTGGAAGTCTGAGGAGTGTGAAATAAGAAGCAAAGTTCTATTTTACAACCAAAAAGTGGGATTTAGAAGCCAGTGGAGAATGGTGACAGTTTGGAGAAATGGCCAAGGGAAATGATGAAGGGGACTGACTAGGAACTGCTGAGTACCGTGGATCGAGAGAGCAGCTGGGATTGGATTCTCTGCATTTATGGTGGCATCAATCTTCACGAATGCCTGCTTTTCAGCAGCTGCATCAGCAACCCATACGTAGAGGCAGAAGATCTGAATGGTTGGAAGTGATCCATTGTTGGAGTTTAGATGGGCATGTGTAGCAGAGTCAAAGGGCCAGAACGAAAGAAAGAGAATAAGTGAGGTACCATGACATCTTGATATGAGGCCCAGGAGTAAGGGAGTAACATTCTTGAAGAAGAGGGAAAAGTTTTCCAAGAGATCATAGTGATCAGGGTGCAGGGATCAGGAAATGAGGGAGTGAGTGTAAAGAATAAAAGCTTTTGGTCAGAAGGAGGATATTTTAGATATGGAAAAGGACTGAAGCCCAAGGAGTAGATGAGAAGTGCAGTGCAAAGGAAGATGACTGTAGTTTAGGGTCAAGGACTTTGAACACTTGGTGGTCTAAAGTGTCATTTATGTGGGCCTTGAGTCCCAGAACATGACCGAAGGCGTTGTTGTGGAGGTTTACATTAACAGCAAAGAAAAACAGATCTGGGAAGGGCAAAGATCTTATGATGCTAATCTCGAAGGAATCCTTGAGTAATCAGGAATTTGTGTCAATTTCTAGGCATAGAATTTGGTAATGCCACAAAGGCTCCTAGAGCAAAATGAGAAAGAGTATTCTTTCAAGGTAATAAATTTGAACTGTTTTCAGGCCTCGCACCCTGGGATTTAAGTGCATCAGATAGATTTGGGTTAGAAATAAGTTTTTGATTCTCTTGCTAGCTGTGTGGCTTGAACAAATTACATATCAACTCTGAAACTTAGTTTCCCTATCTGTAAAATGGGGATAATAATATAATCTATTTCAAAAATTTACAGTACCTTTTTCATAGAAAATATTCGATAAATGATAGTTGTCGTAGTCAAAACTAAGGGAAGAAAAAAAAAAAACTCAGACATGTTTATTGATAAAAGGCAGAACATATTCAGACTGGAAGGATGTTCTGAGTTTATCAGCAATAACAACTTCAATTATGGGCAAAGAGAAACAGAAAGAAGCCAGGAGTTGTTCCAGATCAAACTGCAGGAATATCAGGTTCTCTAACTCTTTGCTAGAACCTGTAGCGTCCTCCCCTTTCCTTCCCTTCCCCTCTCCCTCCTCCCCTCCCCTCCTTTCTTCTCTTCTCTTTTCCTTTTCTCTTGACAGGTTTAAGGGTTAACAGTTTTCTCTTTATGCAGCATAAATCTGGTTTCCTCATTTCCAATCATTTGACCTTCTTATGCCCTCTAGCAGTTTTACTTTCTCTTCTCATGACAGCTCTTCAGACATTTGGAGACAGTGACTATCTCCCTGATGGTTCACTTCTCCCACATAGTCGTCTCTGGGTCTTCAGTGTCCTTTTACAACACAGCCCAGGGCCTTGGTACTTCCAATCACCTCTTTGCCGGTGTTAGTCTGTCTCGGTTCCTACGGGCACCTCACCTCCAGGCACCGTCTGAGTTCCACAAAACTGAGTAGTATGGACCATCTGAAGTATGGACGCAGTTCACGCAGTTAAAACCCACATTGATCTTTTATTAAGCTTTCTGTTTGTTTCTCATGCACCATTTTTATGGGCTTCCCCAGAAGTGCAGATGGATTTTACAACAGAAGGCAGGGTTTGCTCTTTTTCCAGGTTATATTTCATTTCGTAGATTTGCCTATCATTTACCTTTGCTGATTTTGGGGATCCTGATTCTGGCAAATTGAATGTATGTGCAGGTTTGAAGAGCACTGGCTAAGGCTCAGGTGACTGACTCCTGCATCATTTAGAAGCCTGGAAATTGACTTCACAGTCAGAGCCCCTGAGGCTTGACTCAGGGTGGGAAGGCGGGAGGGAAGGGGGCTATAGACAGCAAGCAGCTTCCTCCTTAGAGAAGATGAGCTGGAGAAAAGGGACATGCAAGCTCCAGGGTTTGTCCTAACACTGACCCTGACAACGTTTTTCTCATCAGAAGAAAAAGTATTGTTCCTTTTTGAGAAAGATTGTTTTTACTTTTCAAGTTGTGCCCTTTCTAATACTTTGAATTTAAGCATTCTTTAGTTTACAAGATAGATGTGCTAGTAAGTGGATTTCTTTTTTAATCTGCTTACTTGGGAGAAGAAAATTGGGCAATCTGTTGATCTACCAAATTCGAGAGCATTGGTCTCTAACTTATTTGGATACATTAAATACGTTGAGTGAACAATAAATTTACTTTGTAAGGAAGGGAAAACTTTTCCTCTACCCCTTAAGTCACTGGCAGGGTCTGAAAATTAATCTGACAAGATAGATTTAACAGGAGAAAAGCATACACGTTTTATTGAATTTTCACATGTCCAAGGGAGCGTTCGCAAGAGAATGAAGACTTGAAGAAATGACCAGAGCCAAAAGCTTTTATACCTTTTAGACAAAGAAACAATAAATCTGTGAAAAATTGACAAGAAGAAGGTGTTTGGACCTGAAGTACTAAATGGTGAAGAAGTAACTGGGAAGATAAGGGCGAGTTTAACAAGGTTTGTTTATACAGATTTCTCGGCTCCAAACTCCCCATCTCTAGGGATAAGAATATCTCCCTTCCTCCTGATACAGGGAGGGAACCTTCACATGAGTTTTATGACCTGTTTCAAGGAAGAAGGACAAGGGGGGAAGGTCAGGAGAATTTTCTAATTCTGCTCTTTTCTCGAACTCCTTCAGCCTCAGGTATTCAATACGCCCAGGTGCCATGTTTCGGGGTTTGTCCCCATCAACCTCCTCTGAAAACTAATTTCCACATAAGAAAGAGTCTGTAAGTAGAACTCACTGTGTGTTCAGGCCAGAGAGCTTTGTCAACACTGACTGTCTTACTGCTGTAACTTCCCACCTTACAGAGGAGGTAGCTAGTAAGTGGCAGGACCAATGGGGCATATTAGGCTTGGCTTTCAGCCCCGCATGTAATTGCCTCTCCAGGTCTTAGACCTGGTTCTTGAGTCAAGGAGAGCCTGGGAACATAGCTGTGCAATGAAAGTGTGCATCGCCTAGAAAGCCAGGTAGGAAGGAGAGTGTCTGTGTAGCCTTGCGCAAGTCAGTTCAGCTCTCTGGGCCTCTGTTCACTCATCCTTTAGACTCTATGTAGTGAAGCCCCCTTGCAGCTCTAAAAATCAAGGTTTTAGCTATGACAACAGAATGTTAATAGGAAAGAACAAAGGACAAATAGGTGAATGAAAAGAAATAGGGCTTCTTCTTTTGTGATATCTGTGTGTGTAGTCTCGGGAGCTCTCCTCTCCTGGAAATATGTAGGTAGTTCTAGGGACAAACCCTTTTGCTAAAGAACAGAACAAATTATAGGAGAGAGAAAAGTCTGCTAGAGCAGGGCAAAGGAGACAGATGCTGCCATCAGTTGCTGTATTCGTAGTGTTGGTGGGAAATGACGTGCCCATTAATCAAGCAGGGCCATGAGGCATAAGGAAAGCCATCAGCCCAGCAGGAAATGGGTTGTCTTCATAAATGCCAGATCTTTTCTGCCCTCTTCCACTCTATTTTAATTGACATGTTCAGTACTTTTTGATTTATAGCAATTAAGAGACAGCTTCTGCCGGTGGAAGCCGGTCAGGGCTTTGAATCTGACACTGAACGAGACGGAGAGGTGCTGTGGGAGTCTGGGCTGTCAGGAGATGACAGCGGCCTGTGGCAGGACTAAGTGCTTTTCACCCAGAGGCAGCGCTGCTAGTGAGATGAGAGCAGGGCGCCTCAAGTTTGCAGACGCAGGGGAATGAGCTGGCAGAAAGAATCACATCACATCTGCCAGAGAAAGTGATCGAAAGCAACAGGACTCGGGCAACTGGCAAAAGGTGACCCTGGATACTTGCCTGCTTCGAGAGCACAGATGATCCTGAAGATTGTGAGAAAGTGGATGAATGTGCCAGGATAAGCCTCGACCCAGTTAAACGATCTCTGTCTGTCTCAGAGTTTAAAAACTCCATCCTTGCCATTTGACCGCTTGCAGATTATTACGAAATTATGTTTCGTACAATGTCTGTAATTTTGGATTTTCAGTGTTCCAGTTTTATTCCTTGGGGAGCTCTGCCAATACTCATCGGAACACTTCTTCAAGCAAGAGACCCGACACTTGATTTTTCCTTACCTCCCATCAGTTCCGAGCCAGATGTTGAAATGAAATAGAGGAAAATCTGCTTCATTCCAGATTCAAAGTGTATATATTGCCGAAAGCCATGCCTGAGGCAGAAAAGCAGTGTATCCATTTCTACATTTTAATCTCCTGGATCATGTTTTTTTTGGCCGCGTTCTTTGTTTAATGTTTCATTCAGTCTGTGACTTCGTAAAAAGAAAGGGTCAGTTTCTCATGGAGGTAATTTCGTTTTGCATTTCTTTATAATCACATGGTAACTATTTGAGATTGCACTCTCAGCAGGAAAACATTTACCATTTTTAAATAAATGTTTACTGCAGTTAAATCAACTTTAGCTTGTTCATCATGAAGCCTTGAAGTTTGTTAAATTTTTATTGAAAACATACCTTATGTCCTAGAAAACAATTCGCTCTTCTAATGCAGATTTCTACATTGTGGAAACTGAGGCCCCCAATGATGAAAGGATCTATCCATGTTACCTCGCTCGTTGATGGCAGACAAGTCTTAGATTTCTCATCCTGACCCCACCCTTGTGCCCTTTCCCACCTGCTGTTCCACCTCTATTTTCAAGGAGAAAAATCTGTTATCCAGCGGTAAGCAATCGATTTCTATGTTCTTATTCAAAATGTGGTCTGGGAACCAGCGCCATGGATCCCCCCCATCCCCGGCAGAGTGTTCAAATACAAAATCCAGCCCAAACCCATGGAATCAGAATCTGCGTTTTAACGCAATTCTTGGAAGAGACATGTGCACATTGAAATCTGTGATGCACTAAGCTCTCAGGTTGGACTTTGACATTTAATTGATAGATCTATTTGGTTAGGGTAGGCTCTCAGGCTTTATAGGATTGGAAAACAATATATGTGCATATGTTTTCATTTCAACTGATAAAGCTGTTTCTTATTCTTTAATTTAGCTTGTTACATGACAAAAGTTTAGCATTATAAGAAAAAAGTTTAGCATTATAGATAACTAAAGAGATGATTACTTAAAATCAAGTACAAATCTAGGGATGATCTCTAATATTACTCTGACTATGGGATAAAGTAAAGCATTTAGGGCCTGTCTTAATTTGGTGTATAATAATAGGGACTGTGATGGTATAAAAAGATTTTTAGAAATAAAATGGGAAACTGGGCTATCTCCTTCCACTGAGAAGTAAGCCACCCATTACAAACTCGATCTTTTTTTTTTTTTTTAACATCTTTATTGGAGTATAATTGCTTTACAGTGTTGTGTTAATTTCTGCTGTATAACAAAGTGAATGACCTATACGTATACATATATCCCCATATCCCCTCCCTTTTGCATCTCCCTCCCACCCTCCCTATCCCACCCCTCTAGGTGGTCACAAAGCACCGAGCTGATCTCCCCATGCGATGCAGCTGAGAAAACCATAATTCAAAAAGAGTCATGTACCACAATGTTCATTGCAGACTCGATCTTAAAACATCCTTTGCAAGCATAGGTTAAAAACAGGGAACGTTTCTTGTCCTGTCTCTTATGTGTGAATTTTCATACCAGTGATAAGAGAAGGTCTGGCATCACAAATTTAAACTGTTTTATTCCTATTGTGGAACGTAGGAGCGGCGCTTACCTTTGCACACTGGATTTTGGTCCATCTCTTATTTTTCCTCCTCTTCATCCATACAGTCTCCACCTTGTCCTCTTTCCTCTCATGATTCCAGGAATTTATTAAAGTGCCTTTTTCTGTAGAACCATTTTTTGTAATATTTCACCAACAGAAACGTCTTTTAAAAAACAAAACGAAACAATCTCAGAATCTTCCCTCCTCCTTAAAACCCCCAATTTTTATAAGATTAAGTAAAAACTTCTTAATAGATCTTCATCTTTTTGAAAAATATTTATTTATTTTTTAATTGAAATATAGTTGGTTTACAATGTTTCAGGAGTACAGAAAAGTGATTCAGTCATACACACACACATATGTATGTGTATATATATGTGTATATATGTATGTGACTTTTTCAGTTTCTTTTCCATTACATGTTATTACAAGATATTGAGTATAGTTCCCTGTGCTATACAGTAGGTCCTTTTTGTTTATCTATTTTATATACAGCAGTGTGTATCTGTTAATCCTAAATTCCCAGTTTATCCCTCCTCCACCCCTTACCCCCTTGGTAACCATAAGTCTGTTTTCTGTGTCTGTAAGTCTGTTTCTATTTTGTAAATAAGTTCATTTGTATCATTTTTTTTTAAGCTTCCACATATAAGTGATATCATACGATATTTTTCTTTCTCTGAATAGGCCTACATCTTAATGTTCACCCTGATCTGGGTCTTACCCAATTCACTAACACAATATGTGATCCTTGATTGGTCCCAGATAAGAAAAAGAAAATTCCTATTCTATAAAAGATTTTAAGGGACAACTGGAGAACTTTGAATAAAGTCTGTATATCAAAAGTATCATATCAGTGTTAATTTCCTGCTTTTAATCATGGTACTCTGTTTATGTAAGATAATGTCCTTCATTTTAGAAAGTTACACACTAGTGTTTAGAGGTAAAGGGGTATCACCCTGTCTGCAGCTTACTCTTAAATGGTTCAGGAAAAAAAGTATAATTCACAAACATACACACACACACAGAAAGAGTGAGAGAGACATTCACACAGATAAAGTGCAGTAAAATGATATTTAGGGAAATTAGGTGAAAGGATTTTAGGATTTCTTTGTACAGTACTATTATTGCAACTATTCTGTGAGTCTAAAATTTCAAAATGAAAAAATGAAAAAAAAATTGGACAGATGGTCATGTAGATCATCCTGTTGCTATTACAATTACATTATAAAATCTTAATCTGTAAAATATTTTCATGATTTATTTTTTAATGAAATGAAGGCTTATAAAACAATAGGCATATTATGATACAAGTTATATAAGCTATGTGTACACATATATTTTAGAATAGAAAACAGACTGAAACAATAAGCTTATAAATGTGAAGGATAGTCGTTCCTTAGCAGTGAGATTTATGGGTAATTTTAATATAGTTTTCCATTTGCTTGTCTATTTTTTCTTAATTTATTCAAATGGCTGTTTTATTTGTTAAAATGAGAAAACAATAGAATTATTATACTTGCAAATTCTTCATTAGATTTTATTCCATCTTGTTTAGAAATTAAGATTACAAGTAACAAATTTATTTTGCATCTTAATTTGCAAAACATTAGTGCCTGTTTTAATCTTGCTGAAATCAGAAATACAATGGTTTCCCTTGTATTTAGTTTTTCTTACTTGTTGACATGGAAAAAAATTGAAAACATCTCTTGTTCTTTCTCATACTTTAATCAATAGTTTTCACCTATTTTAACACTTGAATTTTAACTGAAACTGCTAAACAAGAACAAACTGAGCCATTTGGATAAGTATATGTACACTTGTCTTGAACCCACTTGGCAAAGGTGCTAAAAAGTGCCAAGTCAGGCACAGGAGAAAATCTAAAGAAACAAAGGCCCTAGATACTGTTTCTATTGAAGGGATAGGTTTAGTTACATTTTTATTTAATGAACAATCAGGGCAGCAATATTTCTCCTCCTGCCCACCTCTGCTTCTATGGCTCAGAGCCACCTTGTCTTCTTCCAGCTGACTTTACATTTCCGAAGTTGAGAGAGAAGGCGTCTAAAGCCTTCAAACGCCATAGAAAACTTCTGCCATATTGTTCAGCAGCAAGCTTAGCAGTAATTTCTCATCTCTTCCAGAAAATAACTGTCAATCAGTTAGTAGAAAAACATTTAAAATTTAATTAAATTATTGAGGGGGCACCTTCAAGATGGCAGAGGAGTAAGACATGGAGATCACCTTCCTCCCCACAGATACATCAAAACTACATCAACACGTGGAACAACTCCTACAGAACACCTACTGAATGCTGGCAGAAGACCTCAGACTTCCCAAAAGACACCCTCAGGCGACCTACACACAGAGGCAGGGCCAAATCCAAAGCTGAACCCCAGGAGCTGTATGAACAAAGAAGAGAAAGGGAAATTTCTCCCAGCAGCCTCAGAAGCAGTGGATTAAATCTCCACAATCAACTTGATGTACATGCATCTGTGGAATACCTGAATAGACAATGAATCACCCCAAAATTGAGGTGGTAGACTTTGAGAGCAACTGTAGACTTGGGGTTTGCTTTCTGCATCTAATTTGTTTCTGGTTTTATGTTTATCTTAGTTTAGTATTTAGAACTTATTATCATTGATAGATTTGTTTATTGATTTGGTTGCTCTCTTCCTTTTTTAATTTATATATATATATATTTTTTTCTTTTTTCTCTTTTTGTGAGTGTGTATGTGTATACTTCTTTATGTAATTTTGTCTGTATAGCTTTGCTTTTACCATTTGTCCTAGGGTTCTGCCTGTCTGTTTTTATTGTTTTTTAGTATAGTTTTTAGCACTTGTTATCATTGGTGGATTTGTTTTTTGGTTTGGTTGCTCTCTTCTTTCTTTCTCTAATTTTTTATTACTTTTCTATTTTTAATTTTTAATAATTTTTAAAATATTTTAATAACTTTATTTCTTCCTTCCTTCCTTCCTTCCTTCCTTCCTTCCTTCCTTCCTTCCTTCCCTCCTTCCTTCCTTCCTTCCTTCCTTCCTTCCCTCCTTCCTTCCTTCCTTCCTTCCTTCCTTCCTTCTTTCCTTCCTCCCTGTAATTCTGAGCTGTGTGGCGGACAGGGTCTTGGTGCTCTGGACGGGTGTGAGGCCTGAGCCTCTGAGGTATGAGAGCTGTGTTTAGGACATTGGTCCAACAAAGACCTCCTGGCCCCACATAATAGCAAATGGCAAAAGCTCTCCCTGAGATCCCCATCTCAATGCTAAGACCCAGCTTCACTCAATGACCAGCAAGCTACAGTGTTGGACACCCTATGCCAAACAACAAGCAAGACAGGAACACAAACCCACCCATTAGCAGAGAGGCTGCCTAAAATCATAATAAGTTCACAGGCACCCCAAAACACACCACCCAATGCAGTCCTGCCCACCAGAAAGACAAGATCCAGCCTCATTCATGAGAACACAGGCACCAGTCCCCTCCACCAGGAAGCCTACACAAACCACTGAACCAACCTTACCCACTGGGAGCAGACACCAAAACCAAAGGGAACTACAAACCTGCAGAGTGCGAACCAGAGATCCCAAACACAGTAAGTTAAGCAAAATGAGAAGACAGAGAAATACATAGCAGAAGAAGGAGCAAGGTAAAACCCACCATACCAAACAAATGAAGAGGAAATAGGCAGTCTACCTGAAAAAGAATTGAGAGCAATGATAGTAACGATGATCCAAAATCTTGGAAATAGAATGGAGAAAACAAGAGACATTTCACAAGGACCTAGAAGAACTAAAGAGCAAACAAACAATGATGAACACCACAATAAATGAAATTAAAAATTCTCTAGAAGGAATCAATAGCAGAATAATTGAGGCAGAAGAATGGGTAAGTGACCTGGAAGATGAAATAGTGGAAACAACTACCACAGAGCAGAATAAAGAAAAAAGAATGAAAATATTTGAGGACAATCTCAGAGACCTCAGGGACAACACTAAATGCACCAACCATCGAATTATAGGGGTCCCAGAAGAAGAAGAGAAAATAAAGGGACTAAGAAAATATTTGAAGGATTAAAGTTGAAAACTTCCCTAATATGGGTAAGGAAATAGTCAATCAAGTCTAGGAAGCACAGAGAGTCCCATACATGATAAATCCAAGGAGAAACACGCCAAGACACATGTTAATCAAATTATCAAAAATCAAAATCAATTATCAAATCAATTATCAAAAATTAAATACAAAGAAAAATATATTAAAAGCAGCAAGGGAAAAGCAACAATTAACATACAAGGGGAACCCCATAAGGTTAACAGCTGATCTTTCAGCAGAAACTCTGCAACCCAGAAGGAAGTGGCAGGACTTATTTAAAGTGATGAAAGGGAAAAACATACAACCAAGATTACTCTCCCTAGCAAGGATCTCATTCAGATTCAATGGAGAAATTAAAACCTTTACAGACAAGCAAAAGTTAGGAGAATTCAGCACCACAAAAACCAGCTTTACAACAAATGCTAATTCAGCACCACAAAAACCAGCTTTACAACAAATGAACTTCTTTAGGCAGGAAACACAAAGAAAGAAAAGACCTACAATAACAAACCCAAACCAATTAAGAAAATGGTAATAGGAACATACATATCGATAATTACCTTAAATGTAAATGGATTAAATGCTCCAACCAAAAGACATAGACTGGCTGAATGGATACAAAAACAAGACCCGTACATACGCTGTCTACAAGAGACCCGCTTCAGACCTAGGGACACATAAAGACTGAAAGTGAGGGGATGGAAAAAGATATTCCATACAAATGCAAATCAAAAGAAAACTGGAGTAGCAATTCTCATATCAGACAAAATAGAATTTAAAATAAAGATTATTACAAGAGACAAAAAAGGACACTATATAATGATCAAGGGATCAATCCAAGAAGAAGATATAACAATTGTAAATATTTATGCATCCAAAATAGGAGCACCTCAATACATAAGGCAAATGCTGACAGCCATAAAAGGGGAAATTGACAGTAACACAATAATAGTAGGGAACTTTAACACCCCACTTTCACCAATGGACAGATCATCCAAAATGAAATAAATAAGGAAACACAAGCTTTAAATGATACATTAAACAAGATGGACTTAATTGACATTTATGGGACATTCCATCCAAAAACAGGAGATCACACTTTCTTCTCAAGTGCTCATGGAACATTCTCCAGGATAGATCATATCTTGGGTCACAAATCAAGCCTTGGTAAATTTAAGAAAATTGAAATCATATCAAACATCTTTTCTGACTGCAACACTTTGAGACTAGATATCAATTATAGGAAAAAACTGTAAAAAATACAGATACATGAGGCTAAATAATACACTACTAATAACCAAGAGATCACTGAAGAAATCAAAGAGGACATGTACTCATGCAAGCTACCAGGACAATGACAGTTTATTTACCACGAACTGGGAAAATTCCCAGTAAACCTGATTACTGCTTTCTCCCTCCCTATTACTAACTCTTTAGAGAAGGTCTTAACATTTGGAGCAGGTTCCCAGACTTAATTCAGTCTGACATGTAGGAAAAATCAGGGAAACCAGGATTATAGTTTAATTACTGACTTCTGTATGACTAAAGTTGCAGGGATATAAAAGAATAGTTAGTTCAGTGCTTGTCAGACTCAAATATGCAAACCAGCCCTAAGACTCAAATTAAAAATGCAGGTCTGGGCTTCCCTGGTGGCGCAGTGGTTGAGAGTCCGCCTGCCGATGCAGGGGACGCGGGTTCGTGCTCCGGTCCAGGAAGATCCCACATGCCGCAGAGCGGCTGGGCCCGTGAGCCATGGCTGCTGAGCCTGCGCGTCCAGAGACTGTGCTCCGCAACGGGAGAGGCCACAACAGTGATCTGAGGTGGGGACTTATGTTCTGCCTTTCTAGTATTGTCCCCAGGAGTGTCCAGGCTTCTGCTCTAGGGAGTACACTTAGGAGCAAAATCTGGTTCAACTCCCTTATTTCAGAGACAAATTCCTTGAGACATAGAGAGGTGAGGACTTCTATTTTATTTACCTTTATTGCAGACTTTACGACCAGAGCCCCACCTCCACAACACACACACACACACACACACACACACACACACACACAACTACCTGGGATGCCAGATGAAATGTAATTGATATCCTACTGAAAGCACACAACTGAGCTTGAAGTAAGAAATCTTCAGGAACACCAAGGATAAAGAACAGAAAACTGGAGAGTAAGTACATGAACTGCCATGGGACACACTGAGAACTACTCACCTAATTTTCTAAACGTGTTCCAGAGAGGGACTGTGACCTACTCAAAATTACATTTGTGTAGGACCATGACTTGCTCAAAATTCCATTTTTGCAAACCCCATGTAAGCACTATATCATTAGCCATAGAAACTAAAGAAGATAGTTTGTATTATTTTTCAATTAAAAAAATATAAAATTTTTAAATGTTACACTCCATTTACAGTTATTACAAAATATTGGCTATATTTCCATGTTTCCCAGTACATTCCTGTAGCCTATCTTATACTCAGCAGAAACTGAAGAAGGCTTTGACAAATAATAATGAAGACCTACATATCAGATTTAAAACTTACTATAATGCTGGTATGATTTAAGAAGAAAAACAGGAATAGGCAAATACATCAGTAGATCAGCATAGAGAGTAGAAACAGAATTAAATATAAATGTAAATATATATTTTCTTAGTATCTGAAGAGGCTGCATTTCAATTCAGGGGTGAAAACAAGGTACATCATTTAATAAATGGTAATAGGACAGCTGACTTTCCTTTGAAGGAAATCAAGATTGGTATAGAGTATACGATGGTACATGGTGAATTGTAGTCTAAATTTAAAAAGATCAAATTATGTAATAAATTTAAAACACAGCTGTGGGAAGAAAATAAAACACAACTGTGGGGCTTCCCTGGTGGCGCAGTGGTTAAGAGTCCGCCTGCCGATGCAGGGGACACAGGTTCGTGCCCTGGTCCGGGAGGATCCCACATGCCGCGGAGCGGCTGGGCCCGTGAGCCATGGCTGCTGAGCCTGCGCGTCCGGAGCCTGTGCTCCGCAACGGGAGGGGCCGCAGCAGTGAGAGGCCCGAGTACCAAAAAAAAAAAAAACAACTGTGAGAAGCAAACAAAGGATACTATTCGTAAATCTTAGGAATCCAGAAGCCCCAGATAACAACAAGAGGACAGATTTAATCACATACAAATAAAAACTTATGCACAGCCAAAGGCCCTCTTTAAAACAAAGTCACAAAACAAATAATCATCTGGGAGAAACAATCTAACACTTATTGATAAAGGGTTACCACACCTAATATAAAAAAGTTTCCTAACAAATTAATTAGAAAAACACAACAACCCATAGAAAAAGTTTTAAAAATACAAACAGATAGTCTGGAGAAGAAATGCAGACGGGAACTTAATGGTAATCAGAGAGATGCAAATTAAGGCTGCAATGCCCACTCTGCTTGATCAGTGGTGTTGATCTTAGGTTTGAACTGATATACTCATGAGAGAAGGAATAGGCTTTACTCAGCACCAAGTTTATTTCACTCTATGACAGGATAAATGAAAGGCAACAGCAAATCATGCATGACACCAGCAGAGTGGGGTCTTCTGACTATTAGGCAGAGCTTACAGTATCCCCAAATCACTACATGCTCAGGACATGTGTGATCACAGAGACAGAGCTGAGCTCTTGGAAGCCATCAGCCCTGGATTTGAATACCTTGCTAATTGTACCACTGTCTGATACTGCAGTATCTCATCGATATCATTTATTTTTTACTTGAAAAAGCATCTTGATGATAATGTGCAGGTGCTTGGCCAAGTACATACACCTCAAGCTGCTTATCATTTAACTTGTATAGGCTATGGGTATAGTTCTAGTGTTAGCAAAACAAGAAAGATTTAACCAACAGTCAAATACATATGTCCATGTATGTGTGTATATATATATATATATATATATATATATATATACACACATATATATATATATGGAAGAAAGGAAGAAAATTTTATTCTATAAATGACTATATTTTCTTTTAAATTACTATAGCAAACATATATTACTCATGAGTTTTATTTAAAAAATAGTTGGCTTCAGGGACATTTGTTAAGGAAATAACACTATCAACTAATGCTAAACCTGACCCCGATGTAATAACCTGTGAAATGGACTACAGAATGGCTTACCAGAGTCCCTGGTTCTTAGAGGACATTTGGGTCTTACTAAGTGAAGGCCATTCCTACTATTAGGGTGTTTCTGTGACTTGCAGAGGCGTTTCTTCTATGGGTGTCCCGCTGCAAGGAGAATGAGGTTTTTTAGTAACTGTAAGACTTCCCTGGCAGCTGGGCCCCTAAACACTTGGATTAGCCCGTGTTTATTTTGTTGTTTTTGTTATGTTGTTTTGTCTTTGGTAGTAAACACTGGCTCCTGAGGCTGAGATATTCAGTCATATCGTGTCTCTTCACATAAAGCCAACATTCCCCAAGAATCTGGTCAAGTTCACGTAGAAGCTTCTCTAGTCCAGTAATATTAACTGTCCAAGCCCAGGATAAGTTTCCAGGGGTCTCAGAACTGAGGTTCTCTGGATGTCGTCAGAACTCAGTCTCTAATTGCAGGTTTAAGCCAAGTTCTTGATGGCATCAACTTCACCAGAGTTGACTTGTGGCTCCTGGTGTGACTTTGAGACCTTCACAGTCAGCTCTGATAGATTTTCAATAAGCTTCATCTAGAACCTCGATAGGAATGCTGGCTAATGACTGCTGGCATTTGCTCTGAGCTGAGAGGTCAAGTGACAGTCCCTGCTTGCTCCAGAAGATGGGGGACAATCCTCGAGATCTCCATCTTGGATTCCAATACTCCCAGTGGCCTTTAGGGCCATGTTCTCCCTGGGGAGGGGGTGGGGGGGACTGTCTCATGAGAGCATCAGGAAAAATATTTCTGGAGGTTCCCAGGGCCCAGCTCAACCCTGTGTGTTCAGGGAGACCCGTTGGAATTGTGTGCATGAGGTTCTAGAAAGTTAGATTTCTGCAGCTAGACACTAGCTAGACCCAATCTGTCCTGGAAGCAATTGGGAAGACCCACGGTGAGGTTCTGAGGCCCTCCAGACTCAGTGGGAACAGAATTAGAAAATCTCCCATCTCCAGGGATAAGATTGGTCCTGGTATGCCAGCCATTCCATTACTGGCCCTGGCTCTCACTAAAGAACAGATTTTGCTGCTGGGCATAAGCTGTCTTTCTTAGGCAAATTTTCACAAGTTTTGGTCTATTTAAAAGGACAGCCCTAATACTCAGAAGATCCATGAGTATTTAGGTAAATTATTTATGGTCTGAAATCTTGTACATCCACTTTTCAAAGATGTAATGCAATATGGATGAGAAATGAGTTCTGCCTCAGTGCATACACCATGCTCAGCATTCTTGCAGAATGGTCTTCGCTGCGTGGAGTCTTTTGGCAACCTCTGTGGTTTTTAAACTTCTACGGCCCAAGCATTGCTCAAGGTGAAGCAGGTGTCCATGGAATTTTATTTTAGTAGTAGCTTCCTTGTGGAATGGTTATTTGATTCTCTTCTTTATTAGGATATTTCTGGGCTGAGTTTTCAGCATGAGAGCACTGGCTATTATGATTATTTCAAATTCTAAAATAATACAGTAAGAAGGTGTTTTTTTCATTTTGCCAGAGAATAAATTTAGGCTATGAAAAATTGGATTATTTACCCTAGATGACACAGTGGACACTTACAAATTCAAATTTGACCATAAATTTAATTATTCCATTAGACCTAAAGTTCTAAAATGTCAGCATGCAGCAGAATTACCTGGAGGCATTTGTAAAAGGCAGAGTTCTGGGTTCCATCGCCAGAGTTATGATTCAGTGGGGCCCAAGGATTTGCTCTTCTCACAAATTCCCCAGTGATGTTGATGTTACTGCTCCAGGGACCACAGAGAACCATTGCTCTAGACTATGCTGAGGTTTTGGAAACTCTCATCTGCTACTGTTTATTCCTTAGAAGCTTATATGTGCTTTCTAGCTTGTAGAGTACCATCAACATCTTTTATACTGTTATACACAAGAATCATTCAAGGGCAGTTCTAGGTTGTATTAGACCAAAGTTTTTATCCTTTGGACTTTCCTTCATGAAAGAAACACTTTAGCTCCAAGGGAATGTTTTGTCGCTCCGTTATTTGTTTTTATTTCCTTGTGAATACAAGATAAAATCTTGCTTGGGTCTGACTGAAATAATTCATCCTCTGATATCCCTGAAACAGGTCTGAAATAAAACATTTATCTTTTCCTTTAAAAAAAATGAAAGTTAAACCCCGAGTATATCCTCTCTGTTTGGGAGTACTGAGGACCACGTTCCCCAGCTCTGTGATGATTATGACTCTTAGTCTTGGCTCCCAACTCCACATTGTGTGATCAGGCCTAAGCGCCCCCCTCCAGGAGCATTCATGTTTTTCCTTTGTCAAGTCAGAGTGATACTTCTGCGAGGATCAGATTAGTTAAGAGATATGAAAGAATTTGTACATTCTAAAAATACGAAATGGCACTATTTTATTTTTGAAAGACAGAAATGACCAAGGACAAAACTATTTTGCTAGGATAGTCTGTCTCTAGAAACATCAATATAATGAACTAACTGTTCTGCCGGAATAGTCACAGATGAGTAGGAAAGCCCAGCTTGCTCTTAACACCTGTGGGCCACACATGTCTCTCTATTTCAGAGGTCTTGAAGGTCCTTGGTTACTTTCAATAGGTTATATGTTATTTCTGCTGGCAGCAGTCAGTGGGGTATCGATGTAACTTATTGAAATCGTTAGAACAGCTCTGCCATGATTCACATATAATTTGGCTGTAGCCATAAAATTATGTCTCAAGTATATCTGAATGGGTGGCCTACTTGTGCTATTTATTGCCTTCATTCTAAAAGACATTTAAGTGCTGTGCTGTTTTCTTGAACTAAAATATTTAACATTTAAAATAACATAACCTTTAGCCCCAAGATTACATTAAAATGATGGTTTCAGGTTTCATTTAATTCTTCACTAAATGAGAGTGTGATAGCTAAAAGACAACAAAATTTCTGGGGTGCCTTTTGAGAGGAATCAGAAATTAGTTGCTAACAGAGAAAACCCCTGAACTCAAAAACTTATTGTATATTCTGTATTGCTTTACAGAAAATACCTAAATTACTCATAAAACTTTTATGAACGAGGCCATTTTTGAAGCTGAAAAGCATAAAATAATGTTGAAACTCTTGAAGTGAAGATAAAAATGTTCCTCAAACCACCTCCCCTCCCTTTTGTGACCCAGTTTCTAGTGGAAAGCTCTCTAACAAAACTGTTCTCCTTTTACTTCCTGTTTTCTGAGCGATTGATGTGTAGGGAATTTCGTCTTGACTGGGGTAACTTCGGAGGAGAATACATCTTTTGCTCACTGGATTCAGCCCATGTTTGTTTCTGTTTGGCTCCAAAGGGCAGGACGCTGTCATTGACTTTTTTTTTTTCCTTTTTCTTTTTTTGGCCAATCTTCTCATCATATCCATCTATGGTCATTGTAGGAGATGGTAAAACATTTACAGACTGGCATTCAGTTGGAAATCCTTTATAGCATCAGTTGGAATCCTGATGGGAAAATGAAAACTGCGTTAGTCATTGAAAATAAAATAGATTTGATTTGGGATATCACTACACAGTAGTTAAAGAGTTGAAAGAGCAAAAAGGAAACACTGTGGCCTAAAATAATAGCTATAGGATGAGCCTGGGATAAAGAGGAAACAGTGAAGATAAGGGACACAGTGTGGTTGGTTTTGGGAAGCAAAAAGAAACTGCAGGCTTGGTCAAGCATCATTGCTACCGCAGCGACACTGGTAGGGGCCTAGGCTGAAAGGAAATTCTTCGTCCCCTCCTCCTACTTTCCAGGATTGCTCTCAGAGTGCTGCCTGTTGGTGGGAGGTCACAGTCAGCCAACCAGCATGGGAATCTGGGAAATAGAGTTGGTGTATTTTGAGCCCCAGCCTCTCAGAGTATAGAATGAATGTGGAGGTGTGAGCAAACTGATAACTAATCAGCATAGTCATAATAATTTTTAATACAAAGAGAGTAATTTCTTAGCATACTTTTTCCTTATTAATATACTACCATCACTTCAGGGTCCTGTAATTAAATATATAATGAAGTTTTCATCAAATGGCATTTTAGATTTCTAATTTTCAACTCTATATGTTTGTCATTCTGTAATTCATGGATTTCTGTCTGTCTCTCTGTATCGTTGATAAGCACTATTTTAAATTACCATAGTATATTTTACACATGCATATTTATACATACATATATACACATATAGGGTAATTTGGAATATGGGATTTTCACCTTCTGTGCTGATCTGAGAACTTAATTAATCCCTATATATGGTGCAACTTCACGGTATCTAATAACCTATGACAATTTCAAACATGTTAAAGCCATTTAAAAATAACCGAAGTATATGAAAGTTTATTTCCTCTAAAGAAAAAGAATTTGAGAACATAAAATAATAGCATTTTTAGAAAAGGACTTTAGAGCTCATCTAACCAATGAACCTTAAGTTTCTAAAATTAGTTCCACACGATAGTCAATTCTTTCTTAAAGATTTTAGTGCTGGACTGAGATAGTAATGAAAAAGCTGAAATAAATTTACACTCAACACATGTGACTTCAATTAACCCAGTTTTCTTGAATTGTATGAACTGGAAATGTTTTAGGTGGATGGATGAGAAAAAAGAACTCAAAAAGAAATGAGCATGGGCTAGATTGGGATGTTAGCTCATTCCAAAGAGTTATAATTAGGATCTATGTTATCCAAAAGGCAAATATGCTTTGAGGTCTGCTCTGTCTATATACCTAGGGAAAAATACGTGATTCCTTCAGTGGGAAATATTACCAAATGGTTTATGAGAGTGAGGCAGGAAGCCTACATAGTGTAACAAGCACTAACTAAGCCTTTCTATAATGGAGTAGATCTGAGGCTTGTCCTTTATAACTAAGAACTAAGAGAAAGTGCAGAGCTGGAAACCAGGTTTAGGGCTCACACTTCTCCAATGTAAATTAAAGAAGGGAAAACAAACCATCTTTTTCAGGTCAGAGACTCTGGCATTATTATTCTTACTGAAGCTAACATAAACTGCTTTCAAAACAAGAAAATAAACTTGTTGCCCTTCCTGAAGCACTCCAGTCCACCTGACTCCTAAACACGATCTAAGTTCTTGTTATGTTACAATCATCTGCATTTTCCCAAACATACGTTTTTCTTCCATATCTTTGCTCCTACTTTTCTCTTAGCAAGAAATGTCCTCTCCTCTTTTGCCCTTCCTGTGGAAATTCAACCTATCTTTCAGATTCCATGACTGTCAATAAGCCCCTCCAAGATTCCCTTTGCTTCATTCAGTTGCCTCTTCCTTATGCTTAGAACTTTCTGCCTTATTATTTTCTGTCTCCTACACAAACAGTTCCTTACTTTAGGAGATACACTCCTCTGATAATACTACCACAGACTACTAGGCATGAAAGACTTATACTCTTTTCTCCAGAAAGTCATACACATTTACATACAAAGAACTGTATATAGAGTTTGTTAATAGAGCTAAAGATTTAAAAGATGGAATCTTTTAGACTCCTAATGTACATTTTTTTTTCTTTAAAATGAAGTATCTGATGTTTCTTTTCCTTCCCTTTCCTTTCCCTCCCTTCCTCCCTTTACACTTCCTTCCCTTCTCCCTCCCTCCCTCTTTCTTTTTCTTTCCTTCTTTCTTTTTCTTTTCTTTTCTTTCCCTTCCCTCCTTCCTTCTTTCTTTCTTTCTTTCTTTCTTCCTTCCTTCTTTCCTTCCTTTCTTTCTTTCATCTTTACGGAATAGTGGTTTCTACTTTTTATTTAGAGAATCAAATGTTTGGGTACTTTTTTTCTTAGAGAGGAAGCATATCTCAACAAAGCAAGTACAGTTGAAATCCTATATACTTATAACCCAATATACTTACTCTGAAAAACTTTGTTGAAGAAAAAGTATATTACACTCTAATATGTCTTTAAGGACATTGTAGAATTAAGTAGTGGAAAGAACATTGGACTTCATGTCTAAAGACATGGGATCCATTTTATGATCCACCAGTTAGTATGTATGTGAACTTCCAAATTAATGTAATATCCCCGAGCCTACTACAGCTCTGTAAAGTAAAAAATAAAAATACTTACATGACTGTAGAGATCAGATGAAACACAAATGAAAACATGTGTGAACTGTGTACTACATTAGCTAAGTTGTAGAAGTTGTTTTTCTTGTCATGAATGAATAAGAATCCTTATAATGTAAAATCACATTTAAACATAAGCACCAAGTTGCTCTTGGGATATGAAACATTTCAGGGAAATAAAGAAGAATACTACTTTATCTAAATTGCCTCATGTATCCCTCACTGTATAGCTGATTTTTAAGAAAACTAAATGTGAGATCTAAAACTCATCTGCATCATATGCACTGAATTAATACCAGTGAAAGGAACTATAGTGTAGTAAGGATGGCAGTGGTCTTACCTCAGACACATCTGTGTCCTCCTCTTACGATCTCTTAGCCTCACGTCTGCGTGGCAGATGTGGTATAACCAGGTTGGTAGGGTAAAGAGCCCCTTTAGTAGTGGGGCTGGATATGAAAGGGGGAAGCTTTGCTTTTCTGGGGACTTTTTTCTTGTGACCTGATGGTTTCCTTCCCCTCAGAGTAGTTAAGCCACGGCTGGCATTATCTAACTTTAGATTTCTCCATTGATCAGGGACCCTGACGATTTAATGACGCATAAATTGTATTCCCTGAGATTCTACTTGTCAGGAGTTCAATGGTGGAAGCAGATGTCCCTGTAGTGCCATCACACTTACATAAAAGAGTCCCATCATGAGTGGGTACCACATAGAACCACTATTCTTTCCATTTTTGTCTTAAGAGTCTAAATGAGACTTTAAAATTACAGAAGAGACCCTAGAGGCTACAACATTTTCAATTAAACCAATCATTTCCAATAAAGGAATGAGATATGCTTAATTTTTAAAATGCCAGCATTTCATGACTTTTTCATTTACAAGCTATATGCTTTTATGCAAGATAGTTTTTCCTGAGTCTTACTGTTATTTTTAATATTCTTTGAAGCCTCAGAGATGCATTTGATTATTTAAAATAATGTTTTAAAGATAGCCATGTGTAATGTTTCCCTTTAGAAGAATATTATATAAAAGAGAATTATAATCTCAAAAATGCCAACGGAATGTTTTTTACTTGCATTAGATTTTTTCATCTGCCTGTTCTAGTTACATGTAACTAATTACAATGTCTTTCCCATTCACAGAAGCATTGTTAATCATTTTCTTTACCAGTGATCCCTAAAATAATAATTTGTATTTCTGCAGAGTGAGAAGCTTTTGTGCATGTATATTTGTGTGTGAGCACACATGTAAAATTATGGATGACGATATTAATGTCTACAGTAGGAAAGATCAGTTTACAAATTCCTGGTTTATGTTTGTTTTATACATCTATCTATACATCTGTATAAAATAAAATGCTTATAAGTTTAACTGAGACCATATGATTTTATCATATGACTAACCACAAAGGAGTATTGGTAAGTAGCTCTTATATTCATTCATTTGACACTGATGGAGTACATAGTGTGTGCCAGTCATTGAGAAGATCAATGGGGACATGAAGAAGATAGGATCCACGCCCTCAAGGAACACAGAATCCGTGACCTAGAGAATGTACACGTAAATGCATTGACTATCATAAAACAAGACAGTCTTGTAGCTGAGATTAGTTCAATGAGCTATGAGAATATACAGCAGCAGAATTTCCCCAGTCCCTTGGGAAAGAGCAAACAAAGTCTCCTGGGTGATGCTCCAGCTGAGTCAAGAAAGGATGATGTGCAGAGGTGCGGATGCTTGAAAGAGTATGTTTTATCAGGGATTCGTTCAAAGCATGTGTTTCAATATGATTGAAATGTCAGTATTTGGTATACACATTTCAGTATAACTAAAATGTAGTCTGCAAAGCAAATGTGGTTAAGAGAGGAGGCTGCAGAGATTGGCAGTGCCAGACTGTGGAGGGCCACGCTCAGGGGTTGATATTTTATTTTGAAGGCTGTAGGAATCCAACGAGCGGTTTTAAGTAGTGTTGGAAATGAGAAATAGCTTGATCAGTTCTTCATTTTACAAAGATCATCCTGGTAAGATTGTGATAGACATACTGAAGGTCATTAAACTGAGGGCAGGGAGAAAAGGTAGGCGGGTAATGTAAATGGCAAGGTTTTAAACATCAGGAACTGTGCAAGGGAAAATCATCTGACAAAACCAAGAGACCTTTGTGGGTAGACTCAAGAGGCTTGATGACCAGTTATATGTGAGGAGTAGGGGAGAGGGAAGGACCAAGCATAATTCCTGGATTCTGAATTAGGCAGGGTGGTGGTTCCATTGACTGAAAAGGGAGGCGGTTTGGAGAGATGATGAAAAGTACTGAGTGATCCCCTGGGGACTAAGAAGACCCCTGAAAAAGTAGATAGAGAAGTGCAAAAGGCATTTGTTGCGGCCAGGTACTTTGAAGAAACACCTAGGTTGGAAGAATAGATCTGTGCTTTAGCAACCCAGTGTTAATTGAAATCCAAAGAGTAGATGGGGCCACTCAGGGAGATCAAATACAGTAAGAGGAAAAGAAGGACAAAGATGGAACTCTGTCCTTTAAGGGGTAGCTGAGAGAAAATGAATTCATGCAGGAGGTTAAGTGGCTAGAGATGTAGATGGAAAAATAGGTGAGAATTGCATCATGGAAGTCTTCCAGGAGAAAATTTCAAGAGGTTTGGTCCAGACTTCTATATATTTCAGAGGAATTAAGTAAGATCAAGGCTGAAATGTGTTTATTTTATTAGGAAAAATGGGATAACTGATCACCCTTGTGAGAAAAATTTCCCTGGAGAGATAGGGATAGAAATCACATAGTGGTAGGGTGAGGGCAGAATGGAAAGGAGAAAATGTAGACTACTTTTAAAGTAGTTGGTTACAGAGGAAATCAGGGAGATTAAAGGATGGCTAGAAGACCCTGGAAATCAGACTGAACATTTAATTCTTAATAATGGGAGAGAGATTCATATGTACCTGTGTATGAAGAGAAAGGAAGCAGTAGAGAGAGATGCTGAGAGTACAGAAAAGAAGGAAGATATTGTGAGGTCCCTAAGGAAGAAAATGTGATTTAGGGCACAGTTTGAAGGATTATGTTTGACTTGATATAAGACCAACTTACTTGTGAAACTGGAGAGAGGTGATAAGAGCCAGTGGAGATACAGCTATTTATTGATGGACAGGGATGAGGTAAAAGCAGGAAATTGAATGATGACCTATATCTTGGGAAGTAAGAGAAATCTCCTCTGTGATAAAAAATAAAATAAAATGGCAATATTTCTGTGGATATTTTCGTAGGAATACGGATGGTTTCCATGAAATTGAAATGGTATACTAAAAGCATAAAATGATTTGTCCTAAAAAATGTTGTGTGGAAGAAGATATTGATAAATTTTTTTCAATCATTTTTTTTTATTGCTGTGGATGTCAATGTTTGGTACTTTATTGTGGCACATTTTTAATTACAAATATGACAAAAAAGCTACAGTGACCAATTGAAAATAGTTTATAGGTGTTGAAGATGATAGGGGAGTCAAAAGTTTATGTATTTCACAAAGTGAATGTGTGATTGGCAGGACCTAAGAGAGACCAGAAGTTGCAGAGTGACTGCAGAGTCCAGGGTCTCTCATAATGTTAAGCCTTAAAAATATATTTTTGATGTTATCTCTAAGATGTCACATACACAGTGACTTAATTTTCTAGACATAAACATAATGAATTTGTTAAATGTAAACCTTTAACGTACATCAGTTTTGTAGCCATATTTTGGCATTTCTTTATTCTGCAACTGGGAACCTCAAAAAATAGAAATGGCCTTGACTTTACTTGCCCACTGAGATGCCCTGGTGCTCAAATGATAATGATGGGTCTTAGGAGCATAAATGAGGAAGCTTCCATCCCAAGATCATATATTTGGATTTTTCAAAATTATTATTTTGGGAGGATAGGAGAAACAGAAGAAAAGGGAATGTTTGTTGATAGAGTCTGTCCACTTACTTACTAATGTATCAGTTGATTGGAAATTAAGACTAATCCATTCTGAATCTGGTTAGCATAGTAAATCTATATAATAATTTAATAGAGGTTATGCTAAACCAATGATTAAACATCACTGTATGTTGCACATTTCTGGGTTAGCTTATTGTTTACTATCAACTGAACAAGGAATAATTTATATAAGCAGAAAAACTCTACTCATGCAGAATTCTACTGTCTAGATGTCTTACTTATGGAAAATCCTATTGAAACCTAGAAGTAGGCAAAGTATTCATTCTGAACAACTTAAAATAGGAATATACAACATACTTTCAGCACTAGGGTTGCCAGACGATTTCAATTAAATATTCTGGGATTCTTGATAGAAAACTGTTTAGTCAAAAATAGATAACATGGTAAATTTGATAATCTCTGTTGTACTCTGTATTGGGTATCGTGTGGCTTTTAATATCCAATTTTTTCCAAAAATATCATTTTTTTGCTTCAACGTAAATGGAAAGCATAATAAGAAATATGCAGTGTTCCCGTCCTACTATCTTGAACATTCAATTTTTTTTTTGTTCTTTAGTCTATACACTTCTCTCAAGTCTGTACATTTCTTTTCCCATACCAGTAATAAACCATTTTATACAATAATGGTACAGCAAATTCTTTATTGAAAAAGAACATTTTAATTCATCGAGAAATGCTATTCTTTCCAAGATATGAACATCATATTCAAAGCACCACCTCCTCTCTAAAGAAAATATGAAAGGAACTATTTTTAAAGTAGCAGCAGGAAGATTGGAATATTTCATCAAAATAAGGAAGTTACTCACAATTAGCCAAACCCAAAACACTCAGGGGACACGACATTGAACTTTCAAAAGGCAATGCTTCTCCAGATATCTGGAACTTCTGGTGTACATATGTATTGCTCCAGAGAGCAATTTAGTTCTGTTGTAATTCAAAAGTTAAGTTTAGAAATGACCTTCTATTAGGGGAGGGATAGGGAGGATGGGAGGGCGACGCAAGAAGGAGGGGATATGGGAACATATGTACACGTACAGCTGATTCACTTTGTGATACAGCAGAAACTAACACACCATTGTAAAGCAATTATACTCCAATAAAGATGTTAAAAAAAAAAAGAAATGACCTTCTATTTATTCTTACATCTGAAAGATAAGAAACTCAGTAAAAAAAATTAATATAGATTCCAGGTGTGCAAATCTTTTGATAAGGTTGCTAAATATTTCCTACCTAAAAAAGTTCCACAAGATAAAAACAGGATGAAACAAAATGAACACCAATGCCTTAAAAGATAAAGGGGGGCAGGTTTAAAACAAAATAAATTTGTCCCTACTTAGTAGTTGGTACACAGTGCTAATAATAATAAAAATTTTAGTCAAATGCAATGCATGAAACTTGATTGAATGCTGGTTTAAAAAAAAACTATAAAAGACATTTTTGGACAATTGGAGAAGTTGAATATAGACTGGATATTAGATGACATTATGGAATTATTGTCCATTTTCTGAGATGTAATAAGAGTACCATAATTTTTATAAGAGAATGTCCTTATTCCTAAGAGAGCATGCTGAAGTATTAGGGTAACAGGACAAAAACAAAAACGAACAGGTGGACATTTACCCTATTTAATTCTATCCATTGATTGTAAGATGTACCACTATTGTTTAATAACTAAGAGAGAAAAATGCTGTCAATAAAAATAATGCTATATGCTTTCATACCACTTTGCATTTTAGCTTTTATTGATAGAGCTTTTTAAGTCATTCATGAAAATTTGCATAATTATACATCTCTTTGTACATACCTAAAAAATGAAAACATAAAAAAAATTCATTAACTTTTCCTGACACTTCTCCACACTCAGAGTCTGACTCTTTCAGATCTTGTTTGGCCTCACTGCCACCCACATCCATGTCATTTCTTCCAGTATCACCCTCTGTACCACTAGGAAAACTGGTATTGCAGAATTTCATCAAAGAGTGCTTCACCCTTTACTTTGGGACTTTCTTCCAAGCTGCAGACACCATTTTGCAAGGGTTGAGGGTGGTGCTTTTGATGCTTGCCCTTGGGCAGGTAATGACCACATCCCCAATGCCATCTGGCAGCAGCAATTACAAGACACGATCGGTTCAGGACACATCCCAATTTTAGAAATATTGAAACTGTGGAACAATCTGTATGTCTTAGAATAGATGAAACTTGGTACGTTTAGTTTAATTCAAGCAACACTTAAAGCTCATTAACTAGATTTCATTTTACTCTTCATTATACTTAGTATGTGTAGTCTCGTTTTTAAAGCCATGGCTTATTATTAAAAGCAACAAATATAGAATTGAAAAGAATAAAATCATTGGCATATTGCTTTATAATTTGAAAGCTGCTTTCACGCATCCCAACTAATTCAATTTTCCAACACATTAAGTGCTTGCTGGGTACTATTATTGTTGGGTTACTATTTGGGTTGTTGTGGACTATTATTTATTTGCATGCCCACTTTACAGATGATTAAATGGTTAGATCATGAACACTAGTAAATGCTCAAATGTGAATTCAAATGCAACCTGCATGGTGCCAACATGCATGCTTTTTCTACCCACTCTTCTACCAGGGAGGAGAGAGTGAGGGCAAGAGAAAGCAATGCTGGCTTTAGGGGAGCAATGGCCACAGCTACACAGCCCCACAGAAATGCAGACCAGAGGACAATATATAAATAAAAGAGCTCAGAAATAGAGTAGTTTAGAGATGCTAAGTGTTGCAGTAAAAAATATTAGGCCCATAATTTCCCTGGCGGTCCAGTGGTTAGGACTTGGCCCTTTCACTGCCGAAGGCCTAGGTTCAATCCCTGGAGGGGGAACTAAAATCTCACAAGCCATGTGGAGCAGCAAAAAAAAAAAAAATCAGGCCCCTTCTTATTATTAGTCGATGTCCATGATATTATTAGTTGATTTGAGGTCTTGAAAAAATGTTTAGTGTTTCTAATGCCTGCTGTTTCTTTTTCAGTAGGGAAGCAGTCCAGTTTAGAAAGTTAAACTTCCCAAATAGTTAACTAAAATTATTTTATTTCAAAAACAAGTTTCTGGGGCTAACATATATTCAAAACATTAATAAATTGTCATGTATTTTACATTGTACTCAAATAATCGTGACTTTGACATCCTAAACTAAGCCTTTGCTGTTATTCTTCTGATTATTAATGTAATATATATGTTTTAGAGATGATTTGGAACATCCAGGATGGTAAGAAGGTAGAAAGAAAGAAAGAGTAAAATTCAAATTAAAAATGCCTCACAAAATTCAAACAGTGAAAGACAATCATTGTCAAAATTTGGCATATCCTTGCTGATTTTTTTCCGTGCATTCAAAAATATAACTAATATATTGAAAATATTTAGTGCCCTGCATTTCTCCACAGACATAATTGTAATCATTATATAGTATTCCATTTAAAATAATAACTAATATTCTTTTTGACTGAGTGAATTTCAAAAAATAATAAAACTGTCATGTAAATGATGTATGTTAGACATTCAGAAAGCAAGGGTATGGTCTATTTTCCTACTGCCTCTTTGAACCCCCCAATATAAAAATGTTTAAATGCACTAGGAGCTGGCTGGGTGAACAGTCCACCTGCAAGTTAGTCATTTTGGGGGGAAGGCACAGGCTGGAGTGTTAGTGAGGATTGCTCAGGGATTTTGTCCTGTGACCTGGTGTCTTATACAATGCCCGGGAGGACATTATAATTATGAAACCTGCCTCTCCTTTGGTAGAGTCTGGCCTGTTTCTCTAATGCTCTGCTTGTTATACATTTAAAGCAAGGATGAAAGATTTCTTTAGAACCAGCTTTATGTTAGCTCGGGGCTATCATAAATCAGCTCTTTGGGGATCACTTCAAAAAGTTGAATGTGAACTGCTTTGCTTGCCTCATTATTAGACGTTGAGATGTTAATCTTCCATTCTGGAGTTTTGTTTTATTCATTTGCCAAATTATTTCAGTATACTTGGATTCAGTTTAGAGTTTGACATCTGTGAGTTTGATGTTTGAGACCATGGCGGGGACAGTTTACATTTTAGTATTATTGTCTCTATAAAAGCACCTTGAAAGCTTCAAAACCATCTTTAGTGCAAGGTGACTTTGTCTGAGATATCCAAGGAGTGAAGAGCAAAACATTTTGTGAAGGGATTAGAATAATTAGGGTGCTAGGAGTCCAGCTTTTCTGCCTAAGCTCTGTTTCAAGTACAGTCTTTCTCGAAATCATTACCTTCAAGTCTCTCTGCCATGTCTTCCATCAGAAGATGTAAGATTTAAGATATAAGATGCTAGAAACTGCCCTTTGTATTTCCTCCAATCTATCTTGTAGACATGTATATGCTTAGAAAAAGTCAGGAGCCCTTTAATATCCTTTCTATGTTTGAGAAATTTCAACTAAATGTGTGACTCTATTCTCAATTCAGAAGACAGATATTTGTCCTCCTTGTCTTCCTTGCAGCAGGGACACAGGCATATGACCTAGACCCTTTCAAACAGAAACATCCTCACAAGAGAGCTACCTGAGGGAGCATTCGCCCCATGGGAGCCATTTGCAGGAAAGCCTGGTGGCCAAGGTGTCTGGCCTCTGAAGAGCTGCTGTGTGTGTCTCCACTGGTACTAAGAATGGGATCTGCAAAAGCAGTCCCCGGACTCTGTTCTTGGTTGCACACATCCAACCCTGACTCTGTCTCCACCTCAGGTGTATTTTAAGCCACCTAACATGCAAAGCAGACTCTTTTTTCCCCTTAAAATGGAGGGAATTTTGTGGTTTGCAACTCTAAAACCCGAGAGACACACCCTATCCCCTTACCCACTATGCTGCACCCATTGTCTCCCCAGCACGGGAGCCGTCTTATTCCTCTTGATCATTTTCCCCATCATTATCCTCCATCACAACTAGCACCATTTCACAGGATTTACAAATGCATCAACTCTGTAAATTGTTTTGTTTTGTTTTGTTGTGTTGTGTTTGCGGTACGCGGGCCCCTCACTGTTGTGGTCTCTCCCGTTGCGGAGCACAGGCTCCGGACGCGCAGGCTCAGCGGCCATGGCTAACGGGCCCAGCCGCTCCGTGGCATGTGGGATCTTCCCGGACCGGGGCACGAACCCGTGTCCCCTGCATCGGCAGGTGGACTCTCAACCATGCGCCACCAGGGAAGCCCTGTAAATTGTTTATGTGTCAAATTAAATTATCTGAAGACAGCCCCAGGCAGCTCTGTAGGAACTGTGTACTTTCCTGTAATGAACGAAAGACGCTTTCCCCTACACTCTTCATAAATAGTACCTAAAAAATAATTCTTTGGTGAGCAAAATCAATATCTCTGTATAATGTGAACACAGATTTTCTGAACAGGACTAGTAGAGGAAAAACTGAACAGAAAGATTTACTGATTTGCAAATGTAAAAGAGGAAATCCATTTGATTTCCAGAACCCAAGTGAAAATGAACAGTTGCAGTTGAGAATAAACAGTTGAACAGTCAGATTTTGTTTGTTCTGATCTAAGTCTACATGGTGGAATGGACATACGAAGAATAAATTGGGATACTTGTGTTCAACTCTTGTTCCCTTCCTTAGCTCTGTGATTTGGACGTTAGGACTTTTGAAACTTGGCTTTGGTCATTTTCAAAACAGTTAACACGCCATCCCCTTAAAGGCTTGTTATGGGGGTAGGATGTCGGGAGCCATAGAGGAAGTGCCTTTGAGTCACAGCACAGACGAGACCCATAGTGCCAAGCAAAGCTGGTGCTGTCGGGTATAAATATGGAGAAGCAAAGCTCTCCTCTGCAAAGCTGGTGCTGTCAGACATAATATGGAAAAACAAAGCTTTTTGCTTTGAGCCAAGAGCCTGGTGCCTGGGCTTTCCTGCCCACACTGAGGTTAAGGCCTCCTGGTGGCTGGTGCCGTGTAATTGGTCTCTCTTGCCCAGTGCTGTAAGCTGGGCCCTCTCTGGAGGAGAAACCTGGGTTCCCGAAGACATGTGATCAGAGCCGGGGCCCCGCCAGTTGGCGAGGGAATCCCAGGGCAGGTGCTGGGCGTGGAGGCCACGGGGGCATAGGCTACCAAGGTGACAGAGAACTGACCTTCTCTGGGGGCGCTGCACCTCTCTCACTCGCACACCTCACATCTCCCTGCTTGGCCCCGGAGGATGGCTGGTTAGCCAGAGACGGGTAAGATTCCTCAGGGAAGGAACAACCTAAGACAGGCACAGTCGCAGAGGGGCCATCAGGAGAGAACTTGGGGGCCAACAGAGGTGGGGCACAGACCCTCACCCCCCCAACTTGTCCCCATGGCTGCTTCGCTTCCCACGCCCAGCTCAGATGGGAACCCAGGCAGCAGATAAGAGACCTGGCCAATGGCAACTGCTCTTCCGCCGCAGCAGGGCTTTGTTTCCCATTTTCTTTGTGGACCACAGCTTTTCTCTGTGTTTTCCCCTACCTTTGCCTAAGGTGATTTTTATAGGATTGCTATTGGTGTTGGGAAAAATGTATAGTTTTAATGCAGGGGTTTAGGAAAGACCCCAATTTAGGGTAAAAACCAAGAGAAGGATTATAGCTACTTTGGCTCCTTTAATGATTATATTTGTTGGGGAAATATAATGGTGGGAACATTTCTGCAGCAGCTTTGTACTTTAAAAGAAAAATTGCAAGAGTTATGGCCTCCCAGTGGAGTTATAAACATGCTGGGAAATACCTGGGTATGGTGGCAAGGTTTTATGCAACAGTGGGTTTAATCAATGAGTTTATGGTACAATGTCCGTTTCCATGGCCTTCTAGAAGTATAAAAAATAATGTACATTGTTTGGATTATAATGATAGGGTTAGAAAATCTGTGGATGAAATGTTATATTTTTGCTTTTAATTGTTAATAGAATTATTTGCTTAAGTTTATAGCTTGATTGAGCAGAATGTGCAGGTACAAGAACACCTTAATCTTTTGAGAAGAATGAAGAAACCGTAAACAGAGTTCCTGACGTAGATGTGACCAACATGGACCTAACCACAGGAGATGAAAGAGACTCTGGGCGATGGGAAAATTACCTAACCTGTTTTGAGAGACTCTGGGCGATGGGAAAATTACCTAACCTGTTTTAATCAATCTGCTGATGTAAATTACCTTTGTTTTGTGGCCTATGTGGGGGAGTTTTTGGTGTGGGAATGAGGATGTTGAATTTGAAAATGAGATCACTTTATAGTATAAATGCTTTGAAATCACGAAGAATAAATTTGTCAGAGCCTTGCATCCTTTGAGGTGTCTTGTGCTCTGTCCACGCCGACTCCGTCTCCCCTTTGGTCGAAACCTGTCCGGCTGGGGCTGGTCCTCGGCAGTAGGAGAATGAAATTGTTAAAATATGATGGTACTTTATAACTTGTAATAAGGATTATAAAAATTATTCCTAGTGTTTTGTTTTTCTTTTTTCTCTCCAGTATGTTGTTTTCCTATTGAAAAATTTCTAACTGCTCCAGAGAATTTGAGATTAAAGTAAGGAATATATGTTGAATATCTGCTTTCTTAAATATAATCTTTCCATTTTCATGGGGATTTTATTGGAAAGAATAAGTAATATACTTTGGAGAGCATTAAAAACTTTACAATGTATCTATATCTTATAATTAAATAAGAAAAGTTTTCTGTTAGGATTTTTGAGATGCAAGAGACAGATAGTCAAACCTAGCTTAAGTAACCACCAAAAAAAAGAATCTTATTTTTCCCTTTTCATAGAACTGGGAAGTTCAAGGAAAAATTTTAAGGCATAGCTGGATTCAGGTACTTTAAGTACTGTCATCAGGAGTCTTTCAGATTCTGATTTCTCTGTGTTGAGTTGCTTCTGGGCTCTTTACTGGAATCTCTAGACTTGTGTTCTTTCAGTTTAGCAACTGCAAGAGAAAGGGAAGGCCTTTCTGGACAGGGCCAGCAAAGTTCCATGTGTTCTCATTTGTCCAGGCTGAGTTATATGCTGATGCATGATCTAATCACTGTGGTCAGGAGGATGGGGTCCTCTGTTGGGCCACATCTGGATCACATGCCTAATCCTGTAGCTGGTGCACTCAACAGTCTTTGAACCTCAGGGACTGAGAGTGGGCGGGAGAAAAGATTCACAGGGAGAGACTATATAATGAAAAATTATGCCTGCTTCATACATTTTGAGAAGCAGCCAGGGCTAATGTATTAAGAAATATCTGTAGAAAGTGCTAAAATTTACTTGCCTTCAGGAAGTCTTGTTCTCTATAGCTTTTATCTCTAATTTAATAATCAGTAACTTAGACACTCTCCTTATTACCTAGACAGGTTGTTTTGCAACATTATCGAGGATATGAATGACGATAGGGTGCCCATGCTATCATCAAGGTGGACAGATGCCTAAAGAGTATTTCTTAGATGGCCCAAAAGAGAAAAACAATAAAGTGGTCTGAAGAAAACAATGCTGTGGAATGTGACCATTTGCAGCCTGCTTCTGTGAATTTTTAAGAAAAGTCTCCCCTACTCTTTGACCTAAAGTCACCTCTGTCTGATATGTAGATTATAACCCATGTTTTTCTTGATTTGACATTTGTTTAATATACCTTTGCACACCCTTTAATTTAAACGTTTCTGAATCATTCTTTTTAGGTGTCACTTTTTATGTGCATGTGCTCACATTACTACTTTGTGCTTCAATGTGAAATCTTTTCTTTGAATAGGTGAATAAGCTTATTTACATTTATTCGTATTGCAGATATATTTGTTTTTTGTCTGCAATAATTTTATGTTACGTTTTCTGTTACATATTTTTAAATATTCTGAATTCTTTTCTATGTTTATTTGCAGTTCTGATACTTAAGATGATTGTTATTATTTTTCTCATAATTAATTTATAACTGTACCACTGTGTAATATTCATAGTTCTGTAAGCCTCTACAAAGTATCTGTTATAGTTTATAATCTTTCTCCCCTCACCCAATTTTAGTCAACACTATTAACTTTCTTTACCTTTATATGGTAAAAGATGTTTATTATTCTGTTGCTTTTCTTGTCACTCTAGATCTTATCCTTTGAGTCCCAGTTACTACTGGAGAGGCATCTCCTAGCTTTATTCAACTTCTACTCTCTTTTTCACCTTCCGCCTCTCAAGTTATATTAATTACATCTTCTCTACATCATCAGCTCTTATAATTAAATTCTATCCTGCCACTTACTCCTAACATTTTAAAAGTGTCTTTGTTTTGCAATCAAATATCTTCTATTTTCACTGCCACTCCTTTTGCATTTCTCTACTCATCTCTTGGTTGGCTCAAGTTTTCCCTCCAGGGCCTAGGGTTGGATCCTTGATCGGGGAACTGCAAACCGAGCAGAGGCCAAAAAAAGAGAAAGGAAATACACTCTGCTTCTGTTTTTGTTTTTGATTTTTCCCTAGAAAGACTCAGGATCAGCTGTCAGACTATTTCCTTTCTACTTGAAACTCAGCTTGGTTTGATGGAAATTCCTTGGATTACATTTTACTTCCTAGAATAAGAGATATTTCTTTATCGTCTTCTGCCTTTGAAAGCTGCTATGGGGTAATCTGAGACCAATACAATATTTTCACTTTACTAGTGATATGAAGTGTTTGCTTAGCTGCCCAAATAATTCTTTGTCTAAAGTCAAATAACTTCTGTAGGAAATAGCTCAATGTTGACAGCTCTGAGTCACTTTTCCCTGGTACATGATTTACTCTTTTAATATGCAAATTTAAGCCTTTTTTTTATGCCAGAAAAATTTCATTCAGTTATATTTTTAAATATTTGTTCCGTCTTATTATCTCGGTTTTTTTCTTCAGAGACCACGTTATGTCTGTATTTGCTCTGCTTTGCCAGTGTTCTATATCTGTTATTTTTACTCTATTTCATACACTGCTTTATTCCATTTTCACCCCATTTCATATCTATCATTTTCCACTAATTATGTATTTCAATTCCATTTTTAAATTTAATTTGTTTATTTCTATTCTCAGTTTTTCTTACTGTGTTTTCCACAATGTCCACTCTTTCTTGTGCTTCTTCCAATTTGGCCACTTATATTTCACTTCCTCCTCTTATCTCCCCTCTTTCCTCAATTCTTGTATTTTCATTTTGCCATCTTCCTTTGGGCAATGATTGCTTTATTAAACTTATGAATTTAATGATAGATTTATGGTTATAATTTTCATACGTTTATGACAATATATCCTGTGTGTCTTCTTTTTTCTGACAGTAAGTTTTGTTTCTTTCACCTTTCTTTTTTATAGTATCTTTTATCAAGGCTGTGTTAGGTCCTCCTTTATGGTATATGGTTGAAAGAGTTGAATTTTCCTGGAGTAGCTCTTCAAAGGTTTGTGAAGGGGAAAAAGAGGACAAGGGATACTATGGTCTCCCAGGATTTGTCCTCTGCTGCAAATGATACCAATTGTTTTCTTCAAATAGATCCGCACTATGAGTTTTGCTGTGAGGATGTACCTACTCCACATCCCTCCACCAAACTGGGCATAGGAGGGTTTCTGCCTGTCCTGGGCTCCCCACCTCCCTTGTTGGTTAATACAACCAAGGAACACGGTTCTTGTCCAAGGGACATGGCTGAGCCTCTCACTCTCAGAAGCTGTGTTTTTATGGATCTTTCTGAATGTATAAAGGCTTAACTCTCATCCTTTGACATTTGTTCCATTTTATCACTCCATCTTACCCCATAAGCTGGCTCAGTCTGATCTGAGTCTAGTTCATCTCATCCTTGTTCAAAATACTTACTTCTCCAAAGATCTTTCCCATGGGCTCCTGACCTCCAAGAAACACATGTTTTTCTGGCTCTTTCTGCTGCTTTTCAGCCCCCTTGGAAACTTGATTTCTCTGCAATGCACCACTGCTCCCTATGCCACTGCATCCCAAGGGGTTAAGGGCAAGTTTCTGCTGCTTTAGACTGTATTTTTGAATTTGTGGGTTTTTTTTTCCTGCATCCTAGTTAAAATGAAAATGGAATTTGCTTGCTTTCTTCCTTCCTCCCTCCCTTTCTTTCCCTTCCTTCTTTTTTTCCTCCCTCCTTCCTTTCCTCCCTTCCTCCCTTCCTCCCTTCCTTCCTCTTTCTTGATAGAGGTTCAGGATGAAATGGGAGGACTATTCAGACTAAAGCTAGATCCATATTCATAGTGTGATGTCCAATGATTCAGTATAAACAGCAAATTAAATCTTGAAGTTTTAAATGTCTTTTCACTATTCAGCGCATGAAAATGTAGCCTTTACATCAAGTCTAGAGATTTATTACTAATTTTAATGTGGCTTCATGAGCCTCTAACTAGTGCAGCTATATGGGGCCCTGCACTTAATATTTAATGTTCTGTGGTTGGTTACCATCTTGAAATTCTTAATAATTTGATATTTGAATTTATGTTTTGTAAGCTAAGTCTGATGGGACAATGGAGCATATGCAGTGGGTTTGGGACCTGGGCACATGCACTGTCCTGGCTCCCACCACCTCTCCACCTCCCTGAGACAAGTTCTTGCTGGCTTCCTTCTTCCCTGTGACAAACTGCTGCTCTTTGCCCAAGGAGTTGACCAGGTTGCTTGGGGGGCTGTGTTTCACCATTGCTCTCTGGCCATAGAGCATTGGGCAGGCAGTTTGGCAAGGACCTCTCACCTATCTCCAATCTAGGTATTAAACTCATTCCCAGGTGAAAATTTCAATGCCTTTGGAGGTGATCCATTCACTATAGGTCAGGAGGCAAGCCCATGGGAAGAGGACACTGGCCAGTCCCTCCTTCACGCCTGGGGCTCTGCATTTGTATTTTCCACTAGCCTTCCAGATTATGTGCCAGCCCTTTTATTTACATTTTCAGTTTAGAATATTGAGGCATGTATAGAGCCACAATTCTAGTAAGGTCCTGGGTTGGGATTCTGGAGCTCTTAGCCTTTGTACTCTACTTCTGTCTAATGCTACTGGACTGTTTGCACAATTGTGATAGAGCAATTGGAAGGTAAGTGCTGAAATTTCATTGAGTTTGTCCTCTGCAATTTATGTACTTTAGATTTATCAATGTTTACTGACCCACAGATATGTACTTGGTAATACCTCAGGTAATGTGAGAATTACAGAGATGAAACACACTTGGTCTTTGACCTCAAAGAGACTAAGTATTTTGTGTGTGGAGGGTCGAAGGAGGTAGAAATGTGGTAGAGGGAAGAAAAGTTAATGCTAGTAGTAGAGATAAGGTTAACTCTGTTTCTAGGGGAGGTACGTTGATACAAAGTGCTAATCAAAGTTCAACGAAAGTTAGAATCAAATCCTGTAAAGAAATCAGGGATGTTATCCTAAGAGGCAGTTGATCTAGCTTTTTAAGGATACATAAGATTTTGACATGCAGAGAAGGGAGGCATGAGAACCACAGAGAGAAGGGTGTACATAAAGACACAGGGATGACAGTCAAGGATGTTTTCAGTGACAATGACATTCTGGTAAACTCCTAGGAAGTGAGTGGAAAGGTAATTTAGCTGGAACAATTGTACTTTCACTGAAGGCATCATGAGGTATCATCAGATGAATAAGGGTTACAGCACATTTCAAACGTCCCTAAGCAAACCATGAGCAGACCTCTTGGGTGACTCTCAGAAATACGGAGGTGAAAAGGACTCTTTCTGCAGGAGACTGAATTTCCTGTAGGTAGTGGAGACTCAGAACTAATAAGATTCAATTATTCATATAATGAAACCTTAGTTTTACTCGTAGCCTGGTGAAAACTCAGATAATTGGTAACATTTAAAGTTAATAATCTATACCCATTCATTTAGCACATATTAACTGTTATGTGCCAAGTCCTTTGGGAAATACTATAATGACCACATCTTGCCCCCAAGGCACTTCGATTTAAATATGCCGACAAGAAAGCCGTGCGCATGCGTCAGCGCTCAGCGCAACAGCGCGCCAGGTCAAGGGTCAGCCTGCAAGAAGGCTGCGGTGGTGAACTTCCTTTGGCTGCTGGGATGGGGCGGTGCACAGCGCGGAGACACCCCCTGGGCACCAGGTGCTTCAGGGTGCGGACCTCACCTACCGGGTAGAAGGTCATGAACTTCGTCCAGGTTTATGACAATAAAGATGACAGGAAATTTCAATTTGTAGGTCATCAGAAAGAGGTGAACGAAAACTTTGTCATTGATCAGAGAGCCGAGAAGCCTGTGAGCGAAGTCGAGAGTAGTGATACAGTGTGACGGCGTTGGAGGGGCCCTTGGCCGCCTGAAAGTATACATAAACGTCAACAAAGAAACAAAGACTGGGACGTGCAGCTATTGTGGACTCCAGTTCAGACAGTACCATCACTAGGGGGGCGCGCAGGTGAGCATATGCGTGCAGGTGAGCATATCAATGTTGGAATGAATTAAAGAGACCCTAGGGATGCACGTATTGCATTACTGGGGCCGAATAAAGGATGTTGTTCTCTTTAAACAGTTTTTAAAAAGGACAGAAAAGAGAGGTAAGTAAGCAACAAGAGCAAAAGTGATAAGATGTGGCTAAAAGGCTATGGAATTCCAGAGGATGAGACATTTCAAACCTTAAGGATCATCACAGAAGCCTTCATCCAGTGGTTGGAATTTCAAATGGACTTTGAAAGATGGAGAAGATTTCACCATGAAACCATTGAGAAGAAGAATCCCAAGTGAAGAAACAGCATGAGCAGAAGTTGGAAAGTAAGGGGCAATATACAGTGAATAGTGAGAAACTCAGTTTGATTAGGGGTAGCAGTAGAAACTGTAGGGAAGGGTTTTAAATGGCTAAAGAAATGTCAGGAGAGATGTTTTTACAAAGAATGTTCATCATAGAAATTCGTTCAGGTGATGCCAAATTTATAACCACAAAGAATGGCAGAGGGGCAGAACAGTGAAGAGCCCCACATAAGAAAGCATGAAGCTGCTTCAGAATGGCTGTGAGCTTTCTTTCCTCTCAAGAGAAAATACCACTGCATTTCTTTTTTTTTTTTTTTGCAGTACGCGGGCCTCTCACTGCTGTGGCCTCTCCCGTTGCGGAGCACAGGCTCCGGACGCGCAGGCTCAGCGGCCATGGCTCACGGGCCCAGCCGCTCCGCGGCATGTGGGATCTTCCCGGACCGGGGCACGAACCCGTGTCCTCTGCATCGGCAGGCGGACTCTCAACCACTGCGCCACCAGGGAAGCCCCACACTGCATTTCTTAGATGACACTAGTGCCACACTGCTCCAAAAAAAAGAGAAAAGGTGCTGACCCCGGTGACTATAATTTCATCTCTCCACTTTCCCTTTATTTCAGTAGCTATGTGACAGGCTTTTGTTACAAACTTAGATGACTGGTCCAAATGCTCAACTATTCATATTCTTGTCTAGAAAGAAAGTTCCATATCTGTTCTTAAGAGATAACATGTCCGTATGAGTTAAGAAATTAGAAATAGCCAATCAATTCAAACAAATTAGATTATAGCCATAACACAGATTTTAATACTTAGAATTAAGTACTTTTAATACTTAGTAAATTTTAATTTTAATACTTAGAATTAAAAATATATTTTAGACAAATAAAGACAATAGCTTTTCTCAATATATTATTATTTTGCAGCTATATAAATTAATAAAACAAATACCTTATTTTTTTATGGTTTCAAAGTAGATTCATATCCATATTCTCAATTGCATTCTCATAACTACTGAAATTATCAGGGCCTGGAATTCAGCCCTGTTTTTCATATGAGAAGACTGAGGATGAGACATAAAATGAGAAATGAGAAAGCAAAGACTTTTGAAAAGACCAAAGAGCTAGTAGTACCAACTTTGTTGTTACAGATGTGGAAACAGAGACCTAGGGAGGTGGCTGACTTGCCTAAAGACTTAGAGCTATTAATGGCTGAAGCTGGGACTCAAATCCTGCATTATGACTCTTAGACCAGGAAACTTCCCTCCAAACCCTACTACTTCTGAAGATGAAGTAAGACCTTTTCTTTTGATCATTGCATCCACATGATTCAGCAAATACTCAAATTCTATTTCACAAGAATGTAGTCAATTCTGTTAAACTTTCTGTAGCAAGTATGCATCAGCATGGTTTGTTCCATACTGCAATCTCCGAAATGAATAAATTCTTCACCTGCAGAGGAGTGACATTTAAAATAATTTTCTGTTTTTGAAAATGTCAAAGGTGATCAGGGATCACTTCCAGATTTGGAGCTTCAGTAGCAATTTTTTCTTGAACGACTCTGCAGTTTAAACACATATGGGTCGATATAATCTCTGGGCCTCTTCTGGTGAGTTGCAGTTTTGAAATTCACTTAATCCCTTGCTATTTTAGAATCAATATCATGCACTAGATGGGCCATCCAAAGATGGGCCATCCAAAGTTTGGATGTTAGTATTTGGGTGGGCCATCCAACACTAACATCCAAAATTAGTGTTTATGGCTATATATATATATATATATATATATATATATATAAATCATTGCAGTCTACAAATCAGCAGTGTACCCAAATGCTTCCTAACTGCTGAGAAAATTATTCCACAGAATGAAAGAAACAAGGAAAAAGACAGTTCACTGCTTTATATGCTTTAGAAGGTCCAGATAATTTTGAAAATTCTTCCAGCAGGGAAAAATAACATTCAATTAAAGACTGAAAAAAAAAATTTATGACTATTTATTTATTATATACAAAATGTCCTATTTCCTAGTAGGTGTCACATGTGGATTGTAATTTGGATATAGAAACAATATTTTCCACATTCCATCCAAAATTGATGATAGGAGTCTGATGGGCAATTGGATTCACAGCTTCTTTTCCCACTCTCATCTTGTGTGATCTTAGGGAAAAAATCTTTATGGTGAAACAGTTTACCATTTTTAATGGTATATTTATAATTTCTCCTTTCAACAAATGTTTTTTAGGGTGTCCTAGATGTTATGATATAAAAATTTTACAGCTACTGTTGGTTAACAAACAGTTGCCTTATGATTTTGGAACAGAGCAAGTTTTTTTTTAATAATTTTTATTAACATGTGCACGACTCTTCCAAAGGCTGGTCTGGTGCACATCATTCTTTTAAGTGACAGGCAGTTCATAAGCAGGGATCAAGCAATGCAAGAATGAAAGCCAGTCACCAGAACTGGGTGAAGGCAGCACTCTTCCTTCACATGTGATGTTTCCATGTTTCCTCATCATGCGTATGTTGTGTATATACTTATTTGAATTACAGATTTTTCTTTTGTGGATAGCATGGGATTTGTCCTTCATTTCATGATAGCATGTTTATAAATAATTGAGAAATTACAACAGGCCTTCTTCATGGATCTGGCTTTGGGCTCTGGCCTACAGCATGGCTTAAGGCTGCAGAAGACTATAGTAGCAGAGAAGTCAGGGTCAGAAAACGATTTGTTTCCCTGATCTTTAGGGCCTCTCATGGTGGCAAGTGACTGGCCTTTCTTGCCTGGAAGAGAGTAAGAGAAAACTGGGGATACTTACTCTGTGATATAATAGGCTGGTATTCTCCAACCAGGGGTTCATGTATATTACTTAGGATAGGTGAATTCAACGTGCACGTTGAGAAGAAATTTATTCAAGTAAACACAAGAGCTTGATCCCCCAATATTCTCTTACTATGGCAGAGCAAACAATAAAAAGTAAAAGTTTCACACCCCACCTGCTTACTGCAGGTTTACTACAAGAGGCAGTCTCTTTTACTTTTCTTTGATTTACATTTTTCTCGTGGATATCTGGTACTGCCTACTTTACCACCCATAAGCTTAAGAAATAAACATAACAACTCCATTTCTTGATTCATCAATTTTTAGCAGTAGCAGTTTATTCCAAAAACAAAAGATGCAGTTTGCTCAGGTATAAACTCCTCTCTCTCTTTTTCCCTTCTTCTGTCTCCCAGTTTCTAAGAATTTTAGCATAATTTTAACATTTCCATGGTTCATAGACTAGAGAATTCTACACTTTGTTTACAAAATTGTGAAAAACAAAACCCAACAGTGTTTACATTATTGATGTAAACATCATTCACTGCAGAAACAAGCTGTGTAATTGGATCTGTAGAGAAAAGAAAATGTCATCCTAAATCATTAAATGAGTCTCTCTATAGAGAATTTTCTGCAAGTCAAGTCCAAATGAATTCTCTTTTTTACAATTCATTAATTGGTCAAAGTAATGCTGTATTATAGATCAATTCATGCCTGGACCATAAGGAAATGAGCCTTTTAGAAATCTCCCTGGGTGGCTAAGGAGCCTTTTGGAGAGAATCTAAAAGAAGAGGGAATATGTCAGGACTGTTTGAGCAAGGTTTTAATTGTCAGAGTGAAGAGGTCTTCCATAGACTTGTGTCTGGCTCCTAGAGAGGACGTGTATAAGTTTAATCTAAGGCAGTTAGGGTCCAGGGAATCATTGCTTTGATAATTTGTTATGCTAATAACTGAATAAAATACAAAAATAATAAAAGGACTATTTATAGAACTTTGCCCCAAAGTGAAATCTCGAGGAAATTAATGACATTTAATGATTTTGGCAATAGGGTCTAATGGAAATTGTGGAGTTTGGTAGACATAACAGCATATATAAGGGTAACTGAAACATGACAGAATCTAGTGGAAAAAGGTACTTTATACAATGGACATGGGGGTACCATGAAGAAGCAGATGTAGACCCAGGAAAGGTGGTGGTACCCAGAAAGAGCTTGTAAGCATCTACAGAAAGCAATTCATGTCTGGGAGAAATGGCAGCACTCACTGGAGATGTTTGTACCCAACAGATACAATAGTCCCCAGCAAAGGAAAATTAGTTTAGAAGATGGAAAAAATGGTGGATTTTATATGGAAGATGAACAGTTTGTACATGAGAGCTCCCTGAGGACGTAGTTAGGTATGAGGAGGTAAGGGGAAAAAAATCAGTCAAAAAAAGGCTAGTGAAAAATCAGCTATACTGACCTTCAAGATAGCGGAGGAGTAAGACGTGGAGATCACCTTCCTCCCCACAGATACATTAAAAATACATCTACATGTGGAACAACTCCTATAGAACACTGACTGAACGCTGGCAGAAGACCTCAGACCTCCCAAGAGGCAAGAAAATCCCCACGTACCTGGGTAGGGCAAAAGAAAAAAGGAAAAACAGAGACGAAAAAATAGGGATGGGACCTGCACCTAGGGGAGGGAGCTATGAAGGAGGAAAAGTTTCCACACACTAGGAAGCCCCTTTACTGGCGGGGACGGTGGGTGGGTGGGGGTGCGGGGGCGGGGGTGAAGCTTCAGAGCCACGGAGGAGAGCGCAGCAGCAGGGGTACAGAGGGCAAAGCAGAGAGATTCCCGCACAGAGAATCGGTGCCGACCAGCACTCTCCAGCCTGAGAGGCTTGTCTGCTCACTTGTGGGGGTGGGTGGGGGCTGGGAGCTGAGGCTCGGGCTTCGGGCTTCGGTTGGAGCGCAGGGAGAGGACTGGGGTTGGCTGTGAGAAAACAGCCTGAAGGGGCTAGTGCGCCACAGCTAGCCTGGAAGGAGTCCGGGAAAAAGTCTGGAGCTGCTTAAGAGGCAAGATACTATTGTTTTGTGAGGAGAGGGGATTCCTTCCAGGTCTGCCCACAGAAGGCAGAGCATCGCCTAAACGAGCTCCAGAGACAGGTGCAAGCTGCGCCTATCAGCTCGGACCCCAGAGATGGGCATGAAACACTAACGCTGCTGCTGCAGCCACCAAGAATCCTGTGTGCAAGCCCAGGTCACTATCCACATGGCCCCTCACCCACCCCCACTGGGAGCCTGTGCAGCCCGACATTGCCAGGGTCCCGTGATCCAGGGACAACTTCTTCGGGAGAACACATGGCACACCGCAGGCTCTTGCAACGTCATGCCGGCCTCTGTCACCTCAGGCTTGCACAGCATTACAATTATAACTACCGTACCCCTCCCTCCCCCTGGTATGAGTGAGCCAGACCCCCCAGTAAGCCACTGCTTTAACCCTATCCTGTCTGGAAGGGAACAGAAGCCTGAGGGCAAGCTACATGCAGAGTTGGGGCCAAAACCAAAGCTGAACCCCAGGAGCTGTGCAAACGAAGAAGAGAAAGGGAAATCTCTCCCAGCAGCCTCAGGAGCAGCGGATTAAATCTCCACAATCAACTTGAGGTACCCTGCATCTGTGGAATACCTGAATAGACAACAAATCAACATAAAACTGAGGTGGTGGACTTTGGGAGCAACTGTAGACTTGGGGTTTGCTCTCTGTGACTGAACTGTTTCTGATTTTTAAGTTTATCTTAGTATAGTTTTTAGTGCTTTTTATAATTTGTTGATATGTTTATTCGTTTGGTTGCTCTCTTCTTTCATTTTTATTACTTTTTTATTTTAATAATATTTTCATATTTATTTTAATTATTTTATTTTTTTTAATTTTTAATTTTTTCTTCTCTCTTTTTCTCTCCCTTTTTATCTGAGCCATGTGGCTGACAGGGTCGTGGTGCTCCGGCCTGGTGTCAGGCCAGAACCTCCGAGGTGGGAGAGCAGAGTTCAGGACATTTGTCCAACAGAGACCTCCTGGCCCCAGATAATAGCAAACGGTGAAAGCTCTCTCAGAGATCCCCATCTCAATGCTAAGACCCAGCTCCACTCAATGACCACCAAGCTATGGTGCTGGACAGCCTATGCCAAACAACTAGCAAGACAGGAACACAAAGCCACCCATTAGCAGAGAGGCTGCCTAAAGTCATACCAAGTTCACAGGCACCCCAAAACACACCAACGTATGCAGGCCCACCCACCAGAAAAACAAGAGCCAGCCTTATTCATGAGAACACAGGCACCAGTCCCCTCCACCAGGAAGCCTACACAACCCACTGAACCAACTTTAGCCACTGGGGGCAGACACCAAAAACAAAGGGAACTACGAACCTGCAGCCTGCAAAAAGGAGACCCCCAAGCACAGTAAGTTAAGCAAAAGGGGAAGACAGAGAAATATGCAGCAGATGAAGGAGCAAGGTAAAAACGCACCAGACCAAACAAATGAAGAGGAAATAGGCTGTATACCTGACAAAGAATTCAGAGTAATGATAGTAAAGATGACCCAAAATCTTGGAAATAGAATGGAGAAAATACAAGAAACGTTTAACAAGGACGTAGAAGAACTAAAGAGCAAACAATGATGAACACAACAATAAATGAAATTAAAAATTCTCTAGAAGGAATCAATAGCTGAATAACTGAGGCAGAAGAACGGATAAGTGACCGGAAAGATAAAATAGTGGAAATAACTACCACAGAGCAGAATAAAGAAAAAAGAATGAAAAGAATTGAGGACAGTCTCAGAGACTACTGGGACAACATTAAATGCACCACCCATCAAATTTTAGGGGTACCAGAAGAAGAAGAGGAAAAGAAAGGGACTGAGAAAATATTTGAAGACATGATAGTTGAAAATTTCCCTAACATGGGAAAGCAAATAGTCAACCAACTCCAGGAAGCACAGAGAGTCCCATACAGGATAAATCCAAGGAGAAATATGCCAAGACACATATTAATCAAACTATCAAGAATTAAATACAAAGAAAAAATATTAAAAGCAGCAAGGGAAAAGCAACAGTTAACATACAAGGGAAACCCCATAAGGTTAACAACTGAGCTTTCAGCAGAAACTCTGTAAGACAGAAGTGACATATTTAAAGTGATGAAAGGGAAAACCCTACAACCAAGATTACTCTACACATCAAGGATCTCATTCAGATTCAATGAATCAATTAAAACCTTTACAGACAAGCAAACATTAAGAGAATTCAGCACTATCAAACCAACTTTACAACAAATGCTAAAGGAACTTCTCTAGGCAGGAAACACAAAGAAGGAAAAGACCTACAAAAACAAACCAAAAACAATTAAGAAAATTGTAAGAGGAACATATTGATAATTACCTTAAATGTAAATGGATTAAATGCTCCAACCAAAAGATATAGACTGGCTGAATGCATACAAAAACAAGACCCGTATATACGCTGTCTACAAGAGAACCACTTCAGACCTTGGACACATACAGACTGAAAGTGAGGCGATGGAAAAAGGTATTCCATGCAAATGCAAATCAAAAGAAAACTGGAGTAGCAATTCTCATATCAGACAAAATAGAATTTAAAATAAAGACTATTACAACAGACAAAGAATAACTACATAATGATTAAGGGATCGATCCAAGAAGAAGATATAACAATTGTAAATATTTATGCATCCAAAATAGGAGCACCTCAATACATAAGGCAAATGCTAACAGCCATAAAAGGGGAAATTGACAGTAACACAATCATAGTAGGGGACTTTAACACCTCACTTTCACCAATGGACAAATCATCCAAAATGAAAATAAATAAGGAAACAGAAGCTTTAAATGATACATTAAACAAGATGGACTTAATTGATATTTATAGGACATTCCATCCAAAAACAACAGAATACACTTTGTTCTCAAGTGCTCGTGGAACATTCTCCAGGATAGATCATATCTTGGGTCACAAATCAAGCCTTGGTAAATTTAAGAAAGTTGAAATCATATCAAGCATCTTTTCCAACTGCAACACTATGAGACTAGATATCAATTACAGGAAAAAACTGTAAAAATACAAATACATGGAGGCTAAACAATACACTACTTAATAACCAAGAGATCACTGAAGAAATCAAAGAGGAAATCAAAAAATACCTAGAAACAAATGACAATGAAAACACGACGACCCAAAACCTATGGTATGCGGCAAAAGTAGTTCTAAGAGGGAAGTTTATAGCAATACAAGTCTACCTCAAGAAACAAGAAACATCTCAAATAAATAATCTAACCTTACACCTAAAGCAATTAGAGCAAGAACAAAAAAACCCCAAAGTTAGCAGAAGGAAAGAAATCATAAAGATCAGATCAGAAATAAATGAAAAAGAAATGAAGGAATGATAACAAAGATCAATAAAACTAAAAGCTGGTTCTTTGAAAAGATAAACAAAATTGATAAACCACTAGCCAGACTCATCAAGAAAAAAAAGGGAGAAGACTGAAATCAACAGAATTAGAAATGAAAAAGAAGTAACAACTGACACCGCAGAAATACAAAGAATCATGAGAGATTACTACAAGCAACTATATGCCAATAAAATGGACAAATTCATAGAAAAGCACAACTTTCTGAGACTGTACCAGGAGGAAATAGAAAATATAAACAGACCAATCACAATCACTGAAATTGAAACTGTGGTTAAAAATCTTCCAACAAACAAAAGCCCAGGACCAAATGGCTTCACAGGTGAATTCTATCAAACATTTAGAGAAGAGTTATCACCTATCCTTCTCAAACTCTTCCAAAATATAGCAGAGGGAGGAACACTCCCAAACTCATTCTACGAGGCCACCATCACCCTGACACCAAAACTAGATGAAGATGTCCCTAAAAAAGAAAATTACAGACAAATATCACTGATGAACATAGATGCAGAAATACTCAGCAAACAGAATCCAACAGCATATTAAAAGGATCATAAAGCATGATCAAGTGGGGTTTATCCTAGTAATGCAAGGATTCGTCAATATATGCAAATCAATCAACGTGATACAACATATTAACAAATTGATATATAGAAACCATATGATAATCTTGATAGATGCAGAAAAAGCTTTCAACAAAATTCAACACCCACTTATGATAAAAGCGCTCCAGAAAGTAGGCATAGAGGGAACTTACCTCAACATAATAAAGACCATATATGACAAACCCACAGCAAACATCATTCTTAATGGTGAAAAAATGAAACCATTTCCTTTAAAATCAGGAACAAGACAAGGATGCCCACTTTCACCACTATTGTTTAACATAGTTTTGGAAGTTTTAGCTGCAGCAATCAGAGAAGAAAAGAAATAAAATGAATCCAAATTGTAAAAGAAGAAGTAAAAGTGTCACTGTTTGCAGATGACATGATACTATACCTAGAGAATCCTAAAGATGCTACCAGAAAACTACTAGAACTAATCAATGAATTTGATAAACTAGCAGGATACAAAAGTAATGCACAGAAATCCCTTGTATACCTATACACTAAAGATGAAAAATACAAAACAGAAATTAAGGAAACACTCCCATTTACCATTGCAGCAAAAAGAATTAAATACCTAGGAATAAAACTACCTAAGGAGACAAAAGACCTGTATGCAGAAATCTATAAGACAGTGTTGAAAGAAATTAAAGAAGATACAAACAGATGGAGAGTTATACCATGTTCTTGGATTGGAAGAATCAACATTGTGAAAATGACTTTACTACCCAAAGCAATCTACAGATTCAGTGCAATCGCTATCCAACTACCAATGGCATTTTTCACAGAACTAGAACAAAAAATTTCACAATTTGTATGGAAACACAAAAGACCCCAAGTAGCCAAAGCAATCTTGAGAAAGAAAAATGGAGCTGGAGGAATCAGGCTCCCTGACTTCAGACTATACTACAAAGCTACAGTAATCAAGACAGTATGGTACTGACACAAAAACAGAAATATAGATCAATGGAACAGGAAAGAAGGCCCAGAGATAAACCCACACACATATGGTCACCTTATCTTTGATAAAGGAGGCAGGAATGTACAGTGAAGAAAGGACAGCCTCTTCAATACGTGGTGCTGGGAAAACTGGACAGGTACATGTAAAAGTATGAGATTAGATCACTCCCTAACACCATATACAAAAATAAACACAGAATGGATTAAAGATCTAAATGTAAGTTCAGACACTATAAAACTCTTAGAGGGAAACATAGGAAGAACCCTCTTTGACATAAATGACAATAAGATCCTTTTTGACCCATCCCCTAGAGAAATGAAAATAAAAATAAACAAATGGGACCTAATGAAACATAAAAGCTTTTGCACAGCAAAGGAAACCATAAACAAGATGAAAAGACAACCCTCGGAATGGGAGAAAATATTTGCAAACGAAGCAACTGACAAAGGATTAATCTCTAAAACATACAAACAGCCCATGCAGCTCAATATCAAAAAAACAAACAACCCAACCCAAAAATGGGCAGAAAATCTAAATAGACATTTGTCCAAAGAAGATATACAGATTGCCAACAAACACATGAAAGGATGCTCAACATCACTAATCATTAGAGAAATACAAATCAAAACTACAATGAGGTATCTCCTCACACCGGTCAGAATGGCCATCATCAAAAAATCTAGAAACAATAAATGCTGGAGAGGGTGTGGAGAAAAGGGAACCCTCTTGCACTGTTGGTGGGAATGTAAATTGATAGAGCCCCTATGGAGAACAGTATGGAGGTTCTTTAAAAACTAAAAATAGAACTACCATATGACCCAGCTATCCCACTACTGGGCATATACCCTGAGAAAACCATAATTCAAAAACCGTCATGTACCACAATGTTCATTGCAGCACAATTTACAATAGCCAGCACATGGAAGCAACCTAAGTGTCCATCAACAGATGAATGGATAAAGAAGATGTGGCACATATATACAATGGAATACTACTCAGCCATAAAAAGCAACGAAATTGAGCTATTTGTAATGAGGTGGATGGACTTAGAGTCTGCCATACAGAGTGAAGTAAGTCAGAAAGGGAAAAACAAATACCGTATGCCTACACATAGATATGGCTTCTAAAAAAACAAAATGGTTCTGATGAACCTAGGGATAGGACAGGAATAAAGGTGCAGACATAGAGAATGGGCTTCAGGACATGGGGAAGGGGAAAGGTAAGCTGGGATGAAGTCAGAGAGTGCCATTGACATATATACAGTACCCAGTGTAAAATAGATAGCTAGTGGGAAGCAGCTATATAGCACAGGGAGATCAGCTCGGTGCTTTGTGACCACCTAGAGAGGTGGGATAGGAAGGGTGGGAGGGAGATGCAAGAGGACGGGTATATGGGGATATATGTATATGTATAGCTGAATCACTTTGTTATAAAGCAGAAACTAACACACCATTGTAAAGCAATTATACTCCAATAAAGATGTTATAAAAAAAAAGACTAAAGTCCTGTAAACTCAGTACAATCAATGATTTTTCCTATTTTTGCCAAGAAAAAAAATTAGTAAATTATGACTGTTTGCTACTATATGTCATAAATCACAAGAAGATAGCTACTACTGTTCTTTTCATTTTATAAATTTATTTATTTATTTTGGCTGTGTTGGGTCTTCGTTTCTGTGCGAGGGCTTTCTCTAGTTGTGGGAAGTGGGGTCCATCTTCATCACGGTGCACGGGCCTCTCACTGTCGTGGCCTCTCTTGCTGCGGAGCACAGGCTCCAGATGCGCAGGCTCAGTAGTTGTGGCTCACGGGTCCAGTTGCTCCGCGGCATGTGGGATCTTCCCAGACCATGGCTCGAACCCGTGTCCCCTGCATTGGCAGGCGGACTCTCAACCACTGTGCCACAAGGGAAGCCCCATTTTCCTTTTATTTTATAGATGAAGGCAATAGGGCACAGTCTGGTTAAGTAATTTGCCCAGGTGGTAAGTGGGAGAGCCAGTATTTGAGCCTCTTCACCCACCCCCTTCTCTTAATTTTAATTTATTGTTTCGATTTTTACTGCTGAGATTTTCAGATCTCATCTCTTTTTGCTTAATTGTTGAACCAATAGAAAATAAGTGTAAACCCCTGTAATGCTGTGACCCATGACAATGTGAATTTGGGCATGTCATGATTGTTGTTTGGATCTCTCCCTTGCCCAAAACTTGCTTTCAAACTAAGATAATCTAACGTTTGTGCTCCTCTTCAGAATGCTGTCAGATGTGTCTATTATCACTAATTCAAAGATGAAGAGGCTCTCAAGTAACTTGGCCAAGGTCACATTCCCAATAAGAAGTGAAACAGGATTTGGGGTTTTGAACATAGACTTGACTGAATTCAAAGCCCATGTTCTTTCCAACTTATACTATTTCTTTTGGTTCTTTGTGTATAATGGATTGCTGCTACTGTAAAACTATTTATTAATACTTTGGAAGGGCATGTGCCATATACTTTATAACTTATTTCTCATCCAGATGAAATTATTAACAAATTCTAATTATAACTTCCATTCATAATAAATTTTTTCTTCTTTTCTACTCAGTTCAGCATACACTGTTTAAAATCAAGTGGTCAATAAGTAATTGGAGAATTGGGAAATTATTTGGAATAAATATAATTTATCTTCATCAAAAAAAATCAGTTATAGTCATTTGTTGCTTTTTATTTAGGCCCTTGATAAATGTGAACATTTTAATTTGTAGTTACATGAAGACATTTCTCTATAGCAACATGACATCATCGGAAAATTTTGGTCTGAGAAACTATGTTTGAGACAATCTTGGGCAAGTCCCTTTAAGGCAATCAGAAACTAATTTTCCAATCTGTAAATTAGGGATAAGTAAAACTCCTTCCTCACAAGGTATTGTAAGAATTAACTGGAGAGATGTGAAAGTCATATGTAAACTCTAATGGGTTATAGGACTGTTAGATTTCACTCTGTAGAGTAATTTCAGAAATTCTTTCCTTTAAATGCTTCCCAAACACTTGGGGCTCAGACAACACTTCTTATCCCTTGCTCAGTGGAGCAGTGATGGTAATTAGAATCCTCATTCCCTTTATCAATACAGTTGGCTGTCTTGGCCTGCCTTGAGGCTAAGGTATCTTCAGTATTTTGATTTCTCCCAAGGGCACTCAAAGAGGATATACTTTATGGTCCTTAGAAAGGAATATATTACCTTATTGTCCAGACTGCCATAGGCAGAATTTTCTCCTGAGGGGACAATTCAACTCCCCCAATTTCAATGCCCAAGGGAGTCTAGACAACTTAGATTTATTAACAAACCTTTTGCTGTTGTTGAGAATATGAAAAAGATATTCATTTTTGTTACAGTCTTTATTTGGATTTTTTCAATATTTGTTTATTGGACTTCTGTGGGGATGGTGACCAGAGTGGTGTACAAGGAAAAGCACTAGAATAGAATTCATAAAGATGGGGAACTTAAGCCTGGTTCTTTCTCTTTCCATCTGTGTAATTTTGAGCAAGTATCTTTACCTCTTTGAGCCTTATACATCTTTTCAAGTAAATTATTTTCTGTTTCCAATAAGGAGCTCTAATGTGGGGAACAGATATAATTAAATGGGAAGATTACTGCCCAGTGAGTCAAGATATTAAATTTCTATTTGTTATATCTGGAGTTTGGGGCAAGAAATTTGTCCTTTCTGAATATGTTTTCTTCTCTGTTTAAGGAGGGAATACTCCCAATCATTTTTGAATACTTCTTAGCTCCTTCTATTTTAACCCTAATGTGAGCATCTGTGGTAGGCAGAATAATCATGTCCCAAAGATATTAAGGTCTTAATCCCTGCAACCTATGAATCTGTACCTTACATAGCAAAAGTAACTTTACAGATATGATTAAAGATTTTGAGATAGGGATATTTGGGATTAACTAGATGGATCAAATCTAATCCCATGAGTCCTTAAAATTGGAGCACCTTTTCCAGCTGAGTCAGGGTGAGAAGAAGAAGTCGTAACTATGGAAGAAAAGCACAGGCAAGGAAATATATCCTCATCTAGAAAATCCTATAGAAAGGAAGGTAACTCTGCTGACACCTTGATTTTAGCCCAGTGAGACCTGGGATATATTTCTAATCTATACAACTAGTAAGATAAAATTTTTTATTGTTTTATGCTACCAAATTTTCAGTAATTTGATAAGACAGCTATAGAAAATGAGTACAGCACACATATCACTTTTGGTTTTTTTTGCGGTACGCGGGCCTCTCACTGTTGTGGCCTCTCCCGTTGTGGAGCACAGGCTCCGGACGCGCAGGCTCAGCGGCCATGGCTCACGGGCCCAGCTGCTCCGCAGCATGTGGGATCTTCCCGGACCGGGGCACGAACCCGCGCCCCCTGCATCGGCAGGCGGACTCTCAACCACTGCACCACCAAGGAAGCCCGACATCACTTATTTTATTAGCATTTATTTGTCTCCAGTATGTACTGGTTACTGTAGAAGACACAATGAAGGGTCAGACACGGGTTTTCTCCCCGAGGATCTTGTAGTTAAACAGAAGAGTGCATCTTATGCATAACTGTGATTCAAGGGGGAAAAATTCAAGATAGTGAACGAAAGCCAGCTGGAAATACAGAGAAAGGGGGAAGTAAACCCTATCTGGGGAGGGTAGGAGAAAAGGTGATCAGGAAAACTTTCACTGAAATCATACTCTTAGAACTCAACTTTTAAGAGTGTATAGAATTTGAACATGCAAAGATGGGCCTACATTTTAAGCCCCAGGAATAGCACATGCAAAGATTCTGAGGCCAAAAATCATGGCCTGGGTATAAGAAATGGCGAAATAAGTATCATTTGGCTTTGTTTGAGCATGAGAAATTGAATGTTAAGCAGCCATTTTACATTATAATGACTGTGAGGCAGAATGAGAAATGTTTCCTATTATGCAATGTAAAAAAGCCAAATGTAAATTAGGTCTGCACATGAGCAAAAGCTGGAAGGAAATACCAACCACAACAAAATTTATAAATAGGAGATATTAGGGTGGAAGCATTCCAGTTAATTCTTTTTCTTTTTTTGATTATTATTATGTGTGCAATACTTGGAAATGCATGGAAGTAGTTTGTGGATGGTTATGTTTTGCAAATATGAGGGTTTGCAATGCATATACATAGCTTAAAGTACAAATAACTTGCATATTAAACTCGATGGTCATTGTGCATACTCTTTAACTTCTAGGAACCCTGCAAAACAAAGAGAGTCACAAATTCTCTTTTTATTTCTCGTAATTATTAGCATTTGACAGGAGGCATAAAGTACATGTGCAGGGTGTCCCTGCCCACAGCAAAAGACTCATTGCATAGGTACCCATCGGTTAGGAAGAGCTGATTTTTCAGCACAACACTGTGATGACAGAGCTTGGCTATCCGTAGATAAAATAAAATATGGGGTATTATTTAAATTAAAGTGATGAAATGCAAGGATTAAATAACATTTCATCTAAGCCAGCTTGTGCTCAAGGGACTCATTCATTAGCCAGTCTTGTGACAGAAAGTAAAATATATCCATCTATATGAAAAGCAATTCATTGCCCACCTCCCTGTCTTGCTAACCTTAGCATTCTCTCAAGGTAGCTGGAAGCAGAATTAGTTGCAATAGTACTTATAGGTCTATCCACGTCTATCTTATTGCCAGGATGAAATAGGTCTGTTTGCCACAAAAAAGGAAATGTTGCCAATTGGCATGACTTATTATAAAGCTGCATACTCATTTGATGCTTTTACTAAATTACTTTTTCCAGTCATCAGAATATATACCTGTGTATTTCTGTTTTCTACAATGCATAAGACTTCACAGATGCTGCAGTCAACCATCAAGCAGAATGACTTACTTGAATAAATGACTAAATCCTATGTCAAAATTAGAAGGGCACTTAGGAATCATTTATCAAACTACCTTACTTTATAAAGTGGGAAACTGAGGACCAGAAAGGGCAATACTTTCCTGAAATTTCATAGTAAAAGTTAGTGGTAATGTAAGAATGGAAATAAGTTTTCCTATTCCTCATTTAGTACTATTTCTAAACAACATACCACATTCTTTTTTTTTTTTTAACATACCACATTCTTGTTAGAAACACAGATTGGGTTCAAGGAAAACAATTATAGGCATGTCTTAGAATGTTTTAATGGGAAACCAAGTTTGATTTTGGGGAGAAAAATGAAACCAGATTTACCTCTCTTTGAGATGGGTAGTAATTAGCACGTTACTAGATGGTATAAAGAGGGAGAGTGATGTTAGGCTACTATTGCTCTGACCACGTGTGGTATCTTTATTTTTTCTTTTTGTGCCTAGAACAAAGCATGGCCCATGAAGATTACTCATTAATGTTTACTGAAATGATGCTCCTCTAAAATAGCAATAGATGGAACCAATCAACTGTCAATACTGAAATATCTATTGACTTCCTAACTACATTGAGCTCAGTCAAAGGCTCTGGAGGGCTACTACAGCATGACAGGTTTTTATCCTTCAGGAAATAGAAATCTAGTTGGAAGGAGAGGAATAGAATTTATAACACAGCAACAAATACCGCTGAAAAGAACTCACTTAATTGCAAGCTTATTTGGCATAGTCACTAAGAAAAGGAATCAGAGACAGGAATGATAGTAATGAGTGAAGAACTAGTAATAACTTCAATGAAAACATGAAAGTTGAACTCAGCCTCAAAGGACAGGGAGGCTCAGTGTAAGAGTTGACTAGGCAAGATAATGAATCTCCTGATTTTCTTAATACCATTTTTTTCTGGGTTTCTTTTTACATCATTGCCTGTTCTTTCCTTTCCTTCATGAGCACATTATTCTGGCTCCTTAAATGTTGGTTTTAACAGGATCTCATTCCTAGAAGTCCAGCAGATTTCTTTATGTCTTTAATTCGAGTTAGGAAACAAAACAGAAAGTTTTCTAACTTATCCATGGACTTTGGATTCTCATTTATTTAGTTAGTTAGTTAGTTAGTTTTACTTTAAACATGCTTCTGCAAAATTTCCACCATTATTTAAGATTTAATGGTGATTAAGATTTAAAGGTGATTTCCGAATCTATTTCTTGACTGCATACTTTATTTCTACACTATAGACCTATGGTTCTCAACTGGGAGCAGATGTGTCCTCCAGGGGACAATTGGCAAGGTCTAAAGACATTTTTGATGGGCAGGGGAGGAGTGTGCTATTGCCATCTAGTGGGTTTAGGCCAGGGGGTGCCGCCAAGCATCCTTCAAGGCACAGGTTACTTACTCCCCTTCCCCTCAACTCCCAACAAAGAATGATCCAGTCATTCTCCAGATTTTTAAAAGATTAAAAATCTTTTTTTGTTATCTTATTGTTGAGTTGTAAGAGTTCTTTGTGTATTTTGGTTAATAGTCCTTTATCAGAGTTGTGTCTTTTACAAATATTTTCCCCACACTGTGGTGTGTCTTCTCATTTCCTTGATATTATCTTTCACAGAGCAGAAGTTTTAACTTTAATGAGGTCCAGCTTATCAACTGTTTCTTTCATGGATTGTGCCTTTGGTGTTATATTTAAAAGTCATTGCTATACCCAAGGTCATCTAAGTTTTCTCCTATGTTATTTTCTAGGAATTTTATAGAATTTTTGTTTTCCATTTGTGTCTGGGATCCACTTTCAGTTAATTTTTGTGAAGGGTATAAAGTCTGTGTCTAGATTTACTTTTGGTTGTGGATGTCCTATTGTTTCAACACCATTTGTTGAAGAGACTATCTTTCTATTGCCTTTGTTCCTTTGTCAAAGATCAGTTGACTGTATTTATGTGGGTGTGTTTCTGAGCTTTCTATTCTATTCCATTGATCTATTTGTCTATTCTTTTACCAATACTGTTTATATTACTGCAGCTTTAAAGTAAGTCTTAAAGTTGGTTAGTGTCGTTCTAAAGTTGGTTAGTGTTGTTGTTCTTCTTCAATATTGTGTTGACTATTCTGGGTCTTTACCTCTTCATATAAACTTTAGAATCAGTTTGTCAATATCCATAAAATGATTTACTGGGACTTTGACTGGTATTGCATTAGCTCACAGATTAGTATGAGAATTTATTTTAAACTGGATAGGAGTTGAGCTGTTTAGTGTTGGTTTTTTTTGAGGGGGGGGTTGTGTTTTTTTGCGGTACGCGGGCCTCTCACTGTTGTGGCCTCTCCCGTTGCGGAGCACAGGCTCCGGACGCGCAGGCTCAGCGGCCATGGCTCATGGGCCCAGCCTCTCCGCGGCATGTGGGATCTTCCCGGACCGGGGCACGAACCCGTGTCCCCTGCATCGGCAGGCGGACTCTCAACCACTGCGCCACCAGGGAAGCCCTAGTGTTTGTTTTTGGTACCAATGGCTTCAAATGCCACTTGTGTCTTTGTATTTGTCTCCCCTCCTCACTTTGTGGTTTCCCCATGTAATATACTTCTCCTCAGAGGGAGTCTATTCATAGGCCTTTCTGCTCTAACCCGTGGTTATTATACTAGAGCCCTGTTGGTGTAGTGGTAAGGTATGGGGGTGGGGAGGGGAAGTGTTCTATAAAAATCCAATTTAGACTCAGTTTTTCAGTAGGCCTGTGTACCTGGCTGGGACCTAAAGTGATTTTTTTCAGTCACATAGTTTTTTTTCCTTGACCCCATTCCCTTTCCTGGTTGCAGTTGCCAATTATTCCCTTGAAGTGCTTTCCCTATTGACTATGATTTTTTTTTCCCTTAGGTTAGACAGGATTTCTGGAGGGGACTGGGGTGAAGACGAATTCCATTTCCCCAGCTTGGATATGGTGTCAGACCTGTGTTCAGGCAATATGATTTTTTCCCTGGAGTATAGGCCTTTGCTATGGAGAAAACTCTGGGTGTAGTTCACAATGGTGCTTCTTTGCCTCTCCCTGCCAGAGCCCATGATGAGATTTTTCTGGGATCCTCACAGTGAGAACCTGCTAGGGTTTCTGGAGGGAAAGCCCAGAAAAATGTGGAGCCCCCATGAGACTGCAGTCCCCAGGATTTCTTCACTCTTATCCTAGTCCATAGTCAGCCTCCAGTAATTCATCAAAATAATCATTTAAATGTTCCTCCCAGCTTAGGGTCCGGTGGTTTTGGCTCCAATTAAGTAGATCTTGGTTGCTGTATCTCTCTGGATTTGCCTATTTCTCCAGATTTTGGGTGTAGCAGTTTTCCCTATGATCTCAGTTATCTGGTAAATTCAAGAAAAGTCATTGATTTTATTTAGTTTGTCCAGTTTTTTTGTTGTTTTTGACAACTTCTAAGCACTTTATATGTGAGAGTTGATTCCAGAAGTTCTCTGTCATATATATTTTTTTGAACTTTTGAGCATGGACTAATAGAGTTACTGCTTGGCAGTGGGCATGGGCTTTGGGTCATACTGATGATTCAAGTTACCGATCCACTCATGCTTAATTTTTTCTCAGAGGGAAAACTGTATCTCAGTTTCCCCAAGTGAAAATGAGTTGCAGTACACTATCTTTAAGGACCCTGTGACTTAAATGTTAAATCTTAAGATTCAAAATTCTCCTTTTAGAATTCAAGGTCAAATGACAATCCACCATTTCTCTCTAGTGTCTGGTTGCAGGCAGAACGTTCAGGTCTACCTAGGCCCTGTTCTTGTCCCTCACTAGATGGCCTGAAACAACCTCCAGTCCATGTTCCAAGCTACGACTTTCTAACGTGTTGGAGTCAAACTATGCATTATGTTCTGTCGGAGCTGGAGGAAGCCTGAACATTCTTCCAGTCCACATTCCTTCGGGAGACTTAAGGACCCTCTCCTTTAGGGACACCAGTTGGAAAGTCAGTTGCTTTTTTCAATTTGTACCTGTTGTAAATGTTTTATGGCTTTACTATTACCACCATTACAAGCTATTATTTCTTGAGCTCTTGCTATGTGTATAAGCACATTACCTCCCATATTCTGCATATCAACTCTCTAAGCTAGATCAACATTTTTCCATTTTATTCATGTGCCAATTGTCATTTCAAGAGGATAACTGGCTAACCTTTCCACTGTTTGGATGTGGATGATTTGAATTCAGATCTGTGTTGCTACGTAGTGTGTGTGTTCAACTGTTTGCCATCTTCAACCATCTTTACCTTTTCATGTGATTTGCATTCACATTTCATAACTCTAAGGGTTTGTTGGGTGGACATGTCATCTTTTGTAACTAAACAGATAGAATGTTCTTCTTCTTCCAGATATTGCTTGCTAGCACTGAACTAAAATGTCAGAGATATGAGTGATGGCCCAGATGTTCTAAGTAGCTCTGTGACCTGAAGCAAGTCACATTTTTGTATTATACCACTTTCCAGATACTGTTCTAAGCACTTTGTACATATTAGATCATTTCCCTTCATCTCAACAAGTCTGTAAGACACATACTGTTAGTAATACAATTTTACAGTTGAGAAAACTGAGGTACAGAGAGGGTAAAGAACTTGCCCAAGGCACACAGCTTGTTAGTGTCATTGGGGGGATGTGAGCCTAGGTAGGATGGCTCCAGAGTGCAAATTTCTAATCACTATACCCTACTGCCTTTTTTTTGCACCAATTAATTACTCGCCAAACCTTTATTGAAAGCCTACTGCACTGACGTTGTGTCAGGTGCTGGAAACACAGTAAAAATTACTTCTAGCTCTGCCCCACTGGAGCTCATGGTCTTCCCCACCTGTGCTGCTACAAATGCATGCAGTACCACCGCTAGCATCAGAAGCAGCACGTGAGAACTTTCCAGAAATGCACAACCCCACCTCCACCCACCCCAAACCACTGCATGCACATGAAAATTTGAAAAGCTCAGATTTAGAACACTAAGACAGTAGAGGGTAGACTGTGGTCCTTTGTTGCTGCCTCTGGCCTTTGGTGTCTTCACCTGTAAAAGGAAGAGGTTATCCCTCCACCTTAATATTCCTTAATGGTATCCTCTAGGTCACACTGCAGACCGCTGCAGAGTGGCAGTGACCTGGGCGATGGATGCCAGCAGAACACTGCCCCGTGTGTGGGCTCCGGGTGCGTGATGGAGTGCGTGCCTTCTGCAACGGGGAGCAAACATTGATCCTGGGTTTCCATCTTTCTCGTTGTTTCTGTAGGCGGTTGAGGAGATTAGATTGTGCCCCGCAAGCTAGATATCACCTCTAGACAATTTATGTTGCTTTTATATTCATTTAGAGAACAGGAGGCCTAGCCCAGCTCCTGCTGGGTGAGGCAGTGACAGGAGAATTTGAAAGGGCTGTTTCATTAATTTTGGAGGGAATTTATTGCTAACAAAAGACAGCATTATTGATGGCGAGTAGACAGCGTTCGCCTCGCCGCCTCTCGGGAGATGCGCGGGAGAGCCGCCCCCGCTCCTGCCTGCAGTCTCCTGGGTCGCCAAGGGAAGCCCTTCCCCCGGGAGGAGGGAGTAGTTCTGGCGCCCGGCCAGCGGGGCGCAGGGCTTAAGTGGCAGAGCCTCCAGCTGGCTACACCGCTGCAGTCTCTGAACGGGAAGGACAATTAGAGGTCGCCCAGCTCCATCCGCGCCCTACACCTATGAGGTCTCAAACACCCAGAGAGGTCAAGTGATTTAGCCACATATCAAGTCAGAAATCAGGTGGAAATCAGGTACAGCTGCATAGCTTCATCTTTCTGCATCATTTTGTGAAATTAAAACTGCTTCCTAAATGACAGTGGCAGGATGTGTGTGGGCAGCTTCCTATGTGTTTCTTTGCACAGCACTGAACTTTCTCAAAGGATGATAATAACATTATACTTTTACAGACTTCATGTAAAATGGGATTTATCTCTCTCTCACACATCTCTTTGAAATGTGAGGAATGGAAAGGGCCTTTTGGGCATTTTAACAAGTTTTAGCCACTTGTGATGGGCCATGCTCTGAGATAGATTCTTTGCACGTCATCATCTTTGATGACAACAGCAATTTTGTGAGGTGAGAGTTATAATCCTTTTTTATAGAGGCTCGACACAGTTATGGAGCTTGTTCAAGTTCTCAGAGATGGTAAGTAGCAGAGATAGGAGTCTTCATTCAGCTGTATTTTTTTTTTTTAATCCATTTTATGAACCTTGTAAAGTTCGGTTCCAGGATGAAAGAATAAGCTTCTGTAAAAGGTTCCTAGTTGGGTTCTTGAAAGGGAAAGAATGGATCTTTCTGTTAGGAATAGAGTGAGAGTGGTGACTTCGATGAAACCAAGAGAAGAGACTAATGTTTGTGAAGTAGATGGGCTTTGCAAACATACAAGCAACCCTCAGTGATATCCTAACTCAGTCAGAGAATGAAGAGTATGGGGGATGGGAGGGAGAGACTTAGCTAATGAGCCCTTGACAGAGGTAACTGCTTTAGGTCCAACTTTCTTTTACCAGAACGGAAACTGTCAATGTGGACTAGAAAAGGGCTGACAGTAGAATTATGGTCTAATCTTTCCTTATGTACAACTCACGTTCTAACTTTTAAGACTGTGCCAATTGGATCATTTAGAATGTGAGCAATTTGCCCACTCTGTGACCTTAAGATTCCTAAGACACTGCATCTGGAAGGAAGCTTAGACCTCCCTAGACCACCAAATTCAAATCTCTGATTTGGAAGATGGATGGGGACAGAGCCCAGAGAAGGAAGGAAATATTGCAAAAGCTAGTGGCAGAACCGAAGCTCAGATTCATGTTGCCCAATAGCCACTGTAGAGTTCTCTTTAGCACCCCAAATGGCTTCCTTTTCATTATTTATATATGTGTTTACACAGATTTATAATGTATAAACAGTGTGTACATACATCATATACGTGTATGTGTCCACACACTTATTTCCCCCTGCCCAATTATTCTACAAACTAAGGGGACTAATGGTCTACCTTGAACGGGATGAAAACTCAGTTATGCACATACTCTATAAATGCCTGACTATAGGAACTTTAATAGAAAAGTTAAAATGATTGTAGTAAATAGAGCTGTGCTTAAAGTACAGCTGTGCCTGTTCTTTCTGCTTAAGGATTTTACCCAGGCAGATTTTGAAGTTGGAGATAATTACATTTTGGAAGTTGAAGGTCAGAGAACAGGAGTGGAGAGATATCAGTCCTCAGAAATTCTAAGTGTTTTAGGAAAAGCAGTCTGGTTAGAATTGAACATTATAACAAGGAAATTAAGGGAAAAAAAGAATTGAACATTATTTTAAAACAATAACTAAATTGCCATAAGGTTATTTCGTGAGAAAACAACTGGATAATCTGCTATAGTAATGGGGTGGGGGAGCATGTCACTGGGAGTCAGAAGACGGGTTGTGTTTCTGTAATTGGCTTGCTCAAGGCACATGCCTCATGAGGGCCTCTTGTACCTATCTGTAAAATGAGGAAGTTGGTATAGATAATTTTAAGGGCCAACATCAGTAACTGACTACTTCTGTAGTAGTTCTTTCAAGCTAAATTTTTTTCAATGTGCGTTTATTCATTTTGTCCTTATTTAGTAACTATTTATTGACCATCTATGAGTGGTGGATGTTATGCTAGGTCAGGGGAACACTGTAGTGGAAAGGACATACAGTTCCTCAGGAACTCAAAATCTTGTCTGGATATTCTTAATTGTTGAGCCTTTAAGTGTTCCCTTTGTTCTGGACATTAACAGAATGTCTTCTTATCCAAAGTCAGACACTAGATAATATTTTACCCTGAGGAATTCAAAAGATTGAGCAATATAAGAATATAAGAACAGTAAATACAGGGCCAAGATATTACATGGAAAAATATGATAGAAGAAGAAAATAAACTGAGTAAATGGGGGTAAGGAGATTCAACAGAGTCAAGTGGTAAAATGAGATGGTATAGAGTCAGTGAAGTGTTCCTCAAAAAGTGGTCCATAGATCAATTACCTTAGAATTACTGTGGGTTGGTTGAAATGCAGGTCATAGGGTTCCAACTTCAGTTCCCTGGAATCAGCACCTGGGAATAGGGTTAGATATCTGGTTGTTAAAAATTAACAAATACTCGAAATGTTTCTTATGTACACTAATGTCTGAAAAACACTAGACTAAGTAATTGTACACATTGCAAATAATTAGAAAAATAAATGACATTTTACAAAATTTAATGAGTAAAGCATTGGTGAGTCTTATTCCTAAAATTCAGGAAACCAACTTCATAGCAAGCAACATAACATCCATAAATTTTCTACTTTTAAATTGTAGAACAAGTATCAGTTGGAATACTGGAAAAGAGACACAATTTATGCTGACCGGATTTATTCCCTGTGATGTGGAACTATTAGAAATGAATTCCTTGCTCTCTATTTTTTCCATTCATTTTAAAACTGAGTGTCCTTGGGCTTCCCTGGTGGCTCTGTGGTTGAGAGTCCGCCTGCCGATGTAGGGGACACGGGTTCGTGCCCCGGTCCGGGAAGATCCTGCATGGCACGGAGCGGCTGGGCCCGTGAGCCATGGCCACTGAGCCTGCGCGTCCGGAGCCTGTGCTCCGCAATGGGAGAGGCCACAACAGTGAGAGGCCCGCGTACCGCAAACAAAACAAAACAAAACAAAACAAACAAACAAAAAAACTGAGTGTCCTTGTACTTATGGAGGAACAAGGGATGAGGTTAAAAGAAGGGAATACTGGAGGGAGGGAGGGAAGAAAAAGAAGGGAATACTGAGAGACAGAAAAGGAAGATGACAAATGTTTTGCCTAAATATAAACTCATGTTTGCTTAAGGACAACACATGGAGTTTTAGTCCATATGATTCCAATGATTGATATCAAAATGATTTAATTGTGCTTAGAGAAAAATATTGAAAATGAGTGGAAAATTTTTCCAAATTGAGTTGCCTGTAAACATGCATATATATTGTGAAAGAACAAATAGACAACTAAAAATAAACTAATTTTTAGAACAATTTCCTTTTAGGAGCTTTGCAAGGCTTGCTTTTTGCTTGCTACTTTGACAAGTCAGTTCCTTATTTTTTCACGAGGTGGTGCTATAAATGTGACTTTCCTTTACTGACATAAAAGATGCCTTTGGTACAGTTTGGAGTAATTGCATGTTTAGCCCTCAAACCCTCTGTTTTATGATTACTTGCCAGTTAACAGTAAAGCGTTTGTCAGTGACTTTATTATCACTTGTTACTGGCAATGAAAGAATGTACAGGAAATGATATGGAGAAAAATATAACATCTACTTTGCTCTCAAGGCAGGGAGGAAATCCTTACTCTAGTTGCCTGTGTATCCCAAAGTGACAAATCTCTAGTTAGAATTCCCAAAAACACAAAAGTGTGGCAAAAACATGAGAAGAGAAAATTCTCACTGTGTTTAATTCATCAAGACGAAGGTCAGTTTCTTCTTTTTTGTTTTTCTTTTTATAATTAGGAATTAGGCTAATATTACATTAGATTTATAAAAATCTAGATTAATGTGGTGTTTTGGGAATTTGTGTTTTGATGACTAAATTGTGAATAATATACCGTTATTTATATTATTTTGTTCATGAATGTGTATATATTTGATTACTTAATTTAATTATCTGACACACATTTCAAGTAGTCCTCTCAGAAAATGTGTATTCTATTTATTTGAATTGTCCATGGGAAAAACATTTGCTATTATTTGCAATTTAAAATATAGTGAAATCTACAAAGAAGTCAAAATTCATGGGATTTATTGCATTAACATGCTTTCTTCTCCCACTCTCTAAATTGTTATTTTTGTTTCTATTTCTCTTTCTTTCTACCTAATCTTGGGAAATTTCATTAATATTGAGAATCTTTTCTTTTTGTTACGGTATAAAGAATGCAGAACTAACCATTTTCATTCCACTTTTGTGCTAAGATTCATAGAGTCCTCATACATCTATACCCAAGTGGTTTTGTGTTTATTAGTACAGAACTTGACTTCAGAAACGAGTATAAATAAAACAATAAAAACAGACTGTTTAGAACTGGAAGAGGACTTAGAAATCATCTAGTTGATTACTCTTTATGATATAATAAATATATATATGTGTGTGTATATATTAAATATATATATGTGTGTGTGTGTGTATATATATATATTTTTTTTTTTTTGACTTTGTCCCTGGTTCTGGCACAGAGCTCCTAAAACCTCAGGAATTTTCTGAGGAATTGGAATGTCCTGTTTTTCATAAGGAGCCACTTTGACCACACCTGAGTTTTTGCTAATGAGGTGACTCTTCCAGGGCTCCTAGGTAGCTTTAGAATGGGACTTGGTGCCAGAAGGAAAACAATCCACCTGATTAGAGGGTTAGAACTTTTAGCCCCACCCCCTTCCCAACCTCCTGGAGGAGAGAGGGGCTGAAGATTGAGTTTAATCATCAATGGTCAATGATTTAATCAATCATGTCTGTGTAATGAAACTTTGATAAAAACTCTGAAACAACGGGCTTCCCTGGTGGCGCAATGGTTGAGAGTCCGGCTGCCGATGCAGGGGACACGGGTTCGTGTCCCGGTCCGGGAGGATCCCACATGCCGCGGAGCGGCTGGGCCCGTGAGCCATGGCCGCTGAGCCTGCGCGTCCGGAGCCTGTGCTCCGCAACGGGAGAGGCCACAACAGTGAGGGGCCCGCGTACCGCAAAAACAAACAAAAAAAACTCTCTGAAACAAGGCTAAGGGGACTTCCAGGAGAACACACTGATGTACTGGAAGGGTGGTGTACCCGGAAAGGGCTTGGAAACTCTGCATACTCCCACTCCTCCAATATCTCGCCCTGTGCATTTCTTCCATTTGGCTCTTCCTGAGTTGTAATAAAACTTCAAGTATAGTACTTTCCTGAGTTTTGTGAGTCATTCTAGCAAATTTTTGAAACTGATGGGTGTATTGTGGGAACCCCTCTGAATTTATAGTTAGCTGAGCTGAAGTGAATATAACCTGGGGACCCCATCTGTGACTGGTATCTGAAGTGGAGGCGGTCTAGTGGGACTGCCTTAACTGCGGGGTCAGCACTAAGGGAAGCAGCGCTGCTTCCATTCTGATGCAGGCAGATGACAGCTTTCACCTGAGCCATCATCCTTTCATTCTTCTTTCTCCTCTTACTCTCCTCTTACACTGTCCATTCTCCTCACAGATGTTGGAATCATCCTTTAAAACGCAAATTAGACCGTGCCAGTCCTCTATTTAAAATCCTCCAAAGCCTTCCCATTACTGAACTTAGAATCAAATCCAACCCCCCTTCTAGGACCCACAATACCCTATAATACCTGACCTCTATTATTGAAACTTTCCATATTAGCATTTTCTACTCTATTCACTGTGTTCCAGCCACATTGGCTTTCTTTGCACATGTCAAGTATAACAAGCTTATTCCAACTAATTTCCATCTTAGGGCCTCTCTGCCAGAAATATTCTGGACCATTTACTTGGAATGCTCTGGGTTTATAATTTTTGCCCAATTGTGTTCACTCTCTCACTTGCTCTCTCATCTATTTATTTTTATTATTCAGGTCACAACTCAAATATCCCCTTTTCAGAGAATTCTTCCCCAATGACCTCAATTACAATACTCTCCAAACCTGTTATCACACCACTTTATTTCTGTAAATCCTCTTAACATACTCTAAAGTTATCTGTTTTATTCATCCCTCTCCTCTCTGCACCACACCCACTGGTTCCTGCTTCCTCTATTAAAATATAAGCTCCATGAGAACTGAAGACAATGCATCTTTATGACAATGGTATCCCCAGGGTTTAAAGTATTGCCTGGCACATAGTAAGCACTTGATGTTTACTCTATAAATACACACATTTTCCTAGGAGGGCTGGGTGAAAGTTTCAATTAGGAGGTGACATTTTGAAGAATGAAGCCCCAGCCTGGGAGGCTTCCAAGGAGAGAAAGCTCTGTTTGTATTTTGAATCTAAAATTACATATACTTAGGGAATTATTTATCCAATCCCCAAATCTGGGACAGAGATCTCTTTTTCTGGTAAATATGCTACATAAATATAAAATACATTTTCCATTTAGGTTTCTCATTGCCTTTCTTTCTTCTGCTTGAGATGTAAACTAAACTGTCTATTCAAATAGGACATCAACTAAATTTTTCAAGGAGTTTGCTGCTGATTTCACAAATAAGACTGTTTTGCCGAGGAGTGAGACTGGATGCTCTACTCTACCTGGCTTGCCTTCTCCCAGCTTCCTGACTCCCCTTCTTCCTTTCATTTCTCTCTTTCCTCCTTACCTATGCTCAGTCTGGACAGCGACACCTAGAGGCTATCACTGCTGGAAGCTTTCTGGGAAGATGCCTTTGTTGCTGTTATTGAAGAAGCCCACACACTGCAATTGTACCTGCCAGGTCACCTAATTTAAAGCTAAACAGAGGGTAGAAGCTATTATTCAGGCAATTCAAGTGAATTAAAGTGCTTTATTGCCAGACAGTTTTGCTTCTTTCACTGCTTTGTTCTGGCTATGGGGGCAGTTTGAACTGAGCTTCTGAGAAAGCCCAAGGTACTTTTGTGCAACTACCAGCTGTTCTTCCATTTTCTCTCTTATGCCATCTGTGACTTGGTAAAAAAAAGTGTCCCTAGGTGTATGGTGGGGTGCGAGTGAGGGTAACGTGAACATAGTTATTGTACCAAGCTGGCCTGTATTTCTGACCTTGCATTAATGAACTCAGGCAGTTTTATTACTGTAGAAAAGCACTGTAGTGTTCACACCTAAGCATTTTGGTATGAGTACACTGGGGCCATCTTTTCAACGTTTTACAGAGAGTGCTTTATGTTACTTTAATTTATTTCAGGCAACACTTATTGGGACTTTGGTACTTATTATTAAGACCCCATGCTATGAGGGATGTAGAGATGAGTAATTTAATCTAGAAGGGAGATGCAGGTGTGTGTGTGTGTGTGTGTGTGTGTGTGTGTGTGTGTGTGTGTGTGTGTATTACATAAAATAATAACAGTGTTTGAAGTAACCTCCTATGAGGAATTTAAAGGAGGTTAAGATGTCAATATGGTGGTGTTTACAAAACAAAAATCAGCTTCAAGAGAGCAGGTTCATTTGAGGTGGGTCTTGAATGATCAACTGAAGTTAAATAGGCCAACCCTGGGTTAAGAAAGTCATTTTAGCTTTAAGGTAATGGTCTAAAGATGAGAAACTGGTGCATGTTCAGAAAATTAAATAGCGCAATTTGACTGGAATGTATGGTATCAGTTCAGGGTAATGTGAAATGAGATTGGAAAGATAGAAATGAGACTTCTTATTGTGGAGTTCTTTAAAATGACAAGGAAATGACTATCTTATAGGTAATGGGGAATCCAAGAGCTTTTGAGTCAGTAGTTGACAGGTTTGGAGGTAATTCTAAATAGATTTAGTAAACCGTGTAGGCTACCCTAGAAATGGAGTGGCCAGAACAAAGACAGTGAACCATATGGGGTGTTTTACTTGCATGGTACTTTAGCGCTGGATTAGGCATGTGAAGGGGAGGGGGTCACGTGGACCCATCATCATTGGGAGGCCATATATCCAGGTTGCTCAATTTATGGTATTTAGAAGGCGGGGGGGATGCTATCATCTGCAGAAATGGAGAAATCATGAGAAGGTGTTAATATGAGGGTAAAAAGGTAGGTCCACAAAAAACAAAGACCCCTGGTCACTTAATGGTGTCCAATCCTGTCTTGAGACACTCTCTGCTGAGTGAGTAATTTAGATAGACCTTGACCAGTTTTTAGGATATGTTCTTATGTCCCAAGTTGCAGAATTAGTTCATACTGTAACTCATATGGTAAATATAGTGAGAAAACTTCTTGGCTTGTGGTGTAGTTCGTTGTCTGCTCTACCCTTTAGACAGGTCTCAGTATTAATAAAGCTGGTATGGACAAAGCATGTTGCCTGCCACATAAGTAAACAAAGAATGTTGCCACCATCAAGCTATCAGCCACTGCAGCCACCCCCAACTGTGTACCCTGAGGGGATTCAGTAAGGAGGTAAAACCGGATACTGACCCTAGATAGTTATTATCAGATAAGGTAATTATCAAAGGAATGATTTCAATGAGCCCAGACTTTTGTATCTTCCCATAGAAAGGCACTAAATTCACTAACTAGAGATGGCTGGTTAACGGTAATCTTCTGATGGTCCAACTACCTGGGTTTTTTTCATTTGTTTGTTTCAAAGACTCCTATACATCCCAGCTCCTCCCTCACCTCTTTGGAGCAGTCCCTCAGAGCCATCTGAGAGGCTGTCTCCCGGGCTTAAGTCCTCAAAAAGTCTACCAAATGAAACACAATTCTCAACTTTTAGGTTGTGCTTTTTTTTTTTTTTTTTTTCAATTGACACTGGGTATAATAAAAAGACCATAGGCTTTAAAGACATGAACCTGAGTTTGAAGCTTGGATCTGCTACTCAGTTATGGTATGACCATGAGAAAATTAAAGGAAATATGTGTATGAGCCAAAGCTTTTAAGAGGAGTTCACTACATATGAAGTCTTCTCCCATTTACTTCACAACATATTTGGCAATCCTCAGTTATAAGTACCATACAATTTCAGTAGAATATTTTATTTTAGCCAGGCTCATATGCATGTGGATTGGTTTTTTTTTTCTGAATTCTGTCTCAAGAAGATATGTTCTTGAAATGCCAAGATGATATTGCCATAAGATTATCTTCCTTAGAGCAGCCTTATAGCTGATAATTAGTTCCACCAAAAGGCAGCCATGTTAGAAAGCATTGCCTCATCCATGCACCTAAAATAAATCAAAGTTAATCAGGCTGATGGTTTTGCAGAACATTGACCAAAATGCCAAAAGACTTCATCATAGTCCCTGTCAGAATTTGAAAAGAGTACGTGGGTTGGAAGGTCCGGAATGTGGTGCAAAGCTATCACTGAATTATAGTTTGCTTCTGCCATTTATGGACACCAGGTTCATTACTTAAGGAAGAAACTGATGTGTGGAGTCTGCTGGGTAGATAGGTGCTTGTTTATATGAGTATTATCCAAGTACCTGGGGCTGATTTGTTAATAAAAGAATAGTTTTATGAGAGACCTGAGAGTTTTGTATAATACTTAGAGCTTTATCACATGAGTGCCACAATTTAAGACTCATAGTAAGATTTACGTCTAACAAATTATGGCTTGACTGAATGAAGATTCATATTTTGTCAAAGAGACTAAGCATAACCATTTCTGGTTTGGCTGTAAAAGAAAGTTTTATATTTAGTAGAAGAAGGACTAATAGACTTCTAAGGACCTTTTCATGAGTTGCTTGAAGAAATTGGGTAAGTCACAAGACTTTAACAACAGGAAAGGGCCAGTCCCTGTATCATCTTAATCTGTCTGTGCTTAAACTTACCTTTAAACTTTAACTTGAAAATTTGTTTAGGTGTTAGGTTTTAACAACTTCAGGAGATAGGCAATGAAATTACCCACTGTTAGGTTAATAAACACCAATACATCTATTTAAGTTAATCAATACACACTTACTTAACATTCTCCTGTCTCATTAAATATAAAGTAAATGCGTAGTTGGGAAGCTAAACTGAAAACATTTTCCAGCATTTATACAAAGCATGAATACAAAATATGTTAATGGCAGCTGGAGGCAGAGCAACTTCAATACTGTGATGCTGAGCAAAAAGCATGTTGCTATGTTGGTGAGCAAAAACCAGAGTGAAAGACAATTAAACATCTCTAGTAAATGCACATTTTGTTAGTCTGTGAAAAAAAATCAAAGCCACTGTCATGGCAACGATGGACTTTTTCCATCTATAATTACTACATGCAAATTTAGTAACTGATTTCATTTCACCTATTTCTGGGGCTATAGTTCAGTGTATTTCTGCCTGGTTAGTTCAAAGATGGTTAATGTAGGTTAAATTGAAGTTAATTGAAGATGCCATACAGAGAACTGAACTGTAGCTAAAAAACATGCTACAACTAAAAAAAATATGATGGTTAATGTTCAGAAAAGGAAAGAGCAATCAACACATTTACTCCATTTATTTCTAAAGCTTGGAATTTAAGTGCAAGGTTTTGTGTTGGATATGGAAGTTAGTGACCATAAATAAGTGCCGTCTGTTGGAAACTTATTAGGGTTCTAATTCCATACTAGGGACCCAGTGTCTGCCAAACAGTCAAGTATTGATTTCTCTAACACATACAAGGATTTTTTTAAAATAAAGAAACAATTTTGGAATGTTCTCCATTGCTTGATCTATAAGACTTAACTAGTGTATAGTCCCTGTGTTATCGCTACTATGATTCTCCTTTCTTCTCTCCTGGTCTTCCAGGATTCCCAGAGGAGTAGGGGGAAATACTGATAGAAGGGGCTATTTCCTGCTTTCCTCATAGACATGACCATAAGTTTATAGAAATACATTTATTTCCTCAAAAATTTTGAGAATTCTTGATATAAAGAATTGAAGAATACAAAGGATTAGGTTTATTATTGTCCTTCCAAGTTGAACATATTGTTTAGTAAGTTTTAAAAATGTGCTGGGGTAACAGTTAAGAAGCAGTGTAATTTTTATATTAAAGGGATATAATTTCATTTGGAGTTCTTATCATTTTAAGAATATTGTAGTGATGAATAATCCAGAGAGTCATCAAGAGTTAATAGAATCTCTGAGATTAAAATAAATCCCCCAATCTAGCTTTAGTGTTATAAATATTACAAGCATTCTGCATTTTAGATCAACTGGAATTGTCAGGTTATAATGACCATACCAGTTTCAATGATGAGATGACATGCCCTTGGTCTTATGGCATGAAAGGATTGTTGCTCATCTATTTTCTAAATTCAAGTTAAGACCTGAATATCAAAAGGAAAACCAAACAAACAATCATGATAGAATAGTAGTATAGTTTAGAGATTGGGCTTTTCTTCTGAGGGTACAGTCATGTCATTGCAATTTTATTTTTCTATATATAGAATTACTGTGGATGTAGATATTGACTTATGTGAATAATTTAAGGAGTAATAGATAAGAAATGGCTGTAATTTGCAACATTAGAATAATCTTTCTTCTTTTTTTCCCTCCTTCATTCCACTTTAGAAGTCGTTTGAAAGTAGAAAGGAAGATGAACCAACACTAGCAAAGTGACTACTATGAAAGTTAAGATAGGCAACTTGGGGAAAAAAAAGTATTTTGTCAATAAGTTAGGAAATTGATTTTATCTGAAGTAGAAAATTTTTATAACAGGAAACTCAGTCAAGACTAATTTTTTAGCATGAACCTCTCTGAAAGGAAGAGTGACTGCATACAGATCAAAAGCAGCTATGTAAGGGATATAATCGAAATCTCCAAATCACTTATGTAGAAGTGTGAACACCTGAGTTTTTGTTCCTGTTCTCTTCAAGTTGTGTTATGTGACCTTGAGTAAAGTTCCTTTACACTTCTGATTCTGCCATGAAATGACTTGGTTGGAAAGGAAGATCTCAAGATTACTTAAATCTATATGTTGCTATAGCATAGCCATAGAGTCTGGAAACACAGACTGTTTTTAAATTGTCTTTGTTTTCCTTCCTTTCATTTTATGGGAATTCATTTGTATTTTATTTTACAAAAGTCTCAGTCTTTGATTCATGAGAAACTAAAAACTGGTGACTCCACTATAGACCCACTGAGAAGCACTCTTCTAGATGATAACAAGGAACTAAAGTCATTTTAAGTTCATGTACATTGACGCAGAAGTCATTTCCTCTTATTAAAGTCTTTTAGTCTTCCCAGAGCCTGGAATATCATATGGCACTAGCCACGTTTGGCTTCTGTCATTTCGTCTTTGGTGTACTCACCTACCCTTCTTACTGGACTCCAAGTTCCTCAAGCGCGGGATTATCTCTGAATGTCCCTCTTTTCCTAGTATGTATTTAATAATGAAAGATAACTAATTTGGTGCAGGAACCTCTTCTTGTTGATTTATTAGATATCCCCCTTACCTAGAAAAGAGAGGGGTAATAAAGAGTGGGCATATATAGTGGTAGACTACTGGGCAAAGACAATGAGTCATTTAAATTCCCTCATGGAGGGAAGGCAGCACACTTTCATATCCACTTAGCAGATGCTCAGTTGCTCTCCTTTGTACTTGACTTTGATGAGACTTACATGGTGTCTAAATTTCAACTTCCAATGACTCGTTTATTTAACTTCTAAGGTAGGGAGGAGGTATCACTCCCATCACAGAAATGTTTTGAGGATCAGCTTTTATAGTGTAAGACTCTAAAATATTTTGCATGGAAATACTGTTGTTTTAAATATCGTACTGCTATTGTTTATTCAGCAGGTCAATACTTTTCTCCTCATTTTATGGATAGAGGAGCAGAGATGATGGCTGGGAAGGAAATGGAATAGACAATACTGCAGATAAAGAAGCTGAGAAGGCCCAGAGACATCAAGTAACTTGCCTGAGGTCACACACACAATTAATAATAGAACTGACACTAACAGTGAGGTGTCCTCATCCCTGTTTTAATGTTCGTTGATCTATACGACCCTATTCCCCTGAAGCAGTTTCAAGCTTCTATTAGTGTGCTATGTTTAGTGCTTACATTGCCCTTTTCTTAGAAATAAGTCAGTAAGGAGGATTAAAGACATGATTTGATCAGTTATCAAAACTGGAGAGGTTTGTTTTGGATACAAGGGCTAAAGGTCACCATAGGGAAGACAATTACCAAGCCATGCTGTGGATAAGTAGAATCACTGTGGAAGATACGTCTTTTAAAAATAATCATAATCTGTTAACAAAGTGCTTACGTTATGTCAGCATTATTTCAATTGCTTTATCTATTTCAATTTTTTGAATCCTCACTATAATCTTATGGTAATTGCTATTATTATCATCATTCCTACTTTGCAAATGAGAAAACTCTGGCCACGGAGGATAAGTTACTTGCTTAAGGTCACACATCTGGTAAGAGCTTAAACTAGGATTTGAACCACATGGTCTGGCTCCACTGCTGGCTCCAGGGTACACTGCTCCTCTCCACTCTACCCTGCTATCTCTCAAAAGAGCTGTTTTATCTTTTGATGGAGAACTTTTTTTTTTTTTTTGCGGTACGCGGGCCTCTCACTGCTGTGGCCTCACCCGTGGCGGAGCACGGGCTCCTGACGCACAGGCTCAGCGGCCATGGCTCACGGGCCCAGCCGCTCCGCGGCATGTGGGATCTTCCTGGACCGGGGCACGAACCCACGTCCCCTGCATTGGCAGGCGGACTCTCAACCACTGCGCCACCAGGGAAGCCCGCTGGAGAACTTTGAAAAAATAAAAAAATATACGAAAAACAAAGTTCATCCTCAGTCCTATCACCCAGAGATAATCACTGTTAACAATACTGAGTTGCACTGTTGTTCAATAGCAAATCAAATTGCTTGAAGAGATCCTGCTATGCATTTCAGCAGCTCTATAATTCAGTGTTTAAAGTTCCTTCCATTGAATGTTACCATACATTCAGGGATGGGGTTGCCTCCGAATATCTGGGGCCTGTAAAATAAAGGGCTGCTATTTGAAGGCTCACTTCCTATTACCTAGCACAACACTAGTGCATGTCTTGCTCCTTTGGCCTGCTGATAATATATAGATTGAAATGGGCATTCTTAAATGAAGCGCTTACCACTAGACAGATGGAAGCTTCCTGTGTATCTGGCCTACCTCCAACCATTGCTTAGGATAGAGTCAGGTGGGAGTTAGTACATCAGAACTGGTGACACTGCCTAAATTAATGTCTCATACTTACAATCATAAAGTTCTGTAGAATTCCTGATGAGAGTGGCTTTCTATTATGTAAGCAGTGATTCCATTGCTGCCAGTAACATGACAGTAGTGGGAGTAAATCCAAAAGAAGATTTCTATTTAAAAAACAGACCACCTTTTCCAGTAACATGATGAGTAGCTTTAAACACTTTGGGTTCACTCTTCTGACTTAGATCAATAAGGGAACTGTTAAGAATCAAAGAAGCGCAGGATAGCATCAGTTCTTAGCTGTGCAGTGAATGGCAATTTCCTGGGATCTGACTTGAGTGTCTGAGTGCTAAACGTGGGTTCATTGTTTATATTCAGTGGCATTGTGTCACTAAGGAGGAAGTTTTAGAACATACAAATGAGAAGAATTTATTGTGTTCTTTAATTTTCTTTTTGTGCCTTAGAAAATCACTTAATGAAAACGTATGAATTCTCTTAAGCAAGTACAAAGGGTAAAGGAAGTGCTGGTTTCAAAATGCCAAAATCATTTGGCATCCTAGAAAATGCATGTGGCTTAAACATTACAAATCAATTTTCTTTGCTACTCTTGTGATATTTCACGCATTGCCTTTTACTGGTTTATTATACAATCTGTGTTCAAGGAGATATTTAATTTTAAGAAATAAATTGTGTGTGTGTGTGTGTGTGTGTGTGTGTGTGTGTGTCTATGTGTGTAGAGCCCTAGTACAATTCTTTTCACTTTAGCTTCCAGTGAATTTCTAAATAATCTTGGGGATAAAACTTTTTGTTTTTTAATTATTTGCAGATACGCAAAATTTCTGACATTTATTCTCTAATTAAATCATGATTCTTACAGCCAAGTGAGTTACAATCATTATGACTTATATAATAAAGAAGGAAAATCAAATAAATTAACCACAAATTTAATAAAGCATTTCTAAATGGCAATTCTGGCAAGATAAAAATGCAAAAACATTCCATTTAGTTTAAAATGTTTTTGGAGGGGGCTAGAGCTTGTGCTGGAAGCTGAGAAGAAATAGACTTCCCTGAGGTATGGATTCCCCCTCATAGAACTTATGTCCTAGTTGGGTAATGAAAAGAAGCAAATAAGAGTAAGGACTAAACTCATAAACTGTGATCCACATAAAATAGTGGAATTCTATGTGTATAATTTATATTTTATTGCTATATAGTTTTCATTTTTGTTATTGCCTTCAGTTGTGGAAGGATCTCAAAGAATTTTATAATATGGAATTAGTCTTTCCATTTTAGGGACTGGGAAATTCAGGTATTAACAAATTGAATAACTTGGCCCTATCATTAATGAAGAGTAGAAAAGTTCTTGAGATATAGGTCTCAAGTTCTCATTCACTCTTCACATCTTCCGCCATTCTAAATAACATGATCTATTTGTCACAAAATCACAAGGTTCCAATCCATCCTTCTTGACACCCTTGGTGTTATCTGACATTTCTTGGTAGAGAGAAGCATTAATGCATGACTCTAAATCAGAGCAATAGGACCATCGCCATACTTGAAAATGAAGGAACATATAACCTAGAGAGGCCTTAGAGACATTTTTCCTCTAGGGAGTTCTAAGAAAAGACTAGGCAGCCATTTCATTTAGAAACAGAAAAATCCCTAGAAGATGGGAAAATAAAACTGGCTAGAGGACATTCAAAAAACCTTTCAACCTTGAATGCCTATGATATCTTGAGGACACCTCTATTGCTATAATTCTGTAAGTCTAAGAGCTAATAGAATACTAGAATGTGGGTAATCTCTTGACAACATTCTTTGTCAATGGTTATGACATAAAATACTTTCTTGGTCAAAAAAGACCACATCCCAATCCTGGAGACGCTACAGCTAGAATAGAACTTCAGATGACATTGTTTGATATTCCTGCCTAAACATTAATGTCACCAATAAAGCTCTTAGTTGGGTGAAGAGGAGAAATAAAAAGCTACCTTTTTAAAGGCTTACTGGGTGGGCTTCCCTGGTGGCGCAGTGGTTGAGAGTCCACCTGCCGATGTGGGAGACACAGGTTCGTGCCCCAGTCCAGGAAGATCCCACATGCCGCAGAGCGGCTGGGCCCTTGAGCCATGGCCGCTGAGCCTGCGCTCCGCAATGGGAGCGGCCACAGCAGTGAGAGGCCCATGTACCGCAAAAAAAAAAAAAAGGCTTACTGTCTACTTTTGTACAGACACCCTGTGCTTTAGCCAAGCTATTACTTATCCACTTTTTCTGGCTATGACTTATGCCATCTTTATGCTTCACCCCTACAATAGTTATTCTTATGAAAATCATCAATTTCTTGTCAAAATCTCATCTATCTTCAAATCTTTTCTTAAATGTCATCTCCTTTTAAAGTCTTTTCTGATTGGGATCCAATCTCCTTTCATCTGAGTTTCTAAAGCACTTGGTGCTTTCTGTATACCCCTCTAATCTCTCTGACTTGAATTAAAGTCACTTATGTTCAACTTTATCCATTCTTTTGGACTTTGAAATCTATGTGCAGAAACTGTCTTCTTTTCTCTGTATCTTCCTAATTGTTTGTCTAGCAGAGTTCCTGGCTCTTGGCAGGTGCTCAAAATATTTATTTTCTATTTGGTTGAATGAAATTCTAATTAAATCTACCCCCATTTTCATATTAAATGATGGTTCATTTAACAGGTTGAGTAATATAAGTAAATATATGCTACTGACCATTAAAGATAGCATTGTATGGTTACTAGGAGCTCAGGCTTTGGAGTCAGGTAAAATAGAATAAAACCCTTGCCTCTGCCACTTAAATTACTTGAATAAATTATCCAGTCTCTCTTTTCCTTAATTTTCTCATCTGTGAAATTGGGATAACATTTGTACCTCTCTCCAAAGGTGGTTGTTAGATAATCCTGATAATATTGAAAATGGTATCTTAAATAAGATTCCTAAGCAGATCAGCATCATGCCACATTGCTATTATTTTTAATTGTATCTGATACTAGGGGTATCTTGGTGTGTATATAGCAACTACTGTCCTCAAGCATCTTGCAGTCTAGTTGAGAGCACAGAGAAGAAAACAGATGATTAGAATGCGTTGTGATAAAGGTTTCGCTTAAGTGGTTTTCTGACAACAGCATCTTTCTTTTAGTTACCAGCTGCGTGTACAATTGCCAATGTAAGCTGATCATTAGGATCAGGAAAATGTCTGCTTTTCTGCCCAACAGCTTAACAGCAATCTAAACTTTCCAACTAAGGAGCTATGTGTAGGTTTTGAATTTATATTAGCCCCAAATGTAACATATAATCCCACGGTCAGAGGAAGCCATTTCTCCCAGCATTTTAATGTACTTTATGGGCATGAAGAGTCATAAAAGTGTTTCCATCAGCAGTTTAAGAATCAAACTTCTGTGCTTCCCTGGTGGCGCAGTGGTTGAGAGTCCGCCTGCCGATGCAGGGGACATGGATTCGTGCCCTGGTCCGGGAAGATCCCACATGCCGTGGAGCGGCTGGGACCATGAGTCATGGCCGCTGAGCCTGCGCGTCTGGAGCCTGTGCTCCACAACGGGAGAGGCCACAACAGTGAGAGGTCCGCAAAAAAAAAGAGTCAAACTTATGTTAAAACTTTTTCTTACATAAAGCAATCTGAAGGAAAGTGATAGTTACAGAATCATGGGAATTTTAAAGCTTAAAGATCATTTAATCTATATCTCATATTACAGATAAATGAAACTATGACCCTTAGAAGGAAAGTGACTCTTCCAAAGTCATTAAGATTTTAGGTGGGAGAGCTAAGGCTCTGAGGACACCAGCTTTAGCTTTTTTAAATGCCTTGATATAACATCTACAACTTTAGATCATTAAACTTAAGAATTCAAGGGCTTCCTTGGTGGCGCAGTGGTTGAGAGTCCGCCTGCCGATGCAGGGGACACGGGTTCGTGCCCCGGTCCGCGAAGATCCCACGTGCCGCGGAGCGGCTGGGCCCGTGAGCCATGGCCGCTGGGCCTGCGCGTCCGGAGCCTGTGCTCCGCAACGGGAGAGGCCACAACAGTGAGAGGCCCGCGTACCAAAAAAAAAAAAAAAAAAAAATTCAAGTAACCTCACCTAAATTCTTACAGAAAAAGAAATTGCTTCAGACACCTTTGGTAGATAGCCATCTCTCCTATTATTTGTCACATACAATATAGGAGAACTCACTACTTTTCTAGAGCGGTTTCACTATTAGACAACTTTATATGGTATAAAGTTATCTTTTACTTATTCACCTCTTTCCCATCTTCACATACTTAGAAGCAATAAAAATAAAATGTTGTGCTTCTGTTCAAAATGATACTGTGAACCAAGCAAGAAAGGGAAATTTTCAGATGCCAAAGATGAATGAAGATTGAATATATAGCTCTAAAGTGAGTGGGAGTAGTAACCTCGTTTCACACAGTAGACAATATCAAGACTGTCAGGGCTATGAGAATTTTAAAGTCCACATAAGACCAGGATCATGCCGACTAGGGAGTTTCAAGCTGGGCTGCCTTCATAAATCAGGAATCTGCAAAATATGCCTATTATTATTATTGTCATCATCATCGTCATCATCATCATCATCATCATCATCTACCAGTACTAGAAAAACTTAGACAAACAGGCTAAGGATCTAGTTACTTGCCCTGTCTTTTTAAATAAAAATAGTTATTTGAGGGACATTTGGAACCTCAAGCTTGTACTGAATGAAGATATAGGGCAGGAATTCCACTAGCCATTCAATGCTGAGAACAGCAGAGAAGTGAAAATTGAAAACTTAAAAAAATGTTGTGGAACAAGTGAGCCCAGTAAGGATAAGTAAATACAATTGCAAAACTACCCTTCAGGGTAAAAGAGAATGCCCACTAAAAATTATGTTATAGGTACACATTTCACTACATAGGAGACCATACACAGTAATAAGAAGCGGTCAGTGAATTTAACAGATAGGTAAATTGATACCCAATGGACCAGAGAATGTGGACTGATCTGACAGGAGCTTTAATTAAATATGCTTAAATATTGAAATATTAAAAAAGAAGGAAGAGAATTCATGTACCAAAAACAAGATTTCAAAGACAGGATAGACTTAAATAAATCTGTGGACAAACCCAATAGAAATCCTAGGAATGATAAATTAAATTGTCAAAATAAAAACTAAATGGAGTAAAACAAAAACAAGTCCTTACCAGTAACTTTGGTAACAAAGTAACCAAAAGTTAACAAACAAAAAAATAATAAAAATACCTTCTAGTAATTTCTGGATTGTAAGAACTCAAGTCTTTGGGTCAATGGTACAGTAATTTATAATTCAAACCTCCTTGGTTCCAAACATTTAGCAATAAAATTCTTTATACCAGATAGATAGATAGATACAGATGAGAAAATAGAATAGAGAGACAGAGGGACAAAGAGACAGAGAGAAGAAAGCAAATAAGACATAGCCAGAGTAATAAAAACGATATAACTATCTCAGTGGATCAGAGACAGAGATATGCAAAGCAGTTATCAGTAGAAGAACCGTGATAAATGTTGTGGTCTGGATTTAAAAGCAAATAGTAACGGAAGGCTTGACCCCTGCATGTGGTAGTCAGGATTGTAATAGTTTCCCCAATATTTTCCTACTCCAGGATACATGCCCACCCAGACCATGAAAATTATGGATTTTACTCCCGTGATTAGATTAGCTCAGAGAGCACAGTGGATCTTATCTCAGTGGGCCTGACCTAATCACACAAGCCCCATTAAGTTTTCTCTAGCTAGTAGTTGAAGAGAAAGTTAGAGAATCTCACTGTGGCTGGTCTGGAAGAATGCAAAGACACACGTTGTGAACTGTCTGTGGATAGAGAGGGGCAGCTTTTAGGAGCTGCAAGCTGTCCTTAGCCAGCAACTAGCCCTAAACCCCAAAGAAATGAATTCTGCCAACAACCTGTATAATCTTGAAACCATCATAGATGATTTGACTTCAGGAGGGCTAGAAGGGGCTTTAAAAATTTATAACAATCTGCTTGTTTAATAGTTAACAAAACCAGGACCTGGAGGTGTAAAGCCACCAATCACCAGCTGATGAATGGGAGAGCCAGGCTATGCATTCCACACTGTTTTGAACTTTTGTCATTATTGTAGCACAGAAGCTTTATTTCCACAATTGCAAAACAAAGAGATAGAGATATACAGTCTCTTAGAGCACCTCTAATTTAACATTTGAGGAGTGAGTACAAACAAACTGTATTTGACTTTCCTCCAACCCACCAAAGCAGTCTCCTTTTACTATCTAGAAAAGCAGCCTTTAGACTAGTTAGAGGACAAGAAGTGATGTCCAGAAGTAAACAAATAAGATTTGCACTCTGCAAACAATTCCAGATAGATCTCTGGGAAACAGCTTGAAAGGGCCGTCTTACGGAATCACGCTGCTGCTGCAGGAACAAGCACTTGATAATGGGACAGTCTTTATTTGCCTGCACTCTCCACATTTGCTTTCGGTCAGATGGGAGACAAAGCTTCTGCCAGCCAAGCAGAACAAAATTCTGCCTCTGTTTTTGTCTTAGTCCCCTAGGTAGGAGGCTAACTTTGGGGGTGACAGATGAAATGCTTTGGTTTGTCATTTATAACACTGTGCCCAGATGGCTCTCAGCCATCTATATGATCTTTCTCTGTACTATTTACTGCTTCTCCATTCCGTCCCAGGAGACCAGGTGTGAAATCCAGAACTAAGCAGGTTTTGCTAGCTGTGAATTGTGTTGAGCCGAAGGGGCCATGTGGCTGGACTTTGGAATGTGAAATAACATTATTACTTACACCATGAAATTCAATTGAATGTTAACCAAAGTCCTAAAATATGATCCAGGCAGAGATTTTTCTCCTTTTAATGATGGTAGCATCAATTTGGGTTATTACTTAAGAAAAATGACAATTTATATAACATTTTAATTTTCCTGGTATAAATATGGACACTTGTAAAATTTTTCTTATTTGCTAATATAATTATTGAGTACTACGTTTTAATTCAATTCACTAGATATTTATAGACATCTTAGTATGTATAGGTATTGCTTGAAAAACTTCTAAGGATAAAATGATAGATAAATTGCAGTTACCATTGTGAAGCAGCCCACAGTCTATGGGAAATATTATGACATGAATGGTAAAATTGCATAAGAAATGCGAGAAGTGCCTTGTTGGAAGATTAGAGGAAGGAGAGATGATTAGTTGGGTAAGCTCAGGCATGGTTTCAGGCTGGGTTGATATTTTATTTGCTTATCCTTAAGGGATGGGAAGAATTTTAACACATGAAATGGAAGAAAAAAGGGGGTCATTTCGCATATATAAAAGTCATTTTTGACACGGGAAGGTACAAATTGCATAATGTACAGAGCAAGGAATGGCAAATAGCTCTATTTAGCTGAAGCCGAGTTCTTTTGACTTCAATTTGAACAGAGGTTTCTGCTTTTTTGAGTTTTGTTGTTTTCAACATTTGTTGCATGTGAAGCCTTCATCTTTCAAATAGACTTACGTTCCCCATTTCACAGAGAATGGAACCAAGGGGCAGATAATGATAATAGTAGCTAACACTTACTGGGGCATCGTGCGCCCACAGTTCTAAGATGCTTTCCGGTGTTCCCTCATTTAATCTGTAAAACAACCCTACGAGGATAGTACTATATTAACCCCACTTTACTACTAGGGAACTGAGATACAGGGAGATTAAAAAACTTATTCCAAGTTACACAACTACTAAACATAAAGTGAGCACTGATTTTCACAGTCCATGTTCAGTGTTTTCTATTTACCACTTATGAGACGAAAAGTGAAAAAAAAAGTTAGAAATTTGGAATTAATTTGACAATGAGACATTAAATTTTTTGAGGCCACAGATGCTCAAAAGTAATGTTCAGGCAAGATTAGAAGAGAGAAGCTGTAATGGAAGTGATCTGGAAAGCCATTGCTGAAGTCCAGATTTGTGTCAGTGAGATCTGTATTAGAGCTGTTCTAGAAGAACCGTTGGTATGGTCAGGCTATGGGTGGCTGACTCCTGGAACATCTTGAGCTACTCTCAATAACTTTGCTCTTTCTTTGTAATGAGTTTCCTCAAGCCCAAATTGGGCATGAATCCAGGAAACTTCATGTGATTGGTTTAGTTATGACACTTTCCACGTATTCTAATTTGCTCCTGCTGTTGGTTTTAAAGAAGTTTATTAGTCAAGACTCTGCTTCTGTGATGATCAACTGAGCTCATAACGAACATACTTTCCCATAGATAACAATTATAAACTCTGAAAAATACAAAAAAGTAACTACCTAAAGGATCTGGAGAATGAACATGAGGAGAATCAAAACAAGGAAGAAAGGGCATGCACATGGTGCATTTCCTGCTGTTTTAGCCTGAGGGCAGGTGACCTTTAATGTCATGAATAAGGAATAAAACACCAATAATTTGCAGGCTTTCTGGCATGAAGAATAAGATGACAGAGTTTACGGTAATTACTGACTCTGAATAGTAAGTGTAGAACCCCAGGCCATATAGAACCAGAGAGGAGGACCCCAAATCTGTATATAAACTTTGCTCAGATCTCTGGCTGACCCCTGAACCATGCATGTGTGGGCAGACTGTAAGCAACCCCACTGAGGCAGAACATAACAAAACAGAAACAACAACCAGAAAAACTGGGCTGAGATTTGACCTATTGCCTAGGAGACAAAGGTTGCAGCTTATGTTTAACCAAATAACTGCCTACTAAACAAAAATGTCATCATTCCTGGGAAGAATAAATGTGGCCCATTCTAAAAACAAAGACAAAAAATGCCAATGGAGGCCAAATCTGAGATGACCCAAATGTTAGAATAAGCAGATAATTACTTCAGGCAATTAATGAACTATGCTTAATGAGAAACACTTATAATAAATAAAAAGATAAGGTATCTCAGTGGAGAAATAAAATCTATTTAAAAAAACCAGTGGAAATTCTAGAACGAAATAAAATCAATATGTACTTCTTTTTATGGTGGATATAGACCTCTAAATACGGTGGGACCCAGAGCAGAGTAGACCAGAGACTCGTGTTTTGAGAAAGGCCCAGAAGACCTAGTGACTATAAAAACCTTTCTGGGCTTCCCTGGTTGGCGCAGTGGTTGAGAGTCCACCTGCCGATGCAGGGGATACGGGTTCGTGCCCCCGTCCGGGAAGATCCCACATGCCGCGGAGCGGCTAGGCCCGTGAGCCGTGGCCGCTGAGCCTGCGCGTCCGGAGCCTGTGCTCCACAACGGGAGAGGCCACAACAGTGAGAGGCCTGCATACCGCAAAAACAAACAAACAAACAAAAAACCTTTCTGACCCACTCCAGTATGCCTGCCAGGTAACAAGGACAAAGTTTCAGCCAAATTTCAGCGGTTGAAGAGAGTCCTCTTAAAAATATTTCCCCACAAAATATGCTATTGGAAATTTTACTATTAAGAAAGTAACTCTTTAAAAAGCTATTACCCTTTGTACTACATTTTGAGAGCAAAACATGTCACCAGATTCAAATAAGAGTAAGGGAGAACAATGAGATGCACCACCAATGAGATAAAGGCTATAGAATGAAAAGAATAATGATTCCCCTCTCTATCTCTGCCTGTCACCTCCCTTGTCCCTCACTGAAAACAAAATCCAAGCATGTGAGCTTTAGGATATGTTCATTTGTTTGTTTATCTCATTTAATTACTTCAAGGAATAATTTGAGAATACTTAAAATAGCACATACCAATAAGAAATACGTGTAGATATCAATAGAGGTTTCAGAAGTCATGCAGAGTAATAAAGTCAATGATAACTACTCTCCAAACCTGGGATATGAGGGTTTTAAAATATAATATCAAATATTATATTTATTTTGACTAAAATTTAAAAACAATCATCATGTATAATAAATTATATTAATAAATAGTGATTTCCTAGTCATTAAAACATTAATTATGAAGCCTGTGGAGCAACTTGGAAAATGCTTCTGCTATGATTGACAAAAGCACATTACAAAATAGTATTTATACTCTAAATATAACTAAGTTAAAATTATCTTTGTTAGGACAAGATATAGAACACCAAGAGAAAAGCAAAAAATAGGAATTTCTAAATTGAGGGAATAAAATTGTGACAGGTTTTTCTTAATTTATGTAATTATTAGTTTATATAATAAATAAACTTTAGATTTGCCCTTCTGGCAACTAAGACTATAAGGAAAAAAGGATTAAATTTTACTTTGATTATTAAATAAGTGATAATCTCTGTATAAAAGAAAACTATTAAAAAGTAAGAATTTTAGAATTGCTCCAGATTTGGAGATTCTCTGAGATTCACGGTGTGGGTCTGAAGCTACCCCGATGTGCTCTGACGAAGCACACGGGTTGGGGAGCTGCATCTGTCTCTATCCCTCTAACCCACAGAAGACTAGACTATGGCCTGAGGATAGGCAAAGAACAGATGAAATGTCTTGTTATTTGATGATGCTAATGAGACCTGGAAGTTTTGTTTTGTTTTTTCAAGTCAGCCTTAAAAAATGATTCTCACCTCACAAGCCACTTTAGCACAAAGGCAATTTAAATTACATTTCAATCAATAATGCAAATACAGTGTTCCCTCCAGCCCAAGAGTAGGAAAATAACACACTATAAGTTATTTCCCTAGTTTCAGATAGAATCTGCAAATTTTTACACTTCCTGGAGAAAATGAGAGGATAGTAATTCTCACGTTAAGTTCTTATCTTAGTAAATGTGTGTAAGTCTGGAAGGCAGTGCCAAACTCGTAATTCATTTGGTAACAAGAGAGAGGCCAACGGGATTGAGCAAAACGCCCTAAGACACAGAGACTATGATACCTTTATGCTAGTTTGGTTCATATCCTTATATACTAACTTTTTAGAAAGACTTTTCTATGATTCCATCTCAGAGAGGTCTCTCTCTTCTCTCAATCCAAAAGTTTTTAATTTACCATTTCCTTATGGCACATATCATGTTTTAACTTCCATTACTGTTATATGAGGCAATACAGAGAACATCATCAAATGTGATGATAGATTTCACATGAAACCCCAATCCTCTGATCAGTTTTCATGTGACACTAGGTAAGCTTTCTTAAATTCTCAAATCTGAATATTTCTCATCCAGAGATATTATATTGGACTCATGTGTTTTCCTGAGGATTGATTACGTGAGACAATATATGTAATGCGTTTAGCACAGACCTGAAAATGAGTAAATGCTCAGTAAACTGTAGCTAACATATACTTTCCTCATCTCTTTTACTAAATTTCAGCTTCTTGAGAGTTAACTCTTTAAGGTTAATCTTTTTCTGCATTATAAAATCAGAGAAATAAGGAGAATACTAACATGGTTTCTGTAGGAGAACGTTCCAGAATTAAAAGAACTATGAGCACATATTATATAGAGTCCTTGTTAAGTACCTGCTACTACTCCTAATGTCTCTGTCTTCAGTGAGTATTGATCATGGAGGAGTTCTTGACCTTCTCTGTTGGTTCATTGGCTTGTTTGCTTCCTGCATTTTGCTCTGGTACATCTGATAGATGAGGCTGTGGAACTTGGAGGAACTTTGTCTCCCACACAAGATAACAAACAGAAAGGCAAGGAAGTATGACAGAAGTTATTAAAAGGAAAACTTTATATCTATTCAATTTATATTAAAAAAGGCACATCGTTAAACACGACTCATACTTTAGCTATTATTTTATCTGTAATATACTTCACAACTGATCAAAAATCAGGAACATGTGCCATGACTCAGTAGTTGAAAGCAGCTTTAATGGTTACTGTTTTTCAGAGGTCGACTTTTTTCTTTTAGGCAAGTGATGATTTTCAGTTCTTCACTTTTCTCTATTATTCTTTTAGCTCTTTCTAATTATTACTTTGATTATCCAATAACATCCTTTTCCTTCTAATTCTTATAATCATATTAGAGGCTTTTTCCTGTATAGTTAACACACTTGAGTTAATTCCGAACTTAAAAAAATACATATTTAAACATTTTTGTGTTTTCCACATGTTATTGCAATTGCTTAAACAGTCCACTCTACTTAATGTTTATTCTGCCTGTCAGAAGGACCTATTTAATTTATCATTTTTTCTCACATAATCTCTTAAATAGTACCCTTTATTTTATAGTAATCAAAAGTCAGTCTATGGAAGATTGTCCTGGAAGGTAAATCAGGCAGTGAGATAATTCACCAGAGACTCATATCCAGTCATATATTTTGTTCCTTACATATAACTCAGATGAAGTCTTTCTACTTAGTGCAGAAGAATGTTTCAAATCTCCAGAAGAATTCAGAATTTCACAAATTGGAAAGGTTTCATCATTTTGTTAACTTCTCTAGCCCTTAAGTTGCCTATTTACTCAGTCACAATGGACACTCTTGCGCGTTCTTCTTCTTTCAAGGCCAGATCTGGTAACCTTAATCCCAAGATGTTGGAGACATAGACCAATACAAGAACCGAGCCAGAAAATAATGTCTTACTCTTTTTGGCACGTTCCTCTTCAGGTGAGACTAAACAATGAGCATTCCCTGAGAAGGTGACTTTGAAATCCAACTCCGAAAAAATTGCTGTAACAGTGAGTGTATCTAGAGACTGCAGAAGCCACAGCATCAGAAAACCAAGCCCTCATCTGTTGCCTAATAACCCCACCCAGGGAGAAACTCTGATAACCATGCAGAGGAATTGGATGATCTATGGTCTGTGTCTGTCTATATTGTTCCTGAGGAATAGGCTGTTTGATGAGAGAAAAATCTCCCCAGTTCAGATTATGAGTAAACCTGTAGGGGGTATAATTAGCTTCATAAATTTTCAGGGACTTTTAAGAGTTATTTGTTTTTAAAATACTTTAATCATTAGGTATTTCAGGATTCAGTCTTTACAGAAGCAAAAAATAAATGTCAGTTTTAATCTCCCAATCAGTGATTTCTCAAAATTAATCTGGCAAACCATCTCACATCTATCTTCCAACATGCCCATGAGGAGGAAACTGGAGCAAATAAGATGGAAACCCCAGCAAGATAAATGAGTAATGATGACTGCATCCTTCCAATTTATCTTCTCTCTCACAGAATAAGTGGCTGAAATTTGAGCTTACCGTGGGGCTGTTTGTTAGTGGTGGCAAGTGGATGGTCATGGTTTGAAAAATGTGTTCTGTACTGGGTTGTTGAGCCAGGCAAGGTCACTTGCAGTTTTTTTTCTTAAAAAAATGACAAAGACTGATAATTTAATTTCTGAAGTCTAATGGCCATTGAGCACTTAATGACCAATTCTGCCTAGATTCTCCCTTTTTTTAAGATAATAATATTGAGACAATTTCAAAGATGAATTTCAAAGAAGTTGAAAGCCAAAATGTTAAACGTAGTAAGAATTAGAATTTCTAGAAAATAGTTTATTATTAAAAATATGTATTAAGCATATTTGTTTGTGAAGTATTATGTTAAATGTTGAGGGATCAGAAATAAACAATGTATTTCTGGCCTCAAGAAGCTTTTAATTCTGTAATGGAGGCAGTGTAGGTAAAAAATTCTTTTGGAACAAGAGGGAAACAACTTATAAGACAGAAGCAGAAACAGCACTGATATGGCTATTTTAAATTCTTCAGTGTAGACAATATGATTACATATATAAACAACATATATATTATGTATCTATTCATATATAAGCAATATATATGTATGTATATACATATGTATTATATATGTAAACAATAACTATAATTGTTGTTAAGCAAATCCCAGGGGCAGTTGGAATTCTACTCAGGGACACACACTTTGGACCTCAAAAACTTCTACTCAGTAAACATACAGAGGCAGCTACAACATCTGTATTTCCGCAGCTGTAATCAAACTTTTGCTAGTTTTCATCCTGAGTGCCAGAAATGGGTATTTAATGGTGAACTTAGTGTCCTGTTAGTACAATGAATGGATGAATCCTAGAAATGGTTCTTTTCTTGTGATATTAAAGCTTTCCAAGAGGTAGATTGTCAAAAATATCTGAGACACTTCACATACTTACACGAACAGTGTCTAAGAGTCCACAAGGCCTCTGCCCTTCATCAGTGAAATCCCCCAAAATCTATATCTAGCCATAAATTTGACTTCTGCTTGCCCAGCAAAAACTATAAGGGTGACAATTATAAAGAAAACAGAATCCTGCCTCTGGAATCTTGACTATCTCCAGTGAATTTTTCTTGTAAGGTGGTATTTTAATATCTGAAAGAACAAGAAGGCTGGACTTCCTTAAGGTCCAGAAGATATTGCATAATTTATCTTGTACTAACTTGATAGTAAATGTTTAGTTAATTCATGTTTCCATTTATGCAAAATTTTTGTGAGAACCGCTCTCTTGATAAGTTAGTAGCAAGCTTGTTAGGGAGGGTTTACCAAACTTAAAATTCTTCTGAACTACTGCTACCTGCCAAAGGACCCTGGACTTGACAGGTAACAGTTCATAAAAAGCAATATCAAGAATAATTAAGCATGGGAGTGGAGAATACATGTTGGTACCAGTGAATACTATAGTTCATAATTATGTTTCCATTTTGGTATTGAGCCTATATATGATTAATGACTTTTCTCACTTTTGGGGCTGTTTTTCAACAGTTGGGAGTTATTTCCTGGCAGATATAACTATTTCTTATAAGGCCATCCACATTGGATATTTTCCATTTGGCCTATAATATTGCCAGCGTTTCACTGGAGAGAACGTGGAGTCCAGAAGGAGAAGCTCCATGAATGTCACAGTGAACAAATAATTTTGGCATTAGTTTATGTTTTTACATATTTGTTTTTATTTATAAGACTTCTAAACAGGTTTTTTGATTCAGAAGTTCATACTGACATTGGTCATAATTTAGTTATTTAAAATCATTTATTATTAAGTCTTCCATGGAAATACAAAAAGGCGAAGAAAGAAGTCAACGTGAATTCATTCTTAGTACGTTATAGGACAAGTAGTAGCTCTGAAATTAGTGGAGGGAAAAAGTGGCTATCAGGAGTATATTCACAGTAGCTGGGAACAAAAGGCTAACGAGGCAATGGAGGTAGCATCTTTAGATGGTGATAACCGTTCATTTCCTTTTCCTTCCCTTCCTGGAAAGAATTCTTATAGGACATTTACTATTAGGTATCAATACCCTGTTAAGTAGGTCATCTCTCTTCAGATTTGGAGTCAGATGTTCAGAAAAATTTCCTGAACTTTGAGAGTATCCAATAAAAAGTCTGAAATAAAATGGTGAAGTAGAGATTAGGATTCATGCCCATTAGTACACTGAGGGTTAAAAGAGATATTGAAATCCATTGTCGAAAAGTTTGGTCTAAACTCTTATTTTTCAACCTCGTCTGCATCTTTGAATGATATAGGAAGATTTAAAAAATACTGATTCCCCAGGCCACATACAAGAATAATTATATACACATTCTGAAGGTATGGCCCAGGCATCAATATTTTTATAAGCACACAGGTAATTTCAGTGTGAAGACACCAAGTAATTCAGTATGAAACATTTCTCTACCAATGCTTTTATCATTTTAGTCCATGTGTTTCTGGAATCATCAATAAAAAGACTCAAGAAATATCTTTTTATCCCTTTGCAGAAGCAGGAACAAAGGTTGTAGTCATCAGGATTGTCCAGAATCAGAGTCAACAGAGATAAATATAGATATCAGACATAAAATAAATATATCTGACCTCTTTTTCTTAGCCTTTAGCTGTAGGGACTAAGCTATTATCCCCTCCAATCCATTTATCCCTCCATTCTAAAGCCGTCTAATAGGAAATGGAAAGATGCTTTATTATTAGCTTTGCCAAGGAACTGTCATTACTGGGAAATAATAACTAAATAATGTCTACATCACTATGCCTTTTCTTTTGAATTTTTCAACATTGATAAAATGCTGTGGAATATTCCATTACATTTATGAAAGTACTTTAGAGCAACTGATCAGAAATATTTTTGCAAATAGCCAAGTCAACTTTGACATAGTTTTTAATGAATTCTAAGATACTGATTAGTACCATCTGTTACAACTGGTTCTGTGGCTTTTTTTGTTTTTATTTCTCAAAATCATAGACGCTTCTAAGATTTTTGGAGGTGATAAAAGTATTCTTCTACTTGCTCCCTCTTCCTGCTCTTAATTCGTATTGTCAAAGAAGTAGAGTAGAATACACTACATCTAAGACCATCACTAGTACAAGTTTATCCTAAGATAGTTTGAACTCAATATGTACATCCTTATTTCTCAGACATAATGGACTATATGCTAAGGGTCCTTATTCAATCCACTTGTATGTAACTCGGGAGTTTCCTTAGCAATAACATACTGCTTTTGTTATTTTCTTGTTTTCTTCCTATGATGATGTCTTGTCCAGAATTTTCACCCATTCAGCATGAGAATCATGCTGTTGAATTCTGTTTCTTTTGGTCAGGATTCTCATGTTCTCATTGGAAAGGAAGAAATGTTGACAAAATATCTAGGTAAGCTTTGAGAGCCCGAATAGTCCTACATTTATCTTGGATGACTTATCACTCATGATTATTAAAAATATCCCAAAGAGTGTCATGCAATGCAAATAACTCCTGTGAGAAGTTCCTTAAAAATAGGTTCTTTTGGAATTCCCTGGCAGTCCAGTGGTTAGGACTCCGGGCTTTCACTGCAGAGGGCCTGGGTTCAGTCCCTGGTCAGGGAACTAAGATCCCACTAGCTGCATGGTGTGGCCAAAAATAAAAACATAAAAATAAATTTTTAAAAAGGGTGTTTGGCTGATTAAAGTTTCTAACTGCCCCATACAGTATCTTTCTTAGAGATTTATAATTCACATTCTGCAAAGACCACAGTTTGAATCTATTCAGGGCAGAGTTGATGAGCAGAGAGAATTGAACACTTTTAAAGTTCAAAAGGAAAGTCAGATGACACTCTACTAAGAAGCCTGGCTTGAACTAGTTAAGCATTAAAAACTTGTATGAAGGAAGACAAAAATTACCTACTATACATATGGCTCTGAGAAAGAGAGTGTGAATTTTATAGAAGTGAATTATGCATGGATCCTTTCCTAACATAACTTATCATCTAATAGAGAATATTAAAAAGTCTGAAAAACTGACATGAGGAATATAAAATGGGCCACAAGAGAGGTGCAGGTAAGACGCTATGACTATTTTGTGCTAAGAGAGATCATTACCACCTGGGAATGGGGCAGAATCAGAGAAATCTTCATGGAGCAATGGCATTAGCTGAGCTTTAAAGGATATATTTGAACATGGAAGGAAAGCGTATTAAGTAGAGATGGACACACAGGTAGGAAGCTAGAAGGTGTGGCTCATGCTTGGTAGAACACAGCAGTCTATATTTGGGTGGAGGGGAGGGTGGGAATAGATGGTGAAAGGTTGGCAAGAAAGTGATTAAATCAGTTTAGATTATGAAGGTTCCTGAATTTCAAGCTCAGGAGTTAGTTTAGTAGAAAACAATTTGATGATAATAAGGTATAAGTAATCATTTTTGTACTATGGCAATTAGGCATACATGGCAAGCAATTTACCTCAGTGACCCTAGTCAGTAGTACATTTTCACATGGAACTTGAGAAGAGAGTCAAATGAGAAGAAATGGGAGACGTGGGGAAAGCCAACACTGCCCTCGGGTGTTTAGAAAAGCAATCCAGAACAGAGCGGCTCATACTTCAATGTGCATGGTAATTACATGTGGTCTTGTTAAGATACAGATTTTGATTTGGTGTGTCGGTGAAGCCTGAAATTCTTCGGTTCTGGCAAGGTTTCAGGTGCTAGGGTTTGTTTGGTTTTGTTTTGTTTTTGATTTTTCTTTTTTGCTATAGACCACATATTGAATGATAAGGATTTTAGAGCAATTAGCCCGAAACTTGATAACACAGCAATATCATCTGTGGAGCTTGAAAAACTACCAGTGCCTGGACCTTACTTACAGAGCATCTGATTTAATTGGATCTTGGATGGAGTCTTGGCAACAGTATTTTTAAAAGTCCCCCAGGAAATTCTAATGTGTGGCCAATTGAGGAGAACTGCTCTAGGTTATGTCTTAAGTTAGTGTTTCTCAACCCTGGCTGATACTAAGATCACTCAGGGAGGTTTTAAAACTCCCAGTGCCTAGGCAGCATGCCAGACCAATTAAACGTGACTCTCTGGGGGAAGGGCCTGGGCATCAGTATTTTTCAAATCTCCTCAGGTTATTCTAATGTTCAGCAAAGTTAGAATCACTGACCTGGAAGGATTTAGGAATTTCTTTCTCTTCTATCCCTGGCCAGATACTTGGGCCTGTACAGCTGTTTACAGAACAAGGTGAACATGATATTCCATTGTCAAATCTATCAAAATTGAACAGCCTGTGTGTAGTTCATTAATGAAGAGAAGACCAGCTGTCTAGGGGTTTTGGTTTGGGGGTGAAGGGACAAAACTGAATTTTTTCTAACATAAAAACTGTTGAGGAATAAATAGACCAACGAAGGGTTCAGTCCATTATTTTGTTAAGAGTCAGTGGGCTTAGCTCAGTGGTCTCTTACAGGTCTGCATTGTAAACACATGGCCACAGATAGTCTCACTGAGATGATACATGTAAAATTACTGTAGAATAGAGAAAAGAAAGTGATGTTTGAATTAGCAGGACAGGACTGGGCAGGGAGGGACCAGTGCAGTCACGTATGCCATGGGACGCAGAAAGTTTGGCCCTGGCCCTATTACTGACTCATTTATGGGCCTCTCAGTTTCATGGTTTGTCAACTGGAAAAAAAACTGACACCTATTTATATGGTTGTTATAAGGACGTAATACACATGACTATTTAGCAGTAAACTGAAATGTACAATGTAAATGTCAATCATTAAAGGCAAATTATATCCAGAACCTCAGGAGTGATGATAAATGGCATTCATGTTGTCCAATTCTTTATTTTCTGTAATCATTGCTCACAAGCATACAGGTGCTGGATACTGACACTCAGATTTCTAAATGTTTGTTTAGGGTTTAATCATTTGGGAGAAAATCAGAGACAGGAGAAAAGTTGGAAAAAAAAAATTCCTGTCCTGATCCAACCTTACTTTACTTTTTAAATTTTCAAAAATTTTTTTGCAGTACACGGGCCCCTCACTGTCGTGGCCTCTCCCGTTGCAGAGCACAGGCTCCGGACGCGCGGGATCAGCGGCCACGGCTCACGGGCCCAGCTGCTCCGCGGCCTGTGGGATCCTCCCAGACCGGGGCACGAACCCGTGTCCCCTGCATCGGCAGGCAGACTCTCAACCACTGCACCACCAGGGAAGCCCTACTTTATTTTTTATACAACCCAAGATGGTATTATTTTTAGGGTTATGGGATGTTACTGTGTCATTAATAATAAAAAGTTGAAATCATTATTCAGACATGGATTAAACAAGAGCAAATTTGTATTATCTGTGCTGAATAGATAAGTAAAAATATAAATCCTAAGTTGTTTACGAATTTAGACACAGACTGCATATGAAATACATCTGGACTCAGATTTAACAGACATTAGAAGCATCTCACCTTGAAATATCATTCAAGGTTCTCAGAGCTAAGGGATTAAATGTATGTACTTGGATTATCCATAAAATATGATTATGTATGGAGTTGTCATTGCAACTAGATTAGTCAGATACTGGAAAAGTTAGTCAAGATATTGAATTTACAGAAAAACAAAAGAAAATATGAGAGTTTTCGTAATTTTTTCCTGTTTTTTAATCCAATAGTTTTCCTTACTGCTAATTATAAGATTCAAGTATCAATAATACTCAGAAATGGAGGGACACCCAGTACAGACCCATACATATGGTAGATGGCTGGAATCATTGAGATGCCCAGATATAGGGATATGAGTAAAGTCTTGAATCTTAGACTTCTGATCTACAAATTTTTATAGCCTAAATCAAATGATATAATTTATTTATTTATTATTATTATTATTTTTTTTTGCGGTACACGGGCCTCTCACTGTTGTGTCCTCTCCCGTTGCGGATCACAGGTTCCGCACGCGCAGGCTCAGCGGCCATGGCTCACGGGCCTAGCCGCTCCACGGCATGTGGGATCTTCCCGGGCCGGGGCATGAACCCGTGTCCCCTGCATCAGCAGGCGGACTCTCAACCACTGCGCCACCAGGGAAGCCCCAAATGATATAATTTATGTAAAAATATCTAGCATTGTGCTTGACATTTTTTATTTTGGCATTCTTCCCTTATGGTAATAAGTGAAGCATTTTTGGACCTCTTACTATGTGCCAGGAAATGCTTTTAACCCTTCACGGGTATTGGTTTGTGTGATATTTATAAAAACCTCATGAGGAAGGTATAATCATTCCCATTTATCTCATGAGGAAATGTAAGTACAGAGAGTTCAAGTATTTGCTTATGGTCACATAGCTAACAGGTGACAGAGCTAGGACTCCACCCCAGGGAGTTGGTCTTCTGAGTCCACATGTTTTCGCTAAAGAAACTGTCGTTCTTACCTGATTCAAAGTTCGTTTATAATTTGATTTTCAGTTAGAAAGCAAAAGATGGTAGTTGTGCTGGAAATTGCCTGTACAAAGATAAATATGATCTGTTATTAATTAGACCTCACTATCCACAACAACCCCCTTGTCACCATCTTTTTAAAAATATTAACTCCTTTGATAACCCTCTACTACCTCAAATCACACAGGTAGGCCAAGGAATCATAGACTCTTACAATTATTGCTCATATGTATTACACTATATATTCATGTATTTCACTGCCAGCCCTTCCTCTGTCCAGGATTCACATTTTATTAATGAGGAAAGTGAGGTCTAGAGAAAGAAATTTACGAAACCATGAATTAAACTGAGTGCTGGGAGCTTCCTTTAGATAAAAGTGTTACAGCTGCTCCAAGGAACAAGAGTCAAGAGTCATTTGCTTCAGGATCAAGTCCATATTCTGTGTTGTAATAAATTGTATCTGAAATCCCAGCCCCTTTGCTGTTTGGTCCTCTGAGAACTTCAGACTTCAGTAATATAAAAGGTCTTGGGACTTCTACTATTGATAGTGTCTTTTAAATTTCTCATTCGTTTGGCTTTTTCTGTAGCCTTTGTATCTGGGAAACAACATATCCTCCACATCTTTCTTGGTTAGTGTTTGGCATCATTTGTCTGTTCCTGGTTTTTATTGCCTATATTTTGCAAACTTTGTTAACTATTTACTGAGTTACTACTTGGCCAGGTTTAGTGCTTGTTACTGGGGATGAGTGAACCAGGTTAATATAACCTGTATCCTCTAGAGCTTACAGTCTAATAGGATTAATAGACCATTAAGCAGGAGGTTATATCCAGAGAGGTAAATCTATGATGACGGGTGTAGATCCAGGTGAAGTGGAGTCAGGAAAATCTTCATAGAGGAGTAAATCTCTGAGCTGAGACATAAAGGAGGAGTAGCAATTATCCGAGTTCTATAAGGGCAAGGACAGACCTGTCTCATTGATCTAAATACAGTGCCTGTCATATACTTAGAATTCAATAAATATTTTCGAATGAAGAGATGAGCGCAGAGTGAAGAGACTGACAGAGACTCCCTCTTTGACCAAACTTTAGTCAGGTTCCTCTGAGCCCTCTCTTTTTGGCCTTGGGCCCTACCCTTAGCCTTCCGAGCCCAGTTTTAGCAAAGAAACTGCTAAGCCAGTATATTGAGAATACCCCTATCCTTGGTATCTGATCACTTTTGCCTGCCTTTATCAAGAATCCTTCTACCTCTGATATCTAATCAAATTATTCTTAGTAATTGTTTTATCCACTGATATCCACTTAGTAATTTTTTTATCCCCCTCATTCTGTTCATTGGCTATAATTCCCCAACAGTCTTTGCTGTATTCAGAGCCTGAGTATCTCCTGAAATTATGTGCAAAATTATTTATATTTTAGTATTATAATATTTCTTTTACCTGGGAAGAAGATCTATACTGTTAATTACATTCTCCAAATATCTGTAACCTTGAGAAAATATTACAAACCACACCATACTTATTTTCATGTAGAATATGTCTATTTGTATGATTTCAAGGTGATAGTTCCCAAATGTATTCATCATATTCAAATTCTCTTCTATATTCTATTTTTCTATCTGCCACATTAAGATTCAAACTCCACACCCCTAACCCTTTCATCGCTACTGTCCCAACACCTATCCCAGTCTGGTTCCTCTTTATTTTTTTTCCCTTGGAATAAACTTTTGAAGGTCTTCTCTACCCTTTGCAGCAGTTCTACAATTAAATGCCAGAAGTGTTTCTCTGAAAAATACTATATTTTGTCAAATTTTTCTAGTCTCATTTTGGACCACCTTCACTTTGTACTGAAATTTCTGTAAGAGCCTCCTAACTGGTCTCCTAGCCTCTGGCTTTTTTGCAGTTAGTCTATCCTTTATGACATTGCTATATTTTATCATTGCTATATTTTATCTTTATCTTTTATCTCCATATCATTTATTGGCTGATGCCCCTTAACCATTATGGACAGGACTTGACCCCTCCCACTACCAGACCATTTTAGAAAAGTAAAATATATTCAATAAATAATTATGATTGATAAGCAATCTTAACCATACATTAGGTAGAATTTTAAACCTAAATTCTTAAGTATTTTTGAAAGGTGCAGGACAAGGTAGCCATTCACATTTTAGTTCTTTAGAGTAACAGCATACTATTTTTGACAAGATGTCAATTGCCCCACATAGGGAACTAGATACATAAATCAATAAGGCATTTGTTATTTTCAAACTATGTCCTCCTGCAGAACATTGTTTAAGATAAATTCCAGTTTAAATCAGAAATCACACCACTCCTGCTGATTATGTCATAAGTTACTACCTGACTCTGCAGTCTTGGATATTGTTGAGTTATTCCTACAAAGACCAGGGTATGGGCTCGATGCTTTGTAAGGGTCTTTGCCATCTGAACATTTCTTTAAATAGTTCTACAGAGATGTACTTTCACACATGCATTGAAAGTTTTGAACATATTTTTCTCCCTGAAATTTATATGCAAAATATACCCAAGGCTAAATGAAACAAATAAATTATATACACTGTTTTTCCACTTTCTAATTCAGAAAAGTGACTAAGCTTAATTTTAAGCTTAACAATGTCTTACCTAAGAGAAATGATATAGAAACATTTTAAGCAGTGATTACTTCAGAATGCCTGAGAGAAAGAAAACAATGAGACAAAGTGGAATAATAATAATAGATATTTATTCATTACTGGCTATGTTCCTGGCTCTGGTGCATACTTGCTATCAATTTTTTGTTCTCCAACTCCAAAGTGAGATACGTGGTGAGCTCATATAAACAGAATATTGGAACTTCATGAGACTTTAGAGATTACCTAGTCCAACGCTTTAATATTATAGAGAAGGACACTAAAGTGAGGAAATGGCAGTTAAATTGTCTAAGGTCACAGAACAGTTTAAATGTAGTTTAACTGGGATTAAATATACAGTTTTCATGACCTTTCTGCAACTGGTGATTCCATCTTAATCTTTGCTAATGTGAAAGATGCAATTTGCAAATACTGACTTCTTCATATTGAGGTCTGATCTCATATCAATAAAGACTATTTATACATCCTTGGATAAAGTTCTAAGTATTATTATGGTGTCACACTCAATGAGCTGTGAGGGATAGAAAGTCAAATGCCCGTGATGCCCAGGGCTAGCAGAGCTTCTTCTCTGTTGCTATGACTGTTCTGGAGTTGGCTGACCATGTTGATGCCCTTGAATAATGAGTATTTTATAAACCTCATGCCGAGTTTCCTCCTTTGGAAAGAAGTTACTCAACTAAGATAATTGTGTAATATTGTGTCACTGCAGGCTGTATTTTATGTTTACGAATCTTACATAAAGGATGGCTGATTTGTAGGATGTTATTTCTGATTCACATTAGACAAAGGTATTCTAAGCCCCACCAGTGAATTCTCCTGCTAATTTATTCATTTCAGTAAGCAAATAGATTTCATTGGCAAACACAGCCAGCTAACTTTCACACTGATAATTTGGTAGGGTTAAGTTATAGTGCATTGCCCTACTTGCTGTGGTTTGTAACTATGACTGATAAGTTATGCCAGCACCAGTCATACTTTCTTCTTTGTTTTAAGAGTAAATTGTCTGAAAAAAATGCAAGAATGAATTTACCAAATGTTGAGGGCTATTTAAAACATTATTGCATTTGACAAAACACTCTTACCTCTAATGTAATTTGATCATTACAGTAATCCTGCTAGGCAATAATAGGTATTATTGTTCTGTTCATCAAGGAGTACATTCAGGATTAAACAAATGAAGTAACTTGCCTAAGGTTTCATAGCTGTGAAGCATTCACTTTGACTCTATCCCAGGCATCCTAACTTTAAATTCAATGCTTCAAACACACACACACACACACACACACACACACACACACGACTTAATTCCATTATTATATAGTATTATTATTATTATATTAGTACTATATATTATTAATGCTATATTCACATATAAATGGTAGAATTTCATTTATATATATATATATATATATAACCAACATGGAAAATCTGCCCATAAATAAAAATAGCTGCTTTTCAAAACAAACAATCTGAATTGAATAAATCTAGTGCACCCATGTGTAACAGAAACTATTTTAGCTGCCAGTCAGTCCAAATATTGGAACATTTTCTAAGTGCTTTCTTAAGTTATCTTTTTTTTTTGGGGGGGGGAGGGGTGGGTGGGTACGCGGGCCTCTCACTGTTGTGGCCTCTCCCGTCGCGGAGCACAGGCTCCGGACGCGCAGGCTCAGCGGCCATGGCCCACGGGCCCAGCCGCTCTGAGGCATGTGGGATCTTCCCGGACCGGGGCACGAACCCGTGTCCCCTGCATCGGCAGGGGGACTCTCAACCACTGCGCCACCAGGGAAGCCCTTAAGTTATCTTTATGTTTATCTTGCACAGCTTAGGTCAGCAGTCAGCTTACATTTACATAGATCGTTGCAATTAGGTTGTTTCACATGGCTCTAATTCAGAAGTCATAAATTTACATCCTCATATATGACCATCAAATGCATTTTATTTTGGTTACCTAACACATTAAACTGATTTGAATTAAATGTCAATAGTTAAAAAAATTGGAGTTCTTGAACATGCGTGTGCAGATATTCCTTCAAGATCCTGATTTCAAGTCTTTTGGACATATATGCAGGAGTGGGAGTGCTAGATCATAAGGTAGTTCTGTTTTTAATTTTTTGAGGAAACTCCATAGTGTTTTTCCACAGTGGCTGTTCCATTTCACATTCCCTCAACAATGACAAAGGTTCCAATTTGTCCACATCCTTGCCAACACTTGCTGTTTCATATTCATTGTAGCGTTTTTCACAACAGCTAAGGTATATGGAAACAAAGGTCTATTAACTGATGAATAGATAAAGAAAATGTGGTATATACATACAATGGAATGTTGTTTAGCCTTAAAAAGGAAGGAAATCCTATCATTTGCAACAGCAAGGATAGATACAGAAGAAATTATGCTAAGGGAAAAGTCTGTTACAGAAGGACAAATACGGCATGATTCCACTTATATGAGGTATCTAAAACAGTCAAATTCATAGAAGCAGAAAATAGAAGAGTGGTTGCCAGTGGATGAGGGGAAGAAAGAAATGGGGAGTTTATCAATGGGTATAAAGCTACAGTTATACAAAATAAATAAGTTCAAGATATCTGCTGTACAACATTTTGCCTATGGTTAACAATATGGTGTTATGCACTTAAAAACTTGTTAAGAGGTGCTTCCCTGGTGGCGCAGTGGTTGAGAGTCCGCCTGCCGATGCAGGGGACGTGGGTTCGTGCCCCAGTCCGGGAAGATCCCACATGCCACGGAGCGACTGGGCCTGTGGGCCATGGCCGCTGAGCCTGCGCGTCCGGAGCCTGTGCTCCGCAACGGGAGAGGCCACAGCAGTGAAAGGCCCGCGTACCACAAACAACAACAACAACAACAACAACAAAAAACCTTGTTAAGAGGGTAGATCTTATATTAACTCTTCTTACCAAAAAAGAAGAAGAAGTAACAGCAGCAAGGGGACACAAATATTTTGGAGATGACTGATATGTTTATTACCTTGATTGTGGTGATGGTATCACAGATATATGCATGTGTCCAAACTCATCAAAAGTGTATACATTAAATAAGTTACAAGGATATATTGTACAACATGGGGAATATAGCCAATATTTTATAATAACTGTAAATGGAGTATAACCTTTAAATATTGTGAATCACTATATTGCACACCTGTAATTTGTATATTATACAGCAACTATACGTCAATAAAAAACAACAAAAAGTATACATTAAAAAGATATAATTTTTTAATTGAAGTGTAATTGATTTACAATATTATATTAATTTCAGGTGTACAACATAGTGATTCAATGTTTTTATATATTACACTCCATTTAAAATTATTACAAAATAATGGCTATATTTCCCTGTGCTGTACAATATATTCTTGTTACTTATTTATTTTATACATAGTAGTTTGTGTCTTTTAATCCCATACCCCTATCTTGCCCCTCCCCCCTTCTATCTCCTCACAGGTAACAACTAGTTTGTTCTCTGTATCTCTGAGTCTGTTTTTGTTTTATTACATACATTTATCTGTTTTATTTTTTTAGATTCTATGTATAAGTGATAACATAGCATATTTGTCGTTTTCTGTTAGAGTGATTTTACTAAGCATAATACATCCATCCACATTGTTGCAAATGGCAGAATTTCATTCTTTTTTATGGCTAATGTTCCATTGCATATTATTTATATACATATATGTATATATACACATACAAACACACACACACCACATCTTTATCCATTCATCTGTTGATAGGCACTTAGGTTGCTTCCATATATTAGCTATTGTAAATAATGCTGCTATGAACATTGGGGTGCATGTATCTTTTCAGATTAATGTTTTCATCTTCTTCGGATATATACCCCACAGTGGAACTGCTGGATCATATGATAGCTCTATTTTTAGCTTTTTGAAAAACCTCCATACTGTTTTCTGTGGTGACTGCATCAGTTTAAACTCTCACCAACAGTGTACTCGAGTTCCATTTTCTCCACATCTTCACCAACATTTGTTATTTGTAGACTTTTTGATGATAGCCATTCTGACAGGAGTGACGTGATATCTCATTGTGGTTTTGATTTGCATTTCTCTGGTAATTCGTGGTGTTGAACATCTTTTCATGCCTCTGTTGGCCATGTATATATCTTCTTTGGAAAAAATGTCTATTCAGGTCTTCTGCCCATTTTAAAATTTTTTTATATTGTGTTGTATGGGCTCTTTATATGCTTTGGATATTAAGCCCTTATTAGTCATATCATTTGCAAATTTTTCTCCCATTCAGTACGTTCTCTTTTCACTTTGTTGATGGTTTCCTTTGCTGTGCAAAAGCTTTTTAGTTTAATTATGTCCCATTTGTTTAGTTTTGCTTTTATTTCTTTTGCATTAGGAGACAGATCCAAAAATATATAGGAGACAGATCCAAAAATATATCGCTACAGTTTATGTCAAAGAGTGTTCTGCTTATGTTCTCTTCTAGGAGTTTTATGGTTTCCTGTCTTAAATTTAAGTCTTTAACCCATTTTGAGCTTATTTTTGTATATGGTGAGAGAAAATGTTCTTATCTCATTCTTGTGCATGAGGCTATCCAGTTTCCTCAGCACCATTTATTGATGAGATTGTCTTTTCTCCATTATATATTCTTCCCTCTTTGGTCATAGATTAATTGACCATAAGTGCATGGGTTTATTTCTGGGTTTTATATTCTGTTCCATTGATCTATGTGTCTGTTTTTGTGGCAGTACCATGCTGTTTTGACTACTCTACTTTTGTAGTATAGTCTGAAGTCAAAGATTGCTTTGACAATTCAATGTCTTTGTGGCTCTATATAAATTTTAGGATTATTTGTTCTAGTTCTGTGAAAAAGTGTCATAGGGATTTCATTAAATCTGTAGATTGCTTTGGGTAGTATGGACTTTTTAACAATGTTAATTCTCCCAATCCAAGAACACCAGGTATCTTTCCATTTCTTTGTATGTTTTCATTAATGTTTTATAGTTTTATAGTTTTCCAAGTATTGGTCTATCACCTCCTTGATTAAGTTTATTTTTAGGTATTTTATTTTTTGATGTAATTGTAAATGAAATTATTTCTTTAAGTTCTCTTTCTGGTAGTTCACTATTAGTGTACAGAAAAAGCAACAGATTTCTGTATATTAGTCTTGTATCCTGCAACTTTATTGAACTTGTTTATTAGCTCTAATAATTTTGGGGGGGGAGGATGTAGACTTTAAGGTTTTCTATATATAGTATCATGTCATCTGCAGAGAATGAGTTTTACTTCTTCCCTGTCTCTGCAATGAAGTATCACCTGAAGCTTTCAATGAAGTATGTGCTCTTCCGTTCACCTGGCCAATCAATCTCATAATGTGACTTTACTGTTCCCAGTTATACCTTGAGTTTCTGATCCTTGTTCTACAGCTTTTGTCTGTACATACACAGGATTTTTCAGTCGTACTTTTTTCTTCCCCTTTGCCTTAATTTATACCATCTGCATTTTTCCTTGTAATACTAATTAGGAACTGGTTTTCTTGCCTCTTATAACATATGATAGCTAGCTTTCAAGGCCTATAACTTGATCTTCTGCTTCCAGAAGTAGCTGCTAGTGTAGCAAGAGAGGAGGTAGGAATAGTTGCTTACTTTCTTGTAAAGCAAACATTTAAAATTACTTTTCAAGCTAAGGTGGAGTCATAACCATTATTAAGTTGGTGAGACATAGAGAGAAGGTTCACATCTGCCTGTGCTGTCCCTTGCCCGTTTTGACCCCTGGCTTCTTACACTGTCCTGCAGCTGATCTGTGCCTGCCTAAACATGCCTCTCTTCTCACTGTCCTCTGGGGTCAATAGGTCTTCAGCAAGGTTTTCTCTCTGCCCCTAATACCTTTCCCTTTCTATCTCCCCCATTATTTATGTCTGTATCTCTAACCTACGGAAGATATATAAAAGGATGTTTCAAGCTTTTAAATGTTTTCCTTATCAGTGTGTTTGTCCTGGGTATAGTATTTCAATTTCACAAATGATCTAGGAGTGTCTCTCCATGGAAATGATCTCAGGCATTGAAAGAAAAGTATAAAATATACACTAATGATGAAAGAAAGGGCAAAAGGGACATTACAGGAAGAAATATTTTATGACTGATATAATGGCATATCAAACCACTTTTAGAATAATTAAGCATTTCTGTAAAAAATATAAAAGGTCAAGTATCGTATCTCATAATACAGAAAGAAATCCATTCAATTTTAAAGTTCTTGTACTATCCAAGGTTACTTAGAGGACAAAATAATTGAGGTTAATAGACTTTAATATGTCACTTGCTTAAATGGATCATCAAAATATAAATTTAAAGGAATAAGACAGATATTTCAAGCCTGTCATGACATGTCATCAATCTCTGAAACAATTTTGTTTCCAGTTTGTCCTAATACTGTGACAGGTTTTTGTTTGATTGTTTGTTTGTTTGCTTGTTTCAATCCTGCATATTTTTCCACCAAATAAGCAACTTTCAATTTCTCCATTGTTTTAACATTGTGATAATCATCATTATAAATAATGAAACCCTATTCGGCCTTAAAATCAATAATTAAAGATGAGGCTTACTAGAGTTTGGAGGCAGGAGGCTTATCTTAGTATACAGCTTATGGTTTGACTTCTGCTCACTGATTTCACCTTTCATTTAAGAAAATACTTGCTCATTTAAGACTTTCAAATAACCGGGATTCTGGGACAACACTAACTCTTTCATCATATCACATTCAATTATTTTATACTTTGTTATTTCATTCTATCTACACTTTGACTTTAGGTTGTTATATTGTTCAAGATGATGGCAACTAACCATAAGTGAGCAAGATGCCAAAAGGGAAGCATTTATTATTTTCAAAGTTCTTGTTAACAATACAATATTATTGGTATTAACAGTTATCTCATTGGGAACTTTCAGAACAACGATAAAACAAACAAAAACACAGCAAAACAAGAGAAAACAAACAAAAAACTAGTAAAAAGCAGTGGCTTCTTCTATGATCAAAACATTAAGATCTGACTAGAATTGAGGATGTTGTCTGTGTGCACCAACTCTTTCGATAATTTTTATCATATAAGTGAGTTGAGATAATTTGTAAAGAACCTATAGTAAAACGATATGAAAACCTTTGCACGTGCTGTGTCCTATGTCAGGAAAGCTCTTTCCTTTGCTCTGCTCTTTTGTTACATCTTCAGATAATTTTTTTTTTTTTTTTTTTTTTTTTTTTGCCAGCTGGCTTGAGCACGACAGTTTCCTTGTAGTGCTTTGTTTTTCATATCATTTTTACTCACAGTGCATTTTGCATTTACTTGTAGATTATCTACTTCACTAGAATATGAGTTTAATGAGAGCAGGGATTTCACCTGTTTTGTTCACTGCTCTATCCTCAGAGCCTAAGACAGGGGCCTGGCACAGAGCAGGTTCTCAATAATTATTTGTTGAATTAATTAACAAAATACGGGTCCCTTAAGAATAATTATTTTATTTAAAACTATGCATGAGGTAATTATACCATCATAATGAATATTCAATCTACCACCTACCTTAAAGTTCCAGTACACATTTGTATTGGTATGCACTCTTTAGTTCATCAGATATATTTGCACAAGTAACCAGTTATTAAAAAAATCAATACAACTTATTTAAGCCAAGCAGTTAATTAAAAACAAAACAAAAATCCAAACAAATAACACCCTTTATCTGACTTCAGTGTTCTGCTTATTTTGCATACATACATATGTATCTTTTTAAAAAATTAAAGTTTTTTTCCTCCTTTTCATGACAAAGGAATGGAGACACGAGATCAACAGAACACAGGCAAGTGATTTTAAGGCAGGAGGTGATCAGTTTACATTAGCAAAAAATACCACTCATATTTTTCACCCTTTTTGCTACATGAGGATCTATAATATACTTATTATACAGAATATGTAAGTTGGTATATTTGATGTCACTGAGAAGAACACTTGAAAAATCTTATCTACATAATCAGAACATTTTATTCACATTTAAAAGCATGTACATTTTCTTTCAACAAATATATCATTTAAGACGTAAATGTTGTGCTTGCTTCTGTAACACATACACTAAGATGTAAATGCTAGTTTATTTCAAAGTGTTCAAAAGTAGCTCTGAAAGAAAAGTTACAATTTGATTTTTGACTCAAATTGATCAAGCACTTGCCATATACCATCTATTCAGCTACTTCTGGGACATCAAAGGTCACCAAAAGAGAGTGGCTGCTGAAAGGATTGCACAGAACAGTAGGAAAGATTATTTCTTTGTTTATTCACACATTTATTCATTAATCTATATCTCCTCTTACACCAAAAATGATTTAATGTAACCTACAAAAGTTTACACACTATAAAGCCTTATGAGTTATAAGCAGGTAAAAAAGATAAGGTGAAGGATAAACAAGGGTAGGGCAATAAAATATGGCTAGAGATAGGTTATTGCATAAAATGCAGACTATGGAATAGTATATACTTCTGAGGGGTATCTATGAATTGATAATAAGTCAATGTGTCGCTAAGTGTAACACTGGAAGTATGCACATGATACAGTTTTAACAGATAAGGGAGTGAATAACACTCTAAATATGTCTCAGGAGATTTTGATTGAGTCAAAGATGTCCTAGAATAAACGGTATTTACCCTGAGTTCCTGAGGAAGAATAATAATTGTTCAGGCAGATTGAGTGGGGGGATACAGTACTCTAGGCAAGGAGAAAAGTATATGGCATGTGTAAAATTATGGAAGCATGCATAATTAAAACAGCATGAGACGTCTGGGAAATTATAAGGATAAAGTTGAAATGGGAAAACAAGTGATGATGGTTAAGATGGGAAGCTGGCCTCTGGCCAGTTCTTGTGCTGTATTAGGTTGGTGTCAGACAGAAAAACATAGGTGATGGTGCATGACAGTGGACACAGTTTTGGATGGTGGTTTAACTGTGTTTTTGGGAGAAGATATTGTGAATCATTCAACTTTCAAATATGACATAATGTTTACTCGTAGCCAGAGAGGTGAGCTGTTGTTCCAGATCACCTGTGGATAACCTGAAACCATTTCCAGAATACAGCTGCATTCATCTATTACCTCTGTATCATGAAGTGATCTTTCAAATGCAAATCCTTCAGAGCTTAAAATGACGGGGACAAGGATCATGGGGATTTACAGCATCCTAATTATTTCATGGTTGCTTTAAATATTTTTTTCAGCAGTAATATTTCAAAAAGATGCTGCTGCATGGAATAATTATGACACCTTACTTTTTTTCCTCAAGGAAATATATCTCATTTCAGACAGGAACAGGTAATGATTTAAAAAGGACAAAGATCTGATGCAATACAATGTTTTTAATTTTATTCTCTGTTGCCTGCAACTCACACCCATTCTTTATTTTGACCACGATCTTCACCCTCGGTGAGCCTTTTCCCCTGTACAGGCACCATTACAAGCCAAGTAGTTCCCCTTCCTTTGGTTTCTCACCCCATGGCTAACAACACAATCCTCTAAGCACTTCTCTGATTGTATCGTTAGCCCTGTTCACATGACCACTTTTGCTCATTGGAGAGTTCTAGCTGAGTAGATGGGAATTTGCAGTCCTCCACTATCTGCGACATACACAAACCATGTAATTAAGTTATCCTAGTCTATAGTCACCATGCTTGTGACAAGCTTTTCTTCCACATGTAGCCTTTTCTCTCCCCTTTGCCTTATGTCATATCTCCAACACACACATACCCCATCTCTACAGAATGAAATTCTGAACATTCTTCTAGGTCCAGTTCAAATGTATCTTTCTTCATGATGTCATTTGTCCTAATGACCCTTGAACCAAAACCTCCATTCTTTTGACTCCAATAGCAATTTATTTCTCTTATCTCATTTGTGGTATTGTGTACTTTTTTTTTACTAGACTCTGAGATTTTTTAAAAAATTATTTTCCCCTCTTTGTATCTTCTCATTTCAACCATCACCCCCACCCTAAACTTCATCCACAGTGCTTAGCCTAGTGCCCTATATGTTGTGTGTGTTTGTGTGTGTGTGCATGTACACACTTTTTTTTTAATTTGTGAAAGAATTCCCCTCGTCTAGTCAATTAACACCTCCATCAATATTTATCTGTTTTTTTTTTTTTTTTGGTGAGAATGTTTAAGTTCTATTCTCTTAGCAAATTTCAATTACACAATACAGTGTTATCAATTACAGTCACCATGTTATACATTATATTCTCAGACCTTATTCATCTTATAGCTGATGTACTTTTTACCAAACTCTCCCTATTTCCTCCACTCTCCAGCCGCTGGGGATCCACTTTTCTATTCTCTGCTTCTGAGTTTGCCTTTTTTTTTTAGCGTCCACATATCAGTGGCACAATGCAGTATTTGTCCTTTTCTGTCTGGCTTATTTCATTTAGTATAATGCTGTCAAGTTCCATCCATATTGTCTCAAATGGCAGTATTTTGCTTTCTCTCGTGTATGAATAATATTCCATTATGTATATATAAAATCTATGTATTATATATTAAATACATATATATGTGTGTATATTTCATATATATATTCATATATATATATACAACTTTATCCACTCATCTGTTGACAGACACTTAAGTTGTTTCCATATCTTGGCTATTGCAAATAATGCTGCAATGAATGCAGGAGTACAGATATCTCTTTAATATCCTATTTTAATTTCCTTTGGATATATATCTAGAAGAGGAATTGCTGGATCATATGGTAGTCTAATTTTAATTTTTTGAGGAACCTTCATACTATTTTCCATGGTAGCTGCACCAGTTTACATACCCACCAATAGTGCCCAAGGGTTCCCTTTTTTCCACATTATGACCAGCACTTGTTTATCTCTGTTTTTTTGATGATAGCAGGTGTGAGGTGATACTCATTGTGGTTTTGATTTTCATTTCATCTTTAGTGATGTTGGTCACTTTTTCATGTACCTGTTGGCCATTTGTATGTCATCTTTGGAAAAATATCTATTTGGTTCCTCTGTCCATCTTTTTAAAGATTTTTTTTGATGTGGACCATTTTTTTTTAAGTCTTTTTCCAATTTGCCACAAAATTGCCCCTCCTCCATTTTTTTTTTTTTTTTTTTTGGTCTTTTGGCTGCAAGGCATGTGGGACTCTAGCCCCCCAATTAGGGGTGGAGCCTGGACCCCAACCTCCCCACATTGGTAAGTGAAGTCTCAACCACTGGACCGCCAGGCAAGTCCATCTCTGTCCATTTTAATCTGATTTTTTTTTTTTTGCTATTTAGTTGTACGTAGCTTTTATACATTTTGGATATTAACTCTTTATCAGATATATTATTTGCAAATATTTTCTCTCATTCCATGGGTTGCCTTTTCATTTTGCTGAGAAGTTTGTTTGCAGAAGCCTTTTAGTTTGATGTAGCCCCACTTGTTTATTTTTGCTTTTGTGCCTTTGTTTTTGGTGTCAAATCCAAAAATTCATTGCCAAGACTGATGTGAAGGCGCTTACCCCCTACATTTTCTTCTAGAATTTTTATGTATATCGTGTGTTTTTCATTAAAGTGTGGAAAGATACTAACTCATAAAATAAAAGCAAATAGCATCTTTGAAAACAGATGTTTTGGGCTTCCCTGGTGGCACAGTGGTTGAGAGTCCGCCTGCCGATGCAGGGGACACGGGTTCCTGCCCCGGTCCGGGAAGATCCCACATGCCGCGGAGCGGCTGGGCCCGTGAGCCATGGCCGCTGAGCCTGCGCGTCCGGAGCCTGTGCTCCGCAACGGGAGAGGCCACAACAGTGAGAGGCCCGCGTACTGCAAAAAAGAAAAAACAACAGATGTTTTGGTGACAGGTAACATGTAAGATCTGCACTACATTGCACCAGGGAGATCATTAGGAAGCTATCGAAGGCCCAGCTAAATGACAGTTAAAACAAATTAACCACCTACATCGGGCTATAATGGATTTCATTTACTGCTGCTGGCCACATGGAAAGAAAATTCCCCACAAGTAAATCAGACAGCTCGTTGAAATGCTGGAAAAATGTCATAAGGACCTGGGCTGAGGCCACGTAATATCAGTTATAATCTCTGTAGTTCTGTGACATCATCTGTCTTTGTGGTTCACAAAAATGAAAACAGATTTAATAATTCTATTACTTGTGTGTACCTTACTCTTTATTAGTTAGAGAATATATCAACATCCATTACCTCATTTACTTATATCAACAAATCAGTGAATGAGGAGAGGCTGGATTTACTTGTCCTAATTACAAGGGGGCAAGCAGAGCCTTACAGTTGTTAAATAAATGAACATATATCACAGTTTCCAAGCTGCAAAACTGATTCTGGAATGCAGAACTTGGACGTCTAGAAAAGCATCCTCCATCTTTAGAATAGGCAGTACATCTCTGTTTTTGGAAGAAAAAAAAAAACAAAAAACTAGGGATGAATTCTAAAAGATTAGAAATCTCTTACATTCTAATGCAGAATGATTTTTTTTTTTTTGCCTGCCGTGGAATGCATGATGGATTTGTATTGTACCAATTTAAGTGGGCTGTAACTATGTTTTTCAGAATTCCTTTCTATGCCTAATCCTTAGTTAGTGTAGTTCACCTGGATCATCGTTTTTCTTCGTTGACTTCTAGGCCATGGTGAATGTTTATCTCCAGGTTGAAGGGCATCAGCATGTCCTGCAGAATAACTGCAGCACCGAAGTTGGATGCTTGGAGATGGTGAGAGGCTGATATGAGATCAAGACCTTTGTCCTTATGGGTTCCAGCTTGTATCCGTGGATTCCAACTTGTCCGTGTTCTCATCAACTTCATACCCATCTTGCCTTCTATACTGCCTGCCCTGTGGAATTCTGGCTGAATCACAACAATCGTACACTGACTGTTTAACCAACTCCCACAATGACATTAGATCAAATTCCTACACTAAATCCTTTGTTTGATTGTATATGTACATACATATATACATATATGTATACAATATGTATAATACAAAATTATATATATGGCCATGTGTGTGTTTAAAATTTTATATGTTGCTACTACAAGAGGTAGATAAAGAGGAATATGTCTGTAATAACCCAGGGATATCCCCCTGGGATGCCTTTCCATAATTGCATATCCTGTGATTAAAGTCATGCATATCCTGTGAGTAAAGTCAATGGAAAAGCTTTAATGACCCAATATAGGCAGGTGTGCTAATGGTCCAGACCCTTCAGGAATGAAGGTGTGGGACAACCTAACCAGAAAGTAACCATGACCAGATGAGGTGCTTGCAGAGGATGACAGGAACATAGAACAGGTAGTGGGAAAAGGTAGCTATAAACACCAGTTATGACTACGTGGCCAGTTGCAGAAATGTGAACTATATTAGTCGTGCATATTTCTTCTTTACTTTGATATGAATAGATTTATGTATTTATTAACAATTTTTTCTCTTCACCTCTACCATTTCCCTACTATCTGTGATAAAATGTATTTACAGTAGTTACCTGTATATCTCAGCATTTACATTTCAGAATATGAAAGGGGGAATGTGACTCAGCTAGAAGAGGAATAAATATCACTTCAAAATAGATTAAGGAATTCGTAGACTCTTTGGGGGAGAGGATTCTCATGTTTTTGGTTTTGTGAAGGACAGTTGCATTGTGTTAGGTGCAAACATGGTTTTGCTCTTGTCTTTATTTGGAAATTAAGTTCAGTATGGCTAAATGAGGTGCAAATGGATGCCAACTTGACAAGGGGTGGACTGTGGTGGATTTGTATTCTTTCATTTTAACTAAACTGGGACTGCATTTTCAAGAATTCCCTTTACTGAAGAGTTCCAAGTTAGGGGAGGCCACAAAAGATATTTTGCATAAGATAGAGATGGAAGATGGATGTGCAATAGTGAGAGTGATGTTAAGTCCATGAGCAGTAACTGGATCCACAATGGACTGAGACCTGCACTGGTCTCTAACCACCGTCAAGCACACAACTTGAGTTATGTGGTTGTTCTTTGTCAGGTTGGTAAACGGCACCAGAGACAGATATCAGAGAAACTGAAGGAGCATTTGGTGGAAACTGCAGTATCGGTTACCTAGCTGTTGCCCCACACTAACAAGGTGAGCCATCCCCTGCAGCACCCTTCCCAGTGTAACAAGTGTATGACTTGCTTTGCTTCCCTCTACCACTTCAGTCTCCAACACCAGACACAAAGATAGCAACCTTACTTATACCATTAACCAACTCCCACAACTATATACTATGAAATACTCAGAAAGTTACAATCAGTTATTTTGTGTGTGTGTGTGTGTGTGTGTGTGTGTGTGTGTGTGATTCCTGGTGGTGCAGCTTCTTCTTTTAAAACTGTACTGATTCAAAAATTCAGAAAGTATTAGATTTAATATGAGCAGAATTTGGTGCCCTAATAGGCAAGGTGCTTTGCTTTGAGGCTGTGTTAATAATGACATTACAATAGCTAAAAGGTATTGTGTCCTTACCATGTGACAAAACTGTTCCAAGTGCTTTATATTAACCTTTTTTTTTTAACAATATATCAATAACCTTGGAAGTAGGTACTATTACTATCATCACTCTCATACAAATCAGGCAACTGAGTTGTACGATATTTAAGTTACATCTCCAATGTTATATAATCGAAGTGGGGAGCCCACATCAGTCTCTCACCAGCTACCATTGGAAGCCCAGGAGTTGAGCATCCAAGCACCTGCACTAACCATTGTGTTATGGGATGTTCAGTCCAACCCTCCTGAACAATCTGATCTGATTTCCTTCTGCATCAGTTAGTGGGCTAGAGGAGGGGGAAATGAGATAATGGGATTATCTGTGTGCTTGACTGTGGTTTAGGGAGTAGGATAAACTGGTGATAAAAGGAAAGCAAAAGAAGTATAAGAGGAGAAAATGGTAACAACTTTTAGACCGTGAACATGCAGCCACCAGGAAATGAATAAGCCACTTGTGTAGCCATCTAACCTTGTCTCAGTGGAAATCAAACATTTCCTACAGAGTACATAATATTTTCTCAAACAGTCTGGCTTAGTGTGCCAGACATCTGGCAAAAGACACTATGTTCTAACTTTTTCTGTCCTTGATCTTGTCAGGAGTTTAGAATCATCAATTTTCATTCCATATTTAGTACCTTAAAATGATAATATCCTATATTTAAACTTACAATCAAATTATTCTCTATTCTTAAGGTAGAATTTAATTTAAGAGAATACTAGTTTCGGTGATGAAATTAACAAGATTTTCTTCATCTAATACCTTTGAATTTTCTGGTCGAAAAAACTTTACATAACATAAAATTAACCATATTAAAGTGAACAATTCGATGGTGTTTAGCACATTCACAGTGGTGGGCAACAACTATCTCTAATTCCAGAACATTTTATTCCCTCCAAAAGAAAACCTCATACCTATTAAGCAGAGTAATTGTTTATTATCTTTTATTAAGAAAAAAATCTTATGTGGAAAGTTCTAGTTGTATTTTAAAGTCTATGAAAAATATCTCCCCTTCTGCATTGGCTTTTTTGTGCCTTTTACTTACTGATACTAGTATAATAGCCCAAGCTCTGACATTTTTTCCAATTTGTGTGTGTAAAATATTAATATCTACTACAATAGGTATCCATAACATGTTATGAATATTCATAAATTTACATATTCATACATATATTTTAATATATTGATACTTTAATGTTTTCTAAGTGGCATTTAATATATTCATATATTTAAATATTTAATTTTAATGTAGTCAAAGCTACCTTTTTCTTTATGTTTTATACTTTCCAATTCCTGTTTTCAAAAATTCCTTCCTATACTGAGATAATAGAAAATATTCTTTTTCTAAAATATTAAGGCTTACTTTTCAAGGTTTTACTCTGGAACATATGTTGTGTACAGTGTACTATAGGCAATAGTTTTTACATATGTAGAACCAGTTGACTGCGAATCAGTTTTTGATTGCCAGTTCCTTCTGTCTGGTTTGTTATACTATCTCTCTCCTTTATACGTTGCTGTCTGCCTGTAGGTTAAGAGTGATAACATAAGTTATCTAGACTAGCCCCCTTACTTCATAGGGTAAACTAACAAGGTCCTGACCAGAGCACACAGTGTAGAAATGGAAAAGTTATTCTTGTCAATGAACAGAGATTAGGCAAATGTCTGGCCAGCAGTCTGGTTCTTGTTACCATACTTGCTATGTATATTTTGTACACAAAAATAATTCCCATGTTTCTAAAAAGTTTTGATAAAAATAGATATGTGAGACTTGAATGATGTTGTAAATATACTTAATAAGCTAATTAATTTAAAAGAAAAAACATTTGCCACCACTTTATAGGTTTACAGGTATAGTCAGGCAGTTTTGTGATGCTCTATATTTTCTCTTACATTTCAAATAAACTACCACATGATGGAAAGCAAAGGTTGGTCTCCTATTATATTTGGCCTTGGATACAACAGACTTATGTTTGAATTCTAGTTTTCACACTTATTAGCATCATGACTATTGAAAAATTACTGAATCACAGTTTGCTCATCTGCATTACCTTTAAATAAGATTGTTTTGAGTATTAGTTGAGATGATGCATATCAATAGGGCCTAGAGGCAGAAAGGAAAGCTCTCATGCCCTACCATGATAGCAGAGTCCAACAAGGAGGAAAATACTCCCTCTTCTTGCTTGGCAAGACCTAACCAATGAGAGACAGGTCCAACTCAGCCAATTAAAAGCCATGGAGTCTTTGTTTACTATAGCCCTCCTGACTTCCTTTTCCCCTCAGTAAAATAATTCTCCTCTCTGTTTTGTACATGACTCACCATGGTTGCAGACCCTGAATTGCAATTCTTCGCTGATCCTGAATAAGCTTTTTTTAAAAAAATTCATTAATTAATTAATTTTTGCCTGCACTGGGTCTTCCTTGCAGTGCGCGAACTTCTCATTGCGGTGGCTTCTCTTTGTTGTGGAGCACGGGCTCTAAGCGCGCGGGCTTCAATATTTGTGGCACATGGACTCAGTGGTTGTGGCTCGTGGGCTCTAGAGCGCAGGCTCAGTAGTTGTGGCACATGGGCTTAGTTGCTCTGTGGCATGTGGATCTTCCCGGACCAGTGCTCGAACCCATGTCCCCTGCATTGGCAGGTGGTTTCTTAACCACTGCACCACCAGAGAAGTCCTAAGCTCATTTTTAAAGAAGAAATGACTAGTAGTCTTTTCGTCTTAGGTCAATAATAGTAAACAATTGCTTTATCACAATTTGTTGGGTCGTACATCTTTTCCCCAGTAATTTATAATGTCCCTATGTCAGTTATTGTTCCTTTGTGTGTGTGAATTTGTTATGAGTCTCTCTAGTCTGTCCCTTTGGTCCATTTGTCATCTCCTATACCAATGTCAAATTGTCTTAATAACCACAGCTTTATGGTAACCCTGGCTATCTTATAGGTAAATTTCTCTGTCTTATTCTGCATTTCCCAAGAAGCAGAGCCTAAGATAGAAAGCTTATGTACTACAACTTTATTAGGGAGTGCATTCCTGGGAGGAGAAATGAGGGACAAGTGGAGTGAGGGAAGGCTAGGAGGGTGAGCTCTTTAGTGTAACTGTTTGCTGGACTGTCTTCAAATAAGACGTATACATTGACTCTCAGACAGTCCATGCAGTGGGGGAAAGAGACTTGATTTATTCATGAGTCATTTATTCTCATGACCGTTCATGTTGTTTGTGTTTTGAGGCTGAGCAGAGTCCTATGACTTGTTGTGAACAGGGAAACTCTGAGGCAGGAGGCAAAAAGGATGTAGCAAATGTATGAGCTGAGGCATGGTCAGGTTAGAGCACATATGAGGTGAGATGCAGATGCCTCAGAGCTGGATGAGACAAAAGCCCGGGAGGCACAGGGAATCTAGAGTGATGCTCACATGTGGCTGATATACCTTCCAGCTTGTTTTTCTTCTGCAAAATGTTCCTTGCTCTTTTTTGATTGTTTATATTTAATATGAATGTCAGAATCAGATTATCAAGAAGTACTATTTTGATTTTGATTGGAATTACATTAAATTGATAGATTTCTCTGTGGAAAATTGTCAGTTTTATGATGCTTAGTCTTTCATATAGTATGTATAAATATCTTTCCATATATTTTGGTTTTATTAATTGTATTTTTAAAAGGTTTTATCACATTCGTCACTAAAGATTTGCAAACTTCTGTATATTATTCCTGCAAATCTGTTAGCTTTTTTTGCCACTCTACATTTTACCCAGAGTACATTTACATATTAGAAATCTATAAGAAAGAAGAAGACAATCTAAGAAAGTATGGTTAAAGGTCATTTCAGGAAATAACTAACTGGTCAAGTAATATGGAAAGATGCTCATGCTTCCTAGAATAATTTATACTTACCAAGAGAACATTTTAGCTATATCATGCATACATATAAAACCTAACAGTAATATATTCAGTTAAGAATGAAACTAAACAAATGATAATTCCTTTGATGGAGCATATACTGGTAGATACATTTAGATAAATTTAACAATTTCTAGTAAAGTTAGAGACCTGAAAACATTTCCAGAGAAATATGCATGTTATTAAAAAGACAGAAACAGAAGAGAACATTGTTGTATCGTGCTAGAAAATCATCTGAATGTTCATCAACAGGTGAATGGATGAATAAATTACAATATATCCGTAATGTGATATACTACAGGGCAATTTAAATAAATAATTTAAATAAATTTACATATATCAACAAAGGTGAAGTTCAAAGAACATAAGATCATGGCAAAGAAACAAGTTGCAAAAAATGTGCATGGCATGATAGCATTTATATAAAGCTTAAAGCATACAAAATAATACAATTTTTTCTCGGTGAAAGCAAAATATAGGAGGTAAATGTATGTGACTGTGAATGGTACTGACACATGCAACATAAAGCCTATTTAAGACCTTTTGAAAAGGAGGGCAATGGGTTGCAAGGAGTACCTGGTGGACTCAATCCTACCTGTAATGTAATGTTTCATAGTAAAAATTATTTTTTGATAACCTCATGATAAAGTGGCTAAATTTTAACATACAAAGTGATGTCTACAGAAATATATGTTAAATATTTTCTTCACAATTAATATTCTTTGGGATCAAATATCCTCAGGCTTGTAGACACTCCCAAGAATTATTTAAGTTTTGAGTTATTTTGTACACTTTCTTCTGCAGTTGATTCTGATATCCACAGAAAATGAGGAGGGCATGCTTTGTGTTAAACCTGAGACAGGTGTAAACAACATCATTTTTAAATTCAGCTAGGTGCTCTGATTCCATTCATTCAGAAAGGCAGCTGTGTCTACATATGCCACTTCCAAATGGGACTGTCCTTTTCTATCTAATTAAGAGGACATTTTATTCTGCCTGACCTATTCCACCTATAGATGGATGCTTGATTTGACATTTACATAATTAATTGGCTACACCTGCTTGCTACTCCTTCCTCACAAAACTTTGCAGCTTCTCAACTCCAGTCAAACATATTACTTGTAGAAAAGAATCGGAATATTTTCCCAATATAAACTATTTCCTATCATATGAGGTTTAAATAATATTTCTACACAAACTATGCAGTTTAAACAGGGATATCTGAAGTGATGTCTATACAAATTCTATATTGAATGTTTTTGTAGAGTAAAATATCTTTTCGTTACGAGAATTATTTTTGTAAATATAAACTATATCTGTTTTTGAAATTTGTTTTCTTAAATCAAAGTGAATTTTAATTTATTTTTATCCTCATTATATCTGAAAATTTGTTTTTCAACTTTATTTTAAAGAACACTATTAAAGTATAATTGATATGTAAAAAGATGTATTTATCTAATGTTTACAACGGAATGAATTTGATGTTAAGTATATCCCCATGAAACCATGACCGCCATCAAGGCTATGAACATATCTATCACCTCCCAAAGTTTCCCCCCCTACTTTTTTATTGTTTTTATCTGGTAAGAACACTTAACATAAGATCTACCCTCTTAGCAAATTTTTAATATACAGTAGAGTACTGTTAGCTATCCAAGGGCTATTTTGATGATAAATTCTTTTCAGAAAGAGAAACTATATGTGTGGCTAGTATCCTTTTTGCATATAATCACTTTGTGAGATGGTGGACGGTTCTAGGTCGGGAGTTTCCAAGCTTTAGTCTACTTCAAACACTCTTCAGACCTTAGCAGAAGGTTCCCTCTGCTGGGAACAAAATGGGTACCCAGGAACAAATTCAAGTGTGTTTGTTAAAGATAAAAGGCTGGGGGCTTCCCTGGTGGCGCAGTGGTTGAGAGTCTGCCTGCCGATGCAGGGGACACGGGTTCGTGCCCCAGTCCGGGATGATCCCACATGCCGCGGAGCGGCTGGGCCTGTGAGCCATGGCCGCTGAGCCTGCACATCTGGAGCCTGTGCTCCACAATGGGAAAAAAAAAAAAAAAACGATAAAAGGCTGCTTAGGTGGACAGAAAGAGCAACTAAAAAGGACAACTCAGGTTGTCCCATAGGGATCAGATGCAAAGTCTAACAGTTACATAAATAGAAAAATTCACTTATGTGCAGTTTGGTAGACAGTCTTTGGGGGATGAGATAATGGGGATAACATCTTCCATACTGAATAGCCTGAGAGTAAATACTCAATCTGTTTCTTTGGAAACTGGCAATATCCTTTATTTCCATTAGCATCAGGAATTCTTTGCCTTGTTTTGGCTATATCTTTCCCAATTCTGTCTTCAGAAGAGTTAATTACTAAAAAAATACTTAACCATCAACTTTTTTTCGAGTGACTGAAGAAATTGGGACCATTAGTGTTCAGAATATCAAAATACTATCCTTGTGCTTCCACCTGTTTCACCTGTTCACGTGTTCCGCTTGTGAACAGGGTACCCCTTCCCAGAACAGCTACTAAGCCGGGTGAAATAGGCTCTTGTTCATCCGTCTTTGGTAAAGAAATATTACCTGCGGGGGTGGAGGGTTGGGATGGGGAGGGAGGCACAGAATACTCCTCCATAACTCGATGTGGAGATTTGTAGTAGTTCTTCAGTACATTCCACCACATTGTTGAACCCCAAGTATAGACAACTGTCCTCCAGTACTGACACCGTGGGCTCCACTCTGTTATCCGTGGCAGAGCTGGTCCACAAAGGCAATGGCTTTCTCCAGTTGTGCCGTAGGCTTCTTGGCTGCCCAAGTCCATCAGTGCTAGATGCTGCAGGTGGTCCATCACCTCGACTATGACCTGACCACTTCCCTGAGGACTCTCCTTGGAGATGAACCTCTGGCACACGCCCAATGGTTCCAAAGGCCCAGACACCTAATACTTTATTTTTTAGAGCAGTTTAAAGTTCACAGCAAAACTGAGAGGAAGGTACAGAGATTTCCTATATGCATGCTGCCCTCACACATGCATAATCTCCCCCATTATCAATATCCCACACCAAAGTGGTACATATATAACAATTGATGAACTTACATTGACACATCGTAATCACTTCAAGTATGTAGTTTATAATATGGTTCAGTCTTGGTGTTATACATTCTGTGGATTGGACATATGTATAATGACATGAACGTATCCATCATTATGGCATCATGCAGAGTATTTTCACTGCCCTGTAAATCCTCTGTGCTCTGCCTATTCATCCCTCCCTGATCCAATCCCTGGAAATATTTTTTGCAAGGTATTTATTATCCTTGAAGAAATCTTTGATTTAGGGTTAGAGTTTTGGTAAAATTATATAACATCTGTCAAATGAAAGTGTTCTGTAAGTGCTTAAAAATCAGTAATCTGATATAAATATACATATATGAATAGATCATAAAGTTAAAGAACAATTACTTGTTGTCTGTTAATATTCTAGCTAGCCTAACATTTTATGCCAACCAAGAACATATATCTTAACTAATATATTCAGAATACACTTTATTCTTTATTATTAAACAATATAAATAATTTCAGAATATTTTAGAATGCCAAGTATATTATGCATAAACATAGCATCCGTTTTAGTTACATGGGAAACAATCTTTAAGTATATAATTATACAGCACTGGGGAAACACAAGGATTTGTTTGAGAGTGAAAGACCTCTGGGTCTTCAGTGTGCTTCAGACCTCCAGGGAGGGCAGATGAGTATGTAAATCAGCGGGGGTGCACATCTTCTAAAATGAAAATTTTGATCTGAATATTTTAGGGTATTTCCCTATTTAACAAAACAGGAATTTTTGTGACAGCTGTGATTGTGACAGTTCTCCAGATAGTTTGACTCAGAATTTATCATCTTTGTGACCCTGTACCTCGCTCAATTTTTTTTTTTACTGACTACTTTAAAACCTTTTTCTTTCCCATAGTTGCTGCATAATTTCTTAAACAGCTTTAGAAACTTTCAAGAAGAAAGAAGCTAAATAGATTAATGAGGGGCTGTCTGTGAAATTCTTAGAGCTCCTTCAATGGCAGGTGTGATAAATTACACACATTATCATTGTGGTGATCATGCAGCAGACCATTATTAGAGCTTAATGTAGACTATCTCATTACACAAGCACTACTTGAATTTGAACATACTTTAGCAGAAAATACAAACATAATTCCAACTAAATAGGCATTTCTGCAGATTGAGAATAGGCTTTCATTTAAAAGCATTAGCCATGTTTACTATCAAATGGCTCAGTTATATTTTACTCATGCACAGAGAAACCCGTAACAAAAGTCTCATGTACATGGGAAATAAATTAACTCTTAAACACTTCTGTGTTTATAATGACCCAATTTTGTTGAAATTCATACATATGACACATTCCTTTAAAAAAAAAACCTCTGCTAAAATAACATAGCAGTTCAGTGAGTTAAAAGCAGATATATGACATAATAAGACAGTGAGAAGATTTTATAAGGAATAAATCACATAAACAATAAATGAGCAATTGTGTTTGGTATAAGTGTTATATTGTCAATGTTCTTTTTTGGGTAAAATGACTTTGTTAATATCTAAGGGAAATTTTGTTAATATCTAAGGGAAATTTTGGTACTATAAATCATTGTATATGGTATTCTAGTTTTTAAACTATATTTTAATACATCATTATTTAATCATTATTTAAATCATCACAGAATAGTTTTTGCTTCTTTAAAATAAAGGAAATTTTGTGCAACGTAGATCAATTGAATATGAATTTAGGGGCATAAACTCCATGCTAATTTATCATCAGATATACTCATTCCTCCACTGTATATCCCAAATATGAGCACTGGACATCATCTCCATTGCTCCAGTCCAAGACTTCAGTCATTTCCTACCTGGACTATTGTAAAAGCCTTTTAATTGGTCTCCTTGCTTCTACTCCTGCCTTCTTACATTCATTATCCCCAGAGTCGTCATAGTAAACTTTCAAAAACATAAATTAGGGGAGGAGAAATGGAAACATATGTATATGTATAGCTGATTCACTTTGTTATAAAGCAGAAACTAACACACCATTGTAAAGCAATTATACTCCAATAAAGATGTTAAATATATATATATATATATATATATAAATTAGACTGGTTACTCACTGGAATAAAACATTTCAATGAATTTCTTCAGTAAATAGAAATTTCCTCCTTGGCCCTCAAGGTAAGCATCATCTTGTTCCTGTTGACATTTTCAACATCCCCACTCACTGCTTCTTTCACCTCATTCACACTGGACTTTATCCATTGAAAATTTCAGGCTTATTCTGGTTCCAGAATCTTTACCCTCATTATTAACTTTGCCTGGAATGGTCTCTCTCTTGTTTTTTGTATGGCTGGCTCCTTCACTTATTTCTTAGGTCCAACAGATCATTTTCTGAGCCAGAAATTTTCTTGTTAAGATTCATTGTTGTGCTAGATTTCAATTTATTTAGAGCTGCTAGAGTCTTTGCAGCTCTAAAATAAAAGATGTTAGCAGTTTTGACTATAATCTGCCATAATGGAATTTGTTCTCTCTCTTTCTACATATATGTATAATTCAAATCTTAATAAATTAAACAATGACATAAAATGCCCAAAATACATGTTTATTGAACCATATGAAAATAATAAATACACTAACTACATTAAGAAATAAGGAAATACTAGGAATCCAAATCCATGCCTAGGTCTAACCAATAACGCACAGTTTAGTTCTAAAAACACTTTATTTTTAAAATTACCCTTTTAAGCCTAGAAAAAAACAAAATAAAACTAAATAAACTAACAAAAAGTTTTTCTCTTCACCATGTTATTATTAGCTGCCTTTTTATTTGTTGCAGTTTCCATTATACAAAGAAAACAGATGTTTCTGAACAGGTGTAAGTGGGTGGATGTGGAAACCTACAAACACTGAAAGCTTTTATGTCTTTTTTAAGAAGGATAGAGAAGGAAAGAAATTACAGTGCCCGTTTCTTTTCAAAGTCTTTCTTGGCACTTGCTTTTACATTCTACTGCTATTTTCATTTTTCTTCCCCTAAGGTAGTTGACCAAATAAATAAATAATAATGAAATGCAATTTACTTTTATTTCCTTCTTCAAAATTGAACTCCCACAGAGGGAAAATAACCAGTTGTCCAGTGGTCTGTGTAATAACCTCACACTACCTATCCCATCTGTCTTTTCATTTCCATTCCCCTATACTAGTTCAAGCTCTCATTATTTCTTTTTTTCTTTTATTTGCAAACGATTCCTAAATGAACTCCAAACCTAGACTGTTTTTTCTCACCATAGTCTGTCTTAAATAACGTATCCAAAGTAATGTTTCAAACTGGAGATTTAATCAGGGTATGTAGAATGGAACAAACCGTGAACCTCAAGTCAGGAAACCTGTTTCAAAACTACTCCTTGCATTTACAAGCTGTTTTAGCCTTTCAGGTTATGTATCTTTTCTGAGAATCTGTTTCCTCAACTCCGCAGTCTAGTCTCAGACTTACTGACAGGATTAAACAAGATTATGTATATCTAATGTCTGAGAATGATACCTGATATTAAAAAAACACTACAAAATTGTGTGATGTTTCTCCACTAGGCAAAACCATCGATGGCTTCCTTTTACTTAGAAAATAAATTCCAAACGTCTACAAACAGCATTCAAATATTGCCAAAGGATGATGTCAACATTTTGTTCGGAGGACTTGCCTCCGCATATTCAGTCCTTTAGGAATCTGGACATGATTTCTGCACGTGCCTTGCATCCCCATCCCTTATGTCATTCGTTGTATAGTTTACTCTATCTGGAATGTCTTTCTCCGTCTTTCTCTACTGATTGAAATTTTGTTCGTTTACCTCTTCCAGAACTTCATGTGGAAACTTTCCAGATCTCCTTTCAAGATAACATAAGGAATATGTTATCATCTTATAATAGTTTATATTTCTGTGTCTTCAAACACCATAGAGTTAAATAGTCAACAATTAGAGGAAGTTTTTTCCTCCTTCAATATACCCAGGCAATGGGTTCTCTGAAGGTGAAGACCTTGTCTTGAGCCCATTTCCCTTCCACAACATACTGTACCCAAATGAACAGAACCTAGTAGAAATCTTGCTACTTAATGTTTGCTGAATTTGATAAAGACAAAATTCTTGTATATGAGTGCCAGTGTGCTTGTTAGTGTGTGTGCTGTGTGCTTGAAGCATAAGGGGATATGGAGACAGTGGTATAGTGCACTATTAGTGACCTTTATGAGCTGCTCAGAAAACTCATCTATTTAGTAAATCAGCATATAATTACTGAGGGCTGAATCTGTGCCAGGCAATGTTGCAAGCCACCAGGGATACAGTCGTAAGACAAATCATGAACTTACATTCTAGTGGGGAGATAGAAAATACACAGGCAGACAAAACTATGGTGTTAGGATTTGATAAACATTTTAAAGAAAGTAAAATAAAATAAAGGGATAGAAAGTGACAGAGGTTGCTATTTTAGAATGGGTGGTCAGGGAAGGCCCACATTTTTGGGGCAAGGACATGAATGAGGTAAGGTGTTGAGTCATGTAAGTATCTAAAAAAGGATATTTCTAGGAAGAGGACACAGCAACTACAAGGGTTTAAAAAAAAAATTCCCAAAACGAGTATAACTCAGGTTAACCTCTCCTATGGAACTATTGATAGTTTAGCCTGTCTCTCTTATAAGTGAAATCACTGTTAGCGTTTCTATAGCAAAGACAGAGTTTTAATAATTTCTAAAATACGTATTAATTATTTCAAGTTTTTTTCTTCATCTTTAAAGTCGGGCTCAATTAGAGGAACCTTAATGCTACTTCCAGCTCCAGGTTACTATACTTTTATGATTTAAATGCTTCTCTGTTCTCTTAGTTTCACTTTTTTCGTTTGGATAATGAGTGTAATATTTTTATTTTTAACTCATGAACCTTTATTTTGAATTTATATGTATGGTAAGCACACTATAAAGTAAAAAATGTTATTGTTTTTGTTTTTATTAGTAGTAGTAGTATTCTCTCTTTCTTTCTTTCTTTTCTTCTTTTTTTTTTTTTTTGCATATAAGAAAGTTGTAGTTCAACGCCTGAGAACTAAGATCTTCAGGATATTTCTTTTCTTTTTTTTTTTTTTTACATCTTTACTGGAGTATAACTGCTTTACAATGGTGTGTTAGTTTCTGCTTTATAACAAAGTGAATCAGTTATACTTATACATATGTTCCCATATCTCTTCCCTCTTGCATCTCCCTCCCTCCCACCCTCCCTATCCCACCCCTCCAGGCGGTCACAAAGCACCAAGCTGATCTCCCTGTGCTATGCGGCTGCTTCCCACTAGCTATCTACTTTACGTTTGGTAGTGTTTATATGTCCATACCTCTCTCTCGCCCTGTCACAGCTTACCCTTCCCCTTCCCCATATCCTCAAGGCCGTTCTCTACTAGGTCTGTGTCTTTATTCCTGTCTTACCCCTAGGTTCTTCATGACATTTTTTTCCCTTAAATTCCATATATATGTGTTAGCATGTGGTATTTGTCTTTCCCTTTCTGACTTACTTCACTCTGTATGACAGACTCTAGGTCTATCCACCTCATTACAAATAGCTCAATTTCGTTTCTTTTTATGGCTGAGTAATATTCCATTGTATATATGTGCCACATCTTCTTTATCCATTCATCCAATGATGGACACTTAGGTTGTTTTCATCTCCAGGCTATTGTAAATAGAGCTGCAATGAACATTGTGGTACGTGACTCTTTTTGAATTATGGTTTTCTCAGGGTATATGCCCAGTAGTGGGATTGCTGGGTCATATGGTAGTTCTATTTGTAGTTTTTTAAGGAACCTCCATTCTGTTCTCCACAGTGCCTGTATCAATTTACATTCCCACCAACAGTGCAGGAGGGTTCCCTTTTCTCCACACCCTCCCCAGCATTTATTGTTTCTAGATTTTTTGATGATGGCCATTCTGACTGGTGTGAGATGACATCTCATTGTAGTTTTGATTTGCATTTCTCTAATGATTAATGAAGTTGAGCATTCTTTCATGTGTTTGTTGGCAGTCTGTATATCTTCTTTGGTGAAATGTCTATTTAGGTCTTCTGCCCATTTTTGGGTTAGGTTGTTTGTTTTTTTGTTATTGAGCTGCATGAGCTGCTTGTAAATTTTGGAGCTTAATCCATTGTCAGTAGCTTCATTTGCAAATATTTTCTCCCATTCTGAGGGTTGTCTTTTGGTCTTGTTTATGGTTTCTTTTGCTGTGCAAAAGCTTTGAAGTTTCATTAGGTCCCATTTGTTTATTTTTATTTTTATTTCCATTTCTCTAGGCGGTGGTTCAAAAAGGATCTTGCTGTGATTTATGTCATAGAGTGTCCTGCCTATGTTTTCCTTTAAGAGTTTGATGGTGTCTGGCCTTACATTTAGGTCTTTAATCAATTTTGAGCTTATTTTTGTGTATGGTGTTAGGGAGAGATCTAATCTCATACTTTTACATGTACCTGTCCAGTTTTCCCAGCACCACTTATTGAAGAGGCTGTCCTTTCTCCACTGTACATTCCTGCCTCCTTTATCAAAGATAAGGTGACCATATGTGCGTGGGTTTATCTCTGGGCTTTCTATCCTGTTCCATTGATCTATATTTCTGTTTTTGTGTCAGTACCATACTGTCTTGATTACTGTAGCTTTGTAGTATAGTCTGAAGTCAGGGAGCCTGATTCCTCCAGCTCCGTTTTTCATTCTCAAGATTGCTTTGGCTATTCGGAGTCTTTTGTGTTTCCATAGAAATTGTGAAATTTTTTGTTCTAGTTCTGTGAAAAATACCAGTGGTAGTTTCATAGGGATTGCATTGAATCTGTAGATTGCTTTGGGTAGTAAAGTCATTTTCACAATGTTGATTCTTCCAATCCAAGAACATGGTATATCTCTCCATCTATTTGTATCATCTTTAATTTCTTTCATCAGTGTCTTATAATTTTCTGCATACAGGTCTTTTGTCTCCTTAGGCAGGTTTATTCCTAGATATTTTATTCTTTTTGTTGCAATGGTAAATGGGAGTGTTTTTTTGATTTCAGTTTCAGATTTTTCATCATTAGCATATAGGAATGCCATAGATCTCTGTGCATTAATTCTGTATCCTGCTACTTTACCAAATTCATTGATTAGCACTAGTAGTTTTCTGGTAGCATCTTTAGGATTCTCTATGTATAGGATCATGTCATCTGCAAACAGTGACAGCTTTACTTCTTCTTTTCTGATTTGGATTCCTTTTATTTCCTTTTCTTCTCTGATTGCTGTGGCTAAAACTTGCAAAACTATGTTGAATAAGAGTGGTGAGAGTGGGCAACCTTGTCTTGTTCCTGACCTTAGTGGAAATGCTTTCAGTTTTTCACCATTGAGAACAATGTTGGCTGTGGGTTTGTCATATATGGCCTTTATTATGTTGAGGAAAGTTCCCTCTATGCCTACTTTCTGCAGGGTTTTTATCATAAATGGGTGTTGAATTTTGTCGAAAGCTTTCTCTGCATCTATTGAGATGATCATATGGTTTTTCTCCTTCAATTTGTTAATATGGTGTATCACATTGATTGTTTTGCGTATATTGAAGAATCCTTGCATTCCTGGAATAAACCCCACTTCATCATGATGTATGATCCGTTTAATGTGCTCTTGGATTCTGTTTGCTAGGATTTTGTTGAGGATTTTTGCATCTATGTTCATCAGTGATATTGGCCTGTAGTTTTCTTTCTTTGTGACATCCTTGTCTGGTTTTGGTATAAAGGTGATGGTGGCCTCGTAGAATGAGTTTGGGAGTGTTCCTTCCTCTGCTATATTTTGGAAGAGTTTGAGAAGGATAGGTGTTAGCTATTCTCTAAATGTTTGATAGAATTTACCTGTGAAGCCATCTGGTCCTGGGTTTTTGTTTGTTGGAAGATTTTTAATCACAGTTTCAATTTCAGTGCTTGTGATTGGTCTGTTCACATTTTCTATTTCTTCTGCTTCAATCTCGGCAGGTTGTGCATTTCTAAGAATTTGTCCATTTCTTCCAGGTTGTCCATTTTATTGGCATAGAGTTGCTTGCAGTAATTTCTCATGATCTTTTGTATTTCTGCAGTGTCAGTTGTTACTTCTCCTTTTTCATTTCTAATTCTATTGATTTGAGTCTTGTCCCTTTTTTTCTTGATGAGTCTGGCTAATGGTTTATCAATTTTGTTTATCTTCTCAAAGAACAAGCTTTTAGTTTTATTGATCTTTACTATCATTTCCTTCATTTCTTTTTCATTTATTTCTGATCTGATTTTTATGATTTCTTTTCTTCTGCTAAATTTTGGGGTTTTTTTGTTCTTCTTTCTCTAATTGCTTTAGGTGCAAGGTTATGTTGTTTATTCGAGATGTTTCCGTTTATTAAGGTAGGATTGTATTGCTATAAACTTCCCTCTTAGAACTGCTTTCGCTGCATCCCATAGATTTTGGGTCATCATGTCTCCATTGTCATTTGTTTCTAGGTATTTTTTAATTTCCTGTCTGATTTCTTCAGTGATCACTTCGTTATTAAGTAGTGTATTGTTTACCCTCCATATGTTTATATTTTTTACAGATCTTTTCCTGTTATTGATATCTAGTCTCATAGTGGTGTTGTTGGAAAAGATACTTGAAACAATTTCAATTTTCTTAAATTTACCAAGGCTTGACTTGTGACCCAAGATATGATCTATCCTGGAGAATGTTCCATGAGCACTTGAGAAGAATGTGCATTCTGTTGTTTTTGGATGGAATATCCTATAAATATCAATTAAGTCCATCTTGTTTAATGTATGATTTAAAGCTTGTGTTTCCTTATTTATTTTCAGTTTGGATGATCTCTCCATTGGTGAAAGTGGGGTGTTAAAGTCCCCTACTATGAATGTGTTACTGTCGATTTCCCCTTTTATGGCTGTTAGTATTTGCCTTATGTATTGATGTGCTCCTATGTTGGGTGCATAAATATTTACAATTGTTATATCTTCTTCTTGGATTGATTCCTTGATCATTATGTAGTGTCCTTCTTTGTCTCTTGTAATTGTCTTTATTTTAAAGTCTATTTTGTCTGATATGAGAATTGTTACTCCAGCTTTCTTTTGGTTTCCATTTGCATGAAATATCTTTTTCCATCCCCTTACTTTCAGTCTGTATGTGTCTCTAGGTCTGAAGTGGGTCTCTTGTAGACAGCAAATATATGGATCTTGTTTTTGTATCCATTCAGCCAATCTGTGTCTTTTGGTGGGAGCATTTAGTCCATTTACATTTAAGGTAATTATAGATATGTATGTTCCTATTCCCATTTTCTTAATTGTTTTGGGTTCGTTATTGTAGGTCTTTTCCTTCTCTTGTGCTTCTTGCCTAGAGAAGTTCCTTTAACATTTGTTGTAAAGCTGTTTTGGTGGTGCTGAACTCTCTCAGCTTTTGCTTGTCTGTAAAGGTTTTAATTTCTCCATCAAATCTGAATGAGATCCCTGCTGGGTAGAGTAATCTTGGTTGCAGTTTTTTCTCCTTCATCACTTTAAATATGTCCTGCCACTCCCTTCTGGTTTGCAGAGTTTCTGCTGAAAGATCAGCTGTTAACCTTATGGGGATTCCCTTGTGTGTTATTTGTTGTTTTTCCCTTGCTGCTTTTAATATGTTTTCTTTGTATTTAATTTTTGACAGTTTGATTAATACGTGTCTTGGCATAGTTCTCCTTGGATTTATCCTGTATGGGACTCTCTGTGCTTCCTGGACTTGATTAAAAATTTCCTTTCCCGTATTAAGGAAGTTTTCAACTATAATCTCTTCAAATATTTTCTCAGTCCCTTTCTTTTTCTCTTCTTCTTCTGGAACCCCTATGATTCGAATGTTGATGTGTTTAATACTGTCCCAGAGGTCTCTGAGACTGTCCTCAGTTCTTTTCATTCTTTTTTCTTTATTCTGCTCTGCAGTAGTTATTTCTATTATTTTATCTTCCAGGTCACTTATCCATTCTTCTGCCTCAGTTATTCTGCTATTCATCCCATCTAGAGTGTTTTTAATTTCATTTATTGTGTTGTTCATCATTGTTTGTTTCATCTGTAGTTCTTTAGTTCCTTGTTAAATGTTTCTTGCATTTTGTCCATTCTATTTCCAAGATTTTGGATCATCTTTACTATCATTATTCTGAATTCTTTTTCAGGTAGACTGCCTATTTCCTCTTCATTTGTTAGGTCTGGTGGGTTTTTATCTTGCTCCTTCATCTGCTGTGTGTTTTTCTGTCTTCTCATTTTGCTTATCTTACTGTGTTTGGGGTCTCCTTTTTGCAGGCTGCAGGCTCATAGTTCCCGTTGTTTTTGGTGTCTGTCCCCAGTGGCTAAGGTTGGTTCAGTGGGTTGTGTAGGCTTCCTGGTGGAGGGGACTAGTGCCTGTGTTCTGGTGGATGAGGCTGGATATTTTCTTTCTGGTGAGCAGGTCCACATCTGGTCGTGTGTTTTGGGGTGTCTGTGAACTTATTATGATTTTAGGCAGCCTCTCTGCTAATTGGTGGTGTTGTGTTCCTGTCATGCTAGTTGTTTGGCATAGGATGTCCAGCACTGTAGCTTGCTGGTGGTTGAGTGAAGCTGGGTGCTGGTGTTGAGATGGAGATCTCTGGGAGATTTTTGCTGTTTGACATTATGTGGTGCTGGGAGGTCTCTTGGGGACCAGTGTCCTGAAGTTGGCTCTCCCACCTCAGAGGCACAGCACTGTCTCCTGGCTGCAGCACCAAGAGCCTTTCATCTACACAGCTCAGAATAAAAGGGAGAAAAAGTAGAAAGAAAGAATTAGTAGAAGTAGAAAGAAAGAAAGAAAGAAAGAAAGGAGGGAGGGAGGGAGGAAGGAAGGAAGGAGGAAAGGAAGGAAACAAAGAAAGATGATAAAGTAAAATAAAGTAAGATAAAATATAATAAAGTTATTAAAATAAAAAATAATTATTAAGAAAAAAAAGAAAAAAATTAAAAAAATAAACACAAGAAAAACGGATGGATAGAACCCTAGGACAAATGGTGGAAACAAAGCTCTACAGCATAAATTTTGCTGTCAAAGTCCACCTCCTCAATTTGGGATGATTCGTTGTCTATTCATGTATTCCACAGACATCAAGTTGATTGTGGAGCTTTAATCCGCTGCTTCTGAGGCTGCTGGGAGAGATTTCCCTTTCTCTTCTTTGTTCTCACAGCTCCCCGGGGCTCAGCTTTGGATTTGGCCCCGCCTCTGTGTGTAAGTCGCCGGAGGGCGTCTGTTCTTCGCTCAGACAGGACGGGGTTAAAAGAGCCGCTGATTTGCGAGCCCTGGCTCACTCAGGCGGGGCGGAGGGAGGGGCACGGAGGGCGGGGCGAGCGTGCGGCGGCAGAGGCCGGCGTGACTTTGCACCAGCCTGAGGCGCGCCGTGCGTTCTACTGGGGAAGTTGTCCCTGGATCCTGGGACCGTGGCAGTGGCAGGCTGGACAGGCTCCCCGGAAGGGGGGTGTGGATAGTGACCTGTGCTCGCACAGAGGCTTCTTGGTGGCGGCAGCAGCAGCCTTAGCGTCTCATGCCCGTCTCTGGGGTCCGCGCTTTTAGCCGCGGCTCGCGCCCGTCTCTGGAGCTCCTTTAAGCAGCGCTCTTAATCCCGTCTCCTCGCGCACCAGGAAACAAAGAGGGAAGAAAAAGTCTCTTGCCTCTTCAGCAGGTCCAGACTTTTCCCCGGACTCCCTCCCGGCTAGCCGTGGCGCACTAACCCCCTGCAGGCTGTGTTCAGGCCGCCATCCCAGTCCTCTCCCTGCGCTCCGACCGAAGCCCGAGCCTCAGCTCCCAGCCCCGCCCGCCCCGGCGGGTGAGCAGACAAGCCTCTCGGCCTGGTGAGTGCTGGTAAGCGCCGATCCTCTGGCGGGAATCTCCCCGCTTTGCCTTCCGCACCCGTTGCTGTGCTCTCCTCCGCGGCTCCGAAGCTCCCCCCTCCGCCTCCCGCAGTCTCCGCCTGCGAAGGGGCTTCCTAGTGTGTGGAAATTTTTCCTCCTTCACAGCCCTCTCCCACTGGTGCAGGTCCCGTCCCTCTCCTTTTGTCTCTGTTTATTCTTTTGCCCTATCCAGGTACGTGGCGGGGGGTTTCTTGCCTTTTGGGAGGTCTGAGGTCTTCTGCCAGCGTTCAGTAGGTGTTCTGTAGGAGTTGTTCCACATGTAGATGTATTTCTGGTGTATCTGTGGGGAGGAAGGTGATCTCCACGTCTTATTCTTCCGCCATCTTCCCTCTCTTTATTTCTTGATTTCTGAAGCAGTGACTGCTTGGCTTTCTGTTTCATTTGTAACTAATTTTGAAGCAACACTATAAAATCTCAAATAACAGTGGTGAGGAATATGCAAGAGAGTTACATTCTTTCTTTCTTATTAACTCCAGCTGTTACAGCACAGTGAGACCAAACAATACGGAAATGTCAGAGTTTGGAGCAGAGAACGTTTTATTACAGGGCCAAGCAAGGATAAAGGAGGCCTCACACCCCTCCAAAACTCCAAACTTCCTGAATGGTTTCAGCAAAGCATTTTAAAGGCCAGATGAGGGAGGGATGTCCTAGGATATGTGATCAGCTCATGCACAATTCTCTGATTGGTTAATGTTGAGGTAACAGAACGATTAACATTATCAGTCCTTAGGCACCAATGGTTCGGGAGCTGTGTGCTCAGGATCATCAAGTAGTTAATTTCTTCCATTTGGTGGTGGTTTTAGCATCTGAAAAACTCAGGAAATATGCATGAGATACTATTATCTGGGTACTACAGAGGGGAGCTAAACCAGAGGATATGGGGGAAGGGTCTTTCCCAGGAAGTCCCCACAGGGTCCTGCTAGGTTACACAGCACATCAAGAAAAGAGGATCTTTCTGGAAAGATTTAAAGGAGTTCATAAGGTGGATTCAGACATTCGGTTTGTTGTATGTAGTATGGAATCCACAGCAGACCATGTTACTATGTTGGAGGGGGTTATCAAGAGGACGTGACTGTCTGGGTAACCCAGAGGCTCCTTTCTCCTTCCTCTGTCCTTGGAACATACATTCTGACCACTGCTCCTGCACCAGGAGCCACTTTGCGTTGAGAGAGTAATGTGTTATTGAAACCATCTGGACTGTATACGTGACTAAACTCTGTCACGGCTTCTCTGTAAACTTTGAAGATTCTGGTAGACAGATTCGGAGGTCTACTCATCTTGTGGCCCACCAAAGACCAGCCTCACATGTAAGTCTCTTGCTTACAAACCTGCCACCTGCCCATTTGGAGTGGTCTGCCCCTTCCTTCTGTCTCTCCTTGCTGTCCTGGTACAGGGGGAAATTTCAAGTTTCACTGGGAAAATTCTGAGGTTGTGAACCAACATAACTAGCTACGGTTTGAAGGCTGAGAGGAGAATAAGGCAGTTGTTCAACCTGGAGCGGGTAGCCTCCTTCGCTTAAGCATTTGGCTAGAAGACTGGCTTGGGAAGACGGTGGCCCAGCTGGTCTCTAAGCCAGATTCTCAGCCGGAATTTTATACACACAGGCACAAAGGAGAACTTGTAGCCCTGCGAGATAGCTGCTAATATGGTCTAAACTGGCTTTTAGCTTGGTAGAGCGTCTTCTGGCTAAATGTCAAATTAATTGGATAATTCCTTCAGAATGAACCCAGTGCCCAGTGTAAGCTTTTGGGGAGGCAGATTTATTTATTTTGAAACTGTGCTGTCTTCATAATCTTATAGAAATGTTGTTGATGTCAGATTCTGGAAAATATTCAAGTGGATAAGGTAGAAGACTAAACTAAAAGGGCTGTTCCTCTTGCTACCGAAACCAGGTTCAGCTGCTCGCTGCCTGACAGGCCAATAAGTTGAGTGACAAGGTTTGAGGCGGTTTGAGGCAAGGAAAGCCACTTCATTGGAGAAAGCCAGCTAACCAAGAAGATGGTGGACTTGTGTCTTTAGAAAACCATCTTAACATCTCGGCTCAGGCAAAGGGCTTTTACAGTGGAAGACAGAACAGAGAGTCAAAAAGGGGGAAGGGGTGTCAGTGATTAATCTTCAGCTCCAGGTGTCTTGTGTAAGTCCCGTCGCCATCTACATGATACAGGAGATGTATAGTTAAGAACCTTGAATTCTTGCTCTCATCGGCCGTTCTGAAATGTTTCTAAAAAACATCTAAGATTAAGTCAGTTAATTTCAAAGACAGCCGCTATGGGCTAAGGTGAAGGGGATGGGATGCTTTCTGGAATTTGGACAAGGACCACCTCCCCACATCTTGCCGGTAGAGGGAAAACTTCATTTGCAGGTTTTTATCTTTGCCCCCTCTTGGGCAGCCCTTACAAAATGTGTTAGCTTAAATCGTGTCATACTGATCCTACAAAAGCTCGCCGAATGGAACAGAAATCAAGAAAGGCTTTTGTTCCCAGGAGGATCGCACAGGGTCTTGCTTGGTTTCACTTCTTCCTTCCTTCCCTTCTTTCTTCCCTTGTAGTATGTACTGTGTGCCAAGCACTATGCTGGGTGGTGGAATAAAAAAAGACAAAAAAGCAAGTTAACATCTCTACTTTTTGATAGTCAACCAGGGACGTAGTGGAGAATACAGACACACATATGCTAAATGTAAAATACTGTAACCGTGCTGCAACAGAAATATAAACTAAGCAAATATTTTGAAAACACACACATCACAAAACAGGAATGTGTGTCTTGGCTACTACTTTTTACTTCATTGTTTAGCAAGGTAATGATGATACATAGAAGGTTTTTAAAAAGTAGAATGAGGGAATACTTTGGGTAGCTTGGTGGAAGAGACGGGTGGCAAATGAATGAAGTTAAAAGAGGTTTTATTTGAACTGGGATATAAAGATATTTCTTTTTAAAGATGTTTTCTCTGAAAAGAATGTGGAGCCTTCAAACTTTTTCTCCCATGATGACCCCACCTTTTGTGACTGGCTATAATTCTCACCAATGGTGTATGTGAGGTCCAGTTGCTCTTACATACTCACCGACACATTTTTTTTTCCAGTCTTTATTTAATCACAGTCATTTAAAAACTTCCGTAGTGTCATTCCATTATGGTTTTAATTTGCTTTTCACCAATGGCTCATGTCAAGAATCTTTTCAAGTGCTTATTGGCCATTTTTGTGTCTTCCTTGGTGATGTGGTTTTTCAAATCCTTTGGCCATTTTTACTCGGTTGTTTTCATTTTCTAGTTATAAGAGTTCTTGGTATCTTCTGGATACGTGCGTGTCCTTTGTCTGATATATGTGTTGTAAGTATTATTTCCCAGGCTATGGGTTGCCCTTTGGTTTTATTAACAGTGGCTTTAAGGAGCAAACATTTTAAGTTTTGATTAAGTTCAATTTTTCAGTGTTTTTGCTTGTGTTTTAAGAAAACTTTGCTTAACCCCTCTAGAAATGTTATAACTTTAGGTCGTGGATTTAGATCTATGCACAGTTTCCGGTGTATGGTATGAAATAAAGATCTCTTATTTAAAAAAATCTATATGGAAATCTAATTGTTATAGCAGTATTTATTTCTTTTACCTATTGAATTGTCTTGGCACCTTTGTTGCCAAATCTGGCTCCCCGTGCACCGATGCTGAATAAAAATACGGATACAGAGAATTGGAAGATAAGAAATAGAGAAGCTTTTTATTTTCTTTGCCAGGCAAAGGGAAGACACAGCAGGCTAACGCCTCAAGAACTATGCTCCCCTCCTTGGGGAATCGGAGAAGATTTTGTACCTGGGGCTCACAGTCCAGGATATATGATAAGGATCAAAGTGGTGAAGATCTTGCATTTCTTTTCTTCTGAAAATTCACGGTCAAAGCTGGCATCAGGCAGCTCAGCAGCTGGGTCTGGTGTCCCTTATCGGCCGGTGACCTTCTTTCTGAAATGAAGAGTGCTACAAGGGAGTGTAGGGTGAGAAGAAATGCCAGGTGCAAAGGGTAATTTGTATGGAGTCAGAGAGTAATCAGCTTTGGGAAGGACAAGTCTAATTACAAGTGTTTGTTAGTAATAACAGCTAAAGAATAACCAAGATTGCTTAAGTCTTTCAGGCCTGTTTATGTTGTTTCCCCAGCCTGTTCATTGTTTCCTTATTTTCCTTGTTTGTCAGAAAAGTCTCGTTTCTATTTTTGCTTCAACACCTTTGCCAAAAATCAACTAACTAAATTGTGCAGGCCTATTTCTGAACGCTGGGTTTTTGTTCCATTGTTCTATATGTTTAAACTTTTGCCACTCCCAAGTGTCTTGATTTCTGTTTAAATCTTCAGATTAAGTATATAATTATTCTAACTTTGTTTTCCTTTTTAAGAAAGTGCTTAGCAAGGTAATGCCAGGTCTTTCACATTTTCGTACCAATTTTAGAATCAGCTTGTCATGTTCAACAGAAAAAAAGCCTAAAGGGTTTTGCATTGAAACTGCATTGAAAGTATAGACAATTTCTTGGAGAATTTACATTTTAACAATAACTGAGTCTTTCAATCCATTTACAAAATATATTGTTCCTCTTATTTGGACCTTCTTTAATTTCTCTCAACAATATTTTGTAAGTTTTAGTGTAGAGATCTTGGTTTTCCTTGCTATATTTTTCTGTTGTAAATGGAAGTTTTTAAAGTTTTTGCTTTGCATTTACTTGCTGTTAGTATATTCACATGGAAAATAGTTCTTTATACTAACTCTCTATCCTGTAATCTTTTTAAATTCACTCACTGGTTTTAACAGTTGTTTTGTAGACTTGTTGGGATTTTTTTTTTAATAAGCAAAAACTACATCTCCTAAAAGGAACAGTTTTACTTCTTTATTGCTGAACTTTATATATTTTATTGCTTACACTTTACATATTCCAATTGATAGGACCTCCAATACAGTGTTGACTAGAAACAAAGTGAGCTTCTTTGCTTTGTTCCTGATCTTAAGTGGCAACTTTTTAGTCTATCACTATTAAGTACAACCTTAGTGTTAACGTTTTTGGGTGATGTTACTATTATTCCCGTTTTGCTAGAGTTTTATCATGAATGGGTATTGAAGTTTGTCAATGGCATATATTGAAACTGTCACTTTTTTTCTTTTTTTTGGGAATATATAGTGAATTACATGAATTGATGTTTGATTGTTAAGTCAATCTTGCATTTCTGGGATGAAATTTAATTGTTTACATTGTATTATAATTTTATATATTATTGGTTTTAATTTTATAATATTTTGTTAGAGTTTTTGTGTCTATGTTCATGAGGGATATTGAGTCATAATTATTTTTTGTTAAAATGTCTTTGTGGTGATTTACTATTAGGTTTATGTTAACCTCATAAATTGATTTGGGCAGTGCCTCCTTCCTCTATTTTCTGGAAAAGATTGTATAATATTGGCATTATTTCTTTCTTGGATTTTTAATATAATTCACACTCGAAATTATCTGGGCATAGGGTTTTATTTGTGTAAAGGTTCTTGATAATGTAATTTTAAAATGTACATATAAAATATTCAGATTTTCTCATTATTGTTGAGTCAACTTTCACGTTATATTTTTCAAGGATATTTTTCATTTCATCTAAATTGTTGAATTTGTTGCCATGATGTTTTTCATATTGCTGAATTTTTTGCATACTGGTGTTCATATTATTTTCTTATTATCCTTTTAATGTCTATAGGAACAGTAGCAAAAAATCCCTCTTTTATTCATGATATTGATTTTTCCTTTTCTTCCCCCCTTGATTGGTCTGTTTAGGGGATTGATAATTTTATTTATCCTTCCAAAGAATTAAGTTTTGGTTTTGTTAATGTTTTATTATTTGCCTGTTTTCTAGTTTCATTTTATTTCTACACTTATCTTTATTATTTCTATCCTTCTGCTTACATCATGTCTCCTCTGATTCCTCTTGACTATGACAGTTTCTCAAACTTTCCTTGTTTTTGGTGACCTTGACAGTTTTAAGGAGTACCTGCCAGGTATTTTGAAGAATGTTTGTCAGTGGTATTTGTCTGATGTGTTTTTCATGATTGGACTGGAGTTATGGGTTTTTGAGAGGAAGACCACAAAGTTAAAATTTAAAAATGGCATAGAATATCATTCTCATCACATCATATCATGGGTGTACTGACAACCTAATTTGTCACTTTTGATGTTAATTTTTTGTCATTGACTAAACTAGTGAATGTCTGGTTAATCTGAATGTCTGGTTAATTGTAAAATTACTCTATTTTTCCCTTTTTATACAGCCCTTTGAAAGGAATTCACCATGTGCAACATACACGTAAGGAGTGGGGGTTATGGTTCATCTGCTATAGAATGGAGTTTCTAGATAAATTATTTAGGATTCTGCACAGGAGATTTGTCTGTTTTCTGCCACATGTATGTATGTATGTATATCAGTATGGACTCATGGATATTTGTTTTATAATTTTGGTTATAATCCAAAACTACTTTATTTTGTTGTTCCAGTTGTTCCAGTATTGGCTATTGGAAGATCTAGGTTCCATTTTTACAAAACCCTTATGAGATCTTCCCTTTCTATGAGTCTTTTAAATGTTACATCACTTGTGTCCTTTTCTTTATAATTAAATGTTCTATTCTAAATAAGCACCTTTACTTCTATGACTTTATGCTGATATATTCCAAATTTACATCTTCTTTTCTAAGCTCCAGACTCTTATATTCAATTGACTATTAGCATATATATAATATGTCTATTATATATGTATGTGTGTGTATATGTACACACACACACAGATGCAAAGTAAAAATTCCTGATTTTTTCATTCATGCACCAGGCTGTCTCCTTTTTGTACATGGAACTACTATCACCATCACATATTTGGTATGGACAAAAATCTAGGCATCTTTTTGGTTTCTCCTTTGTCTTATCTTCCAAATAAATCTAGAAAAATTTCTGGGTATCTCTGCCAACCTGAATTTTTCCAGTTCTATTTATTTTTACACTTATCACCTTAGCCCACAGCCAGGATCCTCTCACATCAGATCAACTAGAATCACTTACTAAATGGTCTTCTTGTTTGTACTTTTGTACCTACACACAAAAAGAGAGAGAGAGAGAGAAAGAGAGAGAGAAGAGAAGAGAAGAGATCTTTTAAAAATGTTAAAAGGGGGATTGCCCTGGGGCGTCCAGTGGTTAAGACTTTGTGCTTCCACTGCAGGGGGTGTGGGTTCGATCCCTGTTCAGGCGAACTAAGAACCTGCATGCTGCAGCATGGCCAAAAAAAAAAAAATGTTAATAGGACAGGATCATGCTTACTAGCCTTCAGCAACATCCCATCAAACTTAAATTTAATTGCAGATTACTTATCACTGTCTTCAAGAACCTAAAACACAATGCTCCCTGCTTATATCTCCATACTCGTATCATTTTCTATCCTTCTCATGATCCACCCACAGTTGTCTCTTCTGTCTCTTGAATGTATCCAGTCCTTCTCATCACTGAGGGCTTAAAATTACTTCCTCTTCCTGGAATTCTCCTTACCCTTCAGGTTTTAGCTTTCAAAGAAAATTCTTGGAGGTGTCTTCCCTAATATTATGTAGCTACAGGAATTTTCCTCTCACAGTTATTCTCCATCTCATTAATCTGTTTATTTCCTTCATCTTCTAAATCTGCTTATTTATCAAAATCTGCAATAATCTTTTTATTATTTTGTTTCTGACTGGTCTTTCTCCTATTACTAGAATAAAGGGGATTTTCAGCTTTTCAGCTTATTGCTATATTCAGCGTTTATAATAATACCCAATACTTACTAGAATTTAACATGTGTATTGAATGAATAAATTAATAAATAAACATTCCCAAGAAAAGAGTCTAAGCTTTTGTTAAAAATCTTAAAGGAGACTTCTCATAACTTAAGAACTGCTCCTTCTAAAATATGAAAAACAAAGATTAACTCTGCTTTGTTCTAAAGTATGAAAAACCCAATAGCATTAATCAAAGGAGGACATTAAGGTAGGAAAACTGGCATAGATAAAACTGTCTATATCAGTTGATTTCTATCAACTGATTAAATCTTAAACTGATGACATGAAAGGTCTACTGGTAGTATCTCAGATTTTTCCCTGAGGTATGCAGTTTATTAATTTCTTCAATTGCTTTAGCATTGAAGTAATATAATATTTATGGGGTTAAGATATTGCCTTGGCTATGTGGGGTCTTTTGCAGTTCCATATGAACTTTAGGATGCTTTTTTCTGTTTCTGTAAAATGTGCCATTGGAAGTTTGATGGAGATTGCATGAATCTGTAGTTGGCTTTGGCTAGAAGAGAAATTTTAACAATATTAACTATTGCAGTTCATGAACATGAGAAATCTTTCCATTTATTTTTGTCTTCAGTTATCTCATTAATATCTTATAGTTTTCAGTGTACAGGTCTTTAACTTTTTAGTTAAAATTATTCCTAAGTATTTCATTCTTTTTGGTGCTATTGTAAATGAGATTGTTTCTTAATTTCTTTTTCTAATAGTTTGTGTTAGTATAGAAAAATGTGACTGATTTTTGTATGTTGATTTTGTACCCTGAAACTTACTGTATTACTTACAACAGTTTTTTTTTGGTGGAGTCTTCAGTGTTTTCTATTTATAGTGTCAGGTTAGCTGCAAACAGAAACAATTTAACTTCTTTTTCTTAAATATTTATTTATTTATTTGGTTGTGCTGGGTCTTAGTTGCAGCTCACTGGCTCCTTAGTTGTGGCAGGCAGGCTCCTTAGTTGTGGCATGCGAACTCTTAGTTGCGGCGTGCATGTGGGATCTAGTTCCCTGACCAGGGATCGAACCTGGGCCCCCTGCATTGGGAATGTGGACTCTTAACCACTGCCCCACTAGGGAAGTCCCTAACTTCTTTTTTGATTTGTATACCTGTTATTTCTTTCTCTTGCCTAATTGTTCTGGCTATGACTTCCAGTGTTATGTTGAATAAAGGTGGTGAAAGTGGACACCCTTGTCTTGTCCCTGTTCTTAGAAGAGAAACTTTCAGGTATTTGCCATCTAGTATGATGTTATCTGTGGTCTTGTAATGTATGGCCCTTATTTTGTTAAGGTACATTTCTTCCATAGCTAATTTGTTGAGAGTTTTTATCATGAAATGAGGTTGAATGTTGTCAGTGGTTTTTCTGAATCTACTGAGATTATCATGTGATTTTTATGTTTTATTCTGTTAATGTGGTGTTTACATTTATTGATTTGCGCATGTTGAACCATCCTTGCATTCCAAGAATAAATCTCACTGGATCATGGTGTGTGATTTTTTTAATGTGCTGTTTAATTTGGCTTGCTAGTATTTTGTTGAGGATTTTTGCTTCTATATTCATTTGGGATATTGGCTTGTAATTTTTTGTTCTTTTTTGTACTTTCTTGTAGTGTTCTTATCTGACTTGGTATCAGGGTAATGCTGGCCTCATAAAATGAATTTGGAAGTGTTCCTGCCTTTTTTATATAGCAATCATGAGAAAGAAGAACAAAGCTTGAGGCACCATACTTCTTAATTTCAAACTATTACAAGGCTATAGTAGTCAAAACAGTATGGCACTGGCATAAAAACAGATATACAGATCACTGGAACAGAATAGAGAGCCCTAAAATAAACCTACTCATAAATGGTCAACTAATATTTGAAAAGGACACCAAGAATATCTGATGGGGAAAGGAGAGTCTGTTCAATAAGTGGTGTTGGAAAACTGGATACCCACACGCCAAAGAACTAGAGTCTTATTTTACACCATACACAAAAATTAATTAATTAAATACTTAAATGTATTTCAATGGCCGTTATGGGCTCTACTCAATTTTATTTTTGAAGTGAATAAAAACATTTCAGAAACTTTTCTGGCTTAGGATTTTATACTGATAATTAACACAACCAATCCTGAAAAAGCTAGGACAGAAAGTCAGCATATATAACTTTACTTGCTCATTAAATATAGTATAAGATTAATAATATACATAAATTTGAATTAAGGAAGCTACTTAATTCTTCTTGAAATTTCTTCAGTTGTGTCTGGGTCTAATTTATTTGTTTTCCTGGAGCACGATTTCTGAAGTAGAAACAATAGTTATGTATGCTTGATGAAAACTTTTGTAAGCTAAAATTGGAGATGCTCACCATGATACAGTCAAATCAAGAATACCCAGATCTGTCTCATTTCAAAGATAATCATATACATTACACTCAGCTGAAACATATACAATTAGTCACATTTTTATCACGTTTTGGAGACTGTTCTTACTTATTCTTGCTAGTGTTTTTTTTACTACATTCTCCTTTTCAGTAATCCCTTACAGCACTGTAGCATGCTGTTTCTCTCATGTTATCCCTCTAGTCTATCCCATGCAAGAAAAAAGAGAGAACCATAATTTCCATTCACTCCACAAGTGAAAAAAAGGATAAGAATGAGAAAGGTGAAGTGATTTACGTAAGATCATGCTAGGAATCACTGGTTGAGCAATATTACTACAATTATATCACACAATTTCTAGCTCTAACAGTTTAAATGGCCATGCACTTCTGGGAGAGATTTATGAAGACATCTTTCTCCCTATAGCAAGAGCTGGGAAACTTACAGAATGTCAATGTCCTATATCTGTCTAAAAGGTTAAAGTTAGAGATAAAAAGAAAACAACTTGTGGCCTAAACAGAATAGTTGTAGGAAGACTTTTTGCCATAATTTTACCTGAGGTATCTGGATCTTTTAAAGCCACATTTTGAGGTACTGCATCTCAGATGTCAGTGTGATGTGATCAAAGTGTTAGGTTGGCTTTGCTGGCTTTGAATCGCCTTGCTTTATCAAAGGATGAATAACAACTTCCAGCATAGAGAAAGACAGGCAATTTGATTGCAGGAAGAAAAAATATCTCTTTTGAAAGGGTAGACAACTATTAGCAACTTAAAAATATATAAAATAAATATCATAATGTACTTGAAGTGATTAAGCTATGAGGGGTTAGCTATTGAATTAAAATGTGTCAGCTTTTGGCATTTTGGAAGAAAGCCGAAGGCAGCATCCAAAGTGTTTTCCTTAGTTATAAATAAAAGTATCAGGATATATGGCAACTGTGAGCAAAGGAATTCAGACAAATTGAAGTGAGGTGAGATGTGAATTACATCAGCTCAGCAGGACGAGTGTCAGATTTATTGAACTCAGCAAGGACAGTGTGTGAGACATCACCTTCTGAGTTGAGAGAGACAGGCAAACCGGTCCCGGTCTCTAAAAACAAACAGTTGGGAAAACATCATAAATATTTTCATTTTTGAAAGTTTTATTTTATTTTTGGGACAATGTGTATTAATTACTTATGTGTTTTTATCCCTCTCAAAAAGAAGTACTATATTTGAAAGGAATATTAATTGTAACCTCCAGCATTACTTTCTTTAGAAATAAAATAGAGGCTTCTTCCCTAATTTCTTTCTTTTCGTTTCTCCTTCCTGGTTAGTACTTCTAAAGCACAAATAATTAAAATTGATAATTTAAAACAGATATTTGTAAATCATATAGGGGGATTTTTAATTGGATCTAATCAACAAGGAGTTTAGGGGAACTGAAGAAACATTTAATATGCTACGTTTTCTTAAAATTATGTTAAGTACCTTCTGAGGCGTCAGTGCTGGAGAGGACATGGCTGACACCGAGCCCAGATTAGCAGACCACTCACTGTGTGTCTTCACTGCAGATATTTGGTTTTGCTGATGGTTAGGTTGATAGAAGCAGGCAGAGATGTGGGTAATTAAAAACATGTTATCTCAATCATCCTTAATCTAATCAAAGCAAAGAGATATAAAAAGGGTCTTATATCTTCTCCTCAACTCCTACCAACATTTAAACTTTTTTTCATGCAATATTCAAAGGTTGTATCTGCACATTTTTACATTGTGTTTTTAGGCAAAATTAAGCTAAAGTTCAAAAATGCTGAGTAAACTATAGGAGAGTACGATATTTTAGATAGAGCATCTATATTGCACCAAATCTTACAAACCCCACTTTTTTTTTTTTTTTGACCTTTTAGAAAGCATATCTGAATGCAAGGGAACGAGTCTGATATTATTTAAAGAAATGACCTTAAATCATCTCTACTTACAAAATATGAAAGTAATTCACATATTTTGATACCTTAAGTATTCATTTTAACAAACTACATCTAATAGGCTTCATATTGTGTTGTAGTTGCCTGAGTTCACTCAAATATTTGAAAATTTCAGGTAATGAGAATATATCTTTGTTTCTCAGACTGTGAAATGAATATTAAAAATCAGTCTCTTTGGATAGGGGGAAACGAGGATATAATTCCAAGGTAGTTTTTTTTTGCGGTACACAGGCCTCTCACTGCTGTGGCCTCTCCCGTTGCGGAGCACAGGCTCCGGACGCACAGACTCAGCGGCCATGGCTCACGGGCCCAGCCGCTCCGCAGCATGTGGGATCTTCGCGGAGCGGGGCACGAACCCGTGTCCCCTGCATCGGCAGGGGGACTCTCAACCACTGCGCCACCAGGGAAGCCCCATGATAGCTATTCTTTTAACAAGTTTTTAAGTGCACAACACTCTATTGTTAATTATAGACACTATGTTACACAGCAGATCTCTAAAACGAGTTCTATTCCTTGACCTTGACACACATGTCCCTTTGATGACAACCTACTGAAACTTGAGGTTCATTTGGATTTTTTCACAAATCCCCTATCTCCACTTCCACATATTTCTTCTTGAACCTCTGAGTTCCCATAGCTTCCTGTCCTAAGGTACCTTAGCATACTCTTACTTTTACTATATACTATATAGTATATGTCTTATAATAAACGCCTTGAGGCCTTGCACTAATTGTTCACTCACTCTGGAATATTTTCTTCAGTTCTTTCTGGTTGACTCTTGTCATCCAGGTCTTAACTTACATTCTGCCACAGCCAAGAGATCTTCTCTGACCATACAAGGTAAAGTCACCTCCCAGTCACTGGCTGTTCTATCATCGCGTTTCACTCCCTAGCACTACTTAGTGTATGTCTCCCTCATTAAAATGTACACTCCCTGTCTGCTGACACCTTGCCTACATCATGCACTACTGTATTCACAGCCCTTTAGAATGGTGACTGGAGACAACAGATGCTCAATAAACATGTAATGACCGAATTAATCCTTTTGTCTCCATGGATTTTTCCATTTTGTTGGACAGTGTATTAACCTGAGAATATGGTTGCCTCTGTTTCATCTTCTTATCTTCTGTGATATCTGATACATGGTCTTGCACCCAGGAAAGGCTCAGGGTTTTTTTATTAATAGAATTGTATTAATGTGGCTGGAAAACTGGTAGATAATTGGAACCATTACTCTAACTCTGTTCACAAAAAGTAGTTTCTGTTGTAACATCATTTCATTTTCTGAGCACTTGGTTAAATGAAAAATAGAGAAAGGAAGAACACAATTGTAGTATGCTAGCTTAAAGAAATCCATATCAAGGCAAACCAATTGTATTCCCAAAGGAAACTTGATTTAATTTCTTTCTAAAAAATTGTCCATATCTACATATTCAACTGCAATATAGCAAATGGTGTGATTATTTAAATAAAAGATATTTAAAACCAGAGTTCTTGTAAAAAAAATCTAAAAATATAATTACACACTTTTTAATATAACTAGGGGCTTTTCTGTATAGACGTGCTCTGGTCCACTAGTAATATAACTTTGCTACTAATTTTAAAGTGTCAAATTGTACATAATGCTTTAATTGACATAAGCTATTCAGAAACACAACACTGTGACTTAAATGAAGTAGATAAAAGCAGATTTCTAAAATGTTTAGTTTATTTTTATATGAATTGGGGAGTAAATCAAGACAATGTATTATTCTTGCAACATAAATTGGATTGAGTTAGAAATAGACTTGCTACTTTGAAATGAAATTTACTGCCGAATTAGTATTAGTTACAATGTGGGGACCAGGAGGGACTCTAGAAGTCATTCAAATGAGGTTAGTTAGATGTCCAGACTCAAGCCTCTACTTCTTAGTCTAAGGCTTACTCCAAAATGTAGCCTGCTGACTCTCATTTTTATCTTAAAGAGTACCAAGTGACAGACTTCTGAAACAGGTAGCCAACAGTGTTAGAAGCTAGTAGGTTTTGGCTTATCAAATTTTAAAGTATCCTTTATATTCAAAAAGGATGGGCAACTTTTAATAATACATTTCAATTAAATGAATAATATTAAAATCATACTTAGCTCTGCAAAAATCTTTCCCTGATTACTTGTGAGGCACTTGCAGATTTAACACTGCTTTCTTTATGAAACTTAGTAAGATTTGTATTGTGTATGCTGAATGACATTCTGGTTATTAGAATGCAAATTAGCAAAGAAGGAGTTAAGTGTACTGCTTTAGTGTACGTATTAGTTAGGATTATTTCAGTCTCAAATGGCAGGAACTTAAATTAGCTTATACCAAAAAAAAAAAGCTCACTGGCTGGGAAGAATAGGGTAGTTTAGAAGCTAAAAGGAAAAGCTATAGAAAAACAAAGCATCTAGGGCAGGAATTATGCACTCCTCTTTGCTTATTTTTCCTTAACCTCATTCTGCAAAAGGTTTCATTCTTCATATTTTAAATAAGACATACCCCCTGGCAGCTCTCATATCATTTCCGCTCAGTTAAGCAACCCATAAAAGGAGGTGGGGACTCCTTTACTCTAGGTTCTATCAATATTAGAGAAGATCTTGAATTGGCACAGCTTGGGGCACTTGGCCACAGTGGGAGATAGGGGAATCTTGCATCAGGATTATACGATTGACATCTTCACAAGAACCACATGCAACTTGGGAAGTGTGATTTCCCCAGAGAAAGGATGCTAAATTTTAAAAGGATGTTCAAATAAAAAGAAATTTTCCCCCTAGAGTATTTTTGATAACGGTATCTGCCAAGATAATCTCTCATGAGTTAGTCATTTCAGAGATGGCATATATCAAATTCCAGTACTGGCCTTATGTATGGAAGTTTTCAAAGACTGAAATATTGTAAAAACTAATATTGATGAAGGCACAGTAAGATGGGCCCTCATCTAACTCTGGTGGTAGTGTAAATTGGTAAAACCTTTTGTAAAGCAATTTGATGTGTTAAGAAACATAAAAGTATTTCACACTCTTGAATCCAGTAATTCCATTTCTAAAAGTGAATTCTAATAAAATAATCACAATGTGGATAGATTTTTATATGCAACATTTGTAATAATTCTGAAATAAAATAAATGTTGAGAAAAGTTGATTTAGTTAAATATAAATATATGATGGGCTAATATATAGATTACATGATACCCTCTTCACATGATTTTGCTAATATGTTATGTTTGCAAGGTTGAAGGGAAACAAATGCCCTTATAAACTGTTGGTAATAATGTAAATTGATGCAAAGTCATTGAGAGGAAATTATAAATTTTATAATCATGAAAATGTATATCAAAATTAAAAATGCAAATATAGCCTAGCAAATTTATTTCTAGGAATTTATCCCATTAATAGTCCTGTACATACCCAAAGAACATTCACTGCAATAGAAACGTTTATTCGCAATAGAAAATATTTGGAGTAAGTTAAATGTCCACCAGTAAGGGACATATTTTAAAAATGCAGCACTTAAAAAGAAATGATCAGGGCTTCCCTGTGGGTGGTTAAGAATTTGCCTGCCAATGCCGGGGACACAGGTTCGAGCCCTGGTCTGGGAAGATCCCACAAGCTGCAGAGCAACTATGCCCGTGCACCACAACTACTGAGCCCACATGCCACAACTACTGAAGCCTGCACGCCACAACTACTGAAGCCCGTGAGCTTAGAGCCCGTGCTCCACAACAAGAGAAGCCACCTCAGTGAGAAGCCCACACACCGCAACGAAGAGTAGCCCCTGCTCGCCGCAACTAGAGAAAACCCGCGTGCAGCAACGAAGACCTAACGCAGCCAAAAATAAATAAATTTATTTATTTTTAAAAAAGAAGAAATGATCTATATCTCTTTTCTTTGAAGTGTAGTTGATTTACAATGTTGTATTCATTTCTGCTGTACAGCAAAGTGATTGTTATGCATATATATACATTCTTTTCTATATTCTTTTCCGTTATGATTTATCATAGGGTATTGACTATAGTTCTCTGTGCTATACAGTAGGACCTTGTTTATAGAATGGTCTACATTGTTATCTGCAAAATATATTCTATAAAAAAAGCAAACAACATCAAACGCTACTATAGTAGACTCTACTATAGACATCAAACGCTGCATCTACATCTACTATAGACATCAAACACTGTCTATAGTAGACTCTCATTTATCTAATATTTTATGAATGTGCTTGCATGAAATAGATACAGTTGTGTGGTAGACATGACTAGTATTCACTTATATCCAGTTATCTTTTCCTTCTTGGACATACAGACGATTATACTTTCCAAACTTCTTGCATTTACCTAGAGCGACGAAACTAGTTCTGGCAAATAAAATGTGACTGGGAGTGACTTTTGAGCTGACAAAAATGAAAAGCCCTCTTAAAACTCACCAGTCTCTCCCTCTGTATTCAAGCAAGGGTCTTGTGTTGAAAACGTGAGCCACAAGATAAAAACAGTTTGGGTGGCTGACACATACAAAATATCTGCCTGAGGGTAACCAGGACTGGCAAGAAGTTTGTAGGAACAAAAAATAAGTGCTTACTGTGTTAAACTATTATGGATTTGGGGTATTCTTTTTTTTTCTTTAATTTTAAAATAAAAGCTTTAATTTCAAAATTTTCTAGTTGCCTTTTTACTAGAGGCACTGTAATTCATCATTCAATGTAGGACACTTAAAAAAATATGTAATTTACGTATAAGTAAAATACAGACATCTTCAGTGCATAGCTCTGTGAATATTTACATGTGGGTGCATCTAAGTACCTGCCATCCAAAACAAGGTAAGCTCACTTAATTATGCTGAGACAAGAGGCATAATCAGGACTGATTGCCTCCTTGTGAAAAGATTCTTTGGGGTAAGAATATTATCAGTGATATATTGTATGACATCAGGAAACCCATCGCTGCTCTTACCATTCCTGGTGATGATAAGGTTGAATGCTTGGTTAAGGGGTACATAACCAAATTTGAACTTTTGCCTATAAGCCCCATCTTGCCCAATGTAGAAATTTACTTGAGGCACTTTCAAGTACATTAATTCCATTCAGCGAATTGGCATTTTTTAAATGTCCCCATCTCCTTTCTCTTCTGCTCCCTTAGGGCTGGGAATCTTTGGAGAGATAGCCACTTCCACTTTTGTCAGTTCACAGACTTTTTTCATGCAACCCCGTAAGCAGGCTGTGCACCCTGTAAGCGGGAATCATGGAGAGTGCGGAGCGGAGTTCAGCTGTCAAATGGTGCCGTGGAGTTGATTTGTAGTCACTTCTCTATCATTAATTATAATCATAGCTGTACCCTTTTTGCTGGTATTGTGATCTCACGGCAGGTTTTTCGTTAATACTTTATTCCTGTGTACACACTCAGGGCACAGCATATTGTCCTCCAGGTGTGGAGGTGTGGAAAATTGCCGGCAGGTAACAAGAAGAGTGCAGACACCCTGCTTCGTTTATCAGGCACCCAAGCCTGTCCAGTATGAAATTGTAAATGAACCCAGCCCTCTGTGTTAGCAGGGAGAACTCTCCTCTGAACCACGCACCACCAGACCCCACAGGTCTCTTGTGATTGCTCCAACTCCATCTTCACGGCCCTGGCTGTAATTCTGCTCCAAGAGGCAAACACAGCTTCCAGGTCAGGAGCAGATGCTGATACAGCTCCCTGAAGAGCGGGAGCTCCTTCAAGGGCAGGTGCTCCCTCCTCAGGAGGAACAGCCCTTTCAAAAGACATCTGTTTATCAGACCATTCCAGAGGTAGTTCCCCCTTGTCCAACTTTGACGTTCTTCTCGATGGAGATGATAGGATCCTGCCCTCCTCGGCTGTGGCAGGAATGTTTTTTTGATGAGGGTAGGCATGTTCACAGAGTCCTTTAGATCCGTCTAGTTTCAGGCCTTTGGTGCTTAGTTTTAACTGCTGGCACCAAGCGCACACAACGTCCCTGTGAATCAGGTTGACACGTGGCAGTATAGAAGGTAAAGGAAGAATCGGCATTGTCTTCTGAGGTTTCACACTGTCACAACATTGTGGCATTTTTCGTGGACAGCAAGTTCTGTTATCTTTTATAGATCTTTTTCTTTTGGTCCCCTTTGCTGAGTTTTCTAGTATATCTGGTTTACTAGAAGCCCCCTGTCCCTCTTCGGCATCTACTGATGTAAGTTGGAATTTGCAACTCATATATTCTTCCTCTGCCTTCTTTGTGGAGTTGCACTCCTGGTTGTCTGCACTCTCCATGCTCAGAAATTTCAAGGTTGATAAAACGGAGACTCTCCTTACTTCTTCATTTCGGGTTCTCTTTATCACAGAAAAAAACGTAGTCTATTCTAATTACCATAAGCAGTTCATTCGGGAAGCCAAATGTATTTCAAATTGGCTTACTGTTGTAACATATAGACTGCAGATTGTATAATGACTCAAATGCAACAGAAGTGAATTTTTTTTTCACTTATCAACTCATAGAGGTTCTGCACTAACTGTAATGATGGAGGTCGCCATCTCTTACTTCATCTAGTCATTCAGGAACCCAAGGTGATCATGTTTGTAGTCTCTTTTCCCTGTGGCTTCCAAAGTTTTCTTGGATATTAAAATTCAGCTGAAAGAAGGGCAAAGATCACAGAGAATGGCATGTGGGAGGTTTTTATGGGAAAGCCTGGAGGTGACACAATACACTTTTACTTATTGGCTAGGAACTTATCACAAGATCATACCTTGTGTATGCCAGTGTAGTGATTTGGCTGTGTGCCCAGGAAAAGAGGAAATTAATTTTGCTGAACACAATTTTTCTGCCAGGGATGGAGGGACTTACTTTTTATTATATATTCAGTGATTACACTTTGAACTTAAAACAGTGGGCATATTTTACTTTTGGGTCAAAATAATCACAAAATGACATGAAACAAATGCTCTTGATATATTTTTTGCTTTAATGTTGTGAGGTTTTTTGTTTTGCTATTTTTAAAGTTAAATGCATGCCCTTTATAGAAAATGTAGAAAGTAAGATAAAAATAACTAAGCAGAAGAAGTTATCCAGTAGCCACCATGATCCCACCATAATGATCTTATGAGGGTAAATGAAATTATAATCCTTATTTTATAATTGAAGATGGTAACCCCCAGGGACTGTAATAAACTTGTCATATTTAGGAAGTGGTAGAGCTTAGAGGAAAGAAGAGCCAGGGAAGCTTTCACAGAGGAGGATATAAGGAATTTTGCATTTCTAATTACACTGGGAGAAGGAATAAAACTAGAGAAACATGTAAGGTAAGGGAAATAATGCAATCAGTTTTACATATTTTATGTTTGAAGTACAGATTAAATATCTACGTGTAACTGTCCAATAGGCGGTATGAACCTGGGTACTAGAAAGAAGACTGGTCAGGATATCCAGATTTATGTGTCACCATGACAGAGGTTCGAGGCACTAGTATTAAAGGTCATAGATAGAGTTAAGAAGAGGCAGAATCCTGAGCTACAACACAATTTACAAGTTAGATGTTGTTTTCGATTGTTGAAGGCTAGAATTGGTTTTTATTTCTTTTCTTGATGCTTTGGTCTGTTTCCCTGAAGAGCTCCCATTGGAACAGTTAGAGTTGGATGCAGCATGAGACGCTGGCCAAGATTCTAAGTGGTGAAGGTGGCCTGATATTAAAAACATCCAGGTGTTCAGCCCTACTGAGCCCCAAGGTTGTTATTCTTAACTATTGTGAACATCTGTTCCTATAAGTATCAAAAGACAGAGAACTTGGAGAACTTACTTTCCTTCTGGCTCTGTTACTAATTAGCTGTATGAGTTAGGAGAAATTACTTTTCCACCCAGGGTTCTGATTTCCTCATATCAAAAATGAGGAGACTAGGCTAAATAATCTTTAATTACCTTCCAGCTCTACAACCCCAAATCTATGATGAGTCATAATTACTCTAAACTTCCTAAACTTTATACTCTCTTCTGCTTTTATAGAAATTATTACTTTTCATTCTAGATATGTAAATGCAACCTTATGTAGATAAGGTTATTTACATCAATGTCTCATCACTCCTATTAGACCATAACCACCATAGGTTAGAAAAGCAACAATTATCTCTGTGTCTTCCTTGGTATCTAGTACAGAATCTTGCACAATATAAATTCAAACAAGGAACAAAGACACATTTTTAAACTGAAAACTTGGTGTGGTGTGCAGATTTTTCTGATAATAACGTGCTAAAGTTTGAATCCATGATCCTGAAAAGCATATTCTAGAATCATTGGACTTAAAGCATGACGCTTCCTGGACAATTGTAGAATAAGGTTTGAATAGCCCCACAGTATTTCTCATGCCTACGATACTAATGTATAAAAAATTCTCTGAAAGATATACTCAAGTAACTTGGAGAATTTTCCCGATTACATATTGTGCTTAGGGTGGCAATGTTCACTTATATTCACTCCTCGGAACCTTGGCCGTACACTGCTTTGACAGCTTGTCAGCAGTGAATCTAGTCGAGGGTTTTCCCTTTGGAAAACGTCACACAGCTTGTGTCGCTTGTGAGGAAGAAAGGAAAATATAGCAAACTTACTTCATCCAATTAACAAAGACGTGTAGGTTGTCTTGTGCAACTGGGCAAGTGACAATGGAGGAAGTTAATTTTATGGTCTGTGAAAGCCTCTCATTTGTGATGATCAAACTCAGGAACTCCAAAGAATACTATAAACTCTCTCCAAACCATTTCCAATTTCTTTGCTTTGATAATTGTAGCAATGAAAAAAAAAATCTCTTTCCTTGTGTAAGTAGGAATGGTTCAGTATTTGTATGAACACATTAGACATTACTCAATAATTCATAATTTGTCAGCATGGATCTTAGTAGAATATTTAGGTTTATATCTTCCTCTTTGGCATTTAGACCTCTTGTATGGTGTTACACAAAAGGTATTAAACCTTTAGTTGTAAAAATGTTGGAATAAGTATAAAATCTAATACTTCTAGGCTGTGAATGCAAGTTAGTTCACTGTATAGTGGCTCAGTTTTCTCATACATAAATGATTTTAATAGTCTAATATTTTTATTGTCATCATTTTGAGGATCTCCGTATAACCATTCGTGAAGTTGTAAAATCCAAAGTGTCATATCAATATAGGTGTATATACGGTTTTGCCACATTACTATTGTCAGTGAAATATTGCTCCCAATTAGTTGCAATCACTTATGAAATAGAATCTTACATCTTTACTGTGGTTAATGAGCCATTTTCACGCAGATGTGTACTTAGAATTTTGCCATACTTTATGATCAGGCATTATTTTTACCCATTTTACCGATAAGAAAAGTGAGATGCAAAAGTCTTCAGAGACTTTTCTCAATAATACTAATCAAGTCTCAAGATTCTGTGGTACTTTAATCCAAATCTACTATTTTCTGCTTCTACCACGCTATTTTAAATAGGGTCATTGAGGGACACCATCTGTTCAGATGACATTTGGGCAAATCCCTGAACGAAGGGAGGCAGTAAGCCATACCAAGGTGTGGGCAAAGGGCACTCCAGGGTGAAGAAACAGCAAATGGAAGGTTCCTGAGTCAGGGAAGAATTGTTGTCTTCAAGGAATACCAGTAAGTCTAGTCTAGTGTTACTGAAGTCGAATGAAAAAGTAGAAAGAGAGAAAGTCAAAGAAGTTGTCTATGAAATCCACAGACCAAGTAAATGTTTGAATTATATTCTAAGAGTGGTGAAATGCCATTGATGTCTAAATAGGGAAGCAACATGATCTATCTTATATTTGAAGTAGATCATTCTAGCTCTTGTGTGGAGCATGCCGCCTAAAAGTGAAAGCAGGAACAATACTGGCAGGATAAGGGTAGACTAGAGCTTGGACTAGGATGACAGAAGTTGGGATAATAAAGAATAATCAGATTTGGATGATATTTTTGGGTAATGCCAACAATTATATTTATTTGTTGAAACTAAGGATTGAGAGAAAGTGTAATAAAAAATGTCTCAGGTTTTTGGCCTGAGCAACAGTGCTAATGGTGGAGGAGACTTAGGAAGAAGTGAGTTTGGAGGTAGAAAATCTTTGGGCTTTCATATATTAAGTTTGAAGTGCTTAGACAGCCAAGTGAGGTGGTTGAATAGTCATACAGATGTAAGTGTTCTGAGCTCAGATAATAAAAACAACAACAAAGAAAAACTCATATAACCCTTGCTACATGCCATTAGCTCATGTAATGGTTGATATTGCTTTGTATAAGAGGTCTGGCTTCAGGGTGTCAGAATACCTGAGAAATCATAGTTTAAGCAAAGAAGCTATCTAATAACCCCATATAACAATATATTTTCAAGGACTTGGTTCCAAGTTGGATTGTTTTTGATGACATCGAGTATTTAGACTTCTACTAATTTCTGTTCTGCCATGCTGAACATGTTGATTTTTTTTCTTTAAGCTTATTGTCTGATGGCCACATCAGCTTCAAGAAGTAAGCTTTCACATTTGCATTCAAGGCAGGATGAATGGGCCAAGCCAATCAAGCAGGGACTTTTCTTTATCAGAGATGAATTTCATCCCTAAGGGGGCTCTGATCAGACTGATGTATCCTTATTTTTGATTGGACTAATTTTTTATTTTTCCAAAGAATTAATGGAAGAAATTACCTCTTTTCACTTTCCTTTCACTGCTTTTAATCAGGGATTTACAGTTGATATCTTATGGGAGGCAACTAAGAGGGAAATTATGTATTGGGTTAAAACATAGAGTTGAAAACACTAAATCGAAAATGACAGTCACAATCTCTTACCATACCCTACGGAGTGTATTTGTGGTTAGTGGATACACGTGTCTGGATATGTGATTACATGTGTTTGTGAGTATCACTTAGAAATTACTTTTAATGAAATGCCTCAAAACTCTGGAAACAACATTAGAATAAACCGTACCTTTCTCTCAAGATTCATATCACACAACTGATCTTTGCCAACTTCCCTGTTACAGGAGAATATTAACAGCAGAAAAATCTATAGATAACAATTAAATATGAAGGTACCTGCAATTTGTTTTGTAAGAGATGTAAGACACTGGAGATACCAAGATAATTTTTTCCTCGATATAATCACTATTAGTTGTAATTTGTTTTAACTGTATACTTCTCTTGCTTTCCAAATTAGGCATTTTAAAATTAAAAATTGATTCTGTAAAACTCATCACCATACGGTAAATGTGGCTCTTTTGCCTCAGCTGCTTTTATAACCAGGGAAGCAAATAGCTAAGTTAATGAGGAAGTTTAAGGAGGAGGGAAATTTTCAAAGAAAAGTAATTAGAAGCAGTTCCCTTTGGACGTGTTCCTAATATTTAATACAGGAAACCTTCAGTGATGTTTTAAGATTCACAGAAATTATCATGATATAGGGTAGCTCGATATCAGACTTAGCATAGAACTTTTCACATAGTAGACAGAATGTATGTTACTGATTTTTATTACAGTCAGCATGATATATAGCAAATGGATTGATTGGCATTTTAATATTTCTTCTGCTGTTTTTGGCGTGCTACTCATGGCATGATATTCTTGTCTGATGGCCTTGTCACATTCTGAAGTTCAGAGAGGTGAATTAATTGGTTGAGGTCACTCATTAGCAGAGCAAGAAAAAAACTTCATTTTCTGACCCTGCGGTCAGCACTGAGGTTGGTAAAAGCCAGCTAGTGATGTTTTTCCTGCTCAAGATTTACCTGAATATTAGGTCATTTTGAAGAATGATTTTGAGGATAAAGAGGCTCCAAAAGAGGGTTGCTCATTCTCTTAGCTTGGCATCTTTTTTGAAAATCAACACAGCTGCATGTTTGGGTCTATTTCTGGATACTCTAGTTTGTTCCATTGATCCATATATCTGTCCTTAGGCCAATACTCCATTGTTTTGATTATTATAGTATTATTGTAAGTTTCAAAGTCTAGTAGCGTAGGTCATACAAGTTTGCTTTACTTTCACATTGCTTTCACTATTCTAGGTCATTTGCATTTCTGTTTTTAAAATCAACTTTTCAATTTCTATAAACAAGTTTTCTAGACTTTATATTGAAATTTCATTGACTTTATAGATCACTTTGAAGAGATTTTACATTTTATTAATATTGATGCTTCCAATCCATGAATGTGTAATATTTCTCTATTTATTTAGGTTTCTGTTGATTTCTCTAATTCTCTGTAGCTGAAGAACACTGTCTACCAAAAAAAAAAAAAAAAATCAGGCACTCTAACCTATATATTAAGACACTAACTTCTGCTTAAAAATTCTGTGGTACCTCTCACTCTTTTTCTCTGCTATAAGCAGGGGTATATTGCAACTATTTGTGATGTGAAACAATCACTGGTTTTCAAGATATCTACACACATAAAGTAGGCTGAGAAAACTGCTCAAATCTCAGGAAGGTGATGTTCTTCTAGACAAAGACTGCTCCCACAGCCTGTTTCCTGGAATGAAAACTCATATGGAGCAGAGACAAAAAAAAAGCCACAGCAGCCAGAGTCTGTGAATAAGAAAGTTTATTATTGTAAATCACTGAAGTTTTGGTGCTGTTTGTTACATAGCAAAGCTGACTGTTATGCAAAAAGTGGTACCAGAAATAAATGCTGCCCTAACAAAATACCACAAACTATATCATTAGAAATGTGTAGCAGGTCAGTGATGGAAAGTTTTTGGAGTGTGGAAAAAATGTCAATAAATATCAGTGGAGGTAAAGATTTGGTACACTTAAGGTGTAGAGAACTTAGGCAAACAATGTACTGAATAAATTTGTGGATTTAGGGGAATGGGTTTTGTGATACATAATTTTACTATGGTTTTTGTTTACTAGTTGTGTTAGGCAAGTACTACAAGACAAGCACTACTACATGTGCTTAGAAAAGAATTGGTCCATTTGTAGGCAGGGATGTAAGGGAAAAAAGAACCCAGAAATTCTCAATCTTGTAAAGCTAAGATTTGCAACTCCTACTCATGTCCAGTAGGTTAAAGAACAAACAGAGAAATTATTCAGAGAATCAGACTCAGTCTCAAGGCATAAACCAAATCGATGTTATAGCCACGATTCCCTTTGTTAAGATAACTCTACAGTTTAATATGGACCTTAATACATCTTTTTAGCTGGACGTTATGGCTCCAGAAGAAGGGATTAAAAGTGTTCTTACAAAGGAGTTTTTGGTATAGAGAGATACAGTATACGAAAAGTACTGTAGATGTGGATAATAGTGCAAGCAATTGACTGAAATCAAACCTGAATTAAGAGAGATTGTGACTTTCTGACGTGAAACAACATTGGTTTTCAAAACATCTGCAGGAATAAAGTAGGTTGGAAAACTGCTCGATTTCCAAGGAGCTCATGTTTTTCATTGCATTCTTTAGATTTGGACAAGGAGGAAACTGAAAAAGAAAGGAAACTTCTGAGGGAGACTAAAGAATCAAGGAGAATAATAAGCTGTGAAGTCAGTTATAGGAAGCATGACCGGGCCCAATCAAGGGCACATTACCAAGCTTCAAGGTAAGAAGTTTAATGATATTTGCCCAGTGACCTCTAAGCAGTTTTCTTTCTTCCCTGTTTTAGCATGAGGTATGCATTAGTGTGGGGGGGAGGGGAAAACTTATCTTTTTAGTTACAGGTCTCTGGACCAAAACGAGCTATATGTGGATCTGATGTAAAAGCTATTATGAGTCCTAGATTTCAAAGCTGAGCACATAATGGGATGAAATTTTAGGGTATCTTTCTTGGGAAAATAAATAGAATATTTTGCATGCAGAAATGAGAGAAGTAAATATCTGTGATCAAGACAGAAGTCTTTGATAGATAACATTTTTCATAATCCTTAACTTCTTTTCTGTAAGAAGATTATACTTGCTCACCAATTGTTCATTGCCAGTGCCTCCTATGGGAGGAGTTTACATCACCAATGTGTTGACTTGGAGTTTAGCTTGCTTTGGCCAATAGATTATGAGCAAACATGATGCAACTACAGATAATCAGAAGCTCTTAGAGACATAATAAGTTCTTGCCTTCCCTTTTGCTCTTTGGTCTGTTGACCTAAAACAAATAAACTGCCGGTTATTTCTTCAGCAAAAATGGGTTTATTCCAGATCAACACATAATTACAATTCAGAGTCTGCAAACATGGTGAACCACATGCAAGTCCCCCACAAAAATAAATGGAGAATCTTTTAAAGAGGGGAAAAGGAAGTTGGGAGGGCTATAGTAAGCAAAGAGTTCACGGCTTTTCATTGCCTGAGTTGCGATCGTCTCTTATTGGCTGGGCTGTTGCCAGGCAAGAAGAGGAAGTCTTTTTTCTTTCTACTGGGCTCTACTATTGTAGGACATGAGAGCTCCCCATTCTGGTCTCCTGACTCTATCTACTTGAGGTTTCTGTTCATTAATTTTTTACATTTCCCCATTTTAATCAAGATTTTTTTCTGATAGCATTGCCGATCAAGAGTTAGGGTTTCTGGTTTCAGGGGCTTTTTGTCCCTCAATGTCAGAAATAGCCTTTCCTAGATATAGTGTCACATTGGAGGGAAAGTGCGCAGATTTGAAACCTATTGTGGTCACATTTGAGTAAAATGGAGGAGTAGAGGAGTAGAACTCGCAGGCACCTTTTCTCTAAAGTCCGTAATTTATCAAGATCATAGTCACTGGAAATCATCTGAAGCATTATGTCATCATCAAAGGCAGACAAACTCCAAGAGGCCTGGTCCAGATATCTTGGGAAAGCTGTCTTATCAGGTATCACCTGCTTCGATTCTGAGAAATCTTTACTTTCAGATCACCAGATGATGTGCAGGTCCAATCAGGGTTTAGTGTGTTCTTAGGTGTGTCACCTAAGAACCTAAGAGTAGACACTTGAATCCAAGAGTCTATTCCTTGAATTTGGTGGCACAAGGGTTGGTTAGCAGTGCCTGATGGGGGCATTTTTAGCCAGGTTGAAGATAGTACTTGTTGAGGTGACTTTTCTAATAGGCAAAATCTCCAGGTTGCAAGGTATGATACTTAAGGTATGCATCTCCTGAGAGTGTACTGTGAAAAGATTGCTCTAGCAAAACATGGTTATTTTTTTAATAGAACCAATTAGGCCCTTGCAAGATTGAAACATCTCTCCTTTTGTCAGTTGTGCATCAAAAGAGGCAGGAGCCAAGTGCACTGGGTGTCCTGTGACCATCTCAAAGGGTAAGAGTTTATGACTTCCAAAAGGGGTGGATCTAAGATTTAGAGAAACCAACAGCAAAGCCTTTAGCTAAGTGTAAGGAGTGCCTCTACAAATTTCGCCAGTAGAGTCTTCTTAATGTCATTTGTGCATTCAACTAAACCAGAGAATTGAGGGTGGTTACCTCACACAAACAGGGAAAGTGTTGTAAAACCGGACAAACAACACAGACTTGTTGAAGCACCTGACCAGTAAAATGGGTTCCATGGTCACTGTGAAGTTCAAGAGGAGTTCCCCAGGTAGGGATAATCTTTTCCAAAAGGATTTTAGCCACAGAGGACACAGTAACCTGTCTGCAAGGGAAGGCTTCATTCCAGTGTGAAAACATGCAGATCATGGCTAAAACATATTTATATCTGTGAGATGGAGGAAGTTGCATGAACTCCATTTGCTAGACCTCAAATGGTCCATTAGGCAGTTCAAAATGTCCAAGAGCAGTGTGAGCAGGCTTCCTGGGTTGTACTTTGGACAAGTGAGACAAGTGAGGTATGCACTTTTTGCAGCCTTGTAAATGTTTCCCACCAATATTGATTCATGAAGGTGATCATTTTGTCAGAAGACCAATGGCTCCATGCATGTACAGTGGTGACTAGTGGGAATATGAGTTTCCTGTAAAACTGGGCTGTTATTTTGTCCAAACCAGAGCTTTTACGTTTTATCAAACCAACAGTTGTTGAATTTCCGATCTTGATTTTCCTTCTCTGAGGCCAATAATTGAGCTTTTAAAACTAGTTTTTCTAAGTTTTGATTTGGGGAAATATCACTTTGGACCATGACAGAGTTTTGGCTGCTGTTGATTTCTTTAAGTGCAGCATTCCTTGTGGAGGTGTCAGCAAGGTGATTTTCCTTAGCTTCCAGAGAGTCACGTTTAGAATGTCCTGGAACCTTAATAATAGCCAAAGCAACAGGTAAAAGTATTGCATAACACAATTCCTGAAATGAGGCCATTTTAAATTTTATTTCCACTGGAAGTAAGGAGGCCACATTGCTTCTACAACATTCCAAAATCATGAGCTACTCTGAAAGCATATCTGCTATTAGTATAAATATTGGCAGTTTTGCCCTTGGCTAAAGTACAAGCCCATGTGAGAGTGTGTAATTCAGCCTGTTGAGCCCAAGTAGACATAGGTAAATGTGTTGCCTAAACAACATTAAAAGGAGTTGTGATAGCATACCCAGCACCATATTTGCCACTGTCACTTTTTAAATAAGAACCATCAGTTAACCATGAGAAATCAATTGATGGTAGGGAGGGGGAGGGGAGAGTAGCAGGGTTAAAGTTATTACAACATAAAAGAATTATGTGAAGAGCAGTTAAGAAAAGAACTTCATAGGAGGTGAGGTAGCTGACTGAAAAATGTTGAGTTGACAGGAATTCAGGAGGGCTTCTACTGCATGAAGTACCCAATGGTTAAAGGAGATGCCACAATGATTTTCTTGGTGGCCTTTCCCGGAAGGTCAGTGGCCATTATGGCTTGAAAGCAAGGGGGTATTCCTAAAACCTAATAGCCTGCCAGTTGTTTCTCCAGCAAAAAATGGGTTTATTCCAGCAGGGTCCAGTTGCTGGTTATAATACACCATGGGTTGATGATAGTCCACCTGTTCTGTGTGAGTACACCAAGGGTGTTCCCTTCCTTTTCATATACAAAAAGGAAAAAGAGAATCTGATAATTGAGATGTCAGACTCTCCTTTAAGGACTTGAAGGCTATGCATCTGGTAATTCCCATAAAATTAGTTCAAGGTTGTTGTTCTTTTGTATAGCATACAGAGGTTTGGCCATAAGACAGAACTTTGGAATCCCATTTCAGCAATAAACAACTAGCCCTAGAAAAACTCACCGTTGACACTTACTTTGGGATTTTGGGAAACTTAGGACACCATGAAGCCTATCTGGGTCTAGGCATAACCCTTGTTCTGATATCAGATGTACTACATATCAAACCTGGGTTTGGAAAAACTACAGTTTTTCTTTGGTGACCTTTTGTCCCTTTAAGGCTAAAAGCTTTAGCTAGTGGATTCTGTCTTCCAGGGAGGAGGCTCGAAAAGGAGCTGAAAGAAGCAAATCATCCACATACCTCAACAAAGTAGAACCTCTAGGGAACTTTATATCATCCAGATCAGCCTTCAGGATTTGTGAGAAATAAGAAGGCTTCTCAGTAAAACCCTGAGGCATTACTGTCTAAGTGAACTGTTTTTCTCCCCAAGTGAGGAAAAAAAGGTATCAGCTAGCTTCATCAACTGGAATACTAAAGAATGCACTGCATAAATCAGTTACAGTAAAGAATTTGCTTCCAGTGGGAGTGAATATTGGTATCTTATGAGGGTTAGGAACAACAGGGTGTCAAGGGGTAACGTTGTTTATTGCTCAGAGATCCTGGACAAACCTTCAACCTCAGCGCTTAGGTTTTCTCACCTGTAAAGTAAGAGTATTACATGGACTAGTACAAGGGATAATGAGGACTTGAGCCTGGAGACTTATATTCTTCTATTATGGGTTTTATGCCTTGAAGGGCTTTTTTACTTTTAGGATATTAATTAAATATGGGAAGAGGTTTTGAGGGATCTATTTGAATCTTGATAGGAGGTGCACTGCAAATTTTGCCTCTATCAGTTGAAGATTTTGCCCGTAAGGAAAGTAGTAGTTGATTCAATTGGGGCAAATGATTAGTGTTTCCGGAATCGGATCTAATACCACCAGAGACGGAGCAAGTAAAAGATATCGAAGGGTCATTTAATTCACCTGATCGGCTGCTTTGGTGACTGCTGTAAAATTTCTAGAATGTTTCTCCCTTTTGTGTGAAAGAAATTCTGGCATTATTTTTCTCTACTATGTCTTGGTCTAGTAAATGGATAGGGGCCAAGGAACCAAGGAGAAAAGGGTGAGTGTATTTTAAAGGGCCTAAGCAAAAGGGAATCTGTTCAGAGACAGGGATATTTTGTGGTTCATTAGAGATCCCCACTATTTGCATTGTCTTAGTACCCTGAGGCAGGGCTTGTTTTATGGTAGTGGGGTAAAGCACCGGAGAGTGTGGCTTCACTGTTAATTAGAACTGGAAGAGATTCATCCCCAATCTTGGAGAAATGTTTCTCCAAGCCAATTAAAAGGGAGGATTGGGAAGAGCCCTTGTAGTTCCTCAGAGCCCTGTCACTGAGAATTGAGAAGACATTGGAAAGGCTGGTTAGAAGTTTGGAGGCACCTAAAGCAGTTAAATTTGTAACAATCTCTGTTCTAATGTCCTGACTCTTTGCAATAATAGTAGAAACTTGGTGGCTTTTGGTTTCTTTTATGGACATTCATTTGCCAGAGTTGAAGATTAAGAATTTCAGTTGAGTTGAAGATTAAGAATTTTAGCTGTCTTCCCTTTAGGTGACTCATCTAGAGTGAGAGAAAGCTGATTTGTCAGATTAACTAAATCTGGAGTGGACATAGTTTCCCATCCCATCACGGTCCTTTTTACTAAAACAAAATTTCCCAATTCAGCCCATTGATAGACATTGGGTTAAAACATACCCAGCTGGAATCAACATCTGAAGGAAGATCGAATTTTCCTTTAAAATAATCCTAAGTCTGTATTGATAGTCATGAATAGGTTCAGATTTTTGTGTGCAAGACTGAATTTTGTTCCAACCAACGGGCTTTGAAAAAGCCATAGGAATTGCCTAATGAAGTCACTTAGGGATTGTCTGAGCCTGATCATATAATAAATTAGCAGGCTGGACTCCCAGTTGTAATTCTAGAGATCTTTCAGGATTTTTCCAATTAGTGGTTCTCATCCAATGCTGGGCTTGGACTTTACTGACAAGCATTTGAACTAGCTGATATAAGTCAGAGAAACCAGATTGATAAGTTCGAATGGCTATTAAGTTCTTCAGCAAATCTGTGAGGATCTTCAGTTAGTTTAGGAAATTCTTTGGCTGTGGCTCACAATTCAGCTTTAGTCCAAGGAGTATGAGAAATTAAGGGCTTAGCTTCTGGATCCTCAGAAGGCTTAATTTTAAAGAAACAGGTTCTAATAGGTTCACAGGAAAAGCGGATGGGGAGAATTTCAGGAAAAATGGGAGGTTTGGGGAGAGAATTAATACGGGGGAACTGAGGTCATAGAGGAGGTTCAGTTGGCATAGAGAGAAAGGAGAAAAATGGAGCTGAGGAAGAGAGAGAAGATGGTGCTAGTATTGGAGCCTGGACAAAGAAGCCAGGAAAGAAGGGCATGAGCCTTCAGAAGACATTTTATCTTGCTTTAACTGTTTGTTTGCCTCAGTTAATATCAAAATCTTATTTTGCAGAGAGGCAATTTTAGCCTCCTGATAATGTGGGAAGCTTCAAAATACCAATCAAAATAGGTGTTCCATTCAGTTTTGGGAATCTTTAGAGTTATGGTTGTCCAAGTCAGTTTTAAGAAAATTAAGTTTGAGGGTTTCAAAAGTTCTCCATCATGGCCATTAGCATTCTAAATTGCCTTTGATCAAATGGACCTTTTAGATATAAATGTTCATAAAGAAGGATCACTGTTTTTAAACATAAAATTAGCTGTGGTCCCTGGGGGAGGGGGCACTCCGTGAAAATATTTAAAGAATCAGAATCTATTCTCAGAGGTTTTTCTCTAGAGTAAAAGCATAATTTTAAAACAGTCTAAACAGCTCAAACAGTTCAAATAGCTCAAACAGTTTAAACAGCCCACATGCCTAATACCTGCCAGTTCTAAGGGAACAGTATGTTCACAGAGGAGCCAGGCCAAAGGCTTCTCAGCACATTTCTCATAGAACAGCCACTATTCCAAAGGAATGGACAAAAGGCTGAACCAGCACAGTTCCACTGAAACAGCCCCTGTTTCAAAAGGAATGGGTTGTAGATTAGACAGTTCCAGTTGGAATAGTATGATTTAAAAATTAGGCTGAGGTGCCAAGTGAGCACTTGTATACACAAGGCCTTACCCAGAAAAGAAAAAACCTTAAACTAGATTCCCCCCAAAAGCCTAAAGAGCTTCATAAGGCAAAGAGGGTGGAAGCTCAGATCCAGGAGAAAAACTTGCCCTTAAACCCCAGGGTTGGTGAGAAAAGCAGAGAGGAACAATGGGTTCAGTGTGCTACCACACCCTTTGCTCACCAGCCTCAGAGTCCTTGGGGGTCTTCTCTTGATCCCCATATGGGCCACCAAAATATTGACCTAAAACAAATAGCCTGCCAGTTGTTTTCTCCAGCAAAAATGGGTTTATTCCAGATCAATAAAGAATTGCAATTTGGAGTCTGTAAGCATAGTGAGCCATGAGCAAATTCCAGCAAAAATGGAGAAGAAATCGCTTTTACAGAGTGGAACGGGAAGTTGGGAGTGCTATAATAAAGTGAGAGTTTATACCTTTTCATTGATTGAGTTGTGATAGTCTCATTGCTGAGCTCTTGGCAGGAAAAAAGAGGAAGTCTTTCTTTTTCCTGTTGGGTTCTGCAATTGTCATAGGGTGTGAAAACCCCACATCTCCATTCTGGCCTCCCGACTATTTAACTGAGGATTCTGTTTATTAATTTTTTTTACTGGTCCTCTTGCAAGAGGATGTATCAATACATGGCCCCTGTGGGCGAATAGCCTTCAGCCTAGATTCCAGGGTAAGAAAACTCAAGGGGCAGAGATGAAGCATATCCACAGACTGGAGCAAGCCACAGATGAATCATAGGCCACATGTCCACGGATTGAGAAATAATCCTTTGATTTTGTAAAGGCTACAAATAGAGAAAATGCTCCCATCACAAAACCATTTTCCCCCTTATATTTCAATAGAAAGGAAGATTTTTTTTTGAGACCCACCATCTTTAAGGAATGGAGTTTGTGCTATTTGAAATATATATGCACATATTTATAATTTGTAATACAATCCAGGACACATATCACCTTAGATCCTCTGTAGGAGCAGAAAAAAGAACTCATATTCAGTACTGCAAGAAAAACCTTTTGCAAATCAGTCTCTCTGGACTTCAGATTCTTCATCTGTCAAATAGAAATATAGACCCTGTCCAATAATACTGGAGGATTTTTTCAAGATTCAAAAAGATAAGAAGTGTCAAAATATTTTATGAGACTTAAATTAGCATGCAAATTTTGTTGTGTGAAATTGAAAAGGTATATTCTTAAACAACACCGATACCAGGGAGAACCATTTTCTCTTTAAAAATGAAATAGTTGGGGCTTCCCTGGTGGCGCAGTGGTTGAGAGTCCGCCTGCCGATGCAGGGGACGCGGGTTCGTGCCCTGGTCCGGGAAGATCCCACATGCCGCGGAGCGGCTGGGCCCGTGAGCCATGGCCGCTGAGCCTGCGCGTCCGGAGCCTGTGCTCCGCAACGGGAGAGGCCACAGCAGTGAGAGGCCCGCATACTGCAAAAAAAAAAAAAAAAAAAAAAAGAAATACTTGTTTGCATTTAACGTGGAGAATGTGTTTGTTACACACACATTCAAATATACAGTTTACACAAGAAAATCACAAAGGAAAGCATATACTTGCACAAATGAAACCCTGAGGTTCTGTGTATTCATTAGTTCATGCCTTCAGTAGAGAACAATTAAATGTAAACAATCCTGTGGATTTGATCATCTTTAAATATACAGAAATTGATATTCATACAAAGATTGTTTGCTAAAATTGTTTAATGGTTAGAGGACCAAACTTCTTTCATCACTTTCTGAATATGACTTTAGTTTCTTGGGAGGAAAAATATTGGAAGAGAGGTGAAGTTTTAAATTATACCTTTTTAAATCCTCTACTAATAACAGTTTATATGCAATTACAATGAAAAGAGAGACTTTTATTTAAACCTTCATTATGTTGCATCGTGTGAGAGAAGATGATGAGAAGCGAATTCCAGTTATGTGTTGAATACTGAGCCAATGTAGATGTTTATGGATATTGGCTCATTTAATTTGCCATTAAGCTTTTTTAAAACATGTGTGGAAATTTTGTAGGCACATCAACCTACTGCATATTTTTGTAATGAGAAGATAGAAAGAGTGACAATGCTTTTCCCATTAGGTAATAATTTCTTTAACTGCAAGCTATTAATACAACTCGTTAAAAAATGTTTATCAGATGACTGGTATGTCAGTTGTTCTACTAGGTGCTGGGGTGTCTGGAAGAAAGATTCAGTCCCTTGTCAAGGAAAAATAACCATGCCTCCATGGATTTTAGAGTCTCACGATGAATGATGGATATTGATTTTAAAAATCACATAAATGCATATGATTAGAAAAAGTGTAATAAAAACTACAAAGAAAAAATACAGGGTCCTTTAAGAACATGTACTAGAGTCCCTGGTCTGATATAGGGATGAATTTGAAGAGATTTTCCCTGAGGCAATGATGTATGAAATGAGACCTGATGGGTGAATAAAAGTTAAGTAGGTGAAGAATGAAAGAAGGAAACAAACTTCTAGGCAGGAAGAATAGCCTATGCGGAAAGTTGAAAACAGTAAAGAACTTAGTATCTACAAGAGTGTGAAGAGGGCTGATGTGGCTGGAACTAGGAAGCAAGAGAGAAGTTTGAGATGAGCCTGGAGAGTTGGAAAGAGGCTAGCTTTTACAGGACCTTTAGGTGAGGTGAAGAATTTGGATTGAATTCTGTTTCATTCCAACAGCAATGAGGAACAGGTAGAAAAGGTGGGATATGTTTCAGACAAAAAGAATCATCTATGCAAAGTTCCAGAACATGACAAAGATGACCTAGATGTGAAACTGCACAATGCATGAACTGAGGGCATTCTTGTTCGCTGATTAATTCCATTTCACATGTCAAACAATTATTTACACCTGTCTTCTAAAATATTTTGGACTTTTGGTATCCTCCTCTCCTAATCTCAGCACATTTATGAATTTATTTTCTTTTGTATTTTGTTGCTGTCATATTATTGGGTTTTTGAATTCTAAAGTAACCAAAGTCAACTTCTGCTTTGAAATTTTGCTGCATTGGGCCATCAGAACTTTCTTGAACTAATATCACACATTCTTTGATTTTCAAGTGTAATGTAGGGCAAATGACATGTTAATTTTTTTATTAAAAAAGAAATTATTGTAAAAAGTGACTTACAAAATGCTAAAACAGAAAATAACTTGGAAGTATCAAGTCCATAATATCTTAATGAAAATTTGAGTGAGAGAAATGAAAATAAATAGTCCAAGAAAATAGATGTAATCACCACACTGAACAACATTTTAAATCCAACTTCTCCACCTTCTACCTCATTTCAGAGATAAAACTAAATTTTAAACGTATCGGCTTGCCCTTGGTTACACAAGTCACTAATAATAAATGTGGGATATTAGGGCTCGGTTGATTTATTTTTCTACATAATTTTGTGTGTCTCTTGAAACGATTTTCTAGATTTCAAAATCTATATTCCCAACTCGGAAAGGATGATTTTGGCATAGTAATATTCAGGCAGTAATATCCGGGAACCAAAGAACTAAATATCTGGCTTGGGGAAAGAGCAAACTAACAAGTATCATTTCAGTGTCTCTTAGAAAGTCCCGGGCTGGCAGGGGGAGAGGCAGAGAGTGTGAGGGTGCATTCTCTTTTGTCTTCTCAGTATGGAAGAAAATCATTTGGGGAGAAATGTTACACGTTACAAGCTGTAAACAGTTATTCACACCTTAAGCAAATAAACAAGCGCAAGGTTTTCTGAGAGGTGATGAAGAAAGCAAAGGGGTATTAGGAACATGGGGCAAGTAGCGTGTAAGAAGCTCCCTGAGATGCAGGGAGAAGCTGAAAAATATGAGCCTAAAAGTTCCCATTTCCTAACTTACCAGTGTTTCATTCAATAGTAGAACAAGACATATTTTTTCAAATAGACTTTGTAGCTGGTCTATTCATACAGCACACCTTTTTTGCTCTAGTACTCATTTCTTTTTTTTCATTATCATATAGCAGACTGTTACCCTAGCAACCCAAGTGTCAAATTTCACATGCAAACACCTGCACTCTTCAAGGAGAAGATCACACATTTGTTGTAGATAATAATCTGATCAGAAAAGATGACTTTACAAGTGTCTTTTTAGGGGGAGGCATACACTTGAAGGGGAAAAATAAAACAACCAAAAGTTGTAGAGAAGGAAAATTGAACCTTTATAAGTTAATTGGAGGCTAATTATTAAATGTTTACTTGCCAATTTTTTATTACGTATCTTGTTAATATAAATATAGGCCTACATATACTGGTATTTCCTAGTTCTTATCCAAACAGTAACATATATAAATTTTATCCACCGTTATTTATTCATTTCAATGTATCCTAGAAATCATTTACATAGAAGTATGTAAAGATATTTTTCACTTCTTTTTGAAACTGGAATGCATGATTTTTAAGAGCTCTTCAAACTCTGACCCTTTATTAGAGTCATGGAAAGAAACTATATCTATCTATTGTTTGTGCTTATCTATCCTTTCCCTTTAAGCTTGTTTTTACAATATATTGCTTCATTCAGCAGTTTCTTATATTGAACTCATAAAAATAGAAAGTGGGAAGTCTGTCTCTGAAACCTATATTCTTCCTTTTTTTTTTTTCTGGTTATAAAGAAAATTCCGTCTATTTCAATCAACAGTTACAGTCTGCCTACTATATTGTGGTCACCTGGTTAGGTACTAAGTATACAATAGTGACAAGCATGTTTGCTGCACTCAAGGTGCTTAAAATCTAGTATAGAGCAACAAATATGTTCACAGGGAAGACCAATAATGTGTTAAAGTTTCTATTAACAATGCCTGCTGGCGTTTGAGGATGATAATAACATATAACCTGAAATAATAAAAAGGGGATTGTTATGGGCTGAATGTTTGTGTCTCCCCCAAATTCATTAATGTCTAATGTGATAATATTTGGAGGTAGGGCACTTGGAAGGTGATTAGGCTGGAACCCTCATCAATATTATTAGCTCCCTTAGTAAAAGAGACCCACAGAGCTCTTTTGCCCTTTCCTCCATGTAAAGCTAGAGCTAGAAAACAGTCTGAGAATCAGGAAGTAGGCTTTCACTAGACACTGAATCAGTTGGCAACTTGATCTTGAACTTCCCAGCCTCCAGAACTGTAAGAAATAAGTTTCTGTTATTGATATGCTACCCACTCTATGGTAATTTGTTACAGCAGCCTGAACTGACTAAAACAGGGATCAACTTACCCTTTCATACTGGTAAAGACTTATTAGAGAATGGAGCTTGGATCAGATATGAAAATGTGCTTCTTAACTACCAATCTACTAAATGAATTGATTTATCCAAACACATCACAGTCTAAGAACTGATGTAGAAAGAGGATAAGAACTGCTTCTTTCTATGTAAGGCAGGAAAGACCTATTCCTATGGGTATACTCCACCAGAGTAGAGTTATGTGCAAGAAGGGTGCTCTGAAATACAGTTAGCATGGAGGCTACAGCTCTTTATTTAACTCATTAATCAGATAAGGCATAGTGTCACCCTTGAAGAGAAGCAAATGAGAGATGAAGGAAGACTAGATGCTCTATATTGTAGACAACTGGAGAATGGCATTACACAAGGCATAAAGGTATAAAAGAGCATAATGGCATAATGTATTTGTGGAAAAGGAAGGGATTTCACATGGCTTTAGCCTCAGTTGATGGCATTCCAGTGTTGTATTAAATCACACAGTGGTGCAGATCATTGGCATTAGAGATTCATGATCTCTACTCTTACTACGTTCTCAAAGCTGAAAATATTATTCCCTGAATCCTTGGATTTCTCCCTCCATCCTCCACATTTGTCTTTTCAACATGGCTTCATATTTTTCAAGAACATATTCTACCATTTCAAACATTTTTCTACATTCCCTTCACAGAAAAAAAAAATATCATAAAACAAGATCTTCCTTAACTGCCTTTCCCCTCAATCGTAGACTTCCTGGTATTCTGCCATTCCTATTCCCATTCTGTATTTCCATTGTATGAGAAGAGTTGACTTTTTTCCTGACCAAGAATTATGCTATCACCTTTGTTATGGATCTCATCTCTTACCACCTTTGGAGTGTTTGGACATACTACATTTTGTTCTTGATCTTCTACCAAATTCTTGCCATCATTTTAAAAAGTGTTTTTACACATTTGTTCAATATTGTGTATAGAATTCATGTGTAAAAGTACCTTCTCATATGAAATACATGGATTTGCAGGTTAAAGAGAAATTTTTAAAAATTCTCTTCCTTGAAACCGACAAAATAAAATCCCAGAGTGAAGAATAAGCATAAGGTTAGCAAGTGGTACCTAAAGGGAAAAAGCTTGTGGGGAATCTAGATTAGTCATAACCCTGACTAGGGGGCTTTAAATCTCATCAAGGATAGAAGCACTCTGGAACAGCAGATTAAGGACCTCAGAAAATCTGCTTCTCCATAAAAGCAATGAGAACATTGGCAAAATCTGTCAAAACTACTTTGTCAGAATTCTGGAAATTAATGAAATGCTTGAGACATTCCAAAGTGTTATTCAAGAAAAACAGCTGTATTTCAGTAGTAACACTGAGCTTTGTGGTGTTTTTAACTTGCCCTAATTCTGTCCCCTTTCCCCAAATTTATGGCAGCTTTGAAGATCAACAGCATTACCGGCAGCCTAGCAGCCACAGGAGGAGATAGAACAGGTTTAAAAATCCCCCAAAGCCCCATCCCCAGAGAAGCATCACTATTTGACCTGTCTAGAAGCTCACTGAAAAGGTTTTTTCCTAGGGCTTTTCCTTATTTGACATCAGTCAGAACTCACACTGTGTGAACAGCTCTGTTGTCAGGGGATTAACATCATATTAAATACAAAGAGGAGAGTGAGATTAAAACACCTAGTCAGTTCAAACATAGCCCCAAAATTGAAAGTCAACGTTGCTGGTACTTTGAATTGCAGGTGACAATTTGCAATTAAGCAGCTTCTCTCAAAAGCAGTTCTATGTAATCTGCTGAAGGTGAGTAGCTGCAGCTTTTTATTTAATGCTGTTGAATCACTCTCCTGAGTAATGCTGACTAGTCCAAATAATGCTAACAGAAAAAGTGTTATTGAATATGAGGGTGAGAAGAAAATTTTATAACACACATATACATATATGCAGTAAAACAATGTAAAAGTAATACAGGAAAGTGATAAACTAAAAACAACCTAATAAGTGCACGATTTAATTTTGCCATTACATTCATGGATGAGAAAGGGTAATGGGATCAGGAAGGATACACAGGAGATTCAAAGGCAATTTACTTTTCTTTAAATTGGAAGACTGTTCATTGTATTGTCATTCTTTATATCTCAGGTATATTGTTTAATATTGTTTTGTACCTATCAATTTTAATAAGAAATGATTAAAAATAAAACGGGCTTAAGACATGAAGAGGCACTTCACAGAAGAGAAAATAAATGAACAATAAATATCAATAAAAAGGAAATACACTTAATCTTACTGGTAACCAGGGAACCTCAGGAAACCATTTTAAATCAATCACAGTAACAAAACTTTAGAAGCTGGGTTGTATCTTGAATTTTGAGAATGTAATACAACAGGAAGCCTCAAACACTGCAGATGGGAATGTAGACACACACTCCTTAGTTGGGAATTTCTTAGTATATCTAAAATGTACCAACTTTTAACACAATTATTTCACTCCTAGGAGTAAAAACTAGGTAAAGTTTTTCCCATGTACACTTAGAGATGTGGACAATAATGCTCATAGTAACATTGTGTGAAGCAGTTAAATAAAATACCTGATATAACCCAAATGTTCATTATCATTAAAATAGATAGCACTACAGTATATTTATGCAATATAGTCATAAACAGTAGAAAATATCAATGTTTTACAACTATGTATTTACATCTATGAAAAATCTTTTTGTGCATAATAAAATAATTCATCTTATTATTACAATGTTTTCAGTTTACAAACCACATTTACAATCATTGAACTTATTTTCATTTGATCCCCTTTATCATTTGAGATAGAGATATAATAGAGCTAATTCACCATTTTATAGGTGACAAGACAGATGATTCAAGCATTTAAGTAATTTCTGCCAGGAAAATATGAGTTAATTAATAGGAGTATATAATGGCTACATTAACCCAATAGAATGAGATAGTACATGAAACCAATTTTGCATTATTGTGTTAAATCCATTTTAGTCTTAATGTATTAATGTTTTGTACATTGTTGGATTCAGCTTGCTTGTTTTTTGTGGTTCTTTTTTAGGCTTTTGCTTCCCTGTTCATGAATAGGAGTGGCCAAATATATGGGGCCTCTCCTAGTTGTGTTTGTGCTATTGATTTCTGTCTTTATTGCATTGTGGTCAGAAAATATTATCTAAAATCTACCAAGTTTTTGAAATTTCTTACCTAACACATGACCAATCTTTATTATGTTCAGTATAAGCTTGAAAAGAGTGCATAATTTCCAGTTTTTTTGGTGCAATATTCTCTATATGTAAATTATATAAAGTTTAATTTTTTATTGTACTTTTGAATCTTCTGTTGCTCTACTGAAATTTTTTCTGCTTGATGTATGCACTACTGAAATAACTATGTTAAAAATCTCACTCTATGATGCTGGGTTTTTAAATTTATTGGTATCAGGTATAAATTATTTGAGGCTGTGTTATTAGGTGATTTTGAATTTAAAATTATCACATTTTCTTGATTTATTGAAACTTTTGTCATTCCATAATGTTCTCCTTGGCCTCTGGCAATGCCTTTTTCTTTACAGCCTATGTTGTTATCCAGGCTACTCTAGCTTGCTTTTGATTAGCATTGATGTAGTATATATTTCTCTGTTTAAAAATTTTATCTCATTTTCTTCCAGAGAAAGTAGTAAGGTATTCTCATTAAGAGTGTAAAGACCTTAGAACAGAGCCTGGCTCTGTTAAGTGCTCACTAAATGAGCACTTATATATAAGTGAGCACTTATATATTAAGTGCTCACTAAATGATGAGACGCAGCATGCACAGAGGTTAAGAGCTTGGGATCTACAATCACATGTTGTGGGTTTGAAATCTTACTCTGCCACATTTTATCATCTTCTATCATTCTGTGTGTTTACTGGGCTCACCTAGGCAGCTCTTCTGCTCCACATGACATTGATTGTACAAAATCACCTGGGGGGCTCCCCTGGGCTAGAACATCCAAGAAGGCTCATTCATGTGATTGTCAGGTAGGTAAGATTTATCTCAGACCACAGTCTGCACTGGACCTCTTCCTGCTGCTTGGGCTGTTCACACCAGCAATTGGGCTTTGCACAGAAGCATTCCAATTATGAGTGTTTCAGGGAGGAGGAAATGAGAGCTGATAGTTCTCTGAAAGGCTAAGCTTGGAATTTGCAAAATGTATCTTCTGCTGCCTCTATTGTTTAAGCAGCCTTAGAGCCAGCCCAGATTCAATGGGAGGGGAAATAAAGCCATCTTTCAAAGAGAGAGTAATAAATAATTTGTAACAATATTTAATCCATCAAAAGCCTGTTCACATTTGATTCTCATATATCTGGATTCATTTATACCAAATTTCCATGTCATAATATCATATGTCTTGCTTTTAATTGCCTTTTTCTACCTTCTTTCATGTCTTCCTTGAAACGTTTGAATTCTTGCCTATTTTTAGAAGTTATGTACTCACTACCTGTTATTTTAGAGATTACCTCATTACCTTTGCATGTGTCTACAAAACCTAACAAAAATCTAACACCAATGTCCCTAAGCACATTAATTGTCCAAGAACACTTAATGTCTAATGACCCTCTTCCAACTCCCATTCTACTGTTATTCAGAATTTTTGTTCTAGCCTGCTCTTCCTCAAAATTAAATAGTATAACTATTGTTTGTTATAGTCCTTTATTTTAGATATAACCCCTTTTTTAATCACTCCATTTGTCTTCTCTTTTTTAGATTTTACTTTGCTGTGTCTAGGGATAGATTTTATTATATATATATATTTCTTGGGGCTCTTGAATCTGTGGACCCAATATTTGAAGAATTGATGACAGGATTTTTTTTTTACGTCAGCAGGAAATGGTCAGCCATTAATTCTCCAAATATTGCCTTTTCTCCATCCCTTTATTCATCTTCTGAAATGAAACTCTGATTATATGTATTAGATCTCTACACTTTAACATCCATGTCTCTTAATCTCTCATATTTTCCATCTTAATTTTTACTCTCTGGCTGTATTCTGGATCTTTTCTTTGGATCTATCTTTTAGTTCACTAATTCTGTCTTCAGCTGTGTCTTATATTCTAGTTAATTTACCCAGTAAATTTTGAAATTATATTTATTATATATTTAACTTCTAGAAATTTGGAATGATTATTTTCAAATGTTCTTTTACCTGCTCATGTCTTTAACCTTTCTTTCATGTCTTTAATCATATGTTTTATATTTACACTGTAGTCTATGTCTGAAAAAAAAGCCAATATCTGAAGTTCTTTTTTTTTTTTTTGCCTTTTTATCAACGTCTGTTGCCACTTGTTTCTAGCACTTGGCTTTATTTCCTGATGCCTATACTCTGAAAAGTTTTATGAATAAAACCTCAGTCTTCTAGGGCTACACTGATGTACTCTGGGTAGAAGCAAACTTTGACACTTGCTTCTTTTCCAGGAATATGTATCCTATAGAGAAATGTGTACGCATCTTTCACATGTATTCAGCTTTTTAGTTATTTCACTTGAATTCTTTAAAACTCTTTGAAATTGCAGATTGAGACTGAGTGGTGGACCATGCAATCAATTGAAGGGATTATGACCAATACTTTGAAAAAGTAGAATTAAAGAGAATAAAATGGAATAAAATAAGATAGAAACTATTGGGTGCATTATGTATAATAATGGTAGTATTGTTTTGTGAAAAAAAACCCAAAAAAACGTTTCTTTCTCCTCTCTAACTTTTCTTCTTCTTGCCAAAGGGAGACCCAAACCCACTCTTCTCTTTGTTGTTCAGATTTAAATGTATTTTTTACTACTGTGTGTTGCAATCAATAAATTTGAAAACATACTTAAGATATCTGATCTGTCTTTGGGAAGTTAGTATATTATAGGAACCTTTTCTGATCTTCCTTATTTGCATGGTCTTAGAATATAAGTGTTTCTTTAAGAATAATCCACCTTGCTTGAGCAAACTGGAATTCTCTGAGTTCTTATAAAATACTCATAAGGATTTTTTTTCTTGGAGTTATCGTTGTTTGGACCCAAATGCATTCTTTTAGAAATGCAGTTTCCTTTAGGAAAAATAACAAAATAATCATAATAATCAAAAAAGTAATATCTGGAGCAATGTTTGAGAAACTGTCATGAACATTGGCCTTACTACTGAAGCTGTTCTGAAACAGCTGCATTAGACTTACAGGCAAAGCAGATGAGAATCATAGGCAAAAAGCCCAGTGTAAAACATTAATTCCATCATCTCCCCAGCTCCATGAAAAAGAAATTCCTTTGCAGATTCCATCAGACTATCTCTCCCAGACTTTGCTGCTATTTCTGAGCAGAAACTACCAAAGACTGTGTTAAGGAGGCCAGGGTTTCCCCCTTTGGAGGGTGTTGTAGTCTCTGACTCTTTGCAGTTATAGTGTACCTTGTGACAAGAAAGTGTGGGATGCCTTTCCCTGGAGTGCAGTCTATTCTGGGCAGCCACCCACAACATCATGAATATTTAAAATCTGGCTGTGGCACTGCTGGCTGATCTGTGTCCTACTCTGGAAAACAATGCATAATGGATCACTGCTTATGCCTCCCTCCCTTCCACAAACAAACACAGGACAGGATGCCTCTCTGATTTTTTTTTTTTAATAAATTTATTTAGTTATTTACTTTATTTATTTGGCTGCATTGGATCTTTGTTCCTGCATGTGGGCTTTCTCTAGTTGCGGCTAGCGAGGGCAACTCTTCATTGCAGTGTGTGGGATTCTCATTGCGGTGGCTTCTCTTGTTGCGGAGCACGGTCTCTAGGCACGCAGGCTCAGTAGTTGTGGCGCACGGGCTTAGTTGCTCCGTGGCATGTGGGATCTTCCCAGACCAGGGCTCAAACCCATGTCCCCTGAAATGGCAGGCGGATTCTTAACCACTGTACCACCAGGGAAGCCCCTGCCTCACTGATTTGTTTATTTCTAGAATACATACCAACAAGGGAAAGCCCTGCAGACTGCATTGTTCAGCAACTTAGGATTTTACAATCACATTTTATTAGTTTTTCCTCACTAAATCTCATGACATTGACCTAACTGACTTTCTTAATAGGAAAAGCAGATTTCTAGATATTATAGCTTAATGCTGTGGAAAAAGGAAGTTTTAAACTATTTAGTTAGGACTCTTGATTTCTGACTCTGCCAGTAACTACCTGGGGGGGGGGGTGGGCAGTGCTATTCTCCAAAACCTCTTTCAAAGGTTTTCCTAGCTGTAAAATGGGGGTAAACCTGCTTTGATTCCCTCATAGGGATATTGCAAGGATTATGGGAAAATATTATCATATATTTGTATATATAAAAGTAGAAAATCTGGCACAGTAGCTAAGAGTTAAGTGGCGGGACTTGGAGAGCTGTGTAGATAATTCTTGGGTAGATAATTCACCTTTTTTGAGCTTAAGTGTCCTCATCCATAATGTGGAGAAAATAACATTCTTACATATAAGGGATGTTTTTAGAATGAAAAGTGTTAGTATGTATATGAAATTTAGAAGAATTCCCATGTATACTAGGCTCCCAGTAACTGTTAGTTCTTATTAAAGAAACATACAAACATTCAATTTTATAATTGTTTTGGGACCTCCAGTGAGTAAGCTTCGGGATGACAGAGATGTTTCTATACAAAGCACAGAACATTTTGACAGTGGGAACATGAAAGCTCCCAAGCTTAAAATAGAATCTTAAGTCTAAAGGATAAAATATGACCCATATTTCTTTTCACTCCTCAGCAAACTGTGATTTTTTTCCTTTTCTCAGGAAAGTCCTCCATGACTAGTGTTTGGTGATCTGTCTGTGGATCTGGCTGTAGACTTGTGACTTGCATTCTCTGTGAGATTTCTTTAACAAGATAGCATACTAACTCCTTTCTTATTTGAAACGAGGGACACAGAAAGGCTTCTGTGCCCAGGAGCCCAACAGGGTCCTGCTTGGTTTCAAAGGGGAGGAAAGCAATTGGCATGGAGATGGAAAAGCAAATGTTTGTAAACAAATGTTTTGGGCCCATACAGAGACAATGAGACAAAAAGAGGAATATTAAAAAACAGACTTGGGCTTCCCTGGTGGCGCAGTGGTTGAGAGTCCGCCTGCCGACGCAGGGGACACGGGTTCGTGCCCCGGTCCGGGAAGATCCCACATGCCGCGGAGCGGCTAGGCCCATGAGCCATGGTTGCTGAGCCTGCGCGTCTGGAGCCTGTGCTCCGCAATGGGAGGGGCCACAACAGTGAGAGGCCCACGTACCGCAAAAACAAAAAAACAGACTTTGCTAGGTTCCTCTCTGTGTACACACCCAGTTCATACTTTGTTATCTATGATGATGATTCCCTTCCTGGAACTGGTCCTCGATCTACATTCATTCAGCAGTTGGTGGGAAGGTCAAAGTTTCTTCCTGAATCTTTTGAACCTGTATTGTTTTCAGCTCAAAATAAGGCACATGCCAAGTAGACATTTTGGAGTGACAAATTTTGTCTCCCCACAATACAAACACCAGCTTTAATTCTGCAGTTTGTATATGGATAGTGACGATTCAGGGTAAACATGGGCTCATACTGAACCATAGTACTAGCATTTTATTTCTTTGTCTCATAAAATTTTGGATGCATTAGCTCCAGAGTTTAGGCTTTGTGTGTTCTCCAGGACTCTACACTTTGTGATGTGACTAGGAAAGAGGTAGAATGTGACTCTCAGCTCTTTTTCAGTCAAGTAATCAATTCTACCCCGTCTCTTTGTTTTCCTATACAGTTTCCACCTTGTGAAAGCCACCAGTCATTAGTAAATACCTGGTTACCTCTGTTCCTCCATAGCATATAAATGATAGGCTCAAGAGAATAGTATCACCTCTCTTGAAACATAACATGAAAGAAAACTTAAGTTCTTCACCAGTGGCTGCCATCTTGACATAGCCTTTAATTCTGTTTTCTTTCCTCAACTCCTGCCCTTGGTCAGAAACACTTCTCATCCCCAGTTTATCTCCTTGTGATCTTGCTCTTTGTTTCCCTACACTTTGTACTCAACATTAATTAGATTTACTATGAAAACAATGATAAAATGGAATAAGCATGATGACAATAAAAAGAAAACAGAAAAGCAATAGCAAGTATTTTCACAATCATAGAATTTCAGAGCTGAATGCCACTTTAGGTGTAGAAAGGCATTGTCATTTATATGATTTGTCCTTCTTATATAGATATCAAATACTTATAAAGTATCGGAGCCAAAGAAAATCTTAGAAGTTACTCAGCTTCTTTAGTGAATCAAAAATATATATTGATTTCCTACTGTATGTTGGGCAGTGTTCTTTGGCATTAGGATATAATAGTAAACAAGACAGGGCTAGTTCTAGCCCTCAGGGAGCTTACATTTAAAATTAAAAAAAATGTATAGAGGTATAATTGACATATAACATTATATTAGTTTCAGGAGTACGATGTAATGCTTTAATATTTGTATATATCATGAAAGTGAAACCGTGCACCTCAGATTAGGACTTGAACCCACGTGCTGGGACTCGAACCTGGCCAAAACCCAGATTGGGACTTGAACCCACATGACCGGGATCCGAACCAGGCCAAAAACCTGACTGGGACTTGAACCCACACTTCTGGGACTCGAACCCGGCCAAAACCCACAGTCTTCCAACTGAGATCACACACCTGGTTTCAGGAGTTAATGAAGCTCAGGTTCTTGCTGTCTCATTGCAGAAAGAATTCAGTGAGAGACAAAGTGATATGTAAGAAGTGGATTTATTTAGAGAGAAACACACTCCACAGACAGAGTGTGGGCCATCTCAGAAGGTGAGAAAGGCACCAGGGTATGGGGTTGTCAGTTTTTATAGGGGTGGGTAATTTCATAGGCTAATGAGTGGGAGGAATATTCCATCTATTTTAAGAAGGGGTGGGGATTTCCAGGAATTGGGCCACCACCCACCTTTTGATCGTTATGGTCAGTCTTGGAACTGTCATGGCCTGTAGGTGTGTCATTTAGCTTGCTGATGTGAACTTGCTGATACTGAGGCTCAAGGTCTAGTGGAAAAAGTTGACTTGTCTGCCATCTTGGATCCATTTAGTTCTAATCAGTTTATGTCATGTTCTCGGGCTATGTCATTCTTTCAAAGGTTGTGCCCTACCTCCTTACCTCCTGTTTCAAAAGATCGCCACAATAAGTCTGTTTAACATCCATCAACATACATAGTTACAAATTTTTTTTCTTGTGATGAGAACTCTTAAGATATACTCTCTTAGCAACTTTCACATATGCAGTACAGTATTACTAATGATAGGCATCAGGCTGTACATTACACCACTGTGGTTTATTTATTCTTAACTGGAAATTTGTACCTTTAGACCCGCTTCACCCACTTATGGATGAAGCTTATACTTTTTGAGTGGAAAGAGACACTAGATTTTAAAAATAAATAATTACACAACTTTAGAACATGAAGAAGTGGTTGAAATGGGGTTAAAAAAAGCCTCTCTAACAGTTGACATTTAAATTAAAACAAAAATAAGAAGATGAAGACAGCCATTTTTCCAACTAGGGAAGAATGTTCCAAACAAAAGGAACAATAAATGCAAAATCTCTGAGATGAGAGTAAGCTTGGGTATTTAAGAAACAGAAATGAGGGCACTGTGGCTGGAGTGAAGTGAATAGTGCAGAGTGCAGGTAGGGTAGACGACAAGGAGATGGGAAGGGGCCAGATGACATAGGATCTTGTAGTGTCTGGTAATTGGACATGGTTGTGTTATTTACTGAGATGGAAAATGCTTGCTGGACAGTAGATTCTGGTGGTGTCTCTGGGGTGAGGTATGAGGAATCAATATCTCTCTCATGGATGAGGTGAGAGGGCTCTAAGAATGAAGGGGATTTTCCATAATGTTTTTTGTGTAAATGAAACAGCCCTAGAAAAGAGGCCACTTGATTTTTAGTCCTGTTCTTCTCCCAACATGATTGTTGCCCTGCAGGCCTGCAGCCCTGTACTTACCCAGCCTTGAGACGAAAGAAAGAGCTCAGAGTCAGCAACAGAGACATCAGTGGTTTAATGGATAGGGAGATCTTGCACGTCAGAACTAAGGTCCCGGAGCGACATCCCACCATGTGGCAGATGGTGGACAGGACCTGGCAGCAGTTTTCACTACCAGGGGAAGACGGAGATTACCAGTTAGAGGAAGAATTGATGTGAGGTTGGCTCATCAGTTGTCAGAGAAACCAGCAGAAGGGCACTCCCCTCACCACCCCTTTGACAAACTATCATAGTGGAGACAGTTCTGATCTAACGATTAGAACAATCACTAGCTGGGCCGGGGGCAAGTACATAAGCATTTACTGATTAGGATTTATGATTAAGAGGGAAGGTCAGTCAGATGAGTAGGGTGTGGGTGAGGCAGGGACAGGTCGAGCAGGGGATGTACAGAGAGCAAGAGAACAGCCATCTTGGGTGGCCTGATCATACAGCGATCCTAGTTATGAGTTACTTAGATAAGACCATACTGTTCTCAGATCTATACATTGTGCTTCCTGGCCCTTATTTGCCACTGTGACTCATTGACAGGAAGCACACTTATGTTTAGAATCGCAGAAAATAAATGATCTGATTATCAATGTGCTCTGCCCATCTTAGATTTTCAGTAGGTTTCACTATTGTATCATCTCCTTTCTTTCCACATTACAAAACATTCATTAAAAATAAGGCAGCGGGCTCCCCTGGTGGCGCAGTGGTTGAGAGTCCGCCTGCCGATGCAGGGGACGTGCGTTCGTGCTCCGGTCCGGGAAGATCCCACATGCCGCGGAGCGGCTGGGCCCGTGAGCCATGGCCGCCGAGCCTGCGCGTCCGGAGCCTGTGCTCCGCAACGGGAGAGGCCACAACAGTGAGAGGCCCACGTACCGCAAAAAAAAAGAAAGAAAAAAAATATAAGGCAGCAATATTTTGGCCTACATTCATATGAAAAATGTATCCCAGTTCTGGGATGAAACTGTCCCCAAGGAAAGGGCACAAGTCTTTCAACTGCAACTTGAATGTTATCCACAGTTGAGCCAAAATTATATGGTGAAAATAATTACACATTTGCCTGACTAATACCATTCAGTATTTTAAAAATAATCTCTCTTACCAGCTGATGCTGAGCTCTGTGTTAAATCAGAGGTCCTATACTAAAAAAACGTACTGTAGTGTGGGAAATATAGGTCTTCTCCAAAACATCCCATTAAAAACAGTTAAGAGGCTATTAGCCTCTGCAGAAAAAAATAATGCAACTATTAATTTCATGGTTAACTACTGACAGCTAAGAAAAATAAATGACTAAACCACAGGATAGCTGTATAAAAAACGGAAGAAAACCCTTTCTTCTGCACTTTTGTACACAGAGTGTACAGAATAATTTTAAGCATTTTGCTTACTTTTCTCCAAGTATTTTAGAATCATTGAAGGTGAGAAGTAAAACTTAGAACTTTAACTCACTTTAGAACCCACTTACCTTAGAATCATTAATTTCAAGCTGCCTATTTTACAAATGAGGTAACTGATACTCAGAAATGAGAGGTACTTCTTAAGGTCACATAGCAAGCTGGTTGGTATGTCAGGATAAGAATCAGAATCAGCTCTGGTGTTATTCATAGGCTTATTTTCTCTGATTTCTCCTTGTTTCCTTAGAAAGTCTGTATTTTCTTCAGAAAGCTGATATCAGAATGTCATAGTTACATTTCAGTAAAGAAAGAGATGCTTATAAATCTTCGAAGGAAACAAATACTATCAAAAATACAGCTATTAGTTATTCCCTAGATGACAAATTTTATCTCATGAGATATCAAGAACATCAAGATCTTTCTTGAAAAACAATGAGGAGACACCTGACACCTGACCCCCTTTGGGAACCACTCCTGATGAGGGAGGTAATTGGAAGCCCCTCTGGCCCACCATTGTGCTACTACTTCTAATGGTCTAGGCCTGCATATGGCTGTTGCTTTATAATGGTTGTATAGAATTATGAGACGTCTCCTTGTGCCTGAGCTTGAAAAGAAAACTTCCTTTTTAAAAATATTTTCAAAGAAATAAGCTTTGGGTCAAAAATTAACTGACATGTTAACCATATTAACAGTCACTGAAGAGAAACAAGATGAAAAGAACATAAAAGCAAATAAACAGTATTATCATTTTACAGTTGTCTTTGGGCATCATGAATTAGAAAGAAAGATGATGAGTCAAATTTTGTTTACAATAGGTGCTTTTCTCTTTCTCCTAGGTTTTTTTTTTAATAGAAAAGATTTATCGCCAGACAGAAAAAAATCTGCTAATCTACAGCCCCTAGTAGTTTATAGTATCTCCTGTAAGAAAACAGTTCATCAAATTTAGATAGTGTTTCCTAAGTGTACAAGATTCCTTTAGGTAATCATTGTATTTGATCCTTTCAACAAACCTATGAGGCAGATAAAGCAGAGATTTACTATTCCCATTATACAGGTGAGGTGACTAGTACAGAGAACAATAAATTGATTTGCCATAAATAAATGGAGAAGCTGTGACTTTTGGCTGGACCTTCTTCCCCTGCTCATTTTACCATATCATATCGCCCCCTTCTCTTGGAGTTCCCTAGGATTTAAGATTTTAAACCTAAGGCTGTCAGAATCCCAGTGTGTTAGATCTCTGTTCCCAGTGCAGAGCACTTTCCTGGACAAAGCAGCAAGGTACAGATGAAATAGTGTTAGATGAGGAAATCCTGGTTTCAGTTGAAGTTTAACTGGGGAAAATCACCAAACCCTAGTGGTCACTGATCCTCTAAATGAATAACATCCATCAGGAGATTTCTGGCAAGTGTCACTGAGAGAGCTGGGTCACTTCTCACAGATTTTAATTATTGAGAGAAGACTAACAGACTCTTAACAAGGTAGAGCACAATAAGAGAGCTTAGCCAAATTCACAATAGGCTGGTGGATGCTACTCACTTTTCTGAAGGGAATATTCTAGGCCTTATGAGAGAGGAGTGAAGACGATTTTTACCATGGGGACTGGAACCAGCAGAGCCGAGTGGACCTTTGTAATGTCGACAAAAAAGCAATGCGGGAGGCTGGAAATAAAATAGTTTATTTGGGGTCTTAGGAATTGCAATTTGAGAGACACAGCTTCAGGTAAAAATGAAAGAGTGTTCTGGTGAAGAGAAAGTCAGGAGCTTATAAAGACAAAATTAGCCACAAGCTTGTTCATTGTTGCCTGATGAGAATTGTGATTGACTCTAATGCAAGTCAAGAAATATTTGTCCTTAAGGAATCAAAAGTTATTGGGGTATTGGGTAGGGGGGGTCTAATTAGATACACTATCATAAGTTATTTTAGGGTAAAGTTCTAAGAAGTATCTTGAGTTTCTGGCAGATGTTCTGGATGACTTCATTAGGAGACTAAGTGGCCAAAAGCTCAGATTCTGTCCAGGCTGAGATGTGCATAAGCCACCCTTTCTTTATGGCCTCCCAGCTCCATTTTAGAGAGCTCTCTGAGCAATACCAACTTCATTTTGATTTTTCACTCATCATATCCAGGAGGATTTTCTATCTGAAGTGTTTACAAGAGGAGGAATACAGTATTTCCTTGTCCCATCAAAAGTTCACCATTGATTATGTTGCCATCATTGAAACACACTTATTTGATGATGTCTTTTGTGAAAATGTCCATATCTTCCTCTGCCTGAGAAGGTAATAAACTGGAATACTGGATCACTCAAGACTGAACTTGAGCAGATCAAAGTTTTAAGGGGTATATAAATACCTACATCTATACACACAGACACATTGAGCATGTACTGTCAACTACCAGGGATTGCACATTTGTCAGGAGAAAAGACAGTATGTATCAGTAATGTGTAACTGTTAACATCCTAGTGTGCAATTCCTTGTTTTGTTTTATAACATAGACATTCTGTTCTAATGGTATGCATCTGTGTGCTCTGGTAAGGCAAAATATATTTATTCTACTGGTTTAAGGCTAAATGTTTTGGTTTTTGAAAGCTGTTTGTGCTAAGAAAGCCCATTTAAGACAATAGTACCAAGTAAAATGAGCAAATCATTAAATTGAGAAGAAATCAATATTAATGTTCTATAGTCTTTAGTGGCAGATAAGCAGTGGTCAAAGTGTTGACCATATTGATGATTCATTAAGTTCTAGAAAACTGAGTGCTAATGCATTAGACATTGTCTACAATATCTAATATAAAGGCTACTTTTTACATCTTATGGTTGAGGTACCAAAGAAGAAAATCTTCTATCTCGCTGTATAAGTAATTAGAAATTTAGACTTTATTTTTTCCTACCCCACCCTGCCAAATTGTAAGGGCCAAACAGGATGTGATTCAGAGGGAAACAAGCATAATTCCCATTTGGTTTCCTGGACAGCCATCCAAGCAAGCCCTCCTTGCTGCAGCTTTGAAGCATGACAAAGAAATAGCTGCCCCAGGTGGTATAGCAGCAAGATGCCTTCACACTGCAGGAGCAACTCATCAAGGAAGATCAGCTTGGTGAAAAATATTACTGAAGTGATTTGGAGTGATGGTATTTCAGAAGGGAATTGCTAAATAGAATTCAAAAGATTACCTAGGTTGACAGCTGTGACGAAGGGAGATTCTTTCCTGTGATAAAATCCCCTCATCCTTCTCTTAGCCCTTCACTCCCATGTTTGTGAGTTAGAATACCAGTGTAGCTCATTTAATATATTATGTGGTAGTTAAACAAAATAGGATGCAACATTAATATATATTTTTCCTTTTACCTGCAAACTTTGTGAAATAAAGATAACTTTTTTTTTTGTCTTGATGCTTTGGTGATCAAAAAGGAAATAATAATTTTAAATTTAGACTTCTATTAGTGAGAATATTTATGAAACTTAAGTATATTTTTGTACATTTTCAAAGGAAAGAACATACTGCATGTAAACACAAAGTATTTTATTTGCATGTAAGAAGATTCTTATAATCACCCTAATCAAACTTATCATACTTACATGAACAGAATTTTCGTATTCTTAGAGACCTAAAAAGGAGCAGTGCTAACGAATTTTTATTCAAAATATTTTGTTAGTAGTAAAATAAATATAATTAGTGACAGTGTTTCCATAGCAGTTTTATTACATTGTAGAGTAGAATGTCATTGATATAAGAACTATTCAGAATGGATGACAGTTAAAACAATGTAAAATGAGAATTTGCAGTAATCTGTAGAGAGTATACTTCTGACTTCATGGGAACATGGTTCAGTAAGTGGAGGGTTATATAATAATGAGAAAGTCCAGCCTCATTTCAATCAGGCATGCCTAATATCATTCTTTCTGTGATTGAAAGCTGGGTTTGTTTTATCTCCTGTAACTTAACATTCTATATCTAAAGGTGGAAACCCCCAGACTGTAATTTACTAAAAGAAATGCTAATGATTTTTGATACGATTATTCAGAAACTTATGTATCTTACTCAGTTGAAGCTGCTTACGGATGGGAATTATCAATCCATGTCCTCTCCTTGAATTGGAGTGATGACTGGTAAATGGCCTGAGCCCAAAATATTTACTTTTCTTCCAAAATTCATTCAAGAAACTTTTTTAGACATCTATGTCATGCCACCGTTCTTAAAATTCTATGATGAGGGACTCTATTATTTTGAGTTAAGCATCTCTTTACTCTCTGGAATTATTGAGTGGATGTGCTCTAGTTATTGATGGAGATTGATTTAAAGTGTACACATAGATTTCAGACCTATTCTTTTTTTCAATATACACGTTCTTGGGAGTGTAATCCATTAGTTTTGCCAAGTGGCATTTTGAAATCCATGGTGATTGTAAAGGGATAGGTATTTGTGAGTTAGAGTTGTTACTGCATAGGGAGCTGCATTGTCCATCTGATGTCTAAGTTAGTTGTGGTTAGAGGTGGTGTAACTAAAGGGATGATATGCAGAGAAAGTCTGCCTTGCCCTCTTGGACATGATTCTTCGGTGAGGTCATCATGGCCCAGAGTTTTATCTTTAATTTTGCAAATGCAGACCGTTGGTTTATAGGCTCCCTCAAAGGTTATCAACTTTTGGAGATTTATTCACACTAATCAAAATTATTTGAAACTGAGAAATCAAATATATGTGGTGAATTTAACTTTTTAGTGACTGGAAGATTCTTTTTCGGTTTTCAATGTACATGGGAAATAAAAAGGCTCATTATAATATTAGTTTTTTGAGTGTTTGTTGGAGTGTTTGATTATGGACGACTTGAAGATAGTCCTAGTTTCAATAGATTGAATAGAATCAAACTTGTTCCAATATGGATACTTTTCTTATGTGTACACATTTTATTACTTGCACTTCTACATATTATTTCTTGTTTTGTTTTGGTTAAAAATGATTTGACATGACTTCTTACATGCAATGTCAAATGAGGTGAAATTTTAAGTATCTATTTCTAGTGCCAAAAGTTATTATAACTGCTTGAGAAGTATAAATAAATAAAATCTTTTTCCAACATACATATGTGTATATGCAAATTTATGTGGAGATACACACACACACACACACACACACACACACACAAACAAACACAGAGGTATTTGTCAAAACCACTGTGAAATACTCCAGTCCAATTAATCTGGGGAGACATGCTATTCACCTTGCTTGCTTGTTTGACTCTAGCTCATGGTATGTGTTCAGGGGCTAGACTGAAATTCAGCTTCCAAGAGAATCTGATTCCCTTTCCCTGAATAATTCAGTGCCAGGTTGAACGATTTGTTTTTCTAAATGGTTAGGGATTGAGCTGTTACCCCTGATATGGGATATATGGAAAAAACTCTACAACCTAAAAGAATGAGATGCATCTAATACTAAGGAGAGATACAGCAAGAACATTTATTTGTAGATTTATATTACAAAACAAATAAATTTAACAAAGCTTCTGGGTTTTGCTCTCAATATAATTCAATAAAACATAGAATCTATGAAACAAGTTCAAAGATGAGATAAAACAACAATATGAGACAACAGACTGAGTTGAAAAGGCAGCTGGCTGAGAGGCAGAAATAAAGAGAAAACCGCGTGAGATAAGACACAGTGTGAAGAAACTGAAATTGCTGTTACAAAGGGGTTAGTATCCCTGGTTTAAAATGTCATCTAGCTAGAAGAAACTAATAGAGTTTGCTCAACATTTTTTTCTGAAAATATTCATAAAGAAAAGCCTTTCACAGTATTGAAAATAAAGATTGATAGAAAACTAATCAAGGGAAAATTAACTAAGGATTTCTTCTACTGGAATTTAAGAAAAAAAAATTTTGCCACATAGGTTTTGCTCCAACCTGCTTTAGGACTTTTGCATTTGCTTTTTCTTCTTTTTGGAATAGTCTTCCTGTCACCCCATTTACTTTTAACAACCCATTGGGTTGACTCCTACTGATACTTCATATCTCTGTACAAATGTCACATGCTCAGAGAAGCCTTTGCTGAAGACTAGATCAGATCTCATTTTATATTTCCTCTTGACAGTGGGCTAGCCCACAAAAATAAAAGATACTTAATGTGAACAGAACGTTCATCTTTCTTCACTGATCTGTCCACAGAATTTGGAATAGTGGTTGGCACTAAGAAGGCACTCAATGAATATTTGTTGACTAAATGAATTAATTATTAAATTGCAATCATCAGGGTCTATTATTGTTTTTGCATGTGCGGTTATTTGATAATCTGTTTCCTTACTTGATCAATAAGCTCCACAGGACTAGGGACATATGCCTTGTATCTGTCTTGATCACTGTTATATGTTGGCACTAAGCAAGAACACTTGGCACATGGCAGACAATTAAATATTTATTGTGGGATATTTATTGAGTATTGGACAAGCTTGTAGGCAGAGGCAGAAACATGAAAAGCACTGGTAGCACTGACCACTAGGAAGTATAGCTGCTCAAGAGTATAAGATAATCATGCTGTGAAGAAAAAGGAAGATAATACTACCAAAGAGCAGACCTATCCTGGCTGGAAGACCAGTGGGAACTCGGAGGCATACATTTTCATCTGTTCTTCACTTGGGGGCTGTAAATGGCATTTAACAGGCACATCAACAGACAGAGAGTGAGATCAAAGCAGTCTACCATCCTCTCTTAAAAAATACGAAGTTTTTTTTTTTAATACAGATTCCATGTGGCCTAGGCATATGTAAAGATTGTTTTGGAGGAGCCTATTGAAAATTGTTACAGAACAAGTGAAAGGAATACTCAGAATAGTCCTCTGAAAATAGTTTAACAGTATGGAGGTTTCTTAAAAAACTAAAAATAGAATTACCATATGATCCAGCAATCCCACTACTGGGCATATACCCAGAGAAAACCATAATTCAAAAAGACACATGCACCCCAATGTTCATTGCAGCACTATTTACAATAGCCAGGTCATGGAAGCAACCTAAATGCCCATCGACAGACAAATGGATAAAGAAGTTGTGGTACATATATACAATGGAATATCACTCAGCCATAAAAAGGAACGAAATTGGGTCATTTGTTGAGACGTGAATTGATCTAGAGACTGTCATACAGAGTGAAGTAAGTCAGAAAGAGAAAAACAAATATCATATATTAACGCATATATGTGGAGCCTAGAAAAATGGTACAGATGAACTAGTTTCCAGGGCAGAAATTGAGACACAGATGTAGAGAACAAATGTATGGACACCAAGGGGGGAAAGTGGCGGGCGGGTTGGGGTGGTGGTGTGATGAATTGAGAGATTGGGATTGACATGTATACACTGATGTGTATAAAATGGATGACTAATAAGAACCTGCTATATAAAAAAAATAAATAAAATTAAAAAATTAAAAAAAATTAAAAAGTAATTAAAATAAAGAAGGGAGCAACCAAACCAATAAACAAATCCACCAATGTTATCAAGCACTAAAAACTATACTAAGATAAACATAAAAATCACAAACAAGTTAGTCATACAGGAAACCCCAAGTCTACAGTTGCTCCCGAAGTCCACTGCCTCAATTTTGGGATGATTCATTGTCTTTTCAGGTATTCCACAGATGCAGGGTACATCAAGTTGACTGTGGAGATTTAATCCATTGCTCCTGAGGCTTCTGGGAGAGATTTCCCTTTCTCTTCTTTGTTCGCACAGCTCCTGGGGTGCAGATTTGGATTTGGCCCCACCTCTGCATGTAGGTCGCCTGAGGGCATCTGTTCCCTGCCCAGACAGGAGGGGGTTGGAGTAGTAGCTGATTAGGGGGCTCTGACTCACTCAGGCCAGGGGGAGAGAGGCGTACAGAATGCAGGGTGAGCCTGTAGCAGTAGAGGCCGGAGTGACATTGCAACAGGCTGGGCATGATGTGTGTTCTCCCGGGGAAGTTTTCCCTGGATTACAGGACCCTGGCAGTGGCAGGCTGCACAGGCTCCTGCAGTGGGGGAGGTGTGGATAGTGACCTGTGCTTGCACACAGGCTTCTTGGTGGCTGCAGCATAAGCCTTAGCGTTTCATGCTCGTCTCTGGTGTCTGTGTTTATAACCACCATTCTTGCCTGTCTCTGAAGGTTGTTTAGGTAGTTCTCTGAATCCCCTCTCCTTGTGCACCTCAAAATAATGGTCTCTTGCCTCTTAGGCAGTTCCAAACTTTAACCCGGACTCTGTCCCAGCTAGCTGTGGTGCAGTAAGCCCCTTCAGGCCATGTTCACGCAGCCAACCCCAGTCCTCTCCTTGGGACCTGACCTCCGAAGCCTGAGCCTCAGTCCCCACCCACCCTGGCAGGTGAGCAGACAAGCCTCTCAGGCTGATGAGTGCTGTCGGCACCGATTCTCTGCGTGGGAATCTCTCCACTTTGTCCTCTGCACCCCTGTTGCTGCGTTCTCTTCTGTGGCTACGAAGCTTTCCCCACACACAAACCCCATCTCCGCCAGTGAACAGCCACATCAACAAAGTTTCCTAGTGTGTGGAAACCTTTCCTCCTTCACAGCTCCCTCCTAGAAGTGAAGATCCCATCCCTATTATTTTGTCTCTGTTTTTTCTTTTGCCCTACCCCTGTACATGGGGATTTTCTTGCCTTTTGGGAAGTCTGAGGTCTTCTACCAGCATTCAGTAGGTGTTCTGTAGGAGCTGTTCCATATGTAGATGAATTTTTGATGTATTTGTGGGAGAGGGGTGATCTCCACCTTACTCCTCTGCCATATTGAAGCAACCCTCAGGAACATTTTTTTTTTTTTTTTTTTTTGCGGTACACGGGCCTCTCACTGTTGTGGCTTCTCCCGCTGCAGAGCACAGGCTCCAGATGCGCAGGCCCAGCAGCCATGGCTCACAGGCCCAGCCTCTCCGCGGCATGTGGGATCTTCCCGGACCGGGGCATGAACCCGCGTCCCCTGCATCGGCAGGCGGACTCTCAACCACTGCACCACCAGGGAAGCCCCCCTCAGGAACATTCTTAATGAGAAGATTACTATTCTAGACCAGTACTGTCCAAAATGGTAGACACTAGAGACGTGTGACTACTGAGCACTTGGAAACTGGCTATTCTAATTTGAGATGTGCTGTAAGTAGAAAGTATATCTTGGATTTCAAAGATTTAGTACAAAAAATAATGAAAAAAATCTTATTAATATTGGTATATTCATTAAATATTAAAATTCAACTGAGGTTAAATTCAATATATTTTTAAAATTAATTTCAACTTTTTTTTTTTGCTTTTGCTTTTTATAATGTAGCTAATAAAGAATTTACATATGGGGCTTGAATTATATTTCTACTGGACAACATTTATTTAAAATGTAGAGTTATAGAAAATAACCAGACTGATGTATGTAGAGAGAAAAGAATAGAGAACCTAAAATAGTGTAAGATACATATAGGACATGAAATAATTGTCAAAATGAATGTAATTGGAAATCCCAGAAGGGTAAGTAAGAGAGAGAAAAAAATGGCACAGAAACAATACTTGAATAGATAATGACCGAGTATTTTCTAAAATTATTGAATGAAATTTATAGAATCAAGAGTTATGGTAAACCACTAGAGAGAAATAAATTACTTAGGCACATCATAGTGAGACTATTGATGACTAAAAATAAGAGAAAAATCTTAAAAGCAGGTAGAAATAAAATACTTTAAAATGAGCCACAATAGACTGATGGCTCACTTCTCAACAGAAATAATGGAAACCAGAAAACAATAGAATCACATCTTCAAAAACTGCTGTAACTGCCAATCAGAATTTTACATCAAGCAAAAATATTCTTTAAAAAGGAGGGCAAAATAAAGACATTTCTAGCAAATGATTGCAAGCAAAGTTGCATTAAAATGAATACTATAGGGCTTCCCTGGTGGCGCAGTGGTTGAGAGTCCGCCTGCTGATGCAGGGGACGCGGGTTCGTGCCCCGGTCCGGGAGGATCCCACTTGCCGCGGAGCGGCTGGGCCCGTGAGCCATGGCCGCTGAGCCTGCGCGTCCAGAGCCTGTGCTCCGCAGCAGGAGGGGCCACAACAGTGAGAGGCCCACGTACCGAAAAAAAAAAAGAATACTATAAGGAGCATTTCAAGCAACAAAAATCACAGAAATGTAGAAAGTAATAAAGAACAACATAAATGCAAAAAATATGGACAAAACTAAATATTGACAGTTGAAAAAAACCAATCACAGTAATATCTTATGTGATTTAAAGTATATGCAAAATTAAAATGCATGACTATAGTAATATGAAAAAATGAAAGATGGTAAATAGAATTGAAAAGTGTGAAAAGTGCTAGCATTGTTTGCAAAGTGTATTGTAAACTAATACTAAATTTAATCAGACCTTGATAAGTCAAGGATGAGATTGTTATTTCTTGGATAATTGCTAAAAGTACAGCAAACTAATGTATAATTAACAATCTAATCAAGCTAAAATGGGATAATAAAACATACATGATTAGTCCAACAGATGGCAAAAAGGAAAACACACGGAGGAACATGTAGGGTAAAAGAAAAAATAGTAAGATGTTAGACATAAACTAACATAGATAAGTAAATGCATTAAATGTAAATGGAATACACACCTTAATTAAAATACAAAGATTGTCAGATTAATTTTAAAAGTAGCCTCTATATTTTTTCTTAGAAGAAGAAACAAAAAGGTTGAAGTTGGAAAGACAGAAAAGATATACTTTAGGAACACCAAGCTCAAGGAATCTGGTGTAGCTATACTAACATAGTACAATGCAGCCTTTAGCAAAAAAGCAAAACCAGGAATAAATAGAATGTTTCATAATGATAGAAAATTAAATATGCAAGGAAAATGTAAAATTTTTTAATTTTATGTACTTAAAGAGATAGCTTCTTAAAATGGACAAAAATAAAAGTTGAAATAGACATATCAACCATCACTGGAAGATTTTAAGACACCTAATTTCAGACAAAATATAAATCCTAAAGAAGGTACTGTATCATCATGCTATTTTCAGGTTTCAATCTGAAGAAACTGTTGAGTTTGACCACTTATTAAAGCTCTGGTAGGAATTTTACATGCAAAATCAAACCAATTATCTCCAGTTCAGAAAAAACTTCTGCTTACTAAACTCCACTTCAGCTTTTCCAAAGTGTTCTTGAAAATTTACATATAGGTACAAGAAATGAAGAAACTAACATAATTTCCACAAATCAGATACATGATGGCAGCTTCTTGGCAAAATTAACACAAAATATTTATGTAGTCAGAGCCTGAGAATTCTTACCAGTGCTTTAATAATATTTGGGTAGTGACTACCTTTAGATATACTTTTACTTTTTAGAAATAAATTGTGGTTTAGATTTTCTTCCTATTATTATATGGTTACTTCTATTATTTCATTTGCTGTGAATGCTTACATTGTATTGGCTGAGTTGAAGTTAATGTTCTTCTCTTCCAAAATTCTTCCTCCTGCCTGTTGTTCTACAAAGACTCTGAGTTTCCTTAGACAGGTATTGCGTCTGAATCATCTCTGTTTCTTTATTGCTTAGCACAGTGCCTGAAAATGGCAGATATTCAGGAGCTGTTTGAAGAATAAATAAATTATATGTTGTGATGATTAACTGTGACATGAGTCATTGCTTTGATATTATAGATGGTATCTTAGTAAATTACTTTGCAATAAATAGAAATTAAGAATATAGACAAGGATATATCTATAGCAACATTAATGCCACATAACTTTTTCAAAGGCTTTGATCCACTGGCATTAGTGTTACACAAGAATTTTGGTCAGTCTGTGGATTGCTGATGGTAAGACTAGATCTCAAATAATTATTTCTTATTGATAGTCTTTATTTTTCCTTTATAGGCCTTTTAAGAAAGCACATTGATATCAAGAGGGAGAAAAATCCACAAATTCTAAAACTTTGGTCAATACCAGAGAAATTGGCTGCTTTGACATTTATATTTTTAAGGCAATTATCTTAGTAGTAGCCTATTGTCATATACTAGACTCTTTTCAAGGAAAACATCATTTAATTTGTAGAATCCAAGAGAACCTTTGCAGATACCAACAGATGTTTAAGTGCTAACAGAAGAAACGTTTGGAATATTTTTAGATGTAATTAACACAGGACATGTTATAAATAATTTGTACCTTTAAAAATTGCTTGCAGCAGTTTTCTTTTTTATAAACAATTTGACCTTGAGTAGCACAATCTTTCCTATATGTACTCTGTTGACATTTAGCAAAATATAAAGCAAAAGAAGACAGTATGTCATCTACAGCATTGTCCTTTATACTATAAAAATCAAGCAAACAAATAAACAAAACAAAGCAAATAAAATAAATACTGTACTACCTGGTCAAATTAACTTGGGAAATACCCACTTCACCAAAGTTCATTGAATATGCAGGTTTATGATTATTCCATTACGTTATATTTTAGGCTTTTAAAATTATATTGTAAATCCATAAGATATGATACTATGTTTATCATAATTTTTCTTATATTCATTCAAGGTTCATTTAAGGATATTAACATATTCTTGTTTCATGTTTCCTGAACTCCTTAATTTTTAATTGTGTTTATGTGGGGTGGGAGGGAATGATGTGACTGTGTATAAAACATGATGGGGAAAATACACTGCAAGGAAAAGAAATTTGGATTAAGTAGTAGGAGACCAGGAATTTGACCCTATTTTCTAGATTGTTGCTTTGTGAGCTTTGGCACATTGTAGATTTTAATAATTCTATGTGTAAAGGGGAATGTTGGATAAAATTACAAAAACTTCTGTTTCAATTCTAATGGTCTCAGATTTATAATCCAAGAAAAATTTACCTCAGAGCCTTGACTTCTGTCCTGAGACATGGAAATAGCCTACCTCACCCATTAAATAAATTTGTCCAATAGTTTATTTAAATTCTAAGGTGGAGAATATTAATCTGAGGCTCCCTAGGATCTGCTTTTATGTTTTGCCTCTTGTAAGATTTAAATCCTAGTGCCCCTTTTCTAGTTCACACCCCACCCACTCACCAAAATACAGGTGAATTTAAGTGCTTTTAAAACAATCTAGATACATAATCTTCATAAGGGAAGCTAGAGAACCTATTTGTAGTAATTTCCCCACTCACTAATTACGTACAGTTAATTCAGAGAGAGTTGAAATAGAAAAGGTTCACAAAATATTCTTAAGTAGGTTCTGTTTCAATATTAGAAAACTGCATAATTTTAAATAAATAAACACTTGTTAAATGCTTAGAAGTAGCTCAGAGAATATGAGAAAGTTGGCCCTTTGCCTTTTAGTATAAGTAGAAAGGACATTGCGTATTTGGAGCCAGCAGAAATGGGCTCATGGCAGAGCTTCCTTCCTTAACTAGCTGTGTGATGTGATCTTGGGTGAGTTTGTTTTCCTCTTTCCTCAATTCAAATTCTCTCATCTATATGAACTGAGAATAATAATGTCTTTCCTCCAAAGATTGTTGCAGGTATTAATTAAATAGCAAATGGGAAAGCCTTAGTAGTGCCTGGGACATAACAGGGGGTATGGAATCCAAATCCCTCTCTCCTTATATAAGATGGGGACAAAACCCTTTTCCAATATAGTACTGTTCCAATTTTGGCTTTACAATAATAAATCTGTGCATTCTCAGTCCCCAGTTGGACTAAGTAACCCTAATGCAAACTGGAGGGTTATCTCTTTATCCACAGTAGCTTTAACAAACTCCCAAAACTTAAAAAAAAAAAAATCTGTAACATAATTTGAATCACTGTTCTGACTGCCTTGCAAGAGTGGCAGATTAGACTGTGAGTGTAAAAACACTGTATAAATTCTACAATACAAGAGAGGGAAGTAATCATGATGAGGACCCAGTCCCCGCTCTCAAGATTACACCCTTAATGGGTGGGTGGAAGGAGGTGTAAGATAAATTAATCAGAGAAAACATATAGTAGTTAAGTTCTAAATTGTTTCATATTCTTTATGGGAGAGCAGAAGAAATGCTTTCTTAAGATTAGGGAGGGCTTCCCTGGTGGCGCAGTGGTTGAGAGTCCGCCTGTCGATGCAGGGGACGCAGGTTCGTGCCCCGGTCCAGGAGGATGCCACTTGCCGCGGAGCGGCTGGGCCCGTGAGCCATGGCTGCTGAGCCTACGCGTCCGGAGCCTGTGCTCCGCAACGGGAGAGGCCACAACAGTGAGAGGCCCGCGTGCCGCAAAAAAAAAAAAAAAAAAAAAGATTAGGGATAACTCCTAAAAGTGGACTTTGTAGGAGCATTAGGAGAGAAACCTGAGATGAAGCTTTATCAAGCCACAAGGGAAATATATTCTTTTCTGGTCATTCCTCTTGTTTCCTTTAACCATTTTCCTCTGCCCTTCCCTTAAACATTTGTCTCCTTATAATCCTGAGACTCCTTTTCTCTTATCACTTTATGCTTTGGAGTGGTTCATACTCAGCTATTGCTATGGTTTCAGCCATTTAAATTCCAAATTAGTACCTTCAAGATGAATTTCTCTTTTGAATACCTGTCCTCTATATCCAAATACCTATAAGAGAGTTTCACAACAAAGTCTCATAAACACTTCAAACAACTCAAATTCGGTAAGTCACAAACTGACCTAATTATCTCTCCCCCCACCCAAATCCATATCTCTCTAATAGTCTATATTTCAGTGAATGGCGTCACCATCCACCCAGTTTTGCAAGCTGGGAATATGGGCATCATTTTAGTATTCCCTAGCAATTATTTTTCACCACCCAAATCCAGTTACTCACTAAATCTGAATCCCTGCTCTCTCTCTCTCTCCTCGCATTCTATTGCCATTTACTGCAGTTCTTCTTTTCATCATCTCTCACAAAGATTATGCAACAGCCTCCCAACTAGTTTCTCTAGTTCTATTTCTGCTCTTTCCAATGCGTTCTTCACTTTCTAGGTGACTTTTTATAAACTGCAAAACCAATTGTGATGAGATAAATATTAACAATTCATTTATGGCCCTAGTCTTTTAACAACCCAATAAAGAGGTTTCAAGCTTAAACACCCAGACAGTTTCCTTCTTCCATCCTCTATATTTAGAAATAGCTGCTATTGATTTTTAAATTATCAATTATATTTTTAAATTATGAAGACATTCCAACAAAAAAAGCCAACAATGCAAAGATGCCCCAAATTTTAGTATCATATCAAACGCCTAGGGAAAATAAAAGCCTAAAGATTAAAAGTCTCTGGAAGTTAAAGACATCAAAGTTTAAAATAATTAAAGTCCTGAAATACAGTTATTTTGCCCTACTGAATTAAATGTCCAAAGAGATTTCCGTGCTCTTGAATACCTTATTTGACTCAGTCTCATCTAGAAGCGTTCTTGATGCCTTTTCCAAAAAAAGGTGAATTTTTTCCATTGGCGGCTACGTTCAGGATGCCTCTCACTAGCTTCAGGGTCTCAAGATTTGTGCTGGTTCAGTGCTTAGTCTCTGATGTGCCTAATTTTTCAGAAGTCCTGAGAATTAATGGGACACCCAATACTATCAGGGCATTAATTCAATAACTATTCCATTCAGGCAGTAAGGCCACTGGCAGCGCCATGGCTGGTTTATCAGGGAAAAATTTGTTCCTAGTGTTACCGACCAGGGTTCTTGGCCTCCTTAATCAATAGAAATTGATCAGAGGCCAGACAAAAAACTCAGGCAAGGCTTTACTGGGGCCCCTGCTGCAGCAGGGGGGAGTGAGAACAAGTAGCCGGTTCCCTGGCTTATTTGCTTGCTGAGGGGAGGGGCGAGCTGGTTCCTTATGTGGGGTGAGGGTAGGGGTATGTCCAGGGGTTGGGCTGGAGGGGTGGCTTAGGAGGTTTTCCCACCCCTTTGGAGGTGTTCTGTTCAGGGAGCATGCTCAGTACCCTGCTTTTTCTCCTGACCCCCATGCTTTTATTCCTGGCTTTTCAGAAGTGGCAGTTGGGGTTTTTTGGTCTTTTTATATCCTGTCCATAATTTGCCCCAACTGTGCATGCATGCAGTTATTTTTAGTGTCTTATAATTTCTTTGTATTTTGCTGCTTGAAGAGATGTTTGTCCAGGTGCAAGCACTGCGGCAAAGGATCCCAGGTCCCAGGTCCCAGCCTATCTCACTAGAACCCACTACCTGAGGAAGGAGAGTAGATGAAGAAATTTTGTTTTTAGCTCTATGGATGCTAGTTGACTTCAGTGATCCAGCAAATAGAACCTGAGAACATAAATTCACCCAGGAGAAATTCACCTAGAGTGTTGATTTGGGAAGGCCATCCTGTAATACCACTACTTGGCCCCGCTCCTGGAAAAGATTCCTCCAGGTAATTATATTTAACAGTATACCAAACAAAAACAAAAAAAACCCATGATTCTCAACAAAATAAAGCAAAATTTTATTTTTGTCCTGTCTCTGGATAAGAATTCCAGCAAAGTCATGAATTTTTTGCCAAGTGCTTGATAATAGACAATCTTACTGTCACCTTGAGCCACAGACATCCTCACTTGTGTTAAGTCTTCTCCCTTGTTCAGTTTAAGGCACTGCAGACTGCGGTGGGAAATCAGAGCACAGTAGGCTTCTCCGTTTTTTCTCTGTGCTCACCTCCTTCCCCACTCACTCCCTGCTCTTTAGCTTTCCCATCAAGATTAAAGTGGGGCAATGTTCATTGCAGCTCTGTTTACAATAGCCAGGACATGGAAGCAACCTAAGTGTCCATCGACAGATGAATGGATAAAGAAGATGTGGCACATATATACAATGGAATATTACTCAGCCACAAAAAGAAATGAAATTGAGTTATTTGTAGTGAGGTGGATGGACCTAGAGTCTGTCATACAGAGTGAAGTAAGCCAGAAAGAGAAAAAAAATACCACATGCTAACACATATATATGGAATCTAAAAAAAAAGGCTCCGAAGAACCTAGGTGCAGCATGGGAATAAAGACACAGAAATAGAGAATGGACTTGAGGACACAGGGAGTGGGAAGGGTAAGCTGGGACGAAATGAGAGGGTGGCATGGACATATATACACTACCAAATGTAAAATAGATAGCTAGTGGGAAGCAGCCGCATAGCACAGGGAGATCAGCTCGGTGCTTTGTGACCACCTAGAGGGATGGGATAGGAAGGGTGGGAGGCAGACACAAGAGGGAGGAGATATGGGGATATATGTATATATGTGTAGCTGATTCACTTTGTTATAAAGCAGAAATTAACACACCATTGTGAAGCAATTATACTCCAATAAAGATGTTAAAAAAAAAAGATTAAAGTGGGGAAAAGGTGGAGGAGAGAGTTCTTACTTGAACTTGTGCTTTTAAATGCCAGCTTTGAGTTCTCTGGGTGTGCCAGATGTTTCAAGATGATTCTTTCTCTCCTAGAGCCTTTTAATGGCTTCCCACAGGTCTCCTGCTGGGCTCTTTTGCCTTCAATTTCTCGATGCTTCTTTCGTCACAGTAGTAGTTGCAGTAGCTCCTTCTGAAACTGAGTACATCTGGGGGAATAATTTCAGTCACTTTCTTTTTAGATTTCCTAGACTCCCCAGCCAGCTCATTGGACAGGACTCTAGGCAGCCTCCAAATCCGCATTCCTCGCCCAACAACCTCAGAGTGTGAAGATCAATCCCTCCACAGTCACAGTCTCCTGTTCTGCCACCAAAGCATGCAGTTAGCCTTTCTGTTGCCCTCAAGATTTCCCAAAAGTATGTTACAGCCCACTCCATACTCTGTTTTAGCTTTCTCTGACTTAACTTAGGCACAAATCACCTGTCTCTATTAAGAGTTTAGGGACTCAAACTCCATTCCTTCTGACAAGTGTCCATGCAGATTGTCAAATGGAAGATTATCCTTAGGTACCAGATTTCTGTGGAGAAAACCCACATCCAAGAACTGTTCTGAGTTCCTTCTACCCTTGGTCCTCTTGTTAGCAAGTCCAGTCTCATACTGCTTGCCAAACGATAGGCCAATAAATCGAGAGACAAGTTGTTGAGGCAAGGAATAACGACTTTATTTGGAAAGCCAGCAGACCAAGATGGTGGACTACTGTCCTCAAAAAAGTCTTACCCAAGTTAGAATTCAGGCTTCCTTTATACTAAAAGAGGAAGGGGTGTGGTTGGTAGTTGCAAACTTCTTGATGTTGGAATCCTTTGTTCTTGCAGCTGTTCATGTAGGACAGGTCATGATATTCCTGTAAACCTCCAACAAGACAAATGTTACTCTCTGTTCTGCAAATTTTTATCTCTGTATGAATGGCAGAGTGTTATACCTTTAAAGGTCAGAGCCTTGACAATGGGCTATCCTGTATATTTCAGGCTATTGGCAACATTCTTAACTTGTAGCAAGAGCAATAGAATACAAAGGTTAAAGTAAAAGAAACAGATCTAATATGGACTCAGATTTATTCTTTCCTGTTACACACTTCACCTAGGCCATCTTCTAATTTACACTTGTCAATAAGAGGCACACTTCACTTCTCTCTTCTTTCCTCTAGTTCCAGGCCTATCTGGAACATTCCTTTTAGGAGAAAATATATATATATATCCTATGAGCAAGATTCTTCGTTGTTACTTAGGTGTTTATAGCTGAGGTGAGGGGTTGGTTCTTTGAAGTTTTATTTTTACTTTCCAGTGACTTAAAGAATAGAGAAAGCTCTTCAGGGAATAAGAAAGAAAGAAAAGAAGGGAATGTGCAGAGAAAAACTAGAGTTATATTTTGAGTTATAACATTGTTACATATTCTTCCCTTCTAAATTTTGCATCTTTCCAAAGAAAGTTACTTTCTGTCTAAGGGGCTTTTCCTCCCCAAGAATGTAGGAGTCAGGGTTTGCTGAATTATGTTTTAACAGGATAGTAATTTCTAAGTGACTCCTTGCAAGCCAGTGTGCCATGTGGTTGACCTACTTTCTCCTGGTTTCCCAGACAAATACACAAACCATAATGCTTTTTTAAATTTTATTAAAAAAAATTTTTTTTGAAATATAGTTGATTTACAATGTTGTGTTAGTTTCAGGTGTACAGCAAAGTGACACATATATTCTTTTTTAGATTATTTTCCATTATAGGTTATTGCAAGATATTAAGTATAGTTCCCTGTGCTATACAATAGAGCCTTGTTGATTATCTATTTTGTATATAATAGTGTGTATATTTTAATCCAAACTCCTAATTAACTCTCCCCTCCTTTCCCATTTGATGTTCATAAGTTTGTTTTCTATGTCTGTGAGTCTATTTCTATTTTGTAAATAAGCTTATTTGTATCATTTTTTAAGATTCCACATATAACTGAGATCATATGATATTTGTCTTTCTCTGTCTTACCTCACTTAGTATGTTAATTTCTAGGTCCACCCATGTTGCTGCAAATAGCATTATTTCATTCTTTTTTATGGCTGCTTATGTTTAAACCTGGCTTCTCATGAAGGGTCACAGTTACCTCTTTTACCAGATGGAGTCCCATCCAAAAGAATGGGGATCATTCACCTCTCTGACTCCCACTTCACCTCTACTTCTTACACGTATTTGTAATTTCCAAAACTTCATTTCATCTTCTTTTTCTTTTAATGGAAAATTTCAAACATACAAAATTTCGTTGATTCTAAGGTACACCTAATTTTTCAGCTCTTAGTATCTCTGAAGTTGGAATATATCTCAGTTGATGATGAGCTATAGTTTAATTCTTTTCTCTTCTTAAGTGGTGCATTGGCTAGCATCTAAGGTTTGATAACACACATTTCATAAAATTGGAGATAATAGACTAACTAACATTCAATACTGATCCTCCAGGATCAAGAGGATGATTATTGTATATCTTCATCTTTTAATGGTATAGATTTTCTTTTATTTAGTCATTATTTTATACCTATGAAGTTTTTAAAAAATTTATTTTATTTATTTATGGCTGCGTTGGGTCTTCGTTGCTGTGTGCGGGCTTTCTCTAGTTGCGGTGAGTGGGGGCTAGTCTTTGTTACGGTGTGTGGGCTTCTCATTGTGGTGGCTTCTCTTGTTGCAGAGCACGGGCTCTAGGGCACGTGGGCTTCAGTAGTTGTGGTTTGCAGCTTCTACATCGCAGGCTCAGTAGTTGTGGTACATGGGTTTAGTTGCTCCACGGCAGGTGGGATCTTCCCTGACCAGGGATCGAAGCTGTGTCCCCTGCATTGGCAGGTGGATTTTTAACCATGAGCCACCAGGAAAGTCCCTATTTTTATCTTTTAAACTCTTTTTTATTTTATTACTGTGAAATCTCTTTTTTTAAATAATTACCTCAGTAATTTCACTGCATGTTAACCCTAAACACTATAGTTTCATCTTAAAAATCTGAGTACATTTTCTTATGAACAACAATATTATCACACCATCAAAACTTAAAAATATACATTAACATATTCTAATACCAAATCCATTTTCAATTTTTCCCAGTTGCCTTTCTTTTTTTCTGTCATTGACATTTGAGGAAGCCACATCATTTGTCAAAAGGCCCAAATTCAAGATTTGTCTGATTGCCTCCTTATGTTATAATTTAAATTATTTTTCTGTCCACTCTGTTTCGTATGAATTCGAAATTAGAGATAAAAACTTGATGATATTCAAGTCCAATCTTTTTGGCAAGTATACTTCAGAACTGGTACTGTATACTTTGCATTATATCACATCAGGGGAACACCATACCTGGTAGTACCACATTTAGAGACAATCAGTTCTAGAATTGATGTCTTTCCTTAGCAATCCATTTTCTTTTTCAGTGAATGAAATTGACTCTCAAATCTTTCCAAATATGAGAGGTGTGTTAATGTTCATCTCTTTCTTTGTTTGAGTCCTTCTCTTTCAAACTATTTGTTTTTCACAAGTCATGGACATCCATCCACATAATTTATGAGTGACTATGTCTACAGAATGATAGCTCAGTATCAATGGACTTCCTCCTTAAATAGGAAGACTGATTAGGATTCTTATGTAAGTGTGTGGGTTATGGTGTTACATAGGATTCCATTTTAGGTCCACATAGGTAAGCTAGAATATGCTAATATCAAAATGAGGCTGGGAGTGGAACACTTTAAAATATTTCCTCTAAGCTGAGATGTTCTTTATTTTTCCCCTATATGAGGAAGAAGGAAGAAATGACTCTGATCTGAAAAATCTAGATAAATTAACTCAATGCATATAACCAGAAATTACATGGAAAGAAATTTATTTAATCTCTTCTGAAATTAAATAGGAAGTTGTTTGATTTCTGGAATTTATTGGGGTCATAAGAACATTTTTAACTCCACATTTCTTAATTGATAATTAGAGAAAATATATTTCCAATCTTTAAAAACTAAGTGCCAACTTTTTTCTTTCATAGAAATATCTAATTCTGATTGCTTACTTGTTCTTGTATATATTTTAGTTGTTTGAGTTAGACAGGCACCCAGAAGAATTAAGCATCAAAATTCCATATACATGGTCCCCAAAGCTTTATAAACAACAGCAAAAAAATAAAGTTTCTGAAGAACATAATGTTCTCCAAGGTAGGGGGAAGTAATAATGAAATTAGCCATGAAGATGCAAAATAGAGCAATAAGGAGCTCTCTGAGGAACCCTTGTTTAAAATTTATTATCATTTTATTTTTAATTTTTTAAATTTTTTTAACATCTTTATTGGAGTATAATTGCTTTACAATGTTGTGTTAGTTTCCACTGTATAGCAAAGTGAATCAGCTATATGTATATGTATATCCCCATATCCCCTCCCTCTTGAGTCTCCCTCCCACCCTCCCTATCCCACCCTGCTAGGTGGTCACAAAGCACTGAGCTGATCTCCCTGTGCAATGCAGCTGCTTCCCACTAGCTATCTGTTTTACTTTTGGTAGTGTATATATGTCAATGCTACTCTCTCACTTCGTCCCAGCTTACCCTTACCCTTCCCTGTGTCCTCAAGTCCATTCTCTACGTCTGAGTCTTTATTCCTGTCCTGCCCCTAGGTTAATCAGAACCACTTCTTTTTTAGATTCCATATATATATGTTAGTATATGGCATTTGTTTTTCTCTTTCTGACTTACTTCAGTCTGTATGACAGAATTTAGGTCCATCCAACTCACTATAAATAACTCAATTTCATTTCTTTTTATGGCTGAATAATATTCCATTGTTTATATGTGCCACATCTTCTTTATCCATTCATCTGTCAATTGCTGGGTCATATGGTAGCTCTATTTTTAGTTTTGTAAGGAACCTCCATACTGTTCTCCATAGTGGCTGTATCAATTTACATTCCCACCAACAATGCAAGAGCGTTCTCTTTTCTCCACACCCTCTCCAGCATTTATTTGTAGACTTTTTGATGATGGCCATTCTGACTGGTGTGAGGTGATACCTCATTGTAGTTTTGATTTGCATTTCTCTAATGATTAGTGATGTTGAGCATCCTTTCATGTGTTTGTTGCCCATCTGTATATCTTCTTTGGGGAAATGTCAATTTAGGTCTTCCGCCCGTTCTTGGTTTGGGTTGTTTGTTTTTTGATATTGAGCTGCATGAGCTGCTTGTATATTTTGGAGATTAATCCTTTGTCAGTTGCTTTCGTTGCAAATATTTTCTCTGATTCTGAGGGTTGTCTTTTCATCTTGTTTATGGTTTCCTTTGCTGTGCAAAAACTTTTAACTTTCATTAAGTCCCATTTCTTTATTTTTATTTTTAATTGCCATTTCTCTAGGAGGTGGGTCAAAAAGTATCTTGCTGTGATTTATGTCATACAAGGTTCTGCCTATGTTTTCCTCTAAGAGTTTTATAGTGTCTGGCCTTACATTTAGGTCTTTTATCCATTTTGAGTTTATTTTTGTGTATGGTGTTTGGGAGCGTTCTAATTTCATTATTTTACATGTAGCTCTCCAGTTTTCCCAGCACCACTTATTGAAGAGGCTGTCTTTTCTACATTGTATATTCTTGCCTCCTTTATCAAAGATAAGGTGATCATCTGTGCATGGGTTTATCGCTGGGCTTTCTATTCTGTTCCATTGATCTATATTTCTGTTCTTGTGCCATCCATACCATACTGTCTTGATTACTGTAGCTTTTTAGTATAGTCTGAAGTCAGGGAGCCTGATTCCTCCAGCTCCATTTTTATCTCTCAAGATTGCTTTGGCTATTCGGTGTCTTTTGTGTTTCCATACAAATTGTGAAAGTTTTTGTTCTAGTTCTGTGAAAAATGCCACTGGTAGTTTGATAGGGATTGCATTGAATCTGTGGATTGCTTTGGGTAGTATAGTCATTTTCACAATGTTGATTCCTTCCAATCCAAGAACATGGTATATCTCTACATCTCATTGTATCATCTTTAATGTCTTTCTTCAGTGTCTTATAGTTTTCTGTATACAGGTCTTTTGTCTCCTTAGGTAGGTTTATTCCTAGGTATTTTATTGTTTTTTTGCAATGGTAAATGGGAGTGTTTCCTTAATTTCTCTTTCAGATTTTTCATCATTAGTGTATAGGAATGCAAGAGATTTCTGTGCATTAATTTTGTATCCTGCTACTTTACCAAATTCATTGATGAGCTCTAGTAGTTTTCTTGTAGCACCTTTAGGATTCTCCATGTATCGTATCATGTCATCTGCAAACAGTGACAGCTTTACTTCTTCTTTTCCGATTTGGATTCCTTTTATTTCTTTTTCTTCTCTGATTGCTGTGGCTAAAACTTCCTAATCTGCATTGAATAATCGCAGTGAGAGTGGGCAACCTTGTCTTGTTCCTGATCTTAGAGGAAATGGTTTCAGTTTTTCACCCTTGAGAGCTATTTTGGCTGTCAGTTTGTCATATATGGCCTTTATTATGTTGAGGTAAGTTCCCTTTATGCCTACTTTCTGGAAAGGTTTTTTTTTTTCTTTCTTTCTTTTTTTAACTCTGGAGAGATTTTATCATAAATAGGTGTTGAGTTTTGTATGTTATTTGTAGCTTTTCCCTTGCTGTTTTTAATATTTTTTCTTTGTATTTAATTTTTGATAGTTTCATTAATATGTGTCTTGGTGTGTTTCTTCTTGCATTTATCCTGTATGGGACTCTCTGCGCTTCCTGGACTTGGGTGGCTATTTCCTTTCCCATGTTAAGGAAGTTTTCAACTATAATCTTTTCAAATATTTTCTCAGAACCTTTCTTTTTCTCTTCTTCTTCTGGTACCCCTATAATTCGAATGTTGGTATATTTAATGTTGTCCCAGAAGTCTCTGAGACTGTCCTCAATTCTTTTCATACTTTTTTCTGTATTCTCTTCTGTAGTATTTATTTCCACTATTTTATCTTCCAGGTCACTTATCCGTTCTGCCTCAGTTATTCTGCTATTGATTCCATCTACAGAATTTTTGATTTCATTTATTGTGTTGTTCATCATTGTTTGTTTGTGCTTTTGTTCTTCTAGGGCCTTGTAAAATGTTTCTTGTATTTTCTCCATTCTAATTCCAACATTTTGGATCATCTTTACTATCATTACTCTGAATTCTTTTTCAGGTAGAGTACCTATTTCCTCTTCATTTGTTTGGTCTGGTGGGTTTTTACCTTGCTCCTTCATCTGCTGTGTATTTCTCTGTCTTCTCATTTTGGTTAACTTACTGTGTTTGGGGTTTGCTTTTCACAGGCTGCACATTCATAGTTCCCTTTGTTTTTGGTGTCTGCCCACAGTTAGTGAGGTTGGTTCAGTGCCTTGGGTAGGCTACTTGGTGGAGGGGACTGGTGCCTTTGTTCTGGTGGATGAGGCTGGATCTTTTCTTTCTGGTGGGCAGGACTGTGTCTGGTGGTGTGTTTTGGGGTGTCTGTGAACTTATGATTTTAGGCAGCCTCTCTCTTAATGGGTGGGGTTGTGCTCCTGTCCTGCTAGGTGTTTGGAATGGGGTATCCAGCACTGGAGCTTGCTGGTTGTTGAGTGGAGCTGGGTCTTGACATTGAGATGGAGAACTCCGGGAGACCTCTCGCTGATTGATATTATGTGGGGCTAGGAGGTTTCTAGTGGACCAATGTCCTGAACTCGGCTCTCCCACCTCAGAGGCTCAGGGCTGACACCCGGCCAGAGCACTAAGACCCTGTCAGCCACATGGCTCAGAAGTAAAGGGAGAAAAAAAATAGAAAGAAAGAAAAAAGAAAAAAAATTAAAATAAAGTTATTAAAATAAAAATATTATTAAAATAAAAAAAGTAATTAGAAAAAAAAAGTAAGAGAGCAACTACACCGATAAACAAATCCACCAATGATAACAAGCTCTAAAAACTAAACTAAGGTAAACATAAAACCAGAAACAAATTAGACACAGAAAGCAAACCCCAAGTCTACAGTTGCTTCCAAAGTCCACCGCCTCACTTTTGGTATGTTTTGTTGTCCATTCAGGTATTCCACAGTTGCATGGTACATCAAGTTGATTGTGGGGATTTTAATCCGCTGCTTCTGAGGCTGCATGGAGAAATTTACCTTTCTCTTCTTTGTTCACACAGCTCCTGGGGTTCAGCTTTGGATTTGGTCCCACCTCTGCATGTAGGTCTCCCTCTGGAATCTGTTCTGCACCCAGACAGGAGGGGGTTAAAGGAGCAGCTAATTAAGGGGCTCTGGCCCACTCAGGCCAGGGGATGAGAGGGGTATGGAATGCAGTGTGAGCCTGCGGCGGCAGAGGTTTATGTAATGTTGTACCAGGCTGAGGCGCACTGTATGTTCTCCCAGGGAAGTTGTCCCTGGATCACGGGACCCTGGCAGTGGCGGGCTGCACAGGCTCCTGGAGGGGAGGTGTGGATAGTTACCTGTGCTTGCACACAGGCTTCTTGGTGGCTGCAGCAGCAGCCTTAGTGATTCACGCCCATCTGTGGTGTCTGCATTGATAGGTGCAGCTCATGCCTGTCTCTGGAGCTCTTTTAAGTGGTTCTCTGCCTTCTGTGGGCAGACAGGGAAGGAATCCTCTCTTCTCATGCACCCCAAAACAATGGTCTCTTGCCTCTTAGGCAGGTCCAGACTTTTTCCTGGACTCCCTCCCCACTAGCTGTGGCACACTAGCCTCCTTCAGGCTGTGTTCATGCAGCCAACCCCAGTCCTCTTCTTGGAATTTGACCTTCAAAGCCCGAGCCTCAGCTCCCAGTTCCCACCCACCATGGAGGGTGAGCAGACAGGCCTCTTGGGCTGGTGAGTGCCGGTCGGCCCTGATCCTCTGTGCGGGAGTCTCTCCGCTTTGCCTTCTGCACCCCTGTTGCTGCGCTCTCCTCCGCGGCTCTGAAGCTTCCCCCCTGCCCACCCCCTGTTTCCACCAGTGAAGAGGTTTCCTAGTGTGTGGAAACTTTTCATCCTTCACAGCTCCCTCCCAGAGGTGCAGGTCCTGTTCCTATTCTTTTGTCTCTGTTTTTCCTTTTTTACTTTTTCCCTACCCAGGTATGTGGGGAGTTTCTTGCCTTTTGGGAAGTCTGAGGTCTTCCCTGCATTCAATAGGTGTTCTGTAGGAGCTGTTCCACATGTAGATGTATTTTTGATGTATTTGTGGGGACGAAGGTGATATCCACATCTTACTCCTCCACTATCTTGAAGGTCCTCCTCATAACTCCCTTTTCATTACTGCTCTTTGTGTTCTATTGAGCACACTTCAGTGATTGCTACTAAATAGCGCAATCAGTGAATTTAATATAATCCAAAAAACCTACACCCAAGTAATATATCCTTATTAAGATAATGTGAAAATTGAAGAAAGCAAAGAAAAAAATATATATTTACTTGAGTTAAATATAACCAATATTAATAGTTTTTTATATTTTCTTCTAGTATGTTTCTAAACCCATAGCAGTTTTAAATACATGGTTATAATTACGTTTTACGTTAAATATTGTAACATGCCCCTCACACTTAGAAACACTATAAGTAGTTTTCCACGTGAAGCAGTATTTTTTTAATCCTTCGCAGTATTCCAACAGGTTTTTTTGGCCATTCCCTATTGTTTAAATTAGCTTTTTAAAAATCCCTCTGTTTCATATTTTTATAGATTCTGCTGAGATAATTTTGTTTATAAAAACATTTTAAGTTAAGTATAAATTTCCATAAGATATTTTCTGAGAGGTATACTTTCTAGGTCAAAGTATATAAACATATTTAGGACTAATAAGAACACAGTAAAATAGCAGTGCATGCAAATCCTCTTCCACAGGACCCTAATATATTTTTCACTGGTGTTTTGAAAAATAAAGTGCTAACATAATAAGTAATCAGGGTTGTTATATTGTTTCTATTTGCATTTTTGTGGTCACCAGTACGTATGCACATTTTCAGATTTGTTTAATTAGTATAATCTCTCTTGTGTTAACTTTTAATGACTTAAGTGTTGCGGTCATAGTATTATTCTCATTAATTTGTGTGACATTTTATAAGATTAACATGATAACCTTAATCATTTATAAATACAAGTAATTTTCCCATGTTTTTATTGCTGAATCATATTTTTAAATTATTAGAGTGACACATATTCAATTAAAAAACATCCCTGGGCTTCCCTGGTGGCGCAGTGGTTGAGAGTCCACCTGCCGATGCAGGGGACGCGGGTTTGTGTTCCGGTCCGAGAAGATCCCACATGCCACAGAGTGGCTGGGCCCGTGAGCCATGGCCGCCAAGCCTGTGCATTCGGAGCCTGTGCTCCGCAAAGGGAGAGGCCACAAGAGTGAGAGGCCCGCATGCTGCAAAAAAAAAACCCCCAAAAAATCCCTAACTAGTGCAATCTTTTGCTTGTGTTATTTCCTCTTAATTGGTCTTATTTCTTCTTTCCTCACCTCCTGTCTCACTTGGCATGGGTCTCTATTAAGCAGCCAAGGGAATAATTTTAAAACATAAATCACATCATATCGTTCCCTGATCAAAACCATCCAATGACTTCCCACCCCAGAGGAAAATCCAAAGTCCTTTACATAATTCCTAAGTCCCTGTTATGTCAAACATCTCCTATAACTCTTCTTCTCACTCAATCACTCAACCCCCACTGGCCTTCTTACCTTTCCTGGAACCTCAATGCATACTTCTACCTTTGGACCTTGTATTAATATCTTTTAAAGTAATCAACCTTCCCAAATGTTCATATGGCTCAATCTCTCTCTTTATTCAGATCTCCTGTTAAATGACAAATCCTCAGTTTTATCTATGATTGTATCGTCAAATCATTCTTCATCCCCTTTTTTTCTTAATAGTCATAGTACCTGTCAGTATTTCAAGACACACACACACACACACACACACACACACACACACACACCCCACACCTTTGTCTCCCTTACTAGAACAGAAGCTTCAGAAGGTGGGGCTTTTTTCCTTCCTCCCTCCCTCTCTCTCTCTTTCTCTCTATCATTCTTTCTATTTCTCTCTTTCTTTTTAATGCTGAAAGCATTGGACCTAGAATAACATCTATATCAAAAAACTAGAAGAAACTTAAAAATATAAGAAAGAAATGCAATCACAATCACTGTTAACATATGGGCATTATTTTGTCTTTAGAATTTATTATAGATCTTTTAGAATTTATGATAAATTTTTGAATTTTACATTTAGAGTAAGTATATGGAAATATTTTTTCAAGTTTTTACTTGACTCTATTCTGTAAGCATTTTTTATGTCATTATGTAGTCTTCATAAGCATTTTAAAGGACTGAAGATTATTTCTCAATTATAATTTAATGTCACACCAGGGTCACTCTATTTTAATTAAATCTTAGCTTAAATATTTTATTAACCAATAGGGTCATCTTCTTTAAATTCATTAGTAAACTTTTGTCATTTTAAATTACTTTAAAGTAAATTTATGTTTTCTTTTTCTTTGAAAATTTACATTTTTGAAAGCTATTTTTTTTAATTATTAAAATTAAACTGTTTCTATAGTTCACTAAATTTGCTCAAGTCCAATATATTGCTACAGTTCCTTCCTTTTTATTCCAAAAGCTCATTTCTACATTTCTCTTAACTGAGTTTCCCAGATATTTTCTAATATTACTTACTTTAAAACAATACAACCTCTATATTTTTAAATGCTGCTGTTTTTCAGCTTAATTTATTTAGTTTACTTTTTTCTTTGCCATTTGATTTATTCAACTGAGCTAATTTATTTCCTCTCTTTTTTTCAAATAATGAGAGCATTTAGGTTTATAAACCTCTTTGTTCAAATTCAATTAATTTTTGTCTGTTTGTTTTTATTTTTTAAATATTGACTTAACAGTATATTAAAATTCCACCTTGATCCAATATTTATGTAAGAGGATGCTTTCAAACAGGTGAAAATATTTGAATTATTTAAATTTATTTAATGTCAAGTTCTATTCAATTTTAATTAGAAAATGTACTCTGAATAAATTCTCTTTTACTATTTTTTATGTAGTCATGGAGCTAAATCTGATCATTTTTTAAAAGTTTCCTTTGGTATATTTATCTTTATTCTAGTACATTTTTATTGTTTTTATTAATGCTAGTATGGTTATTTTTAATTTGTCTGTTTCTTTACCATAAAATGAAGCTTTATATCTTTTTTGTTTTCCTCTTTAAATCATATATACAGATCTATTGCTTGTTTGTGTCTCCCTGACATATTCATTTTGCTTTTCATTTTAACCTTACTATGTCATGTTGTTTTAAACCACATAGACAAATTATGGATTTTTTTTAAATACAAAATTTGAAAAAAATGACTTTTCACAGAAAGACATAATTAATGTCATATATTTTCTTGACTACTATGATTATTTTATATATATATATATATAAAGTTTTTTTCAGCATATAATTCAACTAAAGCTAATTTTCAAACCAGAAACATAAGTGTGGTACCCATTTATCAAATACGAGGGAGAATTTTGTTTTGCTAATCAATTTTCTTGGGTGAAAATCTAAGGTTGTAATACATATTAAAATATGTATAATCTCATTGTTCCATCTATTGTGATCATGATTTCAATAGTTATTTAGACATATCCCTACACATTCAACTATTTCATTGGTCACAAATACCAGTTCCTTTCTATCTTATTTTTTCACACTTTTTGGTTTATTTATTTGGAGTCATATCTTGGTTATGGCTTATGTATTTGAATATTTTTTTCAGTAATAATACACATTAGTAATATGCTTTTATAGACCCTGACTATATAAAAAGTTATTCCTTTTAACTCTCTTTTAGCAACAACTTGGTTCAGAAGAGAATTCTGAGTTACGACCTCTTCCCCTTAAAACATTTCAGATATTACACTAGTAGTCTCTAATATTTAGGTTGTGGAAAAGAAGTCTAAGATTTGTTTTTCAAAATTTAATATGTTATTTTCCAGATTGCTCTATTTTTAAATACTTCTATTCGTATATCATTTAATTAAAAAATTGTATCCTCTTATTCTTTTCCTTTGAGTTTTGGATTATTTTCAAGATTACCATCTAATTACTTTTTTCTCTGCTGTGACATCATGTATTTCTTGCCTGCAATATGAATTTATATCAAACAATTCCATTTTGTTTTCCACAAGGTCTTTTATCACATAAATTTGACTATTACCACAATCAAAACAAATATCGATTTTGAATATGATAGCCAATACTTAATCTGTAATAATGAGCTAAGTCTTTATATGAATTATCAAACAGAACCTTCAGAAGCATTCCTTAATATAGTTTCTCTTACCTCCTTTACAGATGAGGATAGAATGAAAAATTCATTCATTCATTCTTTCAAAGTCACACAATTAGTAATAATTGAATCAGGCATTCAATTTCTGATTTATTATACTAAGTTCTTCACAACTGGGCTCTTCTAAAAGGTTCTTATGTATTTTATAGGGAATTCAGTTCAGAGGAAGAATTCTCCTTTGATGTCTGTCCTCCTCTACTACAGAAACTTTTAGAGATCTAAAATATGTTTTCTTCTGTTTAGTCATTTGGCTATAAAGAAAACTGTTATCAGGTCTGGAAATAGAGAACAGAAAAATTGTCTGAATGTCACTTAGCTGCTTCATACTCCTTTTTATGTCTGAGAGAATAGCGATCTTATCTTTTAAGTTGAAGAGAAAGATGATGCAGTGTTCTTAATACTTCCCATGTAATCAGGTCATGTTAGTTCCACTTTTTGAGATAAAGAATATTCTCATCATCTAGGCTGATGGTTCCCAAACCCAGAATAGTGAAACACACTAAGATGACCCATGATGATCCAAGCCCTCATGTAATTCTTTCCCCTTGACTGTGGGTAGGATTCATGATTTGCTTCTAACTTGTTTTATATAATACGTGGTAAGGTGATGGGATGCCACTCCTAAGATTATGTTTTGTTGTATTAAGATGCCATCTGAGCAAACTGGAAAAGAAATTCTTCTACTGGCCTTAATAGGATAGGTAACAATGTTATGAACTACCTGTGAAGAGAGCCACACATTGGGTAGTTTGTGAGCAACCGCTAGGGACCTAAAGTGGCCTCCAGCTTCCACCCAGCAAAATGTTGGGTATCTCAGTAGACAGCTGCATAGATATGGATTCTACCAACTAACTGAATGTACTTGGAAACAGATTCTTTCCTACTTGAGCCTTCAGATGAGAATACAGCACAGCCAGAAACTTGAGTACAGCCTTGTGAGACCCTGAGCAGAGAATCCAGCTAACCTGTGGCTGGACTCCTGACCCATATAAACCATGAGATATTTCTGTGTTTTTATGAGCTACTAAATTTATGGTAATTGGTTATACAGCAACAGAGAACTAATACACATGTTTATTTACATAATTAACCTGGAGGAGATGGTTAAAACCATATATTCTTGTACATTTTTTATTATTTTTAAATTTAATCATGATCCTGAGGTAGGAACATGCTTTAAAAACTTTTTTTTCATGAAGCATGCTTGAGAAAAATTCTCAGAATAGTATTTGAAAATCAGCACTCTAGATACTACAAAGAAGAAAGTATCTTTTAGTGAACCACAAGTTGGAGTGTGAGGTCTGCGAAAATCTCAAGTATATTCATGTGAATGGCTTAAACCTGAGCCTCTGTCTATGGGGCAAATACATCTAAAGGGATATCCTTTTCATTCAGTTCAGCTCTTCTGAGAAGTAGAAGCCAAGACAGGACTGGAAGTCTGAGAAATTTGTTGAAGGAAATGCTTGCAAATCATAAAGGAGGCAGGAGCTGACAGTGTGAGGCTTCAGATAGTGATGCAGGTCTGACATTCGGGAAACAAAAAGGAGAAGAAAGCTGGGGCTCATCCTATGCTCTCAGACCCCAGCCCAGTACTAATGATGTCTCAGCCTATGAGAATCCTCAAGCAAAAGTTGCTTATTCAGGTAGGAGGGGTCCAGCTACAAAGGCCACCATGTTATTATCTGGGAGTAACCTGAGTATGGCTTCCATGTTCCTGTCTAGGTAGATCCAGTCATATAGCAGTGGGACTGTCAGTCAACTCTGATCCTTGGAGCAGTTTATCTTAAAAGAGTATCTGAGAGACACACGTCCAGGGCCACATTTTAAATTAAGTTCTGTCACACCCTCCTTAGATCTGTATAGCCCAATTTACTTAAATTAGGATTTTTTCCTTTCCCTACAATCTGGCTGAGAAACATACCTTTTCTTTCCAGTGAAAGAATAAAATGAATGTTCTGTTCAAGGGCAATCACCTGAGTATTCCAAACAGGCAGATGGCTTTATCAGTTTAGATCTTGGATGACTATACCATTCAGTAAGATTAGAATATTTGCATAAAAGAATTGACACACACTCATATTGATAAATCCGTGATAATATTGTCCATCATTCAAGTCAGTTCACATCTATTAAAACAGGTTCTATCACCTCCTTCCTGCAGTGTTTTATTTTTTTAAATAAATTTATTTTTTATTTATTTATTTTTGGCTGCATTGGGTCTTTGTTGCTGTGTGAGGGCTTTCTCTATTTCTGATGAGCGGTGGCTACTCTTTGTTGTGGTACACGGGCTTCTCATTGCGGTGGCTTCTCTTGTTGCAGAGCACAGGCTGTAGGCGCACTGACTTCAGTAGTGGCATGCGGGCTCAGTAGTTGTGGCTCGTGGGCTCTAGAGCGCAGACTCAGTAGTTGTGGTTCATGGGCTTAGCTGCTCCATGGCATATGAGATCTTCCCAGACCAGGGTTCGAACCCGTGTCCCCATCTTCATTGACAGGCAGATTCTTAACCGCTGAGCCACCAGGGAAGCCCTCCTGCAGTGTTTTGTTTGGTTTCCACTGCATCATACAAGTTCTTACCTTCTCCTTCCCCTGCTGCTTTCTTCCTCCACATTTTTCTTCAAACTTGTTTTTGTGTGTAAAGTAAAATCATGAAATTAGAACAGAACTCTTTAGGAATTCCAAGAGATACATTTACTCCATAGTAGGACCAAGTTTTGTTTTCAGATGAAATTACACTGATAGACTTTTAAAATAGAACTCTGTTTTCATGAACAGAATTTTTGTTGTTTCTGTATTAGTTTAATTAAGAATTTCTTAATTTATTCTGCATTTGACACTGTATCAGATATCTTGAAAATACCAATTTACCAATGTATATAAAATATATTTTGGGGTCAAAAAACTTGAAATACAGTAGAATGAGATGACACATATAACTATAATGTGTGGAAAGTAGTGATATATTTAAAAATTGTGGAGTAGAAAGTGTTAAAGAAATTCAAAGGAAGATTTCCCCTTACTCTGAGAAAATCAAGGATGGCATTCAGAAGTTGATGATTGAACTGCACCTTAAGAAAATAGGCTACATTTGAGATATGAAAAATGGAGAGTGGGTTAGGATATGTAGAGCCTGCAATCCAGGAAAAAAAGCTTATCAGATAAAGTATTATTTCCATTAAAAGAGATCTATATTCCTCTTTTAAAGTTCTCATTTAGGGCTCAGATTAGCCAGTTAATAGAGTAGTAGCAGCTCTCAGCCTTTGAAATCTTGTAAACACTGTATTCAAGTCCATTCCCCCCAGAGCAGCACAGTAGGTTTAACTTAAGATATGGTCATTTGCTGCGGACTTTAAGAGATTTTTTTTTTTTTGTGGTACGAGGGCCTCTCACTGTTGTGCCTCTCCCGTTGCAGAGCACAGGCTCCGGACGTGCAGGCCCAGCGGCCATGGTTCACAGGCCCAGCTGCTTCGCGGCATGTGGTATCCTCCCAGACCGGGGCACGAACCGTGGTCCCCTGCATCAGCAGGTGGACTCTCAACCACTGCGCCACCAGGGAAGCCCAAGAGATTTTTTAAAAGCAAAACCCATTAAGACTAGTTGCATTATATCATAGAAAAAAAAAAAAGATAGGGGTTTTATGAAACATATTGCCCCTTAGCAGAGCTAAATTACTCTCTCATGGCATGGATGAAGGAAGGTGGTAATTTGAGCTTCCAGGACTCTATTTCAGTATTAATTCCGAACTGAATGCTTCAGCTAATTCTATGTGCTATTTGAGCTTTACTGGAAGGCTGCATTTGCAAATGTGAACACAGAGAATGCTCTTTATTTCATGGTTTTAAAAAAGCTTAGATTGATGGTGGCTCTTTGACATGTTATTTTGTCTGCCAAGTGTGGTTTTTCAGGATGGCTGTTAAAGTTTTGTCTGCATCATAAATGGGCTACTTCCTGGAATATGTCTTTGTTACTGCATATTTGTAGGAAAGCACTTGCTTTAGAGTTACTTCCATGTATCTCTGTTTTCCCCTTTATATTTAAAATTCCTATGGTACAGCTTTTTGTTTGATTTATCTTTGTAGCTGAGCAATGTCTAGAATATAATAGATATTCAAAAATGCTTTCTGTATCCCACCTTCCATCAATGTATCTCAATGAAACATAAACAGAAATGGGATGACCCTTGAAAATATTTGTTATAAGAGATTAGGGACTCTCAAAGTGTTTTCCAGATTTTCTAAGAGTTTCCTATGGTACCAACTCATATAATTTCAGGATCTTTTTTTTTTTTTAGGTTCTTTCATATCACTATCATGGTCGTGTAGGCATGTGGCTCCACTCTTATAATAAATGATTCTTGTGAGGTTTTCATTTTAATGATCCCTTGCTTAGAGAGAGCAGTCTTGGGGTGGAAATGTCCACAAGCTTTGGAAGTTCTGACTTGCTGACTCCTAGGATATATGAGGCAAAAAAACAAAAACAAACACACCAAATACTAAGGAATTTAATACCATGTCATTCCTAGGGTTGCAATATCCCTAGCCACTCTGTCTTCTTCTTTTTACTCTACAGAGTCCTCATATGTTTATTTTATGTATAATGTTCAGGATTTTCAGTTGTACTTAGCAGGTGGAATAGGGAAAAGTATGTCTGCTTCATTTTCCCAAAAGCAGAAGTTCTGGAGCAGCTTTTAAAAAATATGTCAATGGAAAAATATATAAACCAAGGATTTTATATCCAACTATGCTCTCCTTAACCATTTATTACACACAACATTAATCTCATTCTGTGCGTTTTTAATCTTAGACATTGCAGTTATTATCTGGAGAAGTTCAATTTAGATTTCTTTTTTATATCTTCCCTGTCTCTACTGAACATGTCAATCTTTTCTCTTGCTTTTTGAACATGAGAAATGCAATGCATGTGAAACATGCGAAATGCAACTGCCCTTCTAGTATCTTTGGCTCCTAATTCTATTATTTATGTTTGTTTTAGGGGTGGTTTTGATTGATTTTACTCCTCAATATGTGTAACATTTACCTGCTTTTTTCATGCCTGATAATTTTTTATTGGATTCCAAATACCGTAAATTGTACATTATTTAGTGCTAGCTATTTTCATATTCCTATAAATATTCATGAGTTTTGTTCTGAGCCATTCTTAAGATTTTTGGAAAATGTTTGACCTTTTAAGGTCTTGCTTTTTTCTTTTGTTAAATGGCATCACTGCATCATTTAGTTTAGGTTTATTTATTCCTTTTCTGAGGCAGCATTCTTCTGGTTTCTCTATTTTATTCCCTATGAATAATGAGCATTTATGCTCTGGCTAGTAAGAAGAGGCAATATTCCTAGTCCTTACTATCCTCAGTGATTGTTCTCTTTAATGCTTTTGGGTAGTCTCTTCTCATCATTGCATAATTTGCTTATACACTTGTGCTGACTGGGAATCCACTTGGTACTCAAGGAGGACACTGCACATCTTCAGAATTCTCTCTCTGTGCAATTGTCTCCTTTCCGGTGTACTACCCTACAGAGTGAATATCATTGAAGGGAGTTGCATGAGGGGCATAAGTAAATTATTTAGTAACATTTTGCAACTTTTCTGAGTCTAAAATTATTTTTAAGTAAAAAGTTTAGAATTTACAAGATTAATCCACAGAAATCTGTTGCATTTCTATACACTAACAACAAAAGATCAGAAAGAGAAATTAAAGAAACAATCCCATTTACCATTGCATCAAAAAGAATAAAATACTTAGGAATAAACCTACCTAAGGAAACAAAAGACCTGTGCCCTGAAAACTATAAGATGCTGATGAAAGAAATCGAAGATGACATGAATAGATGGAAAGATGTACCATGTTCTTGGATTGGAAGAATCAATACTGTCAAAATGACTATACTACCCAAGGCAATCTTCAGATTCAGTGCAATCTCTATCAAATTACCAATGGCATTTTTCACAGAACTAGAAAAAAAACCTTAAAATTTGTATGGAGACACAAAAGACCCCAAATAGCCATAGCAATCTTAAGAAAGAAAAACAGAGTTGGAGAAATAAAGCTCCCTGACTTCAGACTATACTACAAAGCTACAGTCATCAAAAGAGTATGGTACTGGCACAAAAACAGACATATAGATCAATGGAACAGGATAGAAAGTCCAGAAATAAACACACACACCTATGGTCAATTAATCTACAACAAAGGAGGCAAGACTATACAGGGAGAAAAGACAGTCTCTTCAATAAATTGTGCTGAGAAAATCTGGACAGCTACATGTAAACAAATGAAATTAGAACATTCTTTAATACCATACACAAAAATAAACTCAAAATGGATTAAAGAACTAAATGTAAGGCTGGATGTCATAAAACTCTTAGAGGAAAACATAGGCAGAACACTCTTTGACATAAATTGCAGCAGTATCTTTTTTGATCCATCTCCTAGAGTAATGGAAATAAAAACAAAAATAAACAAATGGGACCTAATGAAAGTTAAAAGCTTTTGCACAGCAAAGGAATCCATAAACAAAATGAGAAGACAACCCACAGAATGAATGAAAATATTTGCAAACGATGCAACCCACAAGGGATTAATCTCCAAAAATTACAAACAGCTCATGCAGCTCAATATCAAAAAAACAAACAACCCAATCAAAACATGGACAGAAGACCTAAATAGACATTTCTTCAGAGAAGACATACAGATGGCCAAGAAGCACATGAAAAGATGCTCAACATCATTAATTATTAGAGAAATGCAAACCAAAATTACAGTGAGATATTACCTCACACCAGTCAGAATGGCCATCATCAAAAAATCTACAAACAGTGAATGTTGTAGAAAAGGGAACACTCCTACACCGTTGGTGGGAATGTAAATTGGTACAGCCACTATGGAGAACAGTATGGAGGTTGCTTAAGAAAACTAAAAATTGGTGGGAGGGAGGGAGACGCAAGAGGGAAGAGATATGGGAACATATGTATATGTATAACTGATTCACTTTGTTATAAAGCAGAAACTAACACACCATTGTAAAGCAATACCCCAATAAAGATGTTAAAAAAAAAAAAAAAGAAAACTAAAAATTGAGCTACCATATGATCCAGCAATCCCACTCCTGGGCATATATCTGGAGAAAAACATGGTTTGAAAGGATACATGCATCCCAATATTCATTTCAGTGCTGTTTACAATACCCAAGACATGGAAGCAACCTAAATGTCCATTGACAGATGAATGGATAAAGAAGATGTGGTACATATATACAATGGAATATTACTCAGCCATTAAAAAGAATGAAATAATGCCATTTGCAGCAACATGGATGGACCTGGAGATTATCATACTAAGTGTAGTAAGTCAGAGAGAGAAAGACAAATATCATATAATATTGTGATATATGCGGAATCTAAAAAAAAATGATATAGGTGAACTTATTCACAAAACAGAAACAGACTCACAGACTTAGAGAAGGAACTAATGGTCACTGGGGGGAAGGATGGGGGTAGGATAGAATGGGAGTTTGGGGTTGACATGTACACACTGCTATATTTAAAATAGATAACCAACAAGGAACTACTGTATAGCACAGGGAACTCTGCTCAGTATTCTGTAATGGGAAAAAAATTTGAAAAAGAATAGATACATGTATATGTATAACTGAATCACTTTTATGTATACCTAGAACTAACACAACATTGTTAATCAACTATACTCCAATATAAAATAAAAGGTTTAAAAAATAAATATAAATTCTTAGGAATACGTTTAGCAAAGTATGTGCAAGACCTATACATTGAATGTCCATACTATGATTCTATTTGTGTAAAATGCAAATATAGTGACAAAAAGCAGATCTGTGATTGCTTGCTGATGATGCAAAGACATAGGAAACTGCTATGGGCAGTGATAGATATGTTCATTATCTTGGCTGTGGTAATGGTTTCATAGGTATATACATATGTCAAACCGGTCAAATTGTATACTTTAAATATACATATTTTCTATCAGCTAGACCACAATAAGCTTTTTAAAAATTAAAAAAAAAATTATGCTCCCTTGTTGCCTTGCTTTATATGTTGATTTTGAAAATTCTGATGCAACCTTGTTTTGCCTTTTTAATTTATTTTCGTGAAACCTTGAACATTTTATCTTTGCCTTTTTATTAGAATATGTTTCAGAGATAATGATTGTGGGTTAATTTTGCCAGGTACTTTGAGAGCCTTTTCAACATGCAGATTCAGGTCTTTTTCTAATTCTGGTTGGGATCAGAGTTTTAAAGATTAGCTCTGGTCCATTGTTTTATTTTTCTTCATCAAATATTTCAATAATATGAAAATTATTCCTTTTTTCTGTCTTCCATTTCCACTATTTTTCCAATCATTTAATTTTTTTCTTTATGTTATTTTCATTTTCTTTTTTTTTAAATTGCATCTTCATCTGAGCCTACTTTCATTTTTCCTGAACTTTAATCTCTTTCCTTGTCTCAAACCCATGTGCTAGCATTGAATTCCTCTTTTCTGCACTGGGTTCTGGTAAATGCTTTCAGGCAGAAATCCAGAGCATTTTGAGGCTAAATTGTTTATTTTTCTTCTCTCATGGTTGCCACAGTTCTGTACTTCCTTTTGTATAATGTCTGAAAGAATTTTTTGTCTAGTTTTTCAGTTCTTTTTTGTGGGAGTGCAGTGACAGTGTTTTTAAAATATAATAAAAATAGAATTTTGTTGATAATTTCCCAAAGAGTGTCTTATTAAATCCTCCCTAATATACTTTCCAGTGATTCTAGTATTTGATTTTGCTTCCTTATTGGTAACTGAGGCTGTATCTTCAGTGTAAGTACATTTATTATTTATAAATGCTGTATGTTCAAACATTCTAATGTACTGCTTCCATTGTAGAGCATACATTCAATTGAAAACAACAAAATATGTAATAAAAATATGAAGTACTCTGGTTTCTGCTTAAGGTGTAGCGAGCTGGGAAGAGTATTGCTTTCACCATTAAAGCAATAAAAAATTTAGGGAAATCAAGTAAATAACAACTTTACTTGTACTTATGAGAAAATTGAGGTTGCAGTGTAATCAACTAGCCTAAAATCTAAGGAAAGAAAGGATTCTCAAGGAAGAGATGCGTCAAGGAAAACATTGCACTGGTCAAAGTTAAACAGGCAAGAAAGATTTATGGGTATTGGAATAGGAGAGAGAGACCAGAGCTCAACTCCATAGAAGCAAAGGGCAAGAGGGTTTTTAAGTGCTGGGGTGAGCTAGTGGAAAAGTACAGAGTGTGGTAGGGGAAGTCATGGGCTATCTGTGTTTGCTAATTGACTTTATCTAAAGGAAGAATAAACCTCACATAGCTTTATGACAGGAAGTAGTTTTGCAACTTGGAGCAAAACATCCACTGAAGGTAGACTTGCTCCTACTCTCCCACAGAGACTGCGGGACAGGGGCACCGTCTTTCTTGATGAATACATTTCAAAAGGAGCACTCCAGTTTCCTTGAGAAACTCCTGAATTGTAAAACTGGCAAGAGATTTTTAAAAAGATTTATATCCCCAAGGGGCAGAAGCAGTTTATAGTTGCAAGTTTTCTAAAGTAAATGGTATAAGAAATGGGAGGTCAGAGACCTAGAGTAAGCAGGAAGCCTGTCTAAAGTTTAGTCACGCTGGTCGGATGGGATGTAAGCACTGGTTTACCTGGGGCAGACATAGAGTGCTATAAAAACTAGGAAGAATTCAGATAAAATTTTCTGTAAATTGATGAAAGCCACGTAGAGTATGGTCTAGAATAAGACCATAGAGCCACAGATATAGTGGAAATTATCATCCATTAGCAGGCTCTTCTCCATGGATCTCAGCAGATGCTCATGAGAAAGACTGAGGGCAGGGCACGAGACCACAGAGAGCCTCCCTGTGGTCCAGGCCTGAGGCAGAGCAGCCACAGTGCTGTGGACGAGGCAGGAAACTGCCAGGATCCTCTGCCCTTTCTTCCCAATGGAATAAAAGCTTTAAGCCATTGGGGAAGGCAGAAAAACCTGTTTCTCTCAGGCTCAGAAGAAGACCCAGTGTAGCTGTAGGAAAAGATCAGGAAAATAACTGTCTACTTCTGGGGAGAGGGGCAAGCTACCATCCTGGGCCTGTATCATTGGAGATCCCCTCCTGCCAGGAAAGGGTCAGGGTCATTGAGACGGCCCCACCTCTGAGAGCTATTAATTCAAACTTTATATTGTCTCTTCTGTCAGAATATGTCTGTCATATTTTAAGGATTTATTTATGTATGATTTTCATTTTCTTCCAAAAAACGGCCTAATATATGTGAAGAATCTGTAGACAAGGGATACAATGCATCTTACTGAGAAGTATGTTTGGAGGAAAAAAATAGCAAATGTTGTGGATATGAGAGGTCTGCAAGTTCTCTTTCTTTTTCTGACCCTACTTCTGAGTAAGGGATGTGAAAAACAATGGCATAGAATCCTATTATACCATTTTTGTTGAAATTTCTTAGTCCATGAAGCCACCCCTGCAGCATGGCCCCAGGATCATCATTGTGTTCTTGGCAATGATTGATATTGTTCAGCAGATGTTATTGCCCCATCACATAGCTTTGGTTTAATTTATTCTTGCACAATTGCATTGTTCTCTATGTTTCTATGTTGTATATTATTACAACATAAAAAGGGGCTTTGTTAGTATGAGTGTACCATAGAGATCCAGCAAGAGTCTTCCAATCATTTGGGTTTAGAGATGTAGACACCACTGTAAGCACTTTAGTGAGAATAGTAATAATAATAACAACAGCAATAATAACTAGAATAGCTAAAATGTTAATCCCCACCATATTTGCAACAGTTATAATGATATTCATTTTACAGATGAGATTTCTGAGACAGTACGTTTTAATAACTTATTCAAGATCACACAATAACACGTTGGAATTGTTAAAATTCACATCCAGACTGATGTAAAAAGACCATGATCTTAAGGTTTTTTTTTTTAAAGCGTTGTTGGTCATATGACTAAAGAAGAAGAATATAAATTTTTTGATTTGCTATTATGTTTCAGAATTCTGTGGAGTAATTTATTAAAAGTAGGTCTCATACTTCCTCTCCCCTAGACATTCGAAACCAGACTTTCTCAGGGTATACCTCTGGAGTGTGCATTTTTTTTTATTTAATATTTTTAAAATTTTTTGGCCACGCTGTGTGGCATGTGGGATCTTAGTTCCCAGACCAGGGATGGAACCCACACCCCCTGCGGTGGCAGCTTGGAGTCTTAACCACTGGACTGCCAGAGAAGTCCTCTGGAGTATTCATTTTTAACAAGTAATCCTAGATAATTCTTATGCACAGTAAATTTGAGAGCCCTACCACCTCCAGCTAACCCTCCAGCACTTCATTAATAAGCTTGTTGGACAGCAGATTTGGGATAGCTTCTTAGGTCCTTTGAGTATGACAGCCAATTTTTGGAGCAGCATTTTAAGTTTTCCCCATCTCCATGCTAAAATCAATTAAGTAGCTAGTACAGGGAACTTCTCCAGCTGATTTGTTGCAAGCTTAGCCACAACTTATCAGTGTTGTGGCATCTGCCATCCTTGTCTGGCCTTGAATCATCTCACCTATTAGGAAGGTTTCCCACAGCAGGAAATCTTTAAGCAAATGTAAAACTAAAGCCCTGTACAGCCTAAGGGCAAACAAGAATGAAGATGGGTGAAGGAAGAAGTGAAAAATAGAGAATTACTTTGATTTCCTAGAGAAAAATTTGATAGTTAAAAAAAAAGAGGGGCTTCCCTGGTGGCGCAGTGGTTGAGAGTCCGCCTGCCAATGCAGGGGACACGGGTTCGTGCCCCGGTCCGGGAAGATCCCACATGTTGCGGAGCGACTGGGCCCGTGAGCCATGGCCGCTGAGCCTGCGCGTCCGGAGCCTGTGCTCTGCAGCGGGAGGGGCCACAACAGTGAGAGGCCCGTGTACCATAAAAAAAAAAAAAAAAAAAGAGAGAGAAATAAAATATAATGCATATATTTACTTATTAATGACTGTGGTGGTCAATGTTTTAAGTATCGATTATAGAGTTTGCTCTTTGCTGGATGATGTAGTTATAGAAGCTGCTAAGTAAGAACTTGCACTAATAAATTTAATAATTCATGTTTGAATAAAATTTGATACTTTTATAAATATTTTGGCTTAGGTCATTTCGTTTGACTCTCAAAAAGTTCTTGGTAGGTAGGCTAATAGTATTTTTCTCCATTTTAGTGCACCGTTGGTGTTTATTGAATAAACTTTGAATACATTCAGAAATAAATAAACATAATTAGGGATTAAATATTCTTACCCCATAGTCACACAGCCTTTAAATCATACGAGTACTATATCCATATCATTAGGTTTTTTATACTCTTCAAACTTGTCTACACTTCTTCCAATTCTTCCAATTACTCCATTAGACTCTTTCCTGACAATCCTATTTATCTCTGTATCCTTAGCTCTAACATAGCGCCAATTAATGAAAGAATACAACATATTATTCTTGTGCTTAGGAGTTTCCTATGTTTTGTTGGAATCATGTCTCCATAAAAAAATACATCAGAATACAGGGCAATGTATAAGTGAGGCACATAAGTAAATTCATCAATCATTTAAATATATTAAAAATCAAAGAGACAATTGAATAGTTGTAGTAGGCAGGATTTCTAAAATGAGACCCCAAATATGTCCCACTATAATCTCCAAAACCTATGAATATGGTGAGATATCACTCCCATGATTATGTTATGTTATGTGACCATAAGACAGGGAGATTATCTAGGTGGGTCTGATTTAATCACATGAGGCATTAAAAGCAGAGTACCTTCTCCAGCTGATGACAGAAGGGGAAGTGAGAGAGTTGAAGCATGAGAAGGAGTTGATGTACCATTGATGGCTTGAAGTGGGCCACATGAAAAGTACAGGGAGTCTTAGTTGCTGAGAGAGGCCCCAAGTTAGCCAGCAAAGAAATGCACACTCAGCCTGCTATTGCAAGGAAGTGTATCTGCTGAGAGGCTGAAATGAGCCTGGAAGCAGATTGTTTCTCAGAATTTCCAGATAAGGACCCAGGCTGGCCAACCCTGATTTTGGCCATGTGAGATCCTGACCATAGAACCCAGTGGAGCCTGCCCATACATCTGACCTACAAAACTGTGCCGTAATAAACGGTTGCTGTTTTAACCATCATATTTGTAGTAAATTACAGGAATAGAAAACTATTCGATTTAATAGGAGTGGCTGAGGTTTTCAATAAAGGCTTATGGAACTTGTTTTTCTGAGAATGAAATAAGTGTTAATTTTAATAGTTCCCTAATTCCTTTTGTAACAAACGACCACAAACTTTAAAGCAAAAAACAGCACAGATTTATTACCTTAACAGTTCTGAAGTCAGAAGTCAAAAATCAGTCTCACCGAGCTAAAATCAGGCAGAGTTATTTCCTTTCCAAAAAGCTCTAGAGGAGAATTCACTTCTTTGCCTTTTCTACTACAGAAAGAGGCTGCTGCATTCTTTGCCCTGTGGAACCTTCCTCCATCTTCAAAGCCAGCAATGAATGGCCTTTTAAGTCTTTTTCACATTGTATCATTCTGACTGACATTTCTGTCTCCCATTCCCACATTTAAGATCCCATGTGATTCTACTGGGCCCACCTAGATGACAGAATAACCTCTCCATCTCGTCAGCAGATTAATAAAATTAATTCCATCTGCTAATTTAATTATTCTTTTCCGTGTAACTAACATATTCATAGGTTACAGGGATTAGAATGTGGACATATTTAGGAGACCATTATTTTACCTACCAATAATATTTAGAAGAAAAAATGATATGCTGGCCTGGCAATGAATTGTGCAAAAACTACCCTTGGTAAATTATTAACTGTGCTTATTTTCACTTATGGGTGAGATGTTTACTTATAAGTAGATTTTTTTTTTTTTGGAAAAAGAAATGTTTGAAAAGATAATGAGCCTTAGCAGCCCATGAAATATTTGAATGCTTACATGTACAAAGTTCTCTCATGCTGTGAAATGTCCTCTTTATTGAGAATGGAGATGGGGGAACTTATAATAATTTCTTAAACAGTATAAATCTTTAATGTTTGGAAAATACTTTTCCAGACATTATTCCATTTATTTATAAGGACATCTGTGAAACTTTTGCTGACTTTTCTGATCTGCATTTCTCTCCTTTCTCAGAAGCAATTTAAAAATAGTCCTGTCATAACCTTCATAAGAGTATATTTTGATAACTCTTTTAATATTTGTCATTAAGTGCAGGGGCATCTCTATATCGCCAATGCTTGGGTAGTACCTGGCACCTACCTATGCTGGTATATGTTTACTGATAATGAATGCATCTTGAGTAAATCATTGTTCCATAGAAGGAATAAATAGGCTAGTAATGGTTGAGGTCAGAATTACAGAACATTTTCCTCTGATTCTGATCCTAATATCTAAACTGAATACATTTAATGATCAAGATTTAGCTAAAGTTTAAAAGCAAAATTTATCAAGTAATATGATCTCTTCTGTGATAACATTTGTATAAAAATCTAAATTTGTTCAACCATGATAATGCTTAGCTATATGATATATGTGTTATATGTTATGGTTTTGTATCTTATGTTAATTAATATTGTGCACAAATAAGTATCTATGCACTTGTGGATGAATAAATGTATGTCTTGATATGTTTATATATAAAATGGACATATAAGTCCATTTTAGCAAATACCACCAAAACTTCTAAGGTATGGACTTAAGAAATTCATTTTTTGCAGCAGCACAAAGGGAATGTTTTTAACATGAATTTTTCTGTTACATATTCATTAAAAATCTCTCCACGGGGCTTCCCTGGTGGCACAGTGGTTGAGAATCTGCCTGCTAATGCAGGGGACACGGGTTCGAGCCCTGGTCTGGGAGGATCCCACATGCCGCGGAGCAACTAGGCCCGTGAGCCACAACTACTGAGCCTGCGCGTCTGGAGCCTGTGCTCCCAACAAGAGAGGCCGCCATAGTGAGAGGCCCACGCACCGCAATGAAGAGTGGCTCCTGCTTGCCACACCTAGAGGAAGCCCTCGCACAGAAACGAAGACCCAACACAGCAAAAATAATAAATTAATTAATAAACTCCAACCCCCAACATCTTCTTTAAAAAAAAAAAAAACTCTCCACATAATGACATGGAAGTCTCCTTTGCTTAAGTGTGTCTTTTCTTATTTTAATCAAACATCTTTATTATTACCTATGTGTCACATATTCCTTCTTTCTGCTCCCACAAGCTCCTGGCAGTTCAGATTTCCATACGTTTAGCCGTTTCATTCTTTCCACAATATCCACGCACCAGAGTATGCTTATGAATGCTCTTTTATCTCTTTTACATATAATTTTTTGCTCAGTAGGCACTTTAATGCCTTATGGTGACAAAAAATTAACACCTTTCTATGATCTCATATACAAGTAATTTCTTAGCTTCTCTATCTTTTTAAAATTAACATGGAAGCAGTGGTGTAAATGAGCCAGAAGAAGGACCAGAAGAAAGAAGGTTTAGATCCTAGATGAATTCTTCTATTCGCTAGTTTTGTGACCTTGGGAAAACTCCATAGCCTCTCTGATTCTAAATTTTCATCTTTAAATTACATAGACTAGCTCCTACCTATGTTAAAGATATATCAAAAATAAACAAGTTTAGAGGATAATATAATAGGTACCAATTTACTTACTTAAAAAATAAGAACTTAACAAATATTGGAGATTCTATACAATCTTCCCCAATCACATTCTCTCCCATTTATCTTCAGGAATAATCTTTAAAACTTATTTTGTGCAGATCATTCCAATATGTGTGCTTTTAATTTTTACTACATGTGTTTGAATATATTGTTTGTTCTGAATGTTGTTTTATTTATCTTAAATTTGTTATTACAATATGGAAGCAAGCTTTATTTTTTAAAGAAGATGTTGGGGGTAGGAGTTTACTATTTTATTTATTTATTTTTGCTGTGTTAGGTCTTGGTTTCTCCGCGAGGGCTTTCTCTAGTTCCGACAAGCGGGGGGCACTCTTCATCGCGGTGCGCAGGCCTCTCACTGTCGCGGCCTCTCTTGTTGCGGAGCACAGGCTCCAGACGCGCAGGCTCAGTAGTTGTGGCTCACGGACCTAGTTGCTCCGCAGCATGCGGGATCCTCCCAGACCAGGGCTCGAACCCGTGTCCCCTGCACTGGCAGGCAGATTCTCAACCACTGCACCGCCAGGGAAGCCCTGGAAGTAAGCATTTTTGTACATCTTATCTCCCTGTGAATATGTGCAAAAATTTCGACAGGGAATATCATTAGAAGTGAAATGCATGGGTTGTAGGGTATGCATGACTAGCTTTAGTCACATTTGCCAGATTGCTCTCCCCATTGTTTGTGACAATTATATTCCCACTATAATTTATGAGAACTCCCATTGCTCCACATACTCACCAATACTTGGTTTGGAGTGAAAAATGCTACCTCAATATGGTGTTTCACATTTTTAACATATTTACTGATGTATGATTGACTTATAATAAACTGCATATATTTAAAGGGTACAATCTGATAAGTTTTGACAAATATATATATTCCTTGCTCTAGGATTTCCTTATGCTTCTTTGTAAGCCGTTCTTCCTGATTTCCCTGCCCCCCACCACTGTCCCCAGGCACCCACTGATCTGTTTTATGCCACTTAAATTAGTTAGAATTTTCTAAAATTTTAAATAAATGGAATAACAGTGCATGCATTTGGAGGGGGGGGGGTCTAGCTTCTTTCACTCAGTTTGATTATTTGGAGATTCACCCATGTTGTAATCTGAATAGTTCACTTATTTTAATTGTTGAAAGATAGCCCATTGCCTGGGTGGACCACTGTTTGTTTATGCATTCAACTATTGATGGACATTTGAATTGTTTCGAGTTTTTGGTCATTGTAAATAAATTTGCGGTAAACATTCATGTACACATCTTTGTCTGGATGCATACTTTCAGTTCACTTTATTTCTCTAGATCATTTCTTAGGAGTTAAATGGCTGATAATATGGTAGGTCCGTGTTTACTTTTGTTTTCTGAAAGGGTTTTACAATTTTACAACCTGAATGAGACTTTTGAAGTTTCTATATATATATATTCTGAACACAAGTTCTTTATCAATTATATGATTTGTAGATTATTTTCTCCCAGTCTTTCACTTGCTTTATCTTTCACTTAATAGTGACTTTCAGAAAGCAGCAGTTTTTAATTTTGATGAAATCAAATTCTTTAGTTTTCACTTTTATGGATCTTGCTTTTCATTTCACAGGTTAAATTTTTTTTTTTTTCCTAACAGAAAGTCACCAAGTTTTCCCAGATAATTTCTTTTAGTTATCTTACAATTTTAGAGTTTACATTTAGGTCTATGAATCATTTTAGATTCATTTTGTGTATGATTTGGGAAATGGATCATGGTTTTTTTTTTTTTTTTTAATATAGACATTTAGTAGTTATAGCGCTATCGTTGAACAGATTCTTTTTTCTCCATTGAATTACCTTTGCACCTTTATGAAAATTAAGGTTCTATATATGTGAGTCTATCTATGGGTTTTCTTTTTGGTTTAGTAGTCCTATTTGTCTATTTTTATACCAATAGCCAACTGTCTTTATTACTGTAACTTAATAAAAAGCATTAAAAAAAGAAAGTCACAGTGAAACTTCATTCTTTTTCAAGGTTTTTTTTTGGGGGGGGCTATACTTAGGTCCATTGCATTTCTTCATCAATTTTAAAAAGAGCTTGTCAATTTATATATATAGTTTTAGAAAAGACTGCTGGTATTTTAATAGGTAATACACTGAATCTATAAATAAATTTTGGAAGAATTGATATTTAACAGTAGTAAATCTTTCAACTTATTACTGTGATTCATTTCTTCATTTATTTAGGTCTTTAATTTCTCTCAGCACTATTTTGTAATTTTCCATGTACAGGTCTTTTGCATATTTTACCAGATTCATTTTTTTAGTGTTTCATAATTTTTTGTTATTGTAAATTGAATTTTTGAAATTTTGATTTTCAATTGTTGTAGTACTTAGAAAACAATTGATTCATATATACAGAATCTTACAGAACTCACTTATTAGTGTTAATAGATTTTTATAAATTATATTGAATTCTACACAGACAACCATGCCTGTGAATAAAGGTTTTACTTCTTTTACAACCTAATTATTTTTTAATTACTTTTCTCTGCCTTGTTATACTAGCCAGAATTTCCATTACACTGTTGACTAGAAAAGTCTTGTATCTGATCTTAGCGAGAAAGTGTTCAGTGTTTCACTGTTTGGTCTGGTGTTAGCTGTAAGGTTTTTATAGATTCTTTTTTAGCAGGCTGTGTTACTTACCTTCTGTGTCAGGGGTCCTAAAGACTACTCCCAGGACTGGTGATTGATTGGGTAGTCATTATACTGACTATTACAAATTATCACAGTATAAGGGTACACAGAAAAATCAACAAAGAGAAAAGGCACATACGGAAAATTCTGAAGGAAACCAGACATAAGCTTCCGAGAGTCCTCTACCAGGAGGCTTGTGAAGGACACATTTAGTACATTCAGCAACCAGTTGTGACAACACATACAAAGTGTTACATAATAGGGATGTTTGCCTGAGCCTAGGTGTCCAGAGATTTTATTGGGGATCTGCCATATAGGCACATAATGTCCACATGACTGACTGTAGTTATCAAAACTCCAGACCCTTAGAAGGAAAGCAAGTGTTCACATAAATCACACTGTTTGCACAAACTACCTAGACTAGCTAGTATAGTACATTTCAAAGCTGTAAGCATTCAAAACACTCTTATCAGTTAGAACATTCCAAGAGCTCAATTCCCAGGAATTGGTCAAGGGCCATTCATGAAAATTGGGAAATGCAAGGCTTGAGTAACTCAGGCATGTTGAGTTAACTCTTTCCTACATACTTCTATTCCAAGTTTGCATAACGTTTTCCTCAGGAATGATGTTGGATTTGGTTAAACACTTTTTAAACACTTTTTTTGCATCTTTTGAGAGTATCATAAGTTTTTTTTTATTATTTAAGCTATGAATATGGTTAAAAACATAGATCGATTTTCAAATATTAAACAAACTTTGCCTTCTTGGCATAAAATCACTTGGTAGTTAGGTATTTTAGCTTATATGTGTTCTTGGATTTGATTTGCTAAAATTTTGTTTCAAATTTTTGGTCAAGTTGTTTGAAGAATTTTTTCCAATCTTCTGTATGTTTATTTATTTTCTGTCTGTTTTTTCTATGAGTTATTGAGAGGGGTATTGAAATCTTCAACTGTCATTGTGGATTCTCCTTATTCTGTCAGTTACTTCATTCATTTGGAAGCTCTGTTATAGATGTTCAGACTTATTCTCTTATCTTGATGAATTTGCTTATTTATTATTATTGAATAATCTTCTGTATTCCTGGTAATATAATTTTATATATAATCTAATTTTATATTAATATAGCCATCCCAGCTTTCTCTTGATTAGTGCTGGCATATCTTTTTCTAAATTTTTACTTCTTTATATCTTTACACGTGAAGTGTATTTCTTATAGGCAGCTTATAGTTGGGGTCTGCTTTTTCTTCCAATCTGACAATGTTTACCTTTTAGTTGGGATATTTAGTCCATTTGCATATAATGTGTTCATTCATATAGTTACGTTTAAGTTGATAAACTGATACTTGTTTTCTCTTTCTGCCATATTTTTTTCCCATTTTTCTCATTTTCTGCCTTTTCAATTATTTCTTTATAATTCTATTTTCCTTCTACTTTCTTATATATTCTGTGTCTTTTATATTAATGATTGTTTTGGGATTTATAGTTTACATCTTTAACTTATCACGCTCTAACTTCAAGTGATATTATACCACTTCTGAGCCGTGCTCATTTTAGCGCTGTTAATTCCCCATTATTGAAGTAAGACCCACCTGTATACTTTACCTAATGTCTCATGTTTCATGTATTTTCCATTCTAGCTGGTGAGAGACAGCACTATTCACAGCTGTGTTGAGTGTTGGGTATTATTACCTCTAACCCTGTGGCTGTTTCTTTCCTCAGCCTCAGATATTTCCCTTATATGCATGCACAGATCAGTTCTCAACTGAATGTATAAAGGGACTCTCTGCAGATATCTGGAAATCTCTGTGTGTGCAGCTTCCCCCTATTTAGGAAGTTTAGCCACATTGGTCTTCCTAGACTCTCAGGAAGTCTTCCAGACTCCTGGTATATTAGTTTCCTATTGCTACTGTAGCAAGTCACCACAAAATGGTGGCTTAAATCAACAGAAATTTATGATCTTATAGTTCTTTAGATTAAAAGTCCAGCATGAGTGTTACTGTGCTAAAACCAAGGATTCAGCAAGGCTGAGTTCCTTTCAGCATGCCCCAGGGGAGGATCCATCTCCTTGACTTCCAGATTCCTTGGATTACATCCCATTCTTCCATCTTTAAAGCCAACAATATTGCATCTCTATCTCTCTAACCATTTTTCTATAGTTATGTCTCTCTCTAACTCAGAACTGAACTGGGAAAGTTTCTTTGATTTTAAAGACTCATGTGATTAGATTTGGCTCATCCAGATAATCCAGGATTATCTCCCCATATTAAAGTTTTTAATGTTTACAAAGACCCTTTGCATGTAAGGTAACATATTCACAGATTCAGTGGATTAGGAAGTGGACATCTTTGTAGGACCACTATTCTACTACTACACCTAGGTTTCTCCTCATTACAACAAGACCTAGAAACTTTCTCAAGATAATAAACTGAACAGTTTGAGGAAGTAGCTCCTTTGGCTCCCATCTCTAAATATTCAATGTCCTTCATTGGCTTATGTTCACAGTCTTTTACACTGTGATCTCATATATTTTGTCTGTTTTTTCACTTGTTGCATGAGAAGGTAAACCCCACCTTTGTTACTCCTTCTGGGCTAGAAGCAGAAGTCCTTCATACCTCACTGTTTTAAACTGAATTTTCTTGATTTCTCATAAACTTGGGCATCTTTTAGTTCTCTTTTTATTTTGTTTATTTGCTTGGCTAACTCAGATTTCCTTGTTTTTGAATTGCTTTTTTATTTTCTCTTTTGAGTTTTCTATTGAGAAGTTTTTCTTTTTTCTTATTGTTTTATAGAAATTATTGATATGTTTTGAAGAATAATTTTTTATCAGTGTGTGCAATATACATATTTTCTTCCAGTATGTGATTTATTGTAGTCTCACTTGTTTATGGAAAATTTTTATTCAGAGAAGGGTTTAATATTATTATAAACATATTTATCATGTTTTGAAGATTTGTGCTTGAGACATCTTTCCCTGTCATGCAGTTGCAGAGAAATTCTACACCATATTTTTCCTAAAAAAATAAAGTTTTTTTTTTCTTTTGCATTATGTCTTTAATCATCTGAAATTTATTTCGGTGTATGGTATGAAGTAGAGATTCCCATTATTTTTATATGAATAGCAAACTGTACTATTTACTGACTAATCCATTCTTTTCATAATGATTTATGAATCTTGTTGCCATTCCCTTTAGTGTAGTCTTTTGGTGATGAATTCTTGCTTGTCTGAAAAATATCTTTGATATCACCTTCCTTTTTTGAAGGATTTTCCATCAGGTAAATAATTATAGTTTGGCAGGTATTTTCTTTTAGCCATTAAATTTATCATTCCACTGTCTTCTGATTTTCATTGTTATTGTTTAAAAACATTTGTAAAGTTCTGCAGTTCTTTTGGTATCAATTTTCTTGTCTCTGGCTGCTTTAAGATTTTATTTTTGTATTTAGTTTTCAGAAGTTTTACTATGATATACCTAAGTGTGATTTTCTTTGTATTTATCCTGCTAAGGTTCTACTAGTTGCATCTTAAGCTTGATATATTTTTTTTATCAATTTTGAAAAATTCATGCCTTCTGGCCTAGTCTCTCTTTTTTTCTCTCTTAATCTTCAATTATATGAACCTCTTCCCCATATCTCATTTATCTGTGGATTTGTTTTGTATTTTGTATCATTTCTTCGTCTCTCCATGCTTCAGTTCAGATATTTCTACTGTATTATCTTCCACTTCCCCAATTCTTTTATCAACTGGGCCTAATACATTAGTATGTCCATACTTGGAGCATTAAATCATTCTTTAAGTCATGCATTCATCAGAATTTCTGAATAATTCATTTTTTATATGTTTCACTCAACACTCATGATTCACCCTCCTATTTATTAAACATTAATTGCATATGAGTAATTTTAAAATATAATTCTGAATTTTTTAAATTCTAAATTTCTTGTGCATTTCTTCTCGTTGTTATTTTCTCTTGATTTTCAGTCAGTTCTTGTCTATGTGCCTGACTAGTTTTGATAGAGTGCCAGAAAATGTGGGTAAAAATTTAAAAATTAATGAGGCTCTGAATGATGTTATCTTCCTCCATGTATAATTTACTTTTCTTTCTGGAGGACAATTTAAGCCATTCAGGAGTTGAACTGACTAATAGCTGGGCTTCAATTCCAGTTATCCATTATACTAGAAGATAGTAAAATGTGCCCCACAAAAGTCAGAGTTGAAAGGTAATAAGTATTTGTAGGAAACATATGCCTATTTTGGGCTGAAGAATCAAGAGGTGGGCTCTGAAGAGGATCTGTATGAGTGGTTGGGAGTTTGACATATATAGCTTAGAGACATAGATTGAGTAAGGGGAGAAGAGATAAGCGGTCAGAAAAGTGACTTTAAAAAAGCACTTTTGAGGTTAATCTAATGTATTCAAATTCATACACAAACATAAGCTTTTTATTGTCATCCTCCTTTTTTCTGTAGATAAGCTGAAATCATCCTTGGAAACAGACACAGCTTGTCTTAATTAAGTGAGAAATAAGATGCAGTGGTTTTCTGATTGTTGTCTTTCTATACCGAATACTTTATATGTATATAATACTGCCATTCTTAACGTGAAGACCATTGCTACTATTCTGTGAAGCATTATCTCACAGAGCGAAAAGTTTCTTTCCTTTCAACAGTGTACATGTGAATTTAAATGTTAACTATTTTAATCATACCAAAGCTTCATCTCAAAAGGTGATATAATTTGGGTTTTTTTTGTTGTTGTTGTTTAAAAGCAACCTAAATCCTCAGAACACATTAAAAAAAAGCAGCGTGAGGTAACTTTTCCTTCATAGCTTAGAATCTCATCTGTAAAATGGGAATTTAGTGATTCATGTATTTATTAATTCAACAGTTATTAACAGAGTACTTTTATGCACCAGATATTTTTCTTGTAACATACTAATACTTTCATCGTAGGGATGTTCTGAGAAAAAAAAATTATATATAGGACTTACCTCAAATGACTGGCATTAAAGGCTTAATAAATGTCCACAGTTATTTTATTGATAGCCATTTTTGTGTGTAGGGATTTGATGATTTATTTCTTAAAGTACAATGCATGGAAGATCAGTAAAGAGAAGTAACAATGTTTTCTGTGTTGATCTTGAAGAATTTAGGAATATTAATGTATCAAATCACAATACTTCTGTACCAAATGTTTACCACACATATGTGCACACACACACATATTTTTTCTCACTCTGCTTCCCCCTCTTTTTTTTTGTCTGAATGCCTAAGATGACAAATATATCATGCACTTTGCCATAATAAATGATGCTTTTCAGGGAATATCTCTCATGCTCTGCTTAAATATGGAGAAGTATTTTATCAAAAGATATAATTATGGGGGTTTTATTTACTTAGATCTCTTGTTCTTTAGATGATACTCCCCATCTCAATTCCATGTAATCTACACTGTCTTATTATCCCAGATTAACTCCTGAGATATAAGGTTAATTAATGTCATGTCTAGAAATTTATACTTAAGATATTTTGTCTACTTCATCCCCCCTTCTAAATTTCTCATTCTTATTTGCCCAAAATTAATGCTTTTATTTCATTTCAGAGACATCTCTTTTATTTTTCCATAGCAAGAACAGCTGGAATTTTTTCATACTGGCAAAAAATTTCAGACACTGCTGAGAAAAAGGCCTGGTGACACACTGGGAAGCCCTTCTAATCTTTTTCCCCTGGAAAACCAGGGTTTTCTTAACACCAGGAAAGGCCTATTGTACTTTTTCTGCAATGGTCTCCTGACTATAACAGAAAATAAAAGTGTAAAATTTCATTAAAAATTCTCAATCCTTGACATAATTTATCTTATATCACTCCACTTTTTACTTCTAGAAGGTGCTGCATTTTTCAGTTTTACATTTGGATGTCTGTGGCTCTGAGGTAATCAAGAACTTATGTAGATTTAAAATAAAAATATTTATTGATTTTCTACTACATGGGAAGTACTATGATATGTTCTGCAGGAGACATAGGGATATCCAGAGATGTCCTAGTCCTGTGGGAACTCAGAATCTCGTGAAAGTGTGTTGGCTTATGATACTTTGTCTCTCACTATCAACCCTACCCTTCTATGTTGTCTTTGTGTTGCTTGCACTAGGTTATGCAAGCCACATTTCTGTTCTGCCTGATGCCTCCCTGATAGTTCTGCTAACAAGGAGTGCTAGAGAAAAATGAGAAGCTGTGTTCTATAGCATGCTATTTTCTGTTCTTGTCCCCATATGCCAATATCATCTCTTTATTCTGGCAGTGAAGTTGATACCACTTTCCAGTTTTCTCTCTTCACTCCAGAACCGGTCTCATGGTGCTCCCTGAGAAATAGCAGCAGTAGTCAGACTGTGCCCCTCTTCATGGGTCTGAGTGCCAGCTTCACGTTTTCTCGTCTGAGATGTTGAGATTCCAGCACAACTGGGCAGCAACTTCTCAAAAAAGGGCTCCCCCTCTAAAAGAGCCTCCTCCAAGTTATAGAGTTTCAAAAACACTTAACCTCTTCCCCTTCTTTAACCTCATTTCCCAGAATGGTAGTTTCTTCCAGAAAGAAATAGCTCTCTGTTATCTCAAGGTTTCCGGCTTTGCCTTTTTAATCTTCTAATATTTGTGTAACCAGTTATTTATATAGTCTTTTCTGTTAAAACAGTTGGCATATTTTACATTTTCTTGACTGGACCCTGACTGATAGAGAGCCACAGATACTCATATAAATGATTCTAATATAAGTAATCAATAGTAGGTGTTATATGATATGGATTATAACATATAATGGAAATAAAAGAAAGATGATTTCATGGCTACTTAATGATCCATGGAAGGCTTACAAGAAGATAGATTTGAATTGGGCTTGATGCATAGACAAGAAATTAATTAAGCAGGTATGAAGCTTGTAACATGCATATAGAGGGGCTTTCAGAACAAAATATATGATTCTTTAAAATTAGTATTTATTTACAACAACTATTTAAAACTGGTATTAAGTGCCCTAGTATGACTGGACTATGAAGATATAAGAGTGTGAGAACTTACTAGATGAAAAGTTTTTTTTTTTTTTGCGGTATGCGGGCCTGTCACTGTTGTGGCCTCTCCCGTTGCGGAGCACAGGCTCCGGACGTGCAGGCTCAGCGGCCATGGCCCACGGGCCCAGCCACTCCACGGCATGTGGGATCCTCCCGGACCAGGGCACGAACCCGTGTCCCCTGCATCGGCAGGCGGACTCTCAACCACTGCGCCACCAGGGAAGCCCCTAGATGAAAAGATTTTTAAAAGGTATTTTGGGGGGGACCTTCAAGATGGCAGAGGAGTAAGACATGGAGATCACCTTCCTCCTCACAAATACATAAAAATATATCTACATGTGGAACAACTCCTACAGAACACCTACTGAACGCTAGCAGAAGACCTCAGACCTCCCAAAAGGCAAGAAACTCCCCCACGTACCTGGGTAGGGCAAAAGAAAAAAGAAAAAACGGAGGCAAAAGAATAGGGACGGGACCTGCACCAGTGGGAGGGAGCTGTGAAGGAGGAAAGGTTTCCACACACTAGGAAGCCCCTTCACTGGTAGAGGTGGGAAGTGGGCAGGGCGGAAGCTTTGGAGCCGCGGAGGAGAGCACAGCAACAGGGGTGCGGAGGGCAAAGCGGGGAGATTCCCACACAGAGGATCAGGCCGAATGGCACTCACCAGCCCGAGAGGCTTGTCTGCTCACCCGCCGGGGCGGAGGGGGCTGGGAGTCGAGGCTCGAGCTTCGGTCGGAGCGCAGGCAGAGGACTGGGGTTGGCTACATGAACACAGCCTGAAGGGGGCTAGTGCACCACAGCTAGCTGGTAGGGAGTCTGGGAAAAAGTCTGGACCTGCCTCATAAGCAAGAGACCATTGTTTCAGGGTGCGTGAGGAGAGAGGATTCCTCCCCTGTCTACCGACAGAAGGCAGAGCACTGCCTAAATGAGCTCCAGAGATGGGCGTGAGCCACGGCTATCAGCTTAGACCACAGAGATGGGCATGAAACATTTAACGCTGCTGCTACAGCCAACAAGAATCCTGTGTGCAAGCACAGGTCACTGTCTACACCCCACGTCCCCAGAGAGCCTGTGTAGCCCGCCACTGCCAGGGTCCTGTGATCCAGGGACAACTTCCCCAAGAGAACACATGGCACACCTCAGGCAGTTGCAACGTCGTGCTGGCCTCTGCCGCTGCAGGCTTGCCCCACATTCCAATTATGACTACTGTACCCCCACCCTACCCTCGGCCTGAAGGAGCAAGAGCCCCCAAACAGCCACTACTTTAACCCCCTACTGGCTGCGTGGGGAACAGATGCCTGAGGGCGACACATAGAGGTGGGACCAAAAGCAAAGCTGAACTCCATGAGCTGTGGGAACAAAGAAGACAAAGGGAAATTTCTCTGTGCAGCCTCAGGAGCAGCAGATTAAATCTCCACAGTCAACTTGATGTACCCTGCATCTGTGAAATACATGAATAGACAATGAATCATCCCAAAACTGAGGCTGTGGACTTTGGGAGCAACTGGAGACTTGGAGTTTGCTCCCTGCAACTGATTTGTTTCTGATTTTTATGTTTATCTTAGATTAGTTCTTAGCACTTGATATCATTCGTGGATTTGTTTATTGGTTTGGTTGCTCTCTTATTATGTTTTTATTTTAATAATTTTTATTATTTTTATTTATTATTTTAAAAAATTATTTTTCCCTTTTATATTTTCTCCCTTTTCTTTGGAGCCTTGTGGCTGACAGGGTTTTGGTGCTCTGGCCTGCTGTCAGCCATGGGCCTCTGAGGTAGGAGAGTCAAGTTCAGGATGTTGGACCACCAGAGACCTCCTGGCCTCATGTAATATCAATCAGTGAGAGCTCTCCCAAAGATGTCTGTCTCAACACTAAGACCCAGCTCAACCTAATGGCCAGCAAGTTCCAGTGCTGGAGGCCCCATGACAAACAACTAGCAAGACAATAACACAACCAAACCCATTAGCATAGAGGCTGCCTAAAATCAAAATAAGGTCACAGACACCCCAAAACAAACCACCGGACATGGCCTTGCCCACCAGAGAGACAAGATCCAGCCCCACACACCAGAATGCAGGCACCAGTCCACTCCACCAGGAAGTCTACACAAGCCACTGAACCAACCACACCCACTGGGGGCAGACCCCAAAAACAATGGGAAATATGAACCTGCAGGCTGCAAAAAGGAGACCCAAACACAGTAAGTTAAATAAAATGAGAAGACAGAGAAATATGCAGCAGTTGAAGGAGCAAGGTAAAAACCCATCAGACCAAACAAATGAAGAGGAAATAAGCAGCCTACCTGAAAAAGAATTCAGAGTAATAATAGTACAGGTAATCCAAAATCTTGGAAATAGAATGGAGAAAATACAAGAAACATTTAACAAGCACCTAGAAGAAGTAAAGAGCAAAAAAAAAAAATTGATGAACAATGCAATAAATGAAATTTAAAATTCTCTAGAAGGAATCAATAGCAGAATAACTGAGGCAGAAGAACGACTGAGTGATCTGGAAGATAAAATAGTGGAAATAACTACTGCAGAGCAGAATAAAGAAAAAAGAATGAAAAAATTGAGGACGGTCTCAGAGACCTCTGGGACAACATTAAATGCACCAATATTCGAATTATAGGGGTCCCAGAAGAAGAAGAGAAAAAGAAAGGGTCTGAGAAAATATTTGAAGAGATTATAGTTGAAAACTTCCCTAACATGGGAAAGAAAATAGCCACTGAAGTCCAGAAAGCACAAATAGTCCCATACAGGATAAGTCCAAGGAGAAACACACCAAGACATATATTAACAAAACTATCGAAAATTAAATATGAAGAAAAAATATTAAAAGCAGGAAGTGAAATGGAACAAACAACCTACAAGGGAATCCCCATAAGGTTAACAGCTGACCTTTCAGCAGAAACTCTGTAAGCCAAAAGGGAGTGGCAAGACATATTTAAAGTGATGAAAGGGAAAAAACTACAACCAAGATTACTCTACCCAGCAAGGATCTCATTCAGATTGGATGGTGAAATTAAAACCTTTACAGGCAAGCAAAAGTTAAGAGAATTTGGCACCACCAAACTAGGTTTACAACAAATGCTAAAGGAACTTCTCAATGCAGGTAACACAACAGAAGGAAAAGACCTACAAAAACAAACCCAAAACAAATAAGAAAATGGTATAGGAACATACATATCAATAATTACCTTAAATATAAATGGATTAAATGCAACAACCAAAAGACACAGACTGGCTGAATGGATACAAAAACAAGGTCATATACATTCTGTCTACAAAGGACCCACTTCAGACCTAGGGACACACACAGACTGAAAGTGAGGGGATGGAAAAAGATTTTCCATGCAAATGGAAATCAAAGAAAGCTGGAGTAGCAATACTCATATCAGACAAAATAGACTTTAAAATAAACATTATTGCAAGATACAAAGAAGGACACTACATAATGACCAAGGAATCAATCCAAGAAGAAGATATAAAAATTGTAAATATTTACATACCCAATATAGGAGCACCTCATATATAAGGCAAATGCTAAAAGCCATAAAAGGGGAAATCGACAGTAACACAAAAATAATGGGGGACTTTAACACTCCACTTTCACCAATGGACGGATCATCAAAAATGAAAAAAATAAGGAAACACAAGCTTTAAATGATACATTAAAAAAGATGGACTTAATTGATATTTATAGGGCATTCCATCCAAAACAACAGAATACACATTTTTCTCAAGTGCTCATGGAACGTTCTACAGGATAGATCATATCTTGGGTCACACATCAAGCCTTGGTACATTTAAGAAAATTGAAACTGTATCAAGTATCTTTTCTGACCACAAGGCTAGGAGACCAGATATCAATTACAGGAAAAAAACTGTAAAACATACAATCACATGGAGGCTGAACAATACACTACTTAATAACCAAGAGATCACTGAAGAAATCAAAGAGGAAATCAAACAATACCTAGAAACAAATGATAATGAAAACATGATGACCCAAAACCTATAGGATGCAGCAAAATCAGTTCTGAGAGGGAAGTTTTAGCAACACAATCCTACCTCAAGAAACAAGAAACACCTCAAATAAACAACCTAACATTACACCTAAAGCAATTAGAAAAAAAAGGACAAAAAAACCCCAACGTTAGCAGAAGGAAAGAAATGATAATGATCACATCAGAATTAAATGAAAAAGAAATAAAGGAAACAGTAACAAAGATCAATAAAACTAAAAGCTGGCTCTTTGAGAAGATAAACAAAATTGATAAACCGTTAGCCAGACTCATCAAGAAGAAAAGGGAGACTATTCAAATCAATAGAATTAGAAATGAAAAAGGAGAAGTAACAACTGACACTGCAGAAATACAAAGGATCATGAGAGATTAGTACAAGCAACTATATGCCAATAAAATGGACAACCTGGAAGAAATGGACAAATTCTTAGAAATGCACAACCTTCTGAGACTGAACCACAAAGAAATAAAATATATAAACAGACCAATCACAAGCACTGAAATTGAAACTGTGATGAAATATCTTCCAACAAACAAAAATGCAGGACCAGATGGCTTCACAGGTGAATTCTGTCAAACATTTAGAGAAGAGCTAACACCTAGACTTCTCAAACTCTTCCAAAAAAATGCAGAGGAAGGAACACTACCAAACTCATTCAATCAAGCCACCATCACCCTGATACCAAAACCAGACAAAGATACTACAAAAAAAGAAAATTACAGACCAATATCACTGATAAATATCGATGCAAAAATCCTCAACAAAATACTAACAAACAGAATCCAACAACACATTAAAAGCATCATACAACATGATCAAGTGGGATTTATCCCAGGGACACAAGGATTCTTCAATATATGCAAATAAATCAATGTGATACACCATATTAACAAATTAAAGAATAAAAACCATATGATCATCTTAATAGATGCAGGAAAAGCTTTCGAAAAAAGTCAACACCCATTTATGATAAAAACTCTACAGAAAGTGGGCATACAGGGAACTTACCTCAACATAATAAAGGCCATATACGACAAACCCACAGCAAACATCATTCTTAATGGTGAAAAACTGAAAACATTTCCTCTGAGATCAGGAACAAGATAAGGATATCCACTCTTGCCACTATTATTCAACATAGTTTTGGAAGTCCAAGCCACAACAACCAGAGAAGAAAAAGAAACAAAAGGAATACAAATTGGAAAAGAAGACGTAAAACTGTCACTGTTTGCAGATGACATGATACTATACATAGAGAATCCTAATGATGCCACCAGAAAACTGTTAGAGCTCATCAATGAATTTAGTAAAGTTGCAGGATACAAAATTAATGCACAGAAACCTCTTGTATTCCTATACACTAATGATGAAAAATCTGAAAGCGAAATTAAGGAAACACTCCCATTTACCATTGCAACAGAAAGCATAAAATACCTAGGAATAAACCTACCTAGGGAGACAAAAGACCTGTATGCAGAGAACTATAAGACACTAATGAAAGTAATTAATGATGATACAAACAGATGGAGAGCTCTACCATGTTCTTGGATTGGAAGAATCAATATTGTGAAAATGACTATACTACCCAAAGCAATCTACAGATTCAATGCAATCCCTATCAAATTACCAATGGCATTTTTTACAGAACTAGAACAAAAAATCTTAGAATTTGTATGGAGACACAAAAGACCCTGAATAGCCAAAGCAGTCTTGAGGGAAAAAATGGAGCTGGAGGGATCAGATCCCCTGACTTCAGACTATGCTACAAAGCTACCGTAATCAAAATAATATGGTACTGGCCCAAAAACAGAAATATAGATCAATGGAACAGGATAGAAAGCCCAGAGATAAACCCACACACTTATGGTCAACTAATCTGTGAAATAGGAGGCAAGGATATACAGTGGAGAAAAGACAGTCTCTTCAGTAAGTGGTGCTGGGAAAACTGGACAGTTACATGTCAAAGAATGAAACTAGAACACTCCCTAACACCATACACAAAAATAAACTCAAAATGGATTAGAAACGTAAGTGTAAGATGGGACACTCTAAAACTCTTAGGGGAAAACATAGGAAGAACACTGTTTGACATAAATCACAGCAAGATCTTTTCTGACCCACCTCCTTAAGTAATGGAAATAACAAAAAAAAATGAACAAATGGGATCTGATGAAACTTAAAAGCTTTTGCACAGCAAGGAAACTACAAATAAGACGAAAAGACAACCCTCAGAATGGGAGAAAATATTTGCAAATGAATCAACGGACAGAGGATTAATCTCCAAAATATATAAACAGCTCATGCAGCTCCATATCAAAAAAAACAAACAACCCAATCCAAAAATGGGCAGAAGACCTAAATAGACTTTTCTCCAAAGAAGATATACAGATTGCCAACAAACATGTGAAAGAATGCTCAACATCACTAATAATTAGAGAAATGCAAATCAAAACTAAAGTGAGGTATCACCTCACACCGGTCAGAATGGCCATCAACAAAGAATCTACAAACAATAAATGCTGGAGAGGGTGTGGAGAAAAGGGAACCCTCTTGCACTGTTGGTGGGAATGTAAGTTGTTACAGCCACTATGGAGAACAGTATGGAGGTTCCTTAAAAATAGAACTACCATATGACCCAGCCATCCCACTACTGGGCATATACCCTGAGAAAACCATAATTCAAAAAGAGTAATGTACCACAATGTTCATTGCAGCTCTATTTACAGTTGCCAGGACATGGAAGCAACCTAAGTGTCCATCGACAGTTGAATGGCTAAAGAAGATGTGGCACATATATACAATGGAATATTACTCAGGCATAAAAAGAAACAAAACTGAGTTATTTGGAGTGAGGTGGATGGACCTAGAGTCTGTCATACAGAGTGAAGTAAGTCAGAAAGAGAAAAACAAATACCGCATGCTAACACATATATATGGAATCTAAAAAAAAAAAAAATTGGTTCTGATGAACCTAGGGGCAGGACAGGAATAAAGATGCAGACGTAGAGAATGGACTTGAGGACATGGGGAGGGGGAAGGGTAAGCTGGGACGAAGTGAGAAAGTAGCATTGACATACATACACTACCAAATGGAAAATAGCTAGCTAGTGGGAAGCAGCTGCATCCCACCGGGAGATCATCTCGGTGCTTTGTGACCACCTAGAGGGGTGGGATAGGGAGGGTGGGTGGGAGACGCAAGAGGGAGGGGATATGGGGATATATGTATACATATAGCTGATTCACTTTGTTATACAGCAGAAACTAACACAACATTGTAAAGCAATTATACTCCAATAAAGATGTTAAAAATTTTTTTTAATTAAAAAAAATGTTATTTTGGTACCAACTTGTTGATCTTAATGTTAGGCTAAGGAATTTGGGCTTATTTTGTATTTAGTAAAAGGGCATCTGTGATTCTTGGACAGAGTCACATATCCCAGGCTATAATTTAGAATGTTTCTCCAGGCAACATTCATGGATTGAATACTGTAGAGTTAGACTTGTTTCTTTAAGAGAGTGTGACGATAGTCCAGGATATAGATGATGTCTTAAACTAGGTTAGTAGCAGCAGGAGTTGTAACCTCAGTGTAAGCAGATCTGGTAGCATAAAAATAACAATACTAAACAAACCCACTGAACTTTTGAAATAAATGTGAATTAAAAACTTTTTGAAAAAGCATTTTATTACTGTAGAATAACAAAAGCAAAGATGGCAACTTTAATCAATATGCTTTATAAGTCAGACTTTTTTTTTGTTGGGAAATTCCAATTTCTGTTTTCTTTAAGACTTTTCTTTCCCTGGACAGTGAAAGTTCTCTTTATTTTTGTGTGTTTTCTTTAGTTTGAAGCTTCAGGCTAGTAATTTTGAACTCATAGTGGAATGTTTAAAGTAACACTAATCAAGATAAAAGTCACATTTTTAAGAGACAGCTGCTATGAGGACTCAGAATAGCAAAACAGAGTCTAAGGTGAGGTATTTTCTGCTTCCTCCACTGACTTGGTGTCTTGCCTTAAGCAAATAGTTTCATGCTTTATGCCCTGTGTATAAAGTTGCTACATTAATAACTATACTCTCGCCTTGATTTTTAGAACTAAGTACTGCCTGTAGGAATATCTCTACTCTCTAAAGGAAATATCTTTTTTTTCTCCCTACTAAGTAAGGATTAAACAGTAGATTTATAGTGTCTAATGTCATTAAAGTAGGTTGATTTATGTTGGATCATCTTTGTACAAACTTCTCAAAAAGTGGAAAGAAAAATAAAACAAAACAAAATGCTTGTTTCACAAAAATAAATATGACCCAGCACATTTACATTATTTTTAAGGCCTGCATGAATTTTGTCTTTGTTATATTTCTGTCATGAAGTGACAATTTTAAGATTTGAAAGAACCTAAAAACATCTATAACTATCGATACCCTAGCATCTATCTTCCCTCGCTGCTGCATTCCTTCCAACTGGTCAACTAGATTTTGCTTGCAATCTTTTGCTTAAGAGGAGTGCAAGTTTCCTCCCAAGGCTTCTCTCTAACTTTGAAACACAAAGAGAGGGTTGTTTGTAAAACAACTTATTCAACTCCTCTAAGTTTCCACTTTTTCTTGGTGGCTCTATCCTTTGCAGTCAAAAGAGCAAATGTAATTCGTCTCCTATATAAGGGCTTTCAAGTCTTTAAAAACACAATTTGCATGCTCCCTTCCATTTCACTCACCAGTAATTCACTATACACCTGGTATTGTTTCGTAACTCTTTGATAGCTCTCTCTTTCACCAAAGGCTGTGTGATGTTCTCCATGAATCTCTTACTGTTGGTTATAAGATACAGGCCTATTATAGAGAGGTCGTATCATTTATTTTGGCATGGAACATATCTTGAAAGCACTCTTGGCACAGAGTCATACTCACAAGTTTATTGCATAGTACAGAATACCCTAAATGGTAATTCACTTACCCAAACATGACCTTGATAAAACTCTTTGTTCTTGGCCATCAAGTTCCCAACTCTCATTGCCCTTCACTTCCCTTGTAATGGTGAAAATTTGAGATCTCCCTTTTTAGAGCTCATTGCCTTTGCAGCATATGTACACTGCATAGCTCCCATACCGATCGTCCCTCCAATTTTATGAAGCCTCATGTAGGTGTACTGCTTCCAGTTCTTTAGATGTCTGTGACCTCTTGTAGCCCTGGAGGTTATTCAGGATACTTGTGTACTCCTCTGTTGTTGTGAAATATCACAAATTCTTACCACAAGAAGAATAATTTAGGTTTCATAAAATATGGGAGAAAATCCCAGTACGTTTCTCTTACTGCAGTCTTTCCTTCTCCCTGGTACCAACATTGGACTCACTCTTGTCCCTCCACCTGTACACACCCTCTACCCAAAAACAGATTTTTGCTATTGAATAAAACAGTACTTCTTGCCTATCCTGGAGGCAATTCATTTGAACATGACCCTGAGGCAGTCTCATTGGTCCAAATCTTCAACCCCACTCCTTCCATAGTGGTTGGCCATTTGCCCACTGGTAATACTACATGTCCCAGCTTGCCTTGTAATTAGGTTGTGCTCTTGCAACTAACTCAGTGCTCTCTAATCAAATGAAGGTAGACATTATATGTACCACTTCCTGGCCTCAAACATAACAGCTCCCTCGAGTGTTTCTCCCTGCCCTTTTCCACTCTCTTCAGCTAGATTGACAATAATGATGACTTGAGAAGACTTAGAAGTCACATATTGAAGACAGCAAAACTTCAGTCAATTTGGGTCCTGAATGACTATGTAGAACAGCATTTTATTCTCCCTGGCCGTGAACAGCCACTATGAACTATTACAAAAGAAGGGGGAGGGAGTTGTATTGTATTGAAATCATTATACTTCTACTAAAGCATGTTTACTTCTAACAGCAATGCCAAATGGCATCCTGAGTGGTAGTTGTTCTGGGTCATACTTATTTCAATGCACATCACCATAGGAAAACTACCAGAAATGTGAAGCTATAACATTTCATGGTTATCTAATTTGATCCTCATAACATGCTCAAGAAATAATTGTAGATTGTTGATCTGGAAGGAACCATCAAGTTTAGTGGGTTTTAAAAGTTTTAAGCTGCAGATTCCTTTCTTCAAATAGCAATATGTTGAGTCCTATATAGAGAATGGATAAAGACGAAACATTAATGGTTGAGACATTATAAGGGTGAGGAGTATAGTGGTCTCAAATGAATCAACAAGGTTATTTCTTTTAATAATCACCTCCCTCCCCCAGTTAACTCTGAGGCCTTTCATAGACCTTCTAGGCTTGCAAAGAATACTGTTTATAACTCACTTATAGATGAGCTAACTGAAGCTGTTAGGTTCAGTTTTATGAGACAAACAATTGATTTTGTATCACACTTGAATTATTCTGCCTTTGTGCTATTACCTATCCTTTACCTTCTGCCTGGATGCCATTCTCTTAATCTCTTCTTTTTGTAATCCTAACCATATATCAAAGTCCATATCTATAAAGCCTGTACTGGTTTTCTGTGATGCCATAACAAGTTACCATAAATTCAAAGGCTTAAAGCAATGCAAAATTTTAATCTCACAGTACTATAGGTCAGAAGTCTTGGATGGCTCAGCTGAGTCCTCTGTTCCAAGTTTCACAAGGCCAAAATCAAGGTTTTGGCAGGGCTGTGTTCATCACTGGAATCTCTGGGGAAAAATTCACTTCCAAGTTCATTCAGGTTGTTGGTAGAATTTATTTTCTTAAGGTGCTGATATTTCCTCCCAGAAGACACCCAGATTCATGAGTTTCATGTACCCACCCCCAGCAATGGTGGGTTGAGTCTCTCACACTTTGAATCTCTTTGCCTTCCCTTCTGCTGCATCTCTCTAACTTCCTCTCCCGCCTTCGTCTTGCAGAAATCTCTACTTTTAAGAGCACATGTGTTTAAAATGGGCCCACCTGAACACCCCAAAATAATCTCCCCAATTTAATGTCAATTGATTTTTGCAACCTTAATTACATCTACAAATTTCCTTATGTTCATGTAATGTGACATATTCACAGGGCATGACTCAAGGGTTGGGGGAAACAAGGCCATATGACCAAAATTCTGCCTGCCACAAAACCTTTCCTGAAGAGCCATTCAAAGTGAGCTCATCTGCATTAGAAACTGCATATCTCTTCTTAGTACCTCTAGTAATGCACTTACCTTAATCCACCTATATTAAAGTTATTTATGTAATTGCCTTAATTTTCTTATTCATTCTTAAGACCCTTCTAATGGTGGTTAGTCATAATTTTATCCCTTTAGTGTCTAATATAGCTGGGGCCCTATGAAAGTTGGGTGAACTGAATTGAATAACCCAAGTCACACAGTAAAAGCAGAAATGGGGCAGAACCAGAGCTAGAGGAGGACTCTCAGCCCAGTATTTTCTTTTTAATAATAAGCTGTCTCTCAAACTTCGGTGTGCTTTGCTCCTTTATTTCAAGCTTGTCTGCATAAACACAATGTTTTGTCTGCATACACAAATGCTAAGCCCAGCACCATGGAGTTTCCTTTGATAGATAAGGAGTGACAGAATAGGAAACATGGCTGTGTTAACCCCAACTCTCATCCCCTACTCAAGAATTGGGCATCATTTATAGACATGGATTTTTCATTGCATTTTAGGGAAACATCATTTTCTTTTTCAGTAAAAGAAGAAGATATAGGCTTCTGTAATGGCCTTTTAAAATCTTGATTTATCTGTAATCAGGGCTGGGCAATCTGTTACTCTCTTCCATTAAATGCGTCAGTGAGCAGTCATGCTCAAGTCCCAAGAAACCCCAGTGTGTTTCTTAGATACCACCTTAATTTACCAAATTGCCTGTAGCCTGAAGACATTTTCTCCTTTCCTTTTCAGTTGATATCCTGCTGAGATCCTATTTATACATCCTAGAGGAGAATTTCTCATTTTGGTGGAGTGATTCTGCTCTTATGTGTGGCTGACACTGTAAACTTTTCAAAATGTAACGAGTTGGCCGTCTGGGACTGAACAAAAGCAGTAGAGGGGCTGACAGAAAAACCATGGCTTTGCCGTCTTTCTATGGTAGAAAGAGCCTATCTACTACCTTTCCATAGTAGCAACAGCAGCAGTGTGCTATCATAAGTCTTGAACTAGAATCAGAAGGTGGGAATTCAAGTACTGGCTCTGCAGTCCTTCTCCTTATTTACCTTTGGTAAATTACATACTTTCTCAGCCTCTGGTACTTTGTCACAGAGGGAAACATACATGCCTTACTTGTTTAGGATTATTTTGAAAATGAAATGAATGTATTTTGTGAGTTATAAAGAATGATGCAAATTACTACCAAGAGTAATAACCCAAACTATTTTAATGTACATGAATATATAAGCAGCAGCATCCCTCTTTTTCCAGAGAAAACTGAAGAGCAGGTAGGCTCCAAGCAGCAGGTTAACCAAAGACTGAAGGTGAGAATTCAATAGGCCAAGATTCCCGTTAGATTCATTAATTCCCCGTTGTTGCTGGAGCCAGATTGTTTCCCTGCAAAATTACTGCCAATAGAACATGATGTACATCTTAACAGTAATTTATTTGCATTTTCTCAGAATTAAGTGGAGAGCTATTTTACTCACTTTTCCAAGAATATCTTAATTTTTAAAATGCCCTCATCTTGGTCACATCTTAATATTTTAGCTCTCACCAGCCTTCACGTCTCCTGATTAGTCTGTTGATGAAGTTCGCCTCTGTGTTTGTTCTGAGAATTTCTAGCATCTGCCACATCTTTATTTATTTATTCACTGATGGGAAAAAGACATTTTTGACAATATTCCCTTAATCTGTGACAGGTGTTAAACTAGAGCAGGACCACTGTAAAACTATTTTAAGAAACACACATTTTAAAAAAATCTATAATGATCAGACTTATTTATATAGTAGTCTTACTTAAAAGATAACTTATACTTTACAAACAAACAGACAAGCAAAAACTGCTTGAAAGGATTTCCTTCAAAATAATTCACTTGGCCAAGTGAGAGGCCTTTGAGAATATGACAAATAGAAAATGAGCTGGAGGTGAAACAAGATTGCTCAGGAATTGATAATTGATGAAACTGGGTTTTCTGTCTACTTTTGTACATTTGAAATTTTCCATAATGGATGCTAAAGAAATCTATTTTATAATAAAAGTTAAAGGTACCCACACACACACAAAATTGATATTATTAGAAGGTATAAATACTTGATCTTAAGAATGCCTGTGCCTGTTTATCAAAATACTTTTAACAGTTTTAACTTGCATCATGATGGAAGAACCACTTAATTTTTGTAGTGTTAATAAATGATAAAGATCTTGTATACAAATAAAAACTTAAATATTGGCAACTAGTCCTACATCGAGATCTTTCAGAAGATCTTTTCTTTTCTTTCAGAAATCATCTTGGTCTATGACTTACCTTTGTCCTGGTATCTGGATGTGAATATAATTTTCCTCTTCTACAATCCACTTTCATGAGGTTATTAGGTACTATTTGGAGCCTTTGATGCTCAAAAAGTTTCATATAATTTAAGCTACTAATGGATCAAGATGCCTTGGGATTGGTTTCTGGGCTTAGAATTAAATAACTTCTTATCTTTATTTTAAGACTACATTTCTTTTTGCATGTGTGGTAAAAATAGTTCTAAAATATATATATATATATTTTAACATCTTTATTGGAGTATAATTGCTTTACAATGGTGTGTTAGTTTCTGCTGTATAACAAAGTGAATCAGCTATACGTATACATATATCCCCATATCCCCTCCCTCTTACGTCTCCCTCCCACCCTCCCTATTCCACCCCTCTAGGTGGTCACAAAGCACCGAGCTGATCTCCCTGTGCTATGTGGCTGCTTCCCACTAGCTATCTGTTTTACATTTGGTAGTATATATAAGTCCATGCCACTCTCTCACTTCATCCCAGCTTATTTAACCAGCTGCAATTTCTTTATTAAAGAAGATGCTGAGAATTTTGACAGGGGTTATTTTCATAGTCTTTCTTTCAGAGTCACATTGATCCATCTTTTTCTGTGTCCTTCCCTCTAACTTTTACATCAGTTCTTTTGCAAGGTGTTTGATGACAATCAACTGCTCTACATGAGCTGCAATAAATTCTCAAAAGAATAAGCAGAATTGGAAATATCACTCTTCAGGGTAAACATGAAATGTCAGTGCTTAACAGTCTTGACAGGGTACATAAAATGTCTTAGGAGACAGTGTCCCCAGAAGGAAATCTCAATTTGATTATCATGTAATGTACTATACAAGGTTACAACAAAATATTTTATATAACCATATCAGCAAAATACTGACCACCGCAAAGAGACACAGATTAAACTTTATCAAATTGGTATCAATATCAACTCTTTTGCCTGAAGTTTTATTCAGAAAGAAAACATGTAAAAAAAAGTCTAAAAGTTTATAATAAGAGATTTCATTTTATGTGAGAAATCTCACATATTTATTCTCTTCCTTTTCACACAAAAAAACATAATGACCATACTATATTATGGCAGGCAGATGATGGTCTGTTTTGTGTTAATTTTTTAAATTTAATAAGAATAAAAATTATTCAGACTCCTTGAGGCTGAGTCACCACATAATTCAAATGGTTTTTATACGTTATAAATTCATGATTTGCACCACAAAGATCAAGCACAACATTTAACACCTCGAAGAATGTGTACCTACAGGGAGCAAATGATCACTCAGTGACTTAACCCACCTACAGAAGGTGATTCTGGGACTGAAGTCAGGGTGTGCCTGGTGTCCAAGGAATATAAGTCTTCATCAAAATTCTGAGAACATTCAGCTCAAAAGGCTTCCCAACAAGTGGTTTTCCATTACAGGTTCTCTGGCAACTGGGGACTCTTATTACTGGAGACTCAGAATAGGTCAGCGATCTTTAAAGGAAAGATACGTACATGAGTTGCCAAGCTACCATATTTGAGGTAAAAAGGCAAACTATCCTGGGACAAAAATGAAGAGAAGAAAACTGAAGGAACTCTTGCTATGAAGCCAATGTTCTGGACCTTCGTGGAACATTTATTTATTGCTTCATTCGTCCATTTATCAATTCAGAATGTAAACTAAAAGGAGAGGCAAAATTTCTGATTCTGATTGCATTTGAGTCAAACATAAAAGAAAAAGGGCAGAGCTATAACTCAGATAAGAATGAAGAAAAAAGAGGGGGAGGCAGGGAGAGAGAGTGGGAGAGAGAAAGAAAGATTTAAAAAACAGTAAATCTTTAGTGTAGTAAAGAAAGTATACTGAAAGTTACAGAAAAATTACCCTTGTTTAACATAGGCAGTTGTACCCAGATTTTGTTATTTATCTCCTCAATGGAAATATAGCAGTTGCATCATCCATGCATTTAATTTATGAACTGCCTTTATACAGCTTACAGAAGATGCAACCACACCATGCTACAGGCTACAAAGATGTTTTCAAGCTATGTTTCTGTCCAGTTTTTTTTTAAACTTTTAATAGGTTATCATAATTTATAATGTAGTAACTATTTTAAATAAATTGCACTAATCTACATTAATTACAGCCTTTCAGTTCCTACAAATCTATTATTTGGATAGAAAATTATAAATTGTCTTGTGTGGCTTTAGGGGACAGAACTAGCTACAGTAGAATTTGGTTTAAAATGTAAATAGCCTTCTAAGACTTCAGTTATCTGACACAGTAATGAGCTACCTTGGAAGCTGTGAAATGGCTGCCGTCTGAGTTATTTATATAGACTCTTGTAGATTATGCCATAGGCTTTCTGCAATATGTACAAGAGGTACCTTTCCTCTAAGATCTTATCAATAATTTCATAGTTGTATAACATTCAGAAAAATATCACAACTCAACCACAATTACGATGTAAAATTTAACACTCCCCTCCCCCCCCCGTGCACGTGCCTTACCAGTTTATTACACAGCGTGATGCTGTGAATGCAGAAAGTAGCATTAGTCCCTTTAATCTTAAGCTTCCACCAGTACAACCCGATTTTGTGCTGATTTTGAAGATTTAGTCCCTCAAAGGGGACTAAAGATATTTGATATTAATTGGAAGGCTGGTCATAGTCTAAAAATTTTTAATGCCTCAATAAATGTTAAAAAAATCCCTCATTCTGGTTTGCCTTCTCAGAAGCTATTTGGTACATGAGAATTTATATTTAAAATGATATATGACAAACCAGTCTCCAAACTAGGTGCACTGATTACAAAATCTAAATCCATTGGTGAGTGTCCAAGAAGACATGTAAAATTATATACTGTGTCTTTAAACCAGGACCCAAGGCTCAGAATTGTCCTTGACTTCAAAACTGTCTGAGTGAAAAGGATCAATATTCAATTTCACAAAGATAATGCAATACCTTGGAAGAAAAAAAACAAACAGGTTTATCAGAAACTTTCCAAAGTATAAGATATTGGGATATGGAATCAAACCTTGAAAAATTAAGCAGCTAGAAAGATTTTTTGGAGACAGCTGCTGGATTGAAGACAACTTCACTGAGACAACTGATCACCCTGAACGCTGCCAGGTCATTTTGGGTTCCCTAGTCTCTCCCATAATACAGGAAGCACTAAATATCCAGCTGCAGAATGCTGACAGCCAGCCCACAAATGAATTGCCTCTTGAAATCACATAGGGCCATTCTTTATTATAGGAAGCCAAGTTCTTCCTTCTGTTATTCCAAATATAAAATTAAAGAAAGGACAATGATTTGGCTGACATTTTAAAATAACTTTAAAACATTTCAAATAAAATGGGACATCTTTATTGTAATGTTAAATAAATGGTATGAGGTAGGGAATAATGTGTTTAAATAATTTTCAGATTTAAAGGGATGGGAAGATGTTTGCAGCAATCGTCTTTGGTCAAGATTTACAGCAAGGAACCACAGCTTAAAAATCAGCCCCAGAATCTAGAATTTCAGGCTTAGAACAGACTTAAGAGATTGGTTGGTCCAATGTTCCATCTAGTGCCACCTTCACCACACAAACCTGATGACAAATTCCAACCTGCAATGATGTAGAGCTTTATAAGCTCCAAAGCAATAGTTTGACCTTTATAAATCTTTTATTTTTATGCAGCTTCCATCAAATCTATCTTTCCGGAATTTTTACCCACTGTTTATAACTTCAGAATTAAAAGCCCCGTGTATTAAATCCAATACTTCTTCTACATGCTAGCCTTTCTAGTTTTTTTTCTCCCAGTGCTAAGAATCCTCCGTCTATTCAGCTCTTCATCATGTATGTTGTACTTTTGTTTGCCTCTCATCACCCTGGTAGATTTCCTCAGGGCCCTTTCTGGGTTGTTAGCATCCATCTGAAGGCTGGCCACAACTTAACAAAACTCTGACCAGTTCAGAGTAGAGTATGTTTTAGTCCCAATATTCTAGATCTCAGAGTTCTATGGAAGTGGCCATACTCCACTTGAAACAGAGACCATAAATTGGTGCAAGCAAATTCTTTTACCTTTTCTCCCCTTGCCACATAGCTAAGCTGCATTTCTCAGACTCCTCTGCAGTCAGGTAGACACATATGACTGAGATCTGGCCAATGGAGTGTATATAGAGGTCATATATTAACTTCTAGGTTTGGCCTAAAACTACTAAAACTATTCTCATGGGATTCTCTGTGAATTCTCTCTCTCTCTTCTGTCCCTTGTTTCTTGGTTTAAGGGAGAGCATCCAGCAGAGCCCTCAGAGGCCCATTGGGATGGCAAAGATATAAAATGGAATGATTCTAAATCCCTGAATAAAGTTATGCAGAAGAGACTCCCCAGCTCACTTCCTACCCTCATTAGACTATTAAAGGAGTGAGAAATACACTTTTATTATGTTAAGCCACTGAGAATTTGGATATGCTTGTGAAATTTGAACTCAGATGGTTAAATACAGAACCCATATGTTAATGCATCAACCAGGGAATAATTATGACAGTGCTTCAAGTGGTGCACTAATTGAGAAACTGTTTTTCTTCACCTCTCTTTGTTGAAGCTCTCAAGAGATGAGTAAATTAGGCCTGAATCCCCAATGTTAAAAGAGTGGTGTCATCAACATTTTGGGTGTCATGACACACTTTCTAATACTAGAATTTGTGACAGCACCCACCTGAAGGTGCTAAAGACCCAAGTCAGCACCAAACAAGTCAACAGTTGCTATGATACAATCACTATAAAAAATAACAATGTCTCTCAGGGTCTACAAAAACTATTCCAGGAACCACACAATTTACTCATCTGCTCTTCCATATTGTGCCTCTGTTTGAATAAAACTCCTTATTGCTCTCATGCTCCCCTTTAAAATGTTCACATCTTTCACTAAAGTGATCTTTCTTTGCTGCCAGAGTGCCAGCCTCCACTTGCGTTTCTTACTCTTTGGTTGTAAGACACCTTGTGTGATAAAGCCTGCTAAGATCGATATTCTGTATGACAGATAGAGTCAGTTATATGAAGTTGAAAAAATAAATTTTGCACTTTGATCTAAATTTTATAGAACACTTGCAAAGGGCTTGCTGTACAATAATGCACCACAGCATACCTGCTAAAAACTAACTGAACTGTTGGGTACCTTTTTCTGGGTAATTTTTTCTAAGAATGAAAAAAAATTATATTTTTTGTCTCTATGTTGAATAAATTCTTTTTGCACTATGTTTGTAGTAATTTGAAGCATACCCTGTCTACATATAACCAGTATGATGAATTTTGGCAATTACATATATGTATGTTTGTGTATATTTTATGTATGTATGCACATGCACATTGCTCAGAAGAGACCAGTAGAATGGCTAGAATGTTGTAATTACTTTGTAAAAAATTATTTCGACTAACTTCAATGTTATTTGGATAAACTTATGGTCTGCCACACTCTCTTCCAGGAATGAAACAGTTAATTTCAGCTGGCAACCAGCTCAGCCAGGTGCTGTGTCTTGTCCACCCCATTAGTAATGTCTCGCAAGATTCCAGCAAGCTCAAGAATCACTCCAACTGTCTCGCATACTGAAAATGTGTTCGACCTATTCAGGCAGTTGTCTGGCTTTGATGGATTGATACAAAAATTAAGGTCCTCAAAGATCTCCAATATTATATCACTTTACACTTGGCCACATCTCGTCATGCATCTCTTCCCACCACTTAAATACCCATGCCCAAACCATGTCAAACTACTCACTCTTCTCTTTAGGCTGTGTCTTTTCACCTCCATGCCTTGACATCTGCTGATGTCTGCTTATAATGCCTTCACCTACACTGCTTTATATAATTCTGTTGATTTTCCAGTGCCAGTAGAAATGCCTTCTCTTTTTTGAATTATTTCTTCCTCCATTAGAAATATTTTCTTTTTTTGCCCTCAGATTTCTTTGTTGTATAGCTCTTTCTTTATTCCTTTTTTTAATTTTTTATTTTATATTGGAGTACAGTTGATTAACAATGTTGTGTTAGTTTCAGATGTACAGCAAACTGATTCAGTTATACATATACATGTATCTATTCTTTTTTAAATTCTTTTCCCATTTAGGTTGTTACATAGTATTGAGCAGAGTTCCCTGTGCTATAAATAGGTCCTTTTAAATACAGCAGTGTGTACATGTCAGTCCTAAACTCCCTAACTATCCATAGCTCTTATAGCAGGACTTACAGTAGTTTTTCAAGTGCTGGGTTATCATTCCTACTGGATGGTAATCTACACAGGAGCACGAATCACATTTCATTCTTCTTATATAGCCCAAAGGAGTTGTATATAAATGTGCTCCATATATGGATAATGAAGCAAGTGAATGTCTAGACAGTTGTGAGTGGGTCACAACGTGTGCTTGGAGGAATTTTCAAATTGCATTTTAGGATTATTTTTAAATTTCAGGAAGAAAAATAATAATAATAACAAGCCTAAATTGATTTTTTAAAATGATTTGGATGACTTAGAAGGACTGAAAAAATTTGAATTTATTTTTCGACAGCAAGCTTCTTCCTTTAAAAAAAAAAAAAAGATGCACATGCATCTGTGTCAATAATCAATAAGAGCTCAATCTTGAATTCCAAAATTATTAGAAAAATGTTTAAACTGAAATCATAGAAACTGTAAAATAATCTAACTGTAGCACTCTCTCTGGACGTTCATATGGATTATTTTTTCACATCTGGTTTCTAATCAAACTTCACCTGTATAAAATGGTACCTTTTCCCCTGCACACTTCCTAAACCCCACGTTCTACTTTCTTTATCTCTATTGCATTGATTGTCACCACATGACATACATATTTACTTATATATTTGATTATTATTTATTTATTAGAATGGAAATTCTCTTGAGGAAAAGGAATACTCATTTTATTCATTTCTATATCCACATTATCTTGAAAAGTGCCTGAAACATAGTAGCAGTCAGTATATTTATGTTGAATAACTTGTTGGATAAATTTAATCCCATTTCTGAATCACTCTTTAGTTAATGTTTACATTGTTCTCAAAAACAGAAATCCATCTAAATAATCATTGAAAGCATACAAAAGGCCCATCAGGTGACATTAAGCAGAAATGTATTATCTAGCATAAGCATTTATAAATGTTGTGCCTTTAGACATATTACTTAGCTTTTGAAGTTTTAAGTTCCCCATCTACAATGAACATCAGAAGCCCTACCTTTCAGTTTCAGTATTGGAATGAAATGATGTAATACATGTAAAGCGCATAGCTCAGTGCCTGCTACATTGTAGGAGCTTCATAAAATTAGTTCACACCTCTACTTTCCGAACTGGAGATTGAGTCAAGTACATTGGGGCAAATACAACCTGGAAACTCAGTACAAACACGTATCACTAAGTACCAACCATATATATGGTGGCTTTTTTTTTTTTTTTTTTTGCTGGAAAGAAAAAAATTAAGAGAGAGAGAGAAAATATAAAATGAAAAATATGTTATATTAATCCAAGAACCTTATAATGTAGTAGGGAAATGGACACATGATTTACACTAACTTCAACCATCCTAAAAATATAGCATAGTATGGAAGAAAGTACTGGCTTTGGAGTCATAAGACATTACTTTGAATCCCAGTTTCATTAATTACCTGTTGGGTCATTCTGAGTAATATCTTTTCTTCTCTGAATTTATTTTATCAACTGTAAAATTTGTTAATAATATTGCAGCTGACAAAGTTGGGAATATTAAATGAAGATGAGTTGTTGGAGAGTTTTTAGTAAATTGCAAAAGTCTCATAAATAAGGTGCAGTATATTTACAAGAAACATTGGGCATCCTTTTCACGGTACTCTCAATGCATTTCCTGCACTGTATATAAGCACTTATCTCACGTGATCACACATTTGTATAAGTCTCATCAGTGAAGCAAGAGTTCCTTGAGGGCAGAAATTATTTTATTCATTTCAGTTTTATGATGCCTATTTAATAAATAAATGTTGAAGGAAGGAAGAAAATGTAAGAAAAATGAATAAATGATTGTAATAAAGGTATAAGCATAATGGAGGGGATAATAAATGTCAACTTGCATGGAGGAATAGAAATAGAGAAGACTTCTCAGAAGTGGCATGTTGAATTGAGTTTTGAAACTTGAATTGGATTTTGACAGGCAAAGGATAAAAGAACATTACTGGTGCAGTAAAGGTTCTTCATCTGAGTTTAAAGGATAGGATTCTAGGGACTCATAAACTAATTATATAATTTTATGTGTTTATGCATTTGTTCCCAAGGTTATGGACAATAGTTTTCTTCATACTCTCAAAGGTGTCAGTGTCACAATAAAAAGTTAAGAATGACTGAGTTTGAGATAAGAAGATGAGTAAAAACAAAAAGTGGGACAGCCAGAGCATAATTAGGGAGTAAAAATTTGTCTGTTATAATCCGATTTTGCTCACTCTATACTTTAAAATCTAAAAACTCTGGAGTTTAATTTTTCTTCTGAAAAATAAATAATAGAATTTTCTTATGCTTCCAAACTCAGTACAAACTAGCTTTATAAATGCCAATGCCTGATCTGTTATTAAATACAGCTTAAGTAAAGTCCAGAGGGAAGGAGGATAAAAACCCAGTCACTCATTCAAAACTGTCCGTGTATTGATTCACAACAACTCTTTGAAGTTTTCTTTATTCTCTGATTCTCACTTCTTCTTCCTTTTTTTTTAATACAGAAAGTTCTTGTTAGCTCACTTATTCTTAAACAGCAGGATTTCAGTCTTCGATTGTTTCCAACTGAGTCCTGGCCTCCTTCCCTATATTAGAGAGCAGCTGGTTGCCTATGGTAATCCCAGCAGTAAATGCCAAGCTAAAGATGAGCTATAGAACACCATGTTTGCAGAAAAAGCTAGATCCTCATTTTAACAGAGTCAAAATTGTTCCTGCTGTTGAAGATGGCAGTGATTACTATGCTAATTGCAATTTAGAATGGCTTTGCTTTTTATTCTTTGTTTTGTTTTCCTTACAGTCAAACACCATTTAGATTTCTCCTTTATGAAATCTATTAAATCACTCAGAAATTATATAATCTACCACAGATCTTATAAAGAGGACATGCTGTCTAGTGGGAAAAGCCTCTTTCACATAAGGGTCTCTCCAAGGAGTGGTCTGCTGAGTCATCTGGTAGACCCATTTTACTCCTTATATAAACAACTTGGGCTAGGTATCAGTAGTATCAGGGCTTGCATTTTTAGTTATAACTTCATAAATTGGAAAGTCCAATTTACTTGATCAGCTAATTAAGTGGAACACTTCACTTTTAGCCTCATATACACTCCACCCATAAAAACATGTCTTATTAACTTCTTTCTGCTGAGTGAAGTATAGGGATAGACAAAAGGGAAGAAAGAATAAATGTGGTATTGATAACCCTGCACATTTGTATAGCAGTTTGCAGTTTACAAAGTACTTTCACAGAGTGTGACATACTAGAAAGTGGATAGAATGTGGATTCAGAGAAAGCTATATTTTATTAGTGGATCTAGAGTTTACTAGTAAAGCTGCAAAATCACTTATTCATAAGCTTCAGTGTTATTGGCTTTTTAAAGAGGATCCATGTGCCTCTTTCATCTATCAGCCTTGTAGGGAGAATTGACTGGAATTAAATAAGACATGGAAAGTGAAAGCATTGATAAACTCTGAGTACTCTATTGAGGTTAAGCATCAACATCAACACCATCATCATCACCATCATCATCATCATATTTCTTTGAAGCTACATAAGAGACTATAATTTCTCATTAAATAAAGATGCAAGTTAAAATCACTGCATATTTATTTTATGATAAGCAGATGTTAAATATGCAATTACATTTTTTATGCATTTTATTTTAAAGAGGCAATATTAAGAGAAAGTAAGAAAAAAAATCACCAGTAAGATTAGTGCCTTGAAAAAATAAATTAGCTCAATGTGGGAAAAATAAAAACTTACCTCAAGAGTGCGAAAATTGTACAAGAGTCAAGACTTGGGTTGCAGGAGAAGTAAGCAGAGAACTAGAAATAGAGTAGAGAAATAATTTTTACTGCACAAATATCTCTTGATGAGATCAGAGAAAAAGGTTTGGAAAAAGCCCTATCTCTAGCTGTCAAAATTTGTAAGGGATAAAATTAATAACCTTTATTATTTAGAGATTCTTATAGTCTAAGCTTGAATTAAATACTTTAAAATGTTAGAGATTGGGAACAAATAAAGAGGAATAAAACATGGTTGATTTATAAGACTACAAAAGAATTTTATATTGTTGAAAAAAATATCCAAAATTTGGAAATAAGGCAAAGTATGATTGCATGTCTTTTCATTGTGATATTAGAGCATTGTCTAACAGGCCTTCATAGGAATTTTTTTTTAACTATCCTAGGGACTTTTCCCTTTGATTAGGGCCCAGATTCTAAGAAGTAACCTTCTAATTTTTATTTATTTTTTAATCAGGTAGAGATACAAATGAGTTTTGCTCTGTAGAAAAGATAATTCCATATATTTTATTGGCCCAAAGGACTCTAACTTAGCAAAATTATTCCAGTATGAATTTCCCAAGAGACTATATAAATCTCTGTTCCTCAAATGTTCTTTGAACCATGCTATTAATTCTTCTATCCATGCATTAAAGAATTGGTGACATGCATCACTCTAAATTTTTTTTTTTTTTTTTTTTTTTTGCGGTACGTGGGCCTCTCACCGCTGCGGCCTCTTCCATTGCAGAGCACAGGCTCCGGACGCTCAGGCCCAGCAGCCATGGCTCACGGGCCCAGCCGCTCCGCGGCATGTGGGATCCTCCCGGACCGGGGCACGAACCCGTGTCCCCTGCATCAGCAGGCAGACCCTCAACCACTGCGCCACCAGGAAAGCCCCATCACTCTAAATTTATATGTAACATTTTAAAGTTTAAAAAAATGACACTTTCACGTTTTGTTTTACTTTTGTACTTAACATTTTCTGCATACTTTTCCCAAACTTCAAGAACATGACAACAAATTTGGCAAGTCTCTATGATTTTATTAGAACTTGACCTGTACTTTGCATTTATATAGCATTATTTTACCAATTTTTTAATCTAATCTCATTGACTTGATTTTTGATAAGTGGTAGAATTATTCTCACATTTAGCTGAATGAAGTGATGCAGAAAAGTTTTAGAATTTGGATGATATTAAATTTTAAGCATCACAAAAGATGTTTAAACATCAGAAGAGAAATAAGAATTTTTGACAATATGGTGACCTCATGAAATCTACAGGCTCCCTTCTTAAACCAAACTCAGGACATATGAACGGTTTAAAAGCAGTTGAGTATAAATTAATCTAATAAACTAATTTCTTTTTTTTTTCTTGTGGTACATGGGCCTCTCACTACTGTGGCCTCTCCCATTGTGGAGCACAGGCTCCGGACGCGCAGGCTCAGCGGCCATGGCTCACGGGCCCAGCCGCTCCACGGCACGTGGGATCCTCCTGGACCAGGGCACGAACCCGTGTCCCCTGCATCGGCAGGCGGACTCCCAACCACTGCGCCACCAGGGAAGCCCTAATAAACTAATTTTTAAAATCAGTAGAGATACCCTTGAATTAAAAGAAAGTTGGTTCTAACAAACAAAAGTCCAGGACCAGATGGCTTCACAGGTGAATTCTATCAAACATTTAGAGAAGAGCTAACACCTAACCTTCTCAAACTCTTCCAAAAAATTGCAGAGGAAGGAACACTCCCAAACTCATTCTATGAGGCCACCATCACCCTGATACCAAAACCAGACAAAGATATCACACAAAAAAAGAAAATTACAGACCAATATCACTGATTAATATGGATGCAAAAGTCCTCAACAAAATAGTAGCACACAGGGCTTCCCTGGTAGCGCGGTGGTTGAGAGTCCACCTGCCGATGCAGGGGACACGGGTTTGTGCCCTGGTCCGGGAAGATCCCACATGCCGCAGAGCGGCTGGGCCCGTGAGCCATGGCCGCTGAGCCTGCGCGTCCGGAGCCTGTGCTCCGCAACGGGAGAGGCCACAGCAGTGAGAGGCCCGCGTACCGCAAAAAAAAATAATAATAATAATAGCACACAGAATCCAACAACACATTAGAAGGCTCATTCACCATGATCAAGTGGGATTTATCCCAGGGATGCAAGGATTCTTTCACTATGCAAATCAATCAATGTGATACACCATATTAACAAATTGAAGAATAAAAACCATATGATCATCTCAAAAGATGCAGAAAAAGCTTTTGACAAAATTCAACACTGATTTCTGATAAAAAGTCTCCAGAAAGTGAGCATAGAGGGAACCTACCTCAACATAATACAGGCCATATATGACAAACTTACAGCAAACATCATCATTCTCAATGGTGAAAAACTGAAAGCATTTCCTCTAAGATCAGGAACAAGACAAGGATGTCCACTCTCACCACTATTACTCAACATAGTTTTGGAAGTCCTAGTCATGGCAATCAGAGAAGAAAAAGAAATAAAAGGAATACAAATTGGAAAAGAAGTAAAACCGTCACTGTTTGTAAATGACATGATACTATACATAGAGAATCCTAAAGATGCCACCAGAAAACTAATAGAGCCAATCAATGAATTTGGTAAAGTTGCAGAATACAAAATTAATGCACAGAAATCTCTTGAATTCCTATACACTAACAACTAAATATCATAGAGAGAAATTAAGGAAATAATCCCATTCACCATTGCAACAAAAAGAATAAAATACGTAATAAACCTACCTAAGGAGGTAAAAGACCTGTACTCAGAAAACTATAAGACACTGATGAAAGAAATCAAAGATGACACAAACTGATGGAGAGATATACCATGTTCTTGGATTGGAAGAATCAACATTGTGAAAATGAATATGCTACCCAAAGCAATCTACAGATTCAATGCAATCCCTATCAAATTACCAATGGCATATTTTACAGAACTAGAAAAAAAAATTAAAATTTGTATGGAGACACAAAAAATCCCGAATAGCCAAAGCAATCTTGAGGCAAAAAAAATGGAGCTGGAGGAATCAGACTCCCTGACTTCAGACTATACTACAAAGCTACAGTAATCAAGACAGTATGGCACTGGCACTAAAACAGAAATATAGATCAATGGAACAGGGTAGAAAGCCCAAAGATAAACCACGCACCTATGGTCATCTAATCTATGACAAAGGAGACAAGGATATACAATGGAGAAAAGACAGTCTCTTCAATAAGTGGTGCTGGGAAAACTGGACAGCTACATATAAAAGAATGAAATTAGAACTCTCCCTAAAACCATACAAAAAAATAAACTCAAAGTGAATTAAAGACCTAAATGTAAGAACAGATACTATAAAATTCTTAGAGGAAAACATAGGAAGAATACTCTTTGACATGCATCACAGCAAGATCTTTTTTGACCCAACTCCTAGAGTAATGGAAATAAAAACAAAAATAAACAAATGGGACCTAATGAAACTTAAAAGCTTTTGCACAGCAAAGGAAACTATAAACAAGACAAAAAGACAGCCCTCAGAATGGGAGAAAATGTTTGCAAATGAATCAACAGACAAAGCATTAATCTCCAAAATATACGAAAAGTTCATGCAGCTCAATATTAAAAAAACAAACAACCCAATCCAAAAATGGGCAGAAGACCTAAATAGACAGTTCTCCAAAGAAGACATACAGATGGCCAAGAGGCACATGAAAAGTGGCTCAACATCACTAATTATTAGAGAAATGCAAATCAAAACTAAAGTGAGGTATCACCTCACACCAATTAGAATGGGCATCATCAGAAAATCTACAAACAACAAATGTTGAAGAGAGTGTGGAGAAAAGGGAACCCTTTTGCACTGTTGGTGGGAATGTGAATTGATACAGCTACTATGGAGAACAGTATGGAGGTTCCTTAAAAAACTAAATATCTGACTAGCATATGACCCAGCAATCCCACTCCTGGGCATATACCCAGAGGAAGCCATAATTCAAGAAGACACATGCACCCCAGTGTTCATTGCAGCACTATTTACAATAGCCAGGACATGGAAACAACCTAAATGCCCCTTGACAGACGAATGGATAAAGAAGATGTGGTGCATATATACAATGGAATATTAGCCATATAAAGGAACGAAATTGGTTCATTTGTAGAGATGTGGATGGACATAGGCACTGTCATACAGAGTAAAGTAAGTCAGAAAGAAAAACAAACATCATATATTAACACATAGATGTGGAATCTAGAAAAATGGTACAAATGAACTGGTTTGCAAGGCAAAAATAGAGACACAGATGTAGAGAACATACAAATGGACACCAAGGGGGGAAAGTGGGGGTGTGGTGTGGTGGTGGTGTGATGAATTGGGAGATTGGGATTGACATGTATACACTAATATGTATAAAACAGATAACTAATAAGAACCTGCTGTATTAAAAAAATAAGTAAAGTAAAATTCAAAAAAAAAAGTTGGTTCTCAGTCAGTACTGGAGGTATGCTTGGTTGAAGTCTGATGTGGTTATAAAGGTGTCAGGTGGGAAGGATCAAAGAAAAGTGAAAGCAAGCTAGGGTACTTGTTCTTTGGAGACAGTGGAGAGGTGGAAATAGATATTGATAAATGTTTTAATTAAGGTTCTCATGAGAAAAGAACTAATTCTCTAGTATTTCAATGTCAGTCTCTCTCTCCCACCACTAAGAGAGAGTGGTGAGAAAGAGGTGGGAGGAATGAGAAATTGTTTAGAAAGTAAAGCTAGGGGTAAAAGTATAAACCTAATAAAAGAAAACACAGGCAAATATCTTCATTACCTTAATATGTGAGAGAAAATACCTTAAAATCCCAAAAGTATAAACCATAAGACAAAAAAGGAGAGAATATATCAAAATTGAGTGTTTGTCATTATAGGACACCATTGATGGTGAAAATTTTAAAAGGCACAACCACTTTGGAAGACAGTTTGGCAGTTCTTACAAGCCAAGAATAGTTTCAACCTATGATCCAGCAACCACCCTCCTAGGTATTTACTCAAATGAGGTGACAGCTTATGTCCACACAAAAACCTGCACATGAGTCTTTACTCGTAATTTTAAAAAACTAGAAGCAACTAAGATGTTCCTCAAAACGTGAACGGATAAACAAACTGGTACATCCATACAATAGAATATTATTCCACGATTTAAAAAAAAATGATTTATCAAGCCAAGAAAAGACGTGGAGGGACTTTAAGTGCATATTGAGTCCATCTCCAAGCTAAAATTCTATGTGTTATCTTTCAGTCTTGACCATAAGCAGTTACAAAGCCCTTATCTGGCAGGCCTCATAAGAGAAAGCTGCCCTCCTCATATCAGACTTAATACACAGTCTGAAGGGAGCTGTAGTCAAGTACTCAGTGCCTTCCCACCTCCACTCTAGCTGGTCTGCTCTATGCATATATGCATTCCTAGCCTAAATGCCTGAACTTGGAGACTTCATTATAGGGAGCCCTCTCCTGTGGCCTTTCTCAGATGCCTCTGCCATGACCACCTTATTGGAGGGCCGTGAGGCATTTTTCAGCATTCTGACTCCGTATTCAGTACTTTTCCATTCCTAGCCTTTGCCTTCTCCTCTCCTCCCCATTAGATCTAAAACACAGCAGGAGCATTTTGTTCAGGGCTCCCTTGGTGGATTCTCCCATCTGCACTAATATATCTGACCTTCCTCTGGCACGATTCCATGGGAAAAATTTAACATTGAAGGAATTGGTGATTTATCCTGGTTAGCCTCTTGCTTATCCAGTGTAATAAATGATTAAAGCCATGATTAAATGATTAAAGTAACAGTTCTTTCATCTTGGCTCATTGCCTTAACTGACCACCTTAACACCTGGTAGCTCAACTTTCTCTAGCTCAGCTCAACTCAGCTCTTGACACATATTGCCTAGTAAAACGGTATGCACATACTGTACTGTACTGAAAAGGCTATGTACATTCTGAACAATTCCAATTATATGACATTCTGGAAAAGACTAAACTATAGAAACAGTAATATATCAGTGGTTTTCATGTGATAAGGTGAATAGGTAGAGCTCAGGGGATTTTTAGGGCAGTGAAACTCTTCTATATAATACTGTAATGATGGATACATAACATTATGTATTTGGCAAAACCACAGAAGTGTATAACACAGAATGGACCTTAATGTAAACTATGGACTTTAGTTAATAATAATGTATCAATATTGGTTCATCAGTTGAAACAAATGTACCACACAAATGCAAGATGTTCATAATAGGGTAAACTGTGAGGGGGGTTGGTGGGTAAGGGAAGAATAGTTATATGGGAACTCTCTTTACTATCGCTTCAATTTTCTATTAAACCTAATACTGCTCTAGAAATGTTTATTAATTTAAAAAATGTTGCCTACTTGGAGAATTTTCCATTAGAGCTGTCATTCAGGGACACCCTGGTGAGACTATATAGTGCTAGATATGCTACCAGGCCTAGATTTCTTCTTCCTGAGTCGTTGGTCACAAGGGATCCCCTTGAGACCATAGATGCTGGTTAAGAGAGAGGAGATATGGGGCATGAGCTTGGGCCATTGTCATCTCTGCCATGTTTTTTCACAAAACTTACTTATGCTTTTAGAACTTTCTCAAGCCTGTCTCTATTTGATGATGGAATGCTACTTTGCACACTAAACTTTATGACTCGGTAGGTCAGAAAATACTGAATTTGTAATGAGCATCCCAGGTCACATGGTAACATGGGGGCCTATGTTCAAGCATTCTGTCTCTAGTAAGCACTGTAGTAAGCCAAAAGCTGTTTTTCAAAAGGAGAATAGTTATCTGTAGAGGACTGTCTAGCTTTTCTCCAAAATTCTGAGGTCTGTACTATGATGCATTTATAAATGCCTGTGAAATAATCCATACCTCATTCATATTTGCCACAGACAGCCCATGACCGTCAGATTTGAAGGGTCACATGGCCCAAGTGTCAGAGCAACTTGCATGGCAGCCTGGACCTAGTGCAGATATTTCTCTGGTTCCGAACCCTACTCAAAACTGGCAGCTTTTTGGATTAAATATTTTATCAAAGTATAAGCCACATGCCCAAATGAGATATATTTTAACTCCAAAATCCAAAGAAGGTCATTAGATGTTGTACCTTTTTTTCTTAGTTGCCAGATGCAGGAACTTATCTTTTACCTGGGAAGGGACATCTCAACCTGTCTTAGATCACTAATTTTCCACAAATTTCATCAACAAGGAACGCTGCTAAATTTTTATGGAATTTATTTCCAAGTGGCCAATTGATCTCCTAGAGGATTTATATCATATTAGAGGCTCAATATTGGTCTCTATCATTAACAATTTGACTGTTCAGAAGAAGATGTAGCTAGATGTGTCTTGAAAGTAGGAGTCTGTGCTGTTGGACCCATGTGTAGCTTCTGTTCTGCCACTGTGACCACTTCATTTATTTGACCATCAATCATTGCCAGTTCTGGGGTGGCTAATGACAAATGTTGGATAACATCAACTGGGCAAGTCATTTTATCCACTTGATTGTTCAGTGACTCTTATGATGGCTGTTAGAAGGTGGTATGAAAATTTTACTCTTTATGCTTACTCTCTTGAGTCCATCCACATGCCTCTACCCCTGACTTCCTTGTCACCGATTATCCAGTCCTTTTCCTTCCAGCTCTTTAACAGATGACCAGGCCCTTGACCACTGCCATGAACCTATGTATATTCTCACTTCAAGCTGCTTTTCCTTCTGTACAAAGTAGAAGGTGCACCACTTGCAGCTCTGCCCCTTGGGAGCCACCATCCATTTCTGGCTTGTACCCAGGTCCTGAGCTAAGCCATCTTGAAACTGTGTTTGAGTGCTTTCCTCCTCCTTTAGCTGCTCCTACCACATAGCTACTGATTTTGTGCAAGTCCTGCTGCTATTTATGGTTTGGTCATAACTATTTTCATTCAAGGTTTCCGTGGGATATTCTGACTCCTAGATTGTTAATGATGATGTCATGGATTTTTTTACTCTTAGTATAGTATCTGTACTTCTTGACTTTCAAGAGAAATTTAGCAAATGTAAATACTACAGCGATAGTATAATCACATTTTTACTTTGCCAGAATCCATAAAAAAATAAGGAGGTGAAAACGATTGGTGCTCAATTGGTTTATAGTTATATTGAAGGCAACTGTAGTATAAGTGATGGTTTTATAAGGCTAGAATAATTTTAGAAATGCTTATATCTCCTACGAATTATTATGGAACTTTAGTGTCGCTATTTTTCTATTGAAAATGTATAACATGTAAACAGTACCTAATACTTCTTCCTAACCACTTAAGTGACCAAATATAAATGACTATCAAATGAAAATATTTCATTTAGTACTTTAGATAAGAGGGAAATTTATTGCTGAAATTTTCAGCTTACCAATTTTATAGTATAGGCACTTTGAGAAAGCTTACATTTATCTAATATCATTTTATAAAACAATGGCATGTTAAATGAAATTCAGAAAGCAAATAGAAAGACATTACTTTCCAAATGTCAATACTTCACTTAGCTTTGTCACTGACTTTTTTAAATCAAAAAAAGATATGCAGGTTCATTTGAAATTTCATAAGAACTCTTTATCATGTTTTTATAAGATGAATGTTTACAGATATTTCACCAGGAGTCATTTATTTTTGAATCATGTCGCTTAGTACAAGTTTCATGGAAATCCTTCTATTCATTCATATACTCGTTCATATATTCATTCAGTAAAATTTATACAAGTGAAAAGGTAATGTGACAGCAGAAGCAAGGAGAGTACAGTTTCCTTTTTCAAGGAGTTCAGTTTAGGAGTGAAGTCATATAAGCAATAAACAATTGAAAGCAATGTGTTAACTACTCTGCTGCAAGTACTCCATTGAGAAATACTATACTAACTAATTCTCTTAATTCCTCTCCTACTCCTTTTCTACTAACTCATTAGTTCCAACATACTAACCTCCAACCTGGCCCTTGAACAAATTAAGCATGCTCTCTCCTCAGGGACTTTGCACAAGCATTTGGACGTAAACACTTGAAAGTTAGAAAGAAGTATGGGCCTGGTGATAGGGATTTGGCAGAAAGGGAAGATATTGAATAAGTAAGATGTTATGTAGAGAAATAAGTGTATACTATATAGAATTAAAATAAGGCTATGGCAAAACTATACTTAAGGATCCCAAGAATAAAATCAAAAGGAGTCAGTGATGAAAACTAAGAAAAAGATATCTAAGAATCTGAAGGCTAACTAGGAGAACGTGTTGGAAGTAAAGGAAAAAGAACTGATGGTCAAATACAAAATGTAAATGCAAAAAGCCAGTATTGAAAAGTATCGAGTTTATTTGGCAAGAAGGAAATTATAAATGACTTTCAGGCAAAATTACAACAGAGCAGCAGAGGTGGAGACCATTTTGCAGTGAGTGGAAGAATGAATAGGATAGGAGGAAATGAAAACAGAGCATCAGATTTTCCTTTTAGAGCCCTGGCTCTGAACAGAGAGAGAAAAACAAGGCAGTAGCAAAAGCTGATTTTCCATGAAAGTAATGAGCTTAAGCTTCAGGGACTATCATTTGCTTGGGTCCCATGAGTTCAGGGCATTCCTGAGAGGTATGGAATATTCTGTGCCAGTAGCAAAGTGGAACATTTCCATGTAAACACTTCTGATAAATTCCCCAAAATATCTCAGAATAAAAGGCCTGAGTATTCTAGTCCTTGTTCATTTGTAGAAATTTATGTGTTCCATAATAAACATTTACTTGCACCTAATCCTGTATTTATAATTTTCTGGGTTTTTTTTTCCTTAAAGAAGCACAAACTGTAATAAGTTTCAAAATTCACAAAATCTAGATCCATCTAGCACTGCTAAATAACAGGAAAGAGTTTTCCTGGGGGGAATGTTTTTTTTAGCATGGTAGAAATGTGACCATATTTGCTGAATTTAAAAGAACTAGATGCACCCCAGTGTTCATAGCAGCATTATTTACAATTTCCAAGACATGGAAACAACCTGTGTCCATCAACAGATGAATGGGTAAAGGAGCTGTGGTATAAATATGCAATGGAATACTACTCAGCCATAAAAAAGAATAAAATTTTGCCATTTGCAGCAACATGGATGGATGTGGAGGGCATTATGCTAAGTGAAACAAGTCAGACAGAGAAATATAAATACTATATGATATCACTTATATACAGAGTCTAAAAAAATGCAACAAACTAGTGAATATAACAAAAAAGAAGCAGACTCACAGATATAGAGAACAAACTAGTGGTTATGAGGGGTGGCGGGCATAAAGCAGTATAGGAGTGGGGGAGTAGAAGGTACAAACTATTGGGTTTAAGATAGGCTCAAGGATGTATTGTACAACACAGGGAATATAACCAATATTTTGTAATAACTGTAAATGGAAAGTAACCTTTAAAAATTGTATAAAAATTAAAAAATTTTAAAAATTAAAAAACTATTTCCAAATGTCACCATTATAAGATTACATATTCAATATGATTTTTTAAGAAAAGAACTAGAAAGTTGGAAATTGTTGGAGACTCAAAAGAAGAGGAAGTGGCAGGGTTTGGGTATTTAAGAAGCAAGAAATGGAACATAGAATAAAAATAATGATTCATGTTTGACAACAGGAAAGATACCATTTTCTCTTGACAAAGATTCTTTGCTTGACTAAACTTTAGTTAAGCTCCTTAACCTTCTCCTAAACCCATCTGTGCAATTACTTGAAAGATACAGTTTTAGCAAGAACCCTGCTAGGTAAGTTTAACCAGAACCTTCCATCTTCAATATCTGATCACGCATTATATCTGATGGGGTTTCTTATTCTCTACCATATCCCAGTGACGTCTAGTCACCCTGGCCTGTCTTTAGCAAAGAATCCTATTAGGTAAGTTTAGATAGAATCTTTCTTCCCCTGATGTTTCCTCTTGGTAATTTTCCAACCACTGACTCCTAACCTGCTCCTTGGTTACAAACTGCCCCTTGCCCATGTTGTATTTGGAGTTGAGTCCAGTCTCTCTCCCCCTTGGTAAAGTCCCACTGCAGTGGTCCCTGTACCTATCATGAGGGGCCTGAATGAAGTCTGTCTTACCATCTGTAATAAGTGTCATTGACTATTTCTTTAATATTCTAAATCTCATTAGAAAGAGACAAGGAATTTTTAGGGAAAGGTAAGATAGTAATGAAGTGAGAGTGAGTAGGGAGAAGAGAGTTAAGAAAGAATGTAAATTGAGGAAATTAGAGCTAAAATATATGTCTTAAAGATCATTCAATCGTCTTTCCATATTTTTAGAAAATGAAACTTAAACTCAGAACTAGACCTAGTAAACCAAGACCATTGTTAACAACACATGCCCTAGAGTTACCATCTAACAATCAAAAAAAGAAATTATATTTGTAGACATAGACATAATAGAACTCATTAATAGCTAAGACCCAGAAAGGCATTATTGGAAAATATCTTTGTTAGGATTAGTAAGTGTGACTGTGGCACTCACTTCGTTATTTCCGCAAGTGCTTATAGCTTTTTAATTAATCAGACATCATTTCAACAATAGTTTGAAGGTGATTTCTGTTATTCAGAGATGTACAGAAGACCTGTCCCTATACAGGCTGATGGAACTCTCTGCACTCATGGTGTAGTGGAAGAAGCAATGGATTTAAAGGTAGGTATCCACTTTGGAGTCCTGGATCAGCTACATACCTCTGTGTGCAGTGAATGTTAAGTCTTTTTCTAAATATTTCCACATTTTAGATGTTAAATAATTATGCCCACCAAACGACTATATTTACCTCAAATAATTAACCAATCATTTATTACTTACATTGTGTGGAAAAATTAATGATAGCTTTTAAATAAAAATTTAAAACATACAGTAAAAAAAGAAACAAGCCACTTAAAAACATCAAAAAATCCTATGGCAGGGATGTGTGCAGACATTACCGGTAGAAAGAGTCAACAGACCTAAACTCTATATCTAACACTTCATGCCAAGTGGGCTTTGGCAAATCAAGAAAACATTTTGAGCTTTTATTTCCTCATTTTAAATGTTTTGTAATAACTGCCTGGCTTAACCCATAATAACCAAAAATGAAATTAAACAATTATTATGAGTAGTTACATTAGAAATTTGATTATTGGGACTTCCCTGATGGCCCAGTGGTTAAGAATACGCCTGCCAATGCAGGGGACATTGGTTCAAGCCCTGGTCCGGGAAGATCCCACATGCCGCGGAGCAACTAAGCCCGTGCACCACAACTACTGAGACTGCACTCTAGAGCCCATGAGCCACAACTACTGAGCCCGTGTGCCACAACTCCTAAGCCCACATGCCTAGAGCCTGTGCTCTGCAACAAGAGAAGCCACCGCAATGAGAAGCCCACACACCGCAATGAAGAGTAGCCCCCACTCTCTGAAACTAGAGAAAGCCCGTGCACAGCAATGAAGACCCAACGCAGCCAATAATAAGTAAATAAATAAATAAATGAATTTATTTAAAAAAAGAAAAAGAAAGTTGATCGTATTCTTTGGGCTTAATTTGAGAAGCACAGTCTACCTACAGTCCCTGCTAGAGCTCACATCCAGTTCTGAAGAGCAACAGTGATTATTGTCTGTTCCTTTAATTCCACATCAAGGTGGTCTTGATCGGGCTGTTATATGTCCTTTTGCACATATCCTGTTTATTCTACTAGGCTGTGAGTAAATTGAGGACAGGACCTTGTTTGATTTATTTCTGTTAAATTCCTCATGTTTGTATAGAGGTTGGCATATAAGTTCAATATATGTAGAGAGTTTTGGTCATGATGATAAACAGGAGCTAAAAGTTGCACTTGTCCAGCCAACTGCAATAGCGATTTTTCTTTTTCGCAAAGTTGAAACGTATGCTGGGAGGTTATAGTACACTCCTCCACTCATCCATTTGTTCAGTATCTATCAAGCATGTTTATAGGTGGTATAGCCAATGCTTCAGTTTGGAGTGTAGAAATAATCAGATACAACTGATAAAACTATTTGCATATTTTTCTTTACACAAAGAAGAAGATTTGAATATGTCAGAAGATATTATAAATGTCAGAAAGGAAGAGAATGTATTAGAAGAAAGAGACTCTATTTCCAAGTTCTGGACCTAACGTTATATGTTGAGAGGAATGGAGAAGGGTAGATTGATCCCTGTCTTGCTCTCTCAAAGATAAATAATATTGAGACCTAAATAAGGGCAATTAAGTTTCTGGTGATAGTATATGCTAGGCATGAAAGTAGTGATAATGCATGTGACCTATAAGGAATAGTAAGTAGACAGTACATGAGATAAGTAACTCAAAAAATAGTGGAAAATAATTAAGAGAGATATGTCATGGAGAGTTTTGAGATTCTAATAAAGAAATCTTTAAACTGTAGGTATTAGAGAGCCAGTTCTGAGTTTGGATCCAGCATAGGGTATGGTGAGAATTATTCACCAGGATCCATTGTCTAAAGAGAAGGCTTAAGAATAAGCATTTTATTCTGATGCAGCACAATGTTCTGTCTTATTTCATAAAATTCTTTCATGTATAAGGTGCATAGAAACTGATTCTAACTTTAAAAAGAATGGTGAAGAAATAAGAAGACGGAACTTGGAAAAAACACTGAGTGTTGAAATACCAGTTCATTGCTTTGACGAGTTTTTTATGTTTTGATGATTTACTTTCAGAGCAAGAGAATCAAGCACTACCAATATCCAAAACTTATGATATTAGAGAGCTAAGTCACTGTGTTTATGGAAGCATATGTTTTTTGAGACTTCCCAATTACCTTGCCTATGTTTCATTTTTCATATCTGCACAATGAAGGTTCTTATCAAAACTCTATCTTGAATGAATAAGTATCCACCATCAAAAGACAAATATGTCCTTCATGTGCTTGAATGTCTTTCTGGCAAGTTCTGAAGAATTGTCCGTATTGATGTTTATGAAATAAAAGAAATGAACCAGAAAAACAAATAAAAGCCTTGCCCTTAATGTTAAGAAATGTTTATGTAAACATTCAACCATAGGAAACCACTGTTGCTTTGGACAACACTAATGACAAATGAACAAAGGCACCAAACAAAGAACTTCAAACGCTGCTAAAATTTCAGCACATGTTGAATTATATTCCAAGATATAATGCAAATTAAATAGAAACTTTTGAAATGAAACCATGTAAAAGGCCCATTAGACATCGGCCGATCCCTGTGCCTGGATTCCATTAAAAACATTTCAAATATTACTCAAGGACAATGATATTATATGTTGAAATTTGCAATGTACAGGACTCAAACAAGTACACAGCCAAAAGCATCATTTGGTAAAGTTTTCTAAAAAAAATAAAGCTTGCTTATTAATATGTTACAGTGTCAGGAAGGCTGCTCTCCTTCCTGGCACCTACCACTTTTCTCCGACATTTCTATCTCAAGTACTATGCTTGCTACTACTCAGCCATCAAATAATCTGCCCTCCAAGACCTGTATTAGATGCCTTCAATGTCCCTATTCTTATCCTCTGGGAAGTAGTTCTCTCCTGGCAGTATTTCACAACAAGTGCATCTTTACTTTTTGCCCTAGAGCTGTCCCCAGGAGCTCATTCTGGGAGTGCAAGCAGGGTACTAAAGTGGGGAGACTTAAAACTGCTGGGGGGAACCCATGGCCCATTATGGACAGAAGCCAAGGAGTAAGAGCTCCTACCTCCTACCTTTCAGGCAGACAATTCTGGTATATGTTTGTACCTTTCTCAAAAGGTATGTGGAGAAACAAACTCCTGTTGCCCAGAATGGTGACCTTAATACTAAATCTTTATGTCCTTTTTTCTTCATTTCCTGCCTCACTCTCCCAGGAATCCCACTCTGGTTCTCTGGGACCATCTTGAAAATGAACAATCTATCCCAAGTCCTTCTCTCAGTCCCTGCTTTGGTAGAAAACCGAGCTAACAGAGGAACTTTGAAAAGTGTATATGATTTCTGCCTTCCTCAAAGCCTTCAATGGCTCATCATTTCCTAGGGAATATAGTCCAGGCTCCCCAGTGTGAGGCATATAAAGTCTTTGATAGCATGGATCATGCCTAACACGTTTGTCTCTTCCTCTGTGAAAGCTGATCCTCAAAGACTACTACCTGGGAATACTGGATTACTAGATGACGCATGATGTCTTGATGATTTAAGCATCCACCTTTTGCAATATTTTTACTACTCCTAAAATGTTTTCCCCCACTCTCTGTAAAACTCCTACACACCCTCTTTTGTTTTAGCTTTCCTTTGCCCGTTAGACACAATATCTCACTTATTCCTTTGTGTCTCCAGGAAATTCTGTTGCAGTTACCATGGTGGTATTTGTTTAATGCGTTTGTGTATGTGTTTGTTTCCTATACTTTGCTCATTTCTACCAAAGACTGATACTTTATTCCATTTTTAATTCCCATGCACTCTGCAGTGTCTGATTCATAAAATGTAGTCATAATCATGTATTGTATAATCAAGTGTTACTGAAAGCTCGGACTCTCTGTACACTGGTGATGAATCAAATCCCAGAGACAGAGTTTTGGGTGAAGTAGAAAAGGATAACTTTATTGCTTTGCCAGGCAAAGGGAGACACACCAGGCTTCTGCTTCAAAAAACTATGTGTCTCAACCCCAGAGGCTTTGATGAAGGGTTTTATAGCAGTGGTTCAAAGGTGGGGGTTCTGACAAGACTAGGGTGTGAGCAGGGCTTGCACTCCCTTAATCTCATCTCAGGTGGTCTCTTAATCTTGATGAGCTTCTCTGGTCCCTTTAATCTTGCCTCAGGTGGTTTCTCGGCTGCTCCTCCCTTGATTTGCAACTGTTCACATCCAACATTTGGGACTCTGGGAAGGTTCTGGAGGCTGGAGTTTTGCCTATAAGAAATGGTGGACAAAAGGAGGCCTACGTGCCCAGGCCCCACATGGTTTCAAGGGCCTGGGAGCCCCACAGGGCCCCACTCTGTTTCACAAGTAATGGTCAATCGATGAGTTTCATTCACTCTCCTATTTAGTGAATTAATGTACCACTTTCTGTTGATGTAATCCCGTTTTCCAAGTTTCCAAGTAGACCTCTGAACAGATGTCTCCTTCAGTAACTCCTGAGACTGCAGTCATTCTGGATTATTGCAGACTATGGGCACATAATTCTTGAATAAATGGAATTTCACTGTTTATATAATTAAAAGCAAATTGTAGGGCTTCCCTGGTGGCGCAGTGGTTGAGAGTCCGCCTGCCGATGCAGCGGACACGGGTTTGTGCCCCCGTCCGGGAAGATCCCACATGCAGCGGAGCGGCTGGGCCCATGAGCCATGGCCGCTGAGCCGGCGCGTCCGGAGCCTGTGCTCCGCAACGGGAGAGGCCACAACAGTGAGAGGCCCGCGTAACCCCCCCCCCCAAAAAAAAAAGAAATATTAAAAGGAGCCTGAAGAAAATAATCCCAGATTGAACCATGGAGCTGAGGAAAAGATTGAAGGTTAGAAATGTTAAAGTAGTGATATGTGGAATTATGAACAAACATACAAGCAAAATATATGAAAACAACACAAAGTTCACAAAGGTGATAAAAGTATGAAAATACAGTACTCTTATTATGGTGAGGAAATGATAAAGTACAGATTTAAAGCAGAAAGTAATAATGAAGGATGCATATAGTAATTTCTAGAGTAACCCCTAAAGGAATAAGAAAATACGGTATAATTTAAAAGCAAATTCAGAATGAAAAATGGAAGAGTAAAAATGATTTATAAATTCAAAATATGAGACAGGAGGAATGATGGAATAGAGAACAGATCACTTTGCTGTACAGTGGAAACTAACACAACATTGTAAAGCAACTATACTCCAATAAAAATTAAAATAAATAAATTTTTTTTTTTAAAAAAAAGAACAGATAGCCCAATCATGAGCTTAAATCCAATTACATTAGTAATTACATTAATTGGAAATTATACACTTCAAACAAAAAATAAAAAATATAAAATTCTACAGATGTTTAAAAGAGAACTATATGCTGTTTTTAAGAGACATACTTCAAATGTAAGAACAGAGAAAGGTTGTTAGTAATGGAAAAAGATATACCGACTGAGAGAAAACTGGTAAAGCTATATCAAAATCAGAGAAAATTTAAATAAGTAAATAGTTTAAGGAAATAAAATATAAAGAGGGATATATCATGAAGATAAAGGGTCAATTCAAAAGGAAGATATAATAATTCTAAATTTGTATGTATTGAATAACATCTTCAAAATATTTTGAACAGAACTAAGAGCAAATTTTGACAGAACTGAAAGGAGAGATGGACAAATCAATGACCTAGTTAGAAATTTTTCACATACGTCTCAGAACAGTTGGAGATTTTAACAAAACTGCATAATTTACAGGTCAAGGGGCAAAATTCAATGAAGATATAGAAATACAGATCAACTAATTTGACCTGTTTGACATGTATGGTAAAATTCATCCACCAACTACTGAATACAATTGTTTACAAATATATATAAGCCATTTGTCAAAACAAACCATATTCTGGACCTTAGACTAAGTCTGAAAGAAAGTAAGAAGAGTATCTTTATGACCTTGGGATGAACAAAATTTTTTTCTAAATAAGATACAAAAAGAAATAAACATTTAAGAAAAGATCAATAAGGTGAATTTTATTAAATTTGCATTGAGTAAAAGACAACACAGAGATGGGAAGAATATATTTTTAATACATCTATCCAACAAAAGATTCATTCAGAATGTACAAAGAATTCCAACTAATCAATAAAGGATAAACAGCCTAATAAAAAAAGGCAAAAACAAAACAAAAAAATAAATAAATGGGGCAATTTTTTTAAATGAGGCACTTTACAAAATAGGATACCTAAATAGGTCAACTCTAAAGTCTTCAGGGAAATGAAAATTAAAACTACAGGAAGGTACAGTGAGAATGGCTCTGACGAAAAAGACAGAAAATATAAAAAGTGTTAGCACAAATAGGATTGTGTTAGACTGCTGGTTTGAGTGTAAATTTGTAAAACTACTCAAAAATAAAGCTGTTTGCTAGTATTTACTAAAATTAATAATATGTATACCTTAGAACACATCAAACTGAAGAGGAATAAGTGCTTATGTCCACCAAAAGACATGTGCATGCATAGCAAAATATTATTCACAGTAGCCCCAAATAAGATAAACACAAACATATATCAGTGGTAGAATAAATACACAGTGGTATATTCATACAATGAAAGTCTACAGAGCAATGGAAAATAATGAGCTACTCTTACATGCAATAGCATGAATACATCTCCTAGACGTAACCTTGAGCAAAAGAAGCCAGACACAAAATATTAAGATGATAATATATATGAGCTCATTTCTATAAAGTTTGAAAACAGGCAAAATTAACCTATGACCTCACTATGGAGGTCACCATAGTGATTATCTTTGGGTATCAACTGGAATTAAGCATGAGAGACATTCAGGGGTGTTGGTTATTTATCATGATTTGCACATAAATAATTTATTGAGCTTAATATATTTGCATTTTACTAAATATGTCATATAACATAACAAATATATATTAGAGAAAAGGCAATCACAAATGTGTAATATCTTGCTAACAACTCAATTGTAATGTTTTATTTGGAGTAGTCCTTTATATTTCACAGTCCTTTCCCAAACATTACCTAAATTAAATCCCCTCAGTAAACCTGTGAGTTTAACATACTGTATTTCTCAATCTTTCTTTTTTCTTTTTTTTTTTTAAGGGTGAAGCTAGGCAGGGCTAAATGGAGGGGAGTAGGGTGAAACTTTACATTTGGGAGAAAAAGAACAGCATCATTTCTGAGTGATGGAATGGTCTTACACATCAGTAACCAGAACAAGAACTGAAGTCATATCTTTTGACCCTAAAGCCTAAATATTGCCCTCTATGCCAAGGTGTTTCCCAAATCTTAATCATAGAACATGGAAATCCTGGGTCCCGTGTTAGCCTGCAAATTCTCATAAAACTTTTCCAATGTTGTTCAAGTCCTTATCATTTGCTTGATAACTCTGAACCAGTCATTTTCTTTCTCTGGTTCATCATCAATAAAACAAAAGTAAAGGTAATTTCTTGTTGATCTCAGATGAAAGTTAATATTATAATAGTGTGAATACATTCTGCATAATATTTAAATCCAAGGACTCTCCCAATATGAATTTTCAAAAAGATTATTTTTTAGATCTTTGTACAAAAATCAACCTGTTCCTCTAATCTATATTAATAAGATTATGTTTAAAATTAAATAGCACAAATATGTAACTTTCTCATTCATTCCTGAAATAGACTTTTAAACTTTTTTTTCTACCAGTTGAATTCTTGGTTGCTTAAAACTTGCAGTAGCAATAGTTTGGGGGTTTTGTTTTGTTTGCTTTAATTGCTTTGAGATTAAGATTACCACTGTGATAGAGTGTGGGACGAACCTCAACTTCTCTAACAGAAGTGTAAGTGGAGTAGGAGAGAATGTATCTAAAATTTGATCTTTCTACTTACTGCCAACTTCTGATGAACGTAAGGAAATCCTTTTATCAGTATTTTTAATTTCTTCTTCTTAATAGGACCATATCAGGCAAAGTTATATGTAGGTATCATGAGGCTCAACTTGATTTTTACCCTGTCAGAAATGTTTATCCATACATAATCATGTTTCTCTCTCATCTAGACCTTCTAATGTCCGGTGTCATATTTAAAAAGTGGATGACTTGACTCACCATCAGCATCTCTCATCTATCACTGAGAGAATTTCCTAAGAGAATTTTTCATCACTGATTATTCATTAAGTTATTCTGCGTCCTCATTTTAGTCTGCTAAGTATTCAGACGTTCTTATTCTTTGTGTGCCAAGGACCTTCTGGTAGGCAGAATAATGAATGACTCAACCCCACTAAAAAGATGTTCATATCCTAAAATCCTGAACCTGTGAACATGTTAATTTAGGTGGCAAAAGAGCTTTGCAAATGTGATTACATTAAGGACTTTAAAATAGTGAGATTATCCTGGTGTAGCTGAGTGAACCCAATCTAATCACATAGATCCTTAAAAGCAGAGAATCTTTTCTGGCTGAGATCAGAGTTAAAAGGAGATGTGATTATGAAAGAATGGTCAGAAAAATACAACACTGATGGTTTGAAGATGGATTAAGGGGGCCATGAGCCAAGGAATATGGGTGTCTTCTAGAAGCTGGAGGGGCAAAGGAAAGGAGTCTCCTCTAGAATCACCAGAAAAGAATGAAGCCTGCCAATATTTTGGTTTTGGCCCAGTGAGGCCACTGTCAAACTTCTAACCTGTACAACTGTAAAGTAATACATTTGTGCTGTTTTTTAGTCCCTAAATTTGTGATAATTTGTTACAATATCTATAGCAAACTAATAGAGACCTTTTTGACAGTGTGGTGAAGCTTTTCGATACCTTCTTATAATATTTTAAAATATGTAACATAAAATAAAAAGATGTAAAAAGGAAACCAACTATACAGAAAACCAGCTATCAATATTGAAAAGCACATTTGTGATAAAGTGATACATACACACACATGTATATAGTATACATACATATATAGTATACATATATGTATATCCAAATATACATAATCATGTATATATCCATATATACGTATCTATGTGTATATACATATGTACTATACATATATACATATATTTAGGTTTTTAATAGGATCTAGTAGTGGGTTTAATAACTATCATTATTTTGAAGTGCTAATAAGCACAAATGATATTTTCAGTATGCAAAGCACTAGTAATGCAGTATGAAACTCTATGTGATTTCTATTAGTCATGTTATAGATATGCTAATTTTACCATGATGAGTTAACTATATTCCCGATTGAGGAAAATTTTATATTTCAATTAGAAGTTAATGAAAATAGACTTTTTTTTTTATCACACCCAAGTTTTTTTGCCCTCTGAATTTTATTCCTGGATCCCTTGCTAAGAACACCTGTTTTGTTGCTAAGGATCAAGAAATAAATCTTAAGTTTAAACTTTAGCAGTTTAGAAAACAGAAATATGACCCTGATGAAATGTGATAAGGGCTATATAAGATAGTTTGTTTAAAGAATTCCAGGAACACAAATGAGAGTGACAGTCATTCTTACCAAGGGTTCTGAGCAGGTTCTTGAAGGATAGGTATGTTGGCTACTGCTTTACTCAAGTCCCTCCTCCTAGAGTCACTGAAATCCTCAACCCTACCCAATTCTTTAGTCAAAAATTTGAGAGAACAGGAGTCTCAGAAGCCTTAGTTTTATTAGGCTACAAGGCATTATATCTGATCATCTCCATCCAATCAGCATTGTTCTGAGTATGGAATAGGTTGTAATTTTAAGACTCAGTCCAACTCTCATTCCAGCCTATTCCTTACAGGTAGATCTTGCTGGACTTCTGAGCCAGAAAATGGAATCAGGAATCAGGAATCTTCTCCTGATTCCTGAAAGAGTGCAGGGGCTTTACAGTCATTCCACTCAAGAGATTTTGAGTTTACTTCTTTGGTCCCTTACCCCACGTAGCTTAAGTTTTGTCAAATCTCTTGAGGGAAATTTCAGTCTAGGATTTATCCTTCCTCTAACGATCTTTGTCTCTAAGTAACGAAAGCTACAGGACTGTTTAGAAATTCTTCTCTCCCCATTCTCCTGCATGCAGCCCCAAAACTCAGTAAATGTCTCATGGTCAGAACTTGCCACATATTCAGAGCTCTCCCAGTTTCCAGTGTGTCATAGCATCCCAACATGACCTGTAAAAACTTGACTGGTTTCTCCTTCACACGGTCCAGTTCTTCTGCCGGGACCAAGCCCTATCCTTATCCATTAGCTGGAATCAGAATATGAGCTCAGAGAAGAAAACACCTGAGGTTTATCCATCTCAGAAGGGCTCCTTTTTTGTGTGAAATTTTAGTATATCTAGCCCTTGCTCCTAAAATTTTCCAGTCCTCTAAAACTATAATCCTTGTGATTATTCACCAGTTTCTCGTTTCACAGTGAGAGTGTTGGTCTGTCATGACCTATGACATCCTAGGCAGAAGGGAAGGTCTCCCTGCTATGTACTCTCTGTAAGTGTGCCTTTCTTTTCATGCTGGACTTTGCCTACTTATACATCTAAAGCCTTTGGAAGCATTTTTTTAAAGTAAGCTTTACGTAATACTAGATGACAGCTCCCTAATGAACACAGTGCTGAATTAGGTGACCCTGGTAGCTCCTGAAAGGAAGTCCTATCCTCAAGTAGGTTATCACTGCAGAGGCCTATGAGGATATTTTTATGTTTATATGAGGCCGTCAGTGGGACTCCTTTTCTAGAACATTTTTGACCACATCTGGCACATTATTTATATAGATTGCATACAGTCTGTTCTTGGACAATGTATATCTAATATTTTGATATTTATTCATTAATATGTTTTCCAATTTAGAGACCATTCATTTGTCAGCTGCTTTAATGCACTAAAAACTTCAGTCTTTTTATTTATTTGATTTATTTCATTCTTATCAAATTTATTTCTGGCTATGGTTTAGTTACTTTCTCAGCTTAAGTGTATTTATATGACTCTTCTCATCTCAAAGTAAAATTTAATAAAGCTGTTGGAGTCAAGTTATTGAATTCTCTGAAGTCTATCTGCTCTCCTGTTTTATATGATAGTATCCTGTTTTGATAAGAGTTTCTATTAGATGCTCAGTGTTTTTATTTGAATTATTCTATAAAAGGGATAATTCTCTACATTAGAGATTCCTTTAAATGATAAGTAGTCAGCACTTGATAATGCCTATTTTTTAGCATTTGAAGTCATTGGAGTGACAGAAAAAATATTTAATTTTAATACACTTGGATTCTGACACATTATCAAGGGATACAATTTTGTCTTTGCCTGCAAAGGATTTTGGTGGGTAGAATTGGAACTTAGAAATAAAGGTTGGTTAACATGCATGCTAATTAATTTTCAGATCATTTGAGGCAAGATCAACTGAAGTTCATGTAGGGGCTATACAGAGAAACTAAATTAATGACAAGGCCAGATAAAATGTCAGAAAGGTAGCAATGATTGTTGGGGACCTTGGAAAATTGTTGCATTTATGATCTCTTTTATTGAAACTAGACTTTCAGTAAATTGTGTCTGTCTAGAAATATAGATCCGATATTAAAGATCTTCAGGTTTTTCTAAAGAGGTCATATTTTTGTGTGATATCTTCTGATTATTTTTAAGGAATGAGCTCAATTAACATACACACACATAAACACATACAACCCATGGATACCAACTGTACTCTTCTGGTTTAAAACAGTTATCTGTATTAAATTTGACTTTACTTAATCAGAACAAGCAGATCTGGTACAATTGAAAATTTGTTCTGCTATGTGTACATTTATAATTAAGCAGAATTTTGCTTTCCAAAGACCCAAAATATTACAATTCTGAGTGAGTTTTTTGTTTTAATCACAAATTTTTGTCATATTATAACTGATTTAACTTCCTAAGACCCTCATATTTTCAATCCAATCCTACTCACTCATCCTGTCCATATTTATCGAATAAACTCTATGTGAAAGCACTGGTTTACACCACAAGGATACATTATAAACAAAGAAGACATGCCCTACCATTAATATTATTTACATATGAGTTTTAGCATTAAAATATGCTTCTACATATGCTACATAATTAAAGTAGCTTTTTTCCCTTGAGACATTTTTTCAACATGAAAAGGCCAAACTTTACTCTCCCATAAATTCTATGATGGAAGGAAAATTTAGAGAATTAGCTTTGGGAATCAATGACTGGGGAGGACTTCTTAAAATTTCAAAGTAACATACCATAAAATAAAAATGTAATAAAATTGTTTACATAATAAATAATGATTTCTAGTTCAACTAAGGACACCAGAGAGAAAATTAGTATAGAGATGACAGAATGAGAGAAAATATTTTTGATGTCAAATGTGACTAAGAAGTCCTGCAAATATGCAAGAAAAGCAATGCAACTTCAGTGGGGGAAATCTCAATGGATAAAAATCAGCAGCTTACAGGTAAAGAAACACAAAAACTAAAAAGCATGAGAAAAGATGCTCAAAATCAACAGTAACCAGAAAACATTCAAATTAAAAACTACGATGAAAAAGCAGTTTTCCCTATTAGACTGATAAAAACTAGAACATTGGATAATTTCAGTGTTCGATATTATAATACAAAAATACTTTTTACAGCTTTATCCATGATGGTGCTGCAGGGAATGGAGACCTAAGGCAATCTTTGTATCTATCATTCAGGGACCAGAGAGGTAAAGCATGGTGGATATCCTCTATGGGGCATGACACAGCAGCTAAGAGCAAAAGTTAGATATATACATAGCATAGCAAATAATTATTAGAAACAAAAAGCTTGAAAAAGTTTAATAACAGGATTATATATAACACCACTTAACATATTCTTATAACGCCACTTAACATATTGTTTTTGAGAACAAAAACAAAGAAAAATTATTTAAATTGGACATAATTGCCTATAGAATAGAGTGCGTCATGTTATAGAGATAAAGAGAATAAATGGATAAAGTACTGTAAAGGCCAATGATGAAAAGTTATCATAAACTGAATAGTACAATTGACTCAACCCCCTTAGTTGCAATCTCCTCAAAAAGAAAAGAAATCTAGTCTGTTCTATCCTTCCTAAGTCACAAGAAAAATTCTAACTCTTCCACATAATTGTCTTAACAGTTTTTGCTCTTCTCTTCTGGTTATACAACTATGATTGTTTCAACTCCCATTGCTACTCCCATGACATCGTTTCTAGACTAATCTTCTGGAAAATCTTTCCTCTGCTCACACAATTTTTTAACATCTCACTTGTGCTTTGGCATCCAGAACTGTATATAATTTTTAAATGTGGTTTGACCAGTTACAATCTTCTCATCTTGACATTTTATATTTATTGAAGCAAGAGTCCTTAATTTTTTTCTTACTGTTTACTTAACCCTTTTATGGTTTTTTCTTTTATTATTACTTAGTTTATATATTCTAACTTCTTCAGTGCAAATAATTTCTTTCCTTCTATTTGTTTTTCCACACTTTCCTTCTTTTGTTCCTGTGACAAACCCTGTGCTAGGTTCTGAAGCTTTAGAAATATCCAAGTTGCAGTCTCAGCCCTGAATGCACTGCAGAGGGTGTTTCCCTGCAGGATATAAGAATCAGGCTCATTTGGCCTTAATTGCCTAATCTAATTTCTTATGTTTACTAAGGAGTTAGAGCAGTATCATTTCTCACCCCCACTGCTATTTTCAGTTAGCCATTATTCTTTTTCAAATCTCTATGAAATCAATAGACCTCTCTGAAGGGCCATTCTTCTTGATAGAAAAACAAATGCTTCTCTACTCCTCTTGAAAATGCTAAGATTTATCTCTAGAAAGTTATCTGCCAATATTATTTTAATGTGCTAGAGAGGTCTTTTAAATCAGAAACTATTGGATTTCTTATTCCACGTATTTTATTTGTTAAGGAAATCAATTCCATAAAGACTTAGGTGAAAAAAAAGCAGAAGATATGATACAATTTTGTGCATTGCATAATTCAGGTCCAAAATCATAGATGCAGTGGCAGGAAAGTACTTCACATAGTTCACAGATAGTATTAATGGATATGATGGATAAAACCATTCTTTATTTATGTGATCAACCATAGTTTGCACATATTTTTCCCCAAAAGCCAATTTTGTGTACATGTACAGGCAGGCATAAACAAAAGCTTCTCTCACATGTAAATTTATCTAGACATGAATAGACGTATTTGGACTGCTTTGGTTTCCCATCCAATTTTCCTAAACTTATCTACACTGGAATTCAGCTTTATCTCTTTCACTCCATTCTCCAAGGAAATAATACTATCTTTTTATTTAAGATGAATTTTAAACAATTTCCTGAATGCCAACCTCTCTTGATACTGCAGAGTTCCTGTTCCAGAGAGTCTCTCCTTCCTCTCTTTTACCTCCAAGCCCTTTCTCTCCTTTGGCTGTTTTCCTCTGACCATACCAATCCTCAAGTTTTCCCTTCCTCAGCCAAAAAATAAAAATAACCTTTTTTGAACCTGCATCCTCCTCCCCATGTAGTCATCTTCTTTGTTCTCTTTCTCTTGCCAGCCATGCCTACACTTTGAATTTCTAGTAATCTCCCCACCCCACCCCCGCTCTGGCCCCAACAGTCCACAGCCTACTTGGTGCTCTACCAAAACTACTCCGTTGAAACAAATAGCTTTCATTATGTCAACAGAGGCATCAGAGTCATCCCAGGTGCTAAATCCAATGAACACTCTATAATCCTTGTCCACATTGGCTGTACTGGATTCTATTGACCAATTTTTCCCTCCTAAAACTTATTGTTCCATTGGGTTCAATAACATCCTTTCTTTCTCAATTTCCTTCTTAACAATTCCCTCTAAGACTCTGCCATTAAGTTTTCTTACTCTGCATATCCTTGGTATCCTTCAGAGTTACTTTCCGTCTTCTATGCTTTTCTCACTTCTCCTCCACTTCATAGTTTTAATTAGGATCTATGTATAAATGACTTTTAAATCTGTAAGTTTAGCCCTGACATTCCTCCAAGCTCTATACATATGTACTTTAACTGCCTACGGGATACTCCTTTCTCTATACCCCAAAGATATATCCATTTCAGAATGTTCAAATTATCAATATACTTCCTGTCCTTATTCTAAAGCTCATTTTCCACTATAATTCCCATATGAAATATTGGTACCACCTAGTACTCCAAACTCAAAGCCTGGAAATTATTATTTACTATTTACTCTTTTAACCCCTTACCTCCATATTAAAACACTTACTCATTCTTGTCAATTGTATTTCCCCAATTTTTAAAAATGTATTTCTTCTCACCATTTTCACTGACACTTCCTTAGTTCACAATATCTTATTGCTCCATAAATGTGTCTATATCTCCAATTCCGCTTGTTTTAACATATTGTAATTTTGTGTTTAATGCTTTACCTTGGCCCTTTTGAACTATCTTTAAAGATGAGTTTCTCAAGTCCCTGGATAGCTTCCTCCCAGGTCTTGTGTAACATCCCAAATATTGCTAAGGTCTTGTGCTTATTGCCAGAATATTTTCCTTTTTATGATGCAAATAACAAATCGTAATTTAAAGTACATGTTGAGTTGCATGTTACACAAAGACCTATAGGATGTAAATATTATATGTAATTACACGATTTTTAAAATCTTATTTCCAGACCTGCTAAATTCACAATTCTAATTACCACTGCATTAATATTTGGGTAATTTATTTATATTCAGCTTGTGCTGTTCTTTTTTAGGTCTAAATAAAGAATGGTTTGGAATCTTAATTGCTTTCTACTTAGGAAGCAGGTCTCCCTGATCATGTCTCTGGGTACATTTTGACATTGCTTCCACAAAGGGTGTAGCAATAGAGTGATAGGGCAGGTGCTACCCTTTATAGAAGACAAAACTTCTCCTGGCTTCTGAGCTGTGTATTCTTGGAAATATACAGCTAGCTAGCCATGGTGACGAGCCTAACGTAACGTGTGGGGAATAAATAGACATCATGAATTAAAAAAAACAAAAACAAAAAAACCCAGAGATTGCTTTTTCGGGGGGCTGGGAGTGAGATTGGTGCTAGTCTGTGCTCCTGGATGTTGTTCTGACACAGACAATCCCATATTATCATTTATTCAGAAAAAATACCATCCATGGCAGGAAGAAACTTAAAAGAACTAATTACAGTTGTAAGGCCACATTCTATAGACAAATTAGCACATAATGGGGCTGTATATTTTACATCAAATACCAGATGGGGTAATGTGAAAAGCCTTTCAGTTTGAGGAAATGGCAGAAGTCTTAAGAGTTAGAAATTGTCACTTTAAGTGGCCTTTCTTTAAAAGAAATCTTAATAGCAACAACAACAAAAAAGAGGAAACATGAATATAAGCAAACAAAATCTCATGAGATCTCTGGGTAGAAAATCTTAACATGCAGTGAAAAAAGAAAGATGAAAGACCCCTGGTTTATTCCAACATAGTTATATAGCACATTGAGGTTTCAACTATAAAAGTAATAATAATATGAATTGGCAATTACATATGTTATATAAAACACTTTTATTTTTTCTCATCATCCTCATAGCAAACCTGTAGATAATGCCAATATTAGTTATACATGGATTCGAAGGGAGAAACAGAACCTCAGAGAGATAGAGTACCTTGGTCAAAGTCGAATAGCTTGTGAGTTATAGAACTACAACTTGATTTCAGATCTTCTGACTCCAAATTCCATGCCCTTGTTCTTTCTATTGAGTGACAGAGCCTGAGTAACAGTTCTCCTCTAGGCTTTGCACTCTAAGAGAAAATTTAGCCTCATAAATATTTCTCACTCCAGTGAAGAGCAAAGGTCAGCTTATTCAGTGTGTTCTCTTGATCTGACCTGTCAGCATATTGCCTGAGTGCTTCCAAATCTGAGGAAGCCTGACCATAAATAAATAACATCCTAAACAAGGCTTACCCAGGGATGCCTCCTCTGGAACTCTAATGATGCTGATGCACCAGCTATGGAAGACTCCTGCTCCATTGAAATGGTGTCCTCCTTTATTATTATTAAGATAGATCTACATAACTGATGTCTCATGGCACCAGTGATGAACAGATTAGATGATGCTCTAAAAAATTCACAGCAACTATTTCTTTTTCTTTTTTTTAGATAAGCTGCTTTTTTTTTTTTTTTTTTTTCCGGTACGCGGGCTTCTCACTGTTGTGGCCTCTCCCATTGCGGAGCACAGGCTCCGGACGCGCAGGCTCAGCGGCCATGGCTCACGGGCCCAGCCGCTCCGCGGCATGTGGAATCTTCCCGGACCGGGGCACGAACCCGTGTCCCCTGCATCGGCAGGCGGACTCTCAACCACTGCGCCACCAGGGAAGCCCTAAGCTGCTTATTTAATGTCTCTTTAGTATTTGGTTGGATGACATTATGGATGAACCATATTGAATTTGATGCTTCTTTCAGGTGCTCTTTATTTTATCAGACTTCAGACGCTGTGAAATTAGTCAGTGGCAAATATTACTCTGTTTCTACCAGGGTGTATGGCCCTGAAGGGCAAGAAAAGAAACTCCCAAATCAAGATGGGCCTTCTAGAGTGTTGATTTTATTATACTAAATAGTTACAACCTGCTGGTTATTTTTGTTCCAATTTCTCTGGCTAGGTTTCCCTTCCCCCATTTCAAGTGCTACCCTGCAGGTAAAATTCACTGGCATTGCTACCTTCCTCATGAACATGCCCATATTGTCCCTGCTATGTGTCATCGTTCTCTGCTCTACCCAGCCACCCCACCAAAATACACACTATGCAAATTCTCTGTACAAGAGAATATGTTTATTATTACTTGTGTCTGTCTTTTCCTCTACTACATTGACTGACTTATTTATACCTTCTCTGGTAACCAGTCCAGTATCATGCAAATTGTTGATCCTCAAAAAGTGTCTACCCTGTGTGTGAATATGAGAAATGATGTCATACTTCTAGGATTTATGACTATTGCTTGAATCTCAACTAGACTGATTGATATCTCTGTTTTTAGTGATGAAATTTATGAGGGGTTAATTAGTCGTTTCTTGAGGTAGCAGGATTGTTTTCCACTCAGTTCTTATCGTGGGCACATCCATTAGAGAGGCAAGAATAGAAAGACAAAAAGGCAAAAAGGATACAAATGAACTTATTTACAAAACAGAATAGACTCAAAGACACAGAAAGCAAATTGATGGTTACCAAGGGGGAAAGAGGGGGAGGGATATATTAAGAGTTTGGAATTAACAGATACACACTACTATATATAAAATATATATAAACAGCAAGGACCTACTGTATAGCACAGGGAACTATATGCAATATCTTGTAATAGCGTATAATGGAAAAGAATCTGGGAAGATTCTTTTGTATATAACTGAATCACTTTGCTATACAGCTGAAACTAACATTGTAAATCAACTATACTTCAGTAAAATTTTTAAAAAAATAATAAGAGGCACAAGTATTTGACCAGTGATGGAAACACAAATTCATATTCTGCAACCATATTGTGTGCCACCTTCTGTGTCAGCTTGCAAGTCTGTGATTTGTACATGCCATTAACTCTTGGAAGAAAGGTTTTTTCTCTTTTCTATCCAGTAATTTTTTTTACTTTAAGACAGCTCATATGTTATGTCCTATGCAGAGTCCTCCCTAATTCCCAAGAACTGGAGAGTTATACTGTTTTTGGTGCTGTCAGAGCACTCTGGCGGTATGTTTATTATAAAACTGTTTTATACTTTTTGGTTTGCGTGCATGCCTGTGTGCTCCCCTTAGACTATGAGTTCCACTGGGTCTTATACTCTGTCTATAATGCCAGTCTCTTCCATTGGACCTAACACGTAGTTAATACTCAGTAACTACTTAATGAATTGGTTATTTTTAATAACAGAAATTATCACCTTTATACACAAAGCACCTTACTAGGCACTAATAGAAAATTAAAAATGACTCAAACAACACAAAATTCTGTAAAAAGCTTTCATTAGGGGGACAAGGGGTACAAGGATGGAAAGAATAATTGGAACAGGAACTTGAGTTGTGCCTCAAAATATGACAATTTCCATGAACAGAGAGGAAGTGAGGAGGGGGTGGCAGAGACAAGACCATTCCAGAATGAGCAAACAGCAGGTTACCATAGGAAGCTTTCCTGAAGTGAATTAAAGGTAAACTCTATTAGATGTAAATAAAACTGCACGACGTTAAAACAATGCATAAAGGATTAAAGCAGATTAAAACTAGCAACTACCCTCTGAGAGCCCAAATGTGTTTAGTGCAGTTTGAAATTAACTTAATGTACAAAAATTTAAATAAGTTGTCACGGAAAAGAGAATAGCATTGGGTTGGCATGCTTTAGCCTCTCTCATTTAAAACAGCAAGTAGCTGGGCATAAAAATCACCCTTTAGCATGAATTTATGTTATTAATTGTACCCATAATTCAAAGTCATGATTAGAGCTTAAACTGAATGTCTGTAGTGGAAATTATGATGCACGCTTGACTTCATGCTTTAAACACTGTGTAGGGTGGGCACCTCTGTGAAGCACAGGGTGAAACCTCCCTCTTCCTTTACTATTTAAACTAAATTTAAGTTCTTCAAAATGGGATGATGAACACCTTTCTGGTTTTCGGGAGAAGTAGAAGTTCTTGCCACGGCCAGGAAGCATAAGAGGATGTAGGTTACTGACACATGGAAGTATCAAAAATTGATTGGCACCCTGTTTAGGTGTGACCTAATGGAGAAACTGCAGAGAAGGTTCCGGAATGTACAGAAAGGCACAGTAGAAGTTTAAAACATTCTGCATATGGAGACTATGTGAGGTAGAAAAGCAGGAGTCAGAGCGTGACTGCAGTGAGTGGTGGACCTAGAAAAGATTGAGACATTGGATGAAAACAGCAGCAAAGGCAAGTGGAGGAGGGGCAACTAGAAACTGTTCTGCTGGGGAGCCTTTCCAGAAGCCAGCCTCAACTGCTGTGTTCAGGTACGCTTGGGGTGTGCCAGAATTTGTTACCACTACAATACCAAACTTGTTAAGTTTATTTTGTAAATAAAGTAGATATATGCTTATTCTTAAAATAACATCACACTCAAAAATTTGCCTTCTAGTAGGGTTTCTAGGATGGAGGAAAGGCTGCAGTTATATCTGGAATACTGCTTTTATCTGTATCAGTGGTTCTTAGCATGAGGTATCCAGACCAGCAGCATCATTTTTTACCAACCAGGGTCCTTGGACTCCTTAATCAATAGAAATTGATAAGAGGCCAAACAAAGAATTCAGGCAAGGCTTTACTGGGACTCGTTCTGTAGCACAGGGAGAAAGAGGTGTCCTTGCCCTCTCCCTGAGGCGAGGTGAGCTGGTCCCTTAAATGCAGTGAGAGTAGGGGCAGACCATGGGCTGGGCAGGCAGGTGACTTAGGTGGTCTGCCCACCCGCTTGGACATGCTGTGTGCAGGGATCATGTGCAGTACCCTGCTTTTGCTCCCAGCACCCCAGAAGTAGCAGTTGGGTTTTGGCCTTTTCGTATCTTGTTCATAATTTGCCCCAACTGTGCATGCATGCAGTTATTTTTAGTTCCTTATAGTTTCTTTGTATTCTGTCCTCTAGGAGACGTTTGTCCAAGTACAAGCAGGGCAGTAAAGAGTCCCAGGTCCCAGGTCCCAGCCTGTCTCACCATCACCTGGGAATTTGTTAAAAATTCAGAGTCTCAGGCAGGTGTTATGAATCAGAAATTTTAGGAATGGGGATCTACAATCTAGGCTCTAATAAACTCTCCTGGTGATCCGGATGCACTAAAATGTTTGAGAACCTCTGATTTATAAGTCTGTAGTGGTTGCCCGTTGCGGATGCTTTTAACATTGACATACCTACAAAGCAAAGTGTGTTTCTGAATTTATGTGCCAAATTTAAACATATAACACTATTAGTTTTATTTCTCTGAAAAACTGATTTATGCTTCTTAAAACTCTGGATAGACCCATGTAGATACCATCCTCTTTTCATGTGTATAATTGAAATTCACTGTTGTTTTCCTTGATGAAGTGAACCACTGGAGAACAAGAGGAGACACACAGCAATCATGATTTTCCTGTACAACTATCACACTGAACACAAAAAGAATGATTTGCCTTTAATAAACCTAACAGAATTAGAGGCCCAGATTTTATGAGTGAGCTTCTCAGCCAGTTCCAGAGATCCAGCACTTAAATGTGCAGAGAAAGACATGACTAAGAAAAGGGGATTATGCTTTTTTAATGAGAAACTCCCAATGAAAAGTTTTTTAAAAACCTTCTGATTAAAAAAAAAAAAAAGTCTCCGGTAAACCTGAGACCAACTTCAATTATAAAACCAATTTTTTTCCTTTATCCAAGCAACCACATAAAGCCAAAGTCTGTTGAAAAACCGAAAAATATTATGGCTTAAAAAATTGAGCATGCAAGCATAGCTCTGCTTGTGTAAGCTGTAACACAGGATAGCAAACACACTAAAAATGCAATAAAGGTTTCCTGTGGGTGTACTGTGCTAATTGAAGTCAAAGCCTAAATGAATCTAGTCCCCAAGAGTTCCATATAACTGGAAAACCTGTAGTGTATCACTGCAGTTAGAAAATGGTTATTTTAAAATGTGCCTATTGAAACCCTCCTGAACGTGTGCATGTAAATTCCATTAAAGTTCATAGATGCTGCGCATACAATCAGTGAGAGACACGCAGCCCCCTAATGCTTTCTCTAATGAACTCAGACTCAGCAGGTAGGAGCTAATAATTACACAGCACAGAATCTGTATTAGATTGCTTGCTCAGTTTATGACTATCTGGTAACGGTGTGACACAGTATACACCTTCTGTTGGAGATGAGGGCAGGAATATTTCTGCAGATTGAAATTTAAACATGGAGCTAAATTCCTAGTCTATTTGTAGTCAAAGGATATGAATAGATAATTCTTCCAAAGGAAAAACAAAAGGTAAGTCAGTAAAGTAAAATGAAATAAAAATTTAAAAATGTAATAGATGACTTTTAATTACAGAAAAAAGTGTGACAAAATCAAATATAGTTAAGGCTACAGGAATACCACCGTATTTTTTTTTCCCTGTGTAAATTTGATAGAAATTTGGCTTTCTTTATGAGGAAAGTTCTGGCAATATTGCATTAAAAACTGCAAAGTATTTTATATCTTTCATCTAGGAATTCACTATCAGTAAATTATCCTAAATAAATAATTCAAAAAAAAATTAAAAATAAATGGATAAATGTATGCATTGTGCTGACATTTTGGCTATATCTTCTTCACACAGCTAGATCACTTTTTATTCTATACTTCTATGGAGGTGTAATAGAGAAAAGTGGAAAGATAAGGAGTATAAGTACAATTAATTTTTCATAAACTGAACACATATATTTCATCAGCACCCATAGTAAGACACACAACATTACAAGCACCTGAGAAGCTCCCCTCATTGCACAAGATTAACAACGGTCTTGACCTCCAACACACATAGATTTCCAGTTATTCATAACCTGACAAAAATTTTGTATTATTTCCTTTTTAAAGCTAATTAATTTTGGCAGTTATGTAGTGGTATTGCATTTTGGCTTTAATTTGCGTTTCTTTTATGGCTAAATATTGACCATCTTTTCATTTGGCTATCTTCTTTTGTAAAATGCCTTTCAAGTCTTTGCTTATCATTTTCCTATTGGCTTGCCTGTCATTTTACCATTGTTTTGTTTTATATATTCTAGACATAAGGCCTTTGTGAGAGATATATGTTTTGCAAATATTTCTCACTCTATTTATCTCTTTTTCATTATCTTAAAGTTGTCTTTTAATGAATATATGCCCTTAATTTTAATTTGTCTAATTAATCTTTTTTGTCTACCAATTTTTGTGTTCCTGTTTATGAAAGCATATCTCAATTCATCAATAAATTCACCTGTTTTTTCTTCTAAAAATCTTTATTTTTATGTTATATTTATATCTATAATTTATCTCTGATAAGTTAGTATTTGTATATGGCTTGGAGTACCCCATTGTCCCAGAACTGGTTACTGAAAAGAATCACCTTTCCCCGCTACACTGTACTTGAAGTGTACTTGAACTACACTGTAGTGTTACCTTTGTCATAACTTAGGTGACTATATATGTATGTTCAGGACTCTATTTTTTGCCTATTTATCTATCCTTGTACCAGTACAGTACTACTAGTATAGCTTTGTAATAATTATTGATATCCATTAATGTAAATATTCCAAATTTGTTTGTCTTTGAAATTGCTGTTTGTGTTTCCACATAAATTTAGAATCAGGTTTTAATCATCCCCCACTAAAACTAACTTTTGGGAGTTTGGGTTTCTGATTGACACTGAATTTTTAATCTATACATCAATTTGTTTTAAATTGACAGTTTTATGTGCATTGTCTTTCAATCCATGGACATGGTATTTCATTACATTTCTTTAGGTTTTCTTTGATTTTTGCTTATAATATTTTGTAGTTTTCTGGTAAAAGTCTTGCATATCCTTTGTTAAGTATATTCCTGAGTATTTTTATGCTACTGAAAATAGTATTCATTAAAAAAATTTTTAATGTTGCCACTGTATTTCAACACAATTAACTTTAATGGACTTTGTGTCCACCAATCTTACTACATTTGTTTATCAGTTCGTAGTCTGTAGAGTGTTTAGAATTTCTTATGTACAAAACAATATTTTTTATGTCATCCATAAATAACAGCAGTTTTTTTCTCATTTTCCATGTGTATGCCTTTTGTTTCCTTTTCTAATTGTAGTCACTAGGATCTACAGTAAACTGTTGAAAAGTAGTGCTTATAGCTGGCATTATTGCCTTATGGGAAGCTTTCAATAACTCATCATTGATATGATGCCCGCTGTATGATATTTTTAAGATTCCCTTTATCAGATCAATGTAATTGCCTTTTATTTTTAATTTCTTAAAATTATTTATCATGATTACATAAAGTTGACTTTGACTAATACTTATAGAAGTTTAGAGAATGCAATGTGTAGTGTAACCTCTCCTTTGAATTTTAGGTTTCCAGGTGTGTAAAATATGAAAGAAAAACTAAAGTGAACAAAATGTATGAATTTATGACATTATAAAGGTAAGACACTTTCTTATACTCTATTATCAATATCTTAGCAATCTAGCAAATAAATGTTCTTATTTATTTCTGTAGAGATCATTTTAATAACTGTAATTGTGCCAAAGTGTTATTTATTAATATTTTTTCTAATTTTTGCTACTGAAAGAGTTTAGGTATTTTTTTCCAATGTGTTTTAGTTTTATCAGCATTTAAATAAGGGTCCTCATTCACTATGTTTTCCATAGAGTAAAATGGCAAAATTTATTTTTCCTATAAGTGTAGTAAATCTATTTAAAGAAGGTAAGGGAAGATCAATCCATGCAAGACATTCAGTCCGATTTTTGGAGTCATGGAAACAAACTTTTGCATTATAGACTTTTTTAAAGTTGATTTAAATAAGCAGACAATTTTTGTATCACAGATGTAATCTAAATTAATTATTGCCATGAGATTTAAGATTTTTCTCTAAAGTAATTCAAAACTTAGAGTTCATCAGCACATAAACTTGCTATATTCATTCTTTTTTGCATACTTTATAATCCATAATCCAAAGCAAATGACTTGAATTTCAGTGAAATTCCTGATGATTTTCAAAATTATCTTGGACTCATGCCAGCCTGAAAATGATTATTAAATGACAGACTTTCCTGCCCAGTATCACTAAGAGTAAAAAGAATCATTTGTTGATAGATTTTTGATAAAGAAAAAGCTAGATCTTTATCTTGTTTGGATTCCTTTATATTTTCTAATTTTATAGATGAAGTAACAGGTACCAGAGGGACCAACCGACCTCTGCAAGGTCACAAAATTGTAACATCTTCATTTAATTTATCAAAGTGATAGCACTGAGATTTGTTTCCAAAATATGAGAATCCTGGTGTTTCAAGATATATAACAGTGTGAATGTTTGTTACAATCCCGGACTCAGGACTTGAACTGTAGTTATTGCTACTACTGAAGCAATGCATACATATATATGTATACACACAGATATGTATTCAATTAAAATCATGTGGGAGATGGGACAAAGAGAAGAAGGATATGTGGAGGGAAATGATGGATATTAAACATATTGAAATAAATTGTAGTATCTAAACATCTAAGCCTCATTTCTATTCTAATTCAATGACAAAATTACAAAAGTATCTTCCTAGTTTATAGTCTTCTCTTAATTGGCTTTTACAAGATTCCTGCACATCTCTGTGCTAACAGAAGAATATTCACTCCATAACAGCCTGAATTTTACTTATGTAGATTTCAAAGATGTACTGTGTTAATTGGAAAAAACAAAACGAATCTTGAAATCTTAATTATTCAGGAACAAAGTGAAGTGTTTTGTGGAGAAGAATGAGATTTGATGGGATATAAGATAATCAACAGATCAAAGATTAATAAGTATTTGAATATTTTATTGCATATTACAATGGAATACTTCAATGGGAATCTTTCAGCTATTCTTCCACTTTAAGGAGGACCAGTTAGTTGAAAACTCAAAGCACATTGTCCTACTGAAGTAGTTCCAACATTATGAAACAGGAGCTTGCATTATATAACATTGATTACAAACTACAGAAACATTCCAAAACAAGTCTCACACAGCCAAATTATTCATACGAGTTTCCTCCATTCTGCCCTTGCTTTTTTTTTAAAAAAAAAGAGTGAATATTACATATGAGAATTAAATATCAATAAAAAACAAATAATTAAAAGTAGATGATAAGGTGAATTGATAAACATCCCAAATACTTACAATTAGAGCTAAACCAGTCTATATGTTCTAAAAAATATGAAAATATCTCAATAAAATTCCCATGTAAACAATAAATCTAATCCAGGAAGTACCGCTGCTAAAGCAGAAATGGTAAGCAAAGCTTACAATTCAGAATTCCCATTACATGTTTCTTTTTAATAGGAAGTAAATCTATAATTCTCCTTTAGGTTGGCAGGAATTCCCAATGAACTGAAATAAAATTGGCCCTAAGAATAGACTCTATTGATCTCTTATAATTGGCAAAAAATAGTAGTGCACTTAGTTTTTCACTGACACCAACTAAGAAGTAAATGTTTATTCTAATTTTCAAACTCACTCAAACTGAAAACATTCAGCTAAGTAGTAAGAACAAATCAGATTATGGTCTATTAAATTTAAAAAGCTCTCAGATGGAGTCAACCAAGATGACAACATAAGAGTCTCCTGAATTTTTCTCCTCCTAAGGATACACTGATTGTATAACCACACATAAAAAATTTCCTCTGAAAGAAAACAAGAAATTAGCTGAGAAAATCCTACATATAACAAGAATGAGAAAGCAACCACATCAAAACATGCAGGCAAGATCAAATCATGGAGAAATAGAAAATCTGAATAGACCAATTACTAGTAAGGAGATTGAATCAGTAATCAAAAACCTCCCAATAAACACAAATCCAGGACCAGATGGCTTCACTGATGAATTCTACTAAACATTCATAGAAGAACTAATATGACTCCTTCTTAAATGCTTCCAAAAAATGGAAGAGAAGGTAATACTTTCAAGCTCATTTTATGAGGCCAGCATTACCTTGATCACAAAGCCAGATAAGGACACTACAAGAAAAGAAAATTACAGATCAGTATTCCTGATGAGCATAGATGCAAAAATCCTTAAGAAAATATGAACAAACTGAATTCAACAACACATTAAAAGGATCAGACACCATGATTCAGATATTCATGATTTATGCCAGGGATGCAATGATGGTTCAACGTCCACAAATCAATCAATGTGATATATCACATTAAGAAAAAGAAGAACAAACATCATACGATCATCTCAATAGATGCAGAAAAAGTATTTGACAAAATTCAACATCTGCTCATGACTAAAAAAAAAAAAAACTTCTTAACAAACCGGGTATAGAGAAAACGTATCTCACGTAATAAAGGCCATATATGACAAGCCAATACCTAACATAATACTCAATTGTAAAAAGCTAGAAGCTTTCTCTCTAAGATCAGAAATAAGACAAGCATGCCCACTCTTGCCACTTTTATTTCACATAGTACTGGACATCTTAGAGAAATTAGACAAGAAAAAGAAATAAAAAACATCTAAATCAGAAGAAAAGAAGTAGAATTGTCTCTGTTTGCAGATGACATAATATTGTATATAGAAAATCTTGAAAACTCCACGAAAAAACTGTTAGGATAAACAAATTGAATAAAGTTGCAGGATACAAAATCTATATACAAAAATCAGTTGCATTCCTATACATAAATAATGAATTGTCAGGAGGAGAAATTAGTAAAACAAACCCACCTACTATTTACAATTGCATTAAAAAGAATAAAATACTTAGGAGTAAATTTAATCAAGGAAATGAAAGATCTGTACACTACTATAAAACATTGATGAAAAGAAAATGAAAAAGACACAAATATGTGAAAAGATGTTCCATGCTCATGGATTGGGTACGTGCAGTCAAGCATACATCTTGATTGAAAGTTGCTGCTAGTCAAGAGGAACAGATATTTTAGTTAATAGTTTTGTGCTTTTCTAAATATGGGAAAGATACAAGAATCTGGGTTCATAAAAAATCTCCTGAAAATATCTAACCCCCTGAGAGCCTGTTCTGTCAGTTTTCCCAGAGTACAGGCACTTGCTTCCTGATCTCTGCCCTGATTTCTCTCCAGGTTTTATGGTAGGTCAGCGACTGCAGTGGCTGATAACTCAATTCTGGTAGAACCAGGTGGTGAGTGACATTCCTTAGTTGGCATTGGTCAAAGGACAAACTTTCAGTCATAAGATGAATCAAATCTGAAGATCTAACATATATCATGCTGACTCTAGTTGATAACAGTGTATTGTATAATTGAAATATGCTGAGAGAGTAGAACCTAAATGTTCTCACACACACGCACAAAAGGTAAATATGTGAGGTGATGGATGTGTTAATTAACTTGGGGAAAATCCTTTCACAATACATACGTATATCACACCATCACATTGTACACTTTAAATATCTTACGATTTTATTGGTCATTTATACTTCAATAAAGCTGGGGCAAACAAAGAAAAGCCAAAAAAATTTTAAGGCTTTCTACAAAGTCATATTTATAGTAAATGCTGATGGGTTTTGCAACAGTTTAATTTTTGTAATGTACTAAATTAGCTGTGGTGTGGTGGCCCCATACCAATTTATTCAGGATTTTCCCATACACTCATGGGGTTGTAAGAGGCTAATGATACCTTGAGACACCAGCCTGCAGCACTCTGTCTTGGTACGTGGTGTAGAAATCCCCCTTGACAAAAGTGTCCATATTCTGACATTGTGGAAAACTTGAAATATTCCTTATAGAAAGAGCTGTTACTTACCAATACTTTTAAAACTTTGGCACCTAAACTTCTTTTCTGGAGTACAAATCTGATCATTGCAGAATAAATGTAGAACAGATCAAATCCAGAGATGATTATCAGCTGTATTGTTTTTCAGTTCCTACCTCTTGTGTAGCTACACTAAGAACCCTGAGCCCCTAGCAAACCAGGCTCCCTCTCTTCTGATGGGTTTCTCTTCCTCCTTGGTACCCAGCCAGGCTTGAAGCTAACTGCCTTGCCCGAAAAGCCCAGGAGCAGGCTTTATTGGCCAATTCAGTGCTAAGCCATGGGCACGGGGTTCCCATTAAGCCCTCTATATAGTTCACTACTTCTGTTCCCCTAGTGAAAACAGGATGGTTTCTTGTCTCATTGAGGGGATAAATTTTAAAATTCTGATTTGAACTTAAGGGGAAGAAAACTGTTTCAACCTCTATGTCAGATAAAGAAACCATGCTATGTGATAAAGGAGAGTTAAAAAGACTACTGCAGTGTGAGATCACAGGCCTAGCTAATAAGAAAGCCTGTATTTACTGCCCTTTGTTTCCTTTGTGTATTTCTTTTCTTCAGGGACCTTAAGAGGAAAAAGGAGTCGTTCTGGATAAGGGCAGACCTAACATTCCTAGAACTTCTCTAATAGATTTAAATATTTGTGATCATCATAATAGTATATCCTGACTTCACTCAGCATCTAGCGCACGTCTTTTATAAGTGCTGTTTTGGAATGTTCTTCCTCTCCTTTATTCAACCGGAAACTTCTCTTCCTTCTTCAAGCATGTACCTTTCTCTAGGAAGTCTCCCAGAAAAAAAATAGTTTCTTAGCAGCCAATGAAGACTTACATCTTAGCTTTTGTTAAATTGTATTTTAGCTATGTGCTTACATATTTGTTCATCTTGCTTAACTGTAAGATTCCTTAAAGAAAAGAACCATCTTCTATACATCTTTAAATTCTCATCACCTAACCTAATGCATTTCACAAAATGCTTATCAAATGACAGATAGTAAATAGTTTTGAATATGAAATGAAAATTTAAAGAAAGAACAGATGAGTTGATTAAATAATTAATTGAGGTTTCTTGAGCCCAATTTCCAAAGCACAGCATGGAAATTGGAGATAGGGAGAGATGCAAGAGATGACTTCATAAAAGCCAAACTCTTCCATCTGCTTGTTACGATCTCTCTTCTGTTTTATTTTAAAGCCTGTCTTCTATTACTCCTTTATACACAAGCCATATGAACATATTTGTTTTCTCAATATATGCCCAAAGTTTTGTTTCTGTGATTTTGCTCATGCTTTCTCTTAACATGTTTTCCCAAAATCTGATGCACTTTTAGGGCATCTCAAAAGTCTTCCCCGCCCCATGATTTCCTTGTTCTCTTCACATCCATGCCTAGCAAATGAATATCATTTGTGTTTCATCCAAAGAAAACAGTGTAACTTTTTTGTAACAAAAATGTCACTTGTGTATGTGTCTTAACTTGCCTACTTGAGAGTATGTTCTAGAGTAAACAATGTTTTCTTGATATTTGCATCCTTTAGTAGTCTGGAAACATAGAAAGTATTAAGTATTATCTTGTGAAATTTAATTCATACAGAAGCCTCTGATATGAGTCCCAAATAAAATACAAACTGACTATGTGATCTTGGGTGAGTCATTTTTTCCTTTTTAGGCTTTTATTATTCTCAATATAAAATTAATATTATTGAGTTAAAATATATTTAATGCCTCTTCAGCCTCTAATCTTTTAAGTTTTACATATTTTCTTTCAATAAAAAACTTTGTACATCTTTACTTTTTTATTCCAAGATTGGAGTACAGAAAGTTTACCATCTCCATGTAATCTGAAAAAAATTTTTTTTTCTACGAATGGTTTTGCCTTATAAATGTAAATTCTTACTTTTAGCATTTATCTATGAGCGTTATGAAAAGTTGTGCACTAGGAATAAATCAGAGCATAGAAGCAAAACTAAAACAAGCACAATCTGATTACTTTTATGAATAGCAATAATGCTACAGCAAAAAAAATGTGTACCCTTTCTAATGCAGCTTCTATTCATTAGCATGATTAATTAATAAATCTTTTGGCATTAATATTTTAAATAATCTTCATTTTTCACTAAAGGACAAAGATGACAAGTTTTGCTCAGCAATGAGTCTAAGAATGATAGAAAGTCACAAATCAATTATCTTAGTCCCATCTCTCTTGCTGAGTTGGTCTGTGACCTTGAGAACAGTTTTTCAATGACCTGATTTATCCATTTGTACGATGGATAGTATTTGTTTCTTTTACAGTCCCTGAATATTAGATTTAGTTATGTTATGCAAAGATTAAATGGAAAATATTTTTTAAAGACACTCTGAATTCAGAGGGGAGTTGGGCCCTACGTAAACTTGGGTTCTGTTTTTGTTTTTCTGAGCAACATTAATAACAAGATGTGAATCAATTCCTATCACCGCCATTTCCATACTATTCATTCTGCATTTATTCACTCCCTTCCAAAAATGATTGTGCTCAACAGTTCATCCTCTGTCATGCCCCAGATGTACCTCAAGAAATGAATAATTTCCTCTTGGCTTTGTACTTCAATAGTTTATGATAGTCAATGTCTGCTACTTTAGGGAATTCACTAATAAATATAAATATTAGTAGTGTCCTTTTCTTAACCTTCCCTGTTTTTCCAAGAACATTTATATGAGAATCTTAGAGTGAGAACTCAATTTTTATTTGCTGAATTGAATCACATTTAGATTGATGGATTTAAATACTGAAAATGTTTAATTAATATGGAGGCAGATTCTTTCTCTTAAATTTCCTCAGTTCGCTGATGAGGCAAACAAGTTTATTTGATATTCAGCTGAAGTACAAAATCCTCTCAGATTTATTGATGCCTGTGAATAAAAGATGGAACACATAGAACAGGGCTAGGAGAGTCATTTACCTTCAAAATTGAAAGCCATGAAAATAAAGAGAAAGGAATCCTGGGGTGTCCTAAAACAGAAACCAACTATCATATTTATTAGTGATCCACTTTTTGGATTTCTTATATCAGTATTTCTTAAGGTGTGGTACCTGGTCCATCAGCATAAGCCCCAATCCAATCCCATTGAATCAGACACTGCGAGGAAAGCCTAGCAATTTGTGTCTTAAGCCTGTCAGATGACTCTGATGTATAATAAAGTTTGAGAACCCTTGTCCTAAATCAGAGAGATAACTAGTTAGGAGAGTTAGGACTTGAACCTAGACATCCAAGGCCAGGAAATTTAAATAAATGGAACAAAAAATATACTGTGTAATGTTATGAGTTACCTAAGCTTATGCTCTTTAAGTAATACCTCTCCTTAAGACATTCCTAGAGACATGCATTTTTAAAAGACCATTTAGAAAAATATATTACTCTAATCACTATACTCCCTGTGCTATTGGGAGAGTGACTTTTTTTTTTTTTTTTTTTTTTTTTTGTGTGTGGAGACAGGTACCCATCTGTAAGTTTATCTGTATTTACTTTTATCTAAATGTATACATACATTCATTTCTCATTCTGTACCTCACTTAATGGGAGTAGATAAGATAAATAAAGATAAGAATAAAGCACATATAAATCAGAACTGCTGGGCAGTCAAAGCCCGTGAAAAAATAATATGGATTTTTTGATGATGGCCATTCTGACTGGTGTGAGATGATATCTCATTGTAGTTTTGATTTGCATTTCTCTAATGATTAATGCTTTGTGACCGCCTGGAGGGGTGGGATAGGGAGGGTGGGAGGGAGACGCAAGAGGGAAGAGACATGGGAACACATGTACATGCACAACTGATTCACCCTGCTATAAAGCAGAAACCAACACACCACTGCAAAGCAACTACACTCCAACAAAGATGTAAAAAAAAAAAAAGAATATGGAAAATCAAGTTATGCCAACACCACTTACTTGATCGCCATAAGCATGACGACCTATGATGATGGGTTTTACCCATCCACTCACAAGCTGGGGGATATTTTTGCAGATAATAGCTTCTCTGAACACAGTGCCACCCAGAATATTTCGGATGGTACCATTTGGTGATTTCCACATTTGTTTCAACTTGAACTCCTCTACCCTCTTCTCATCGGGGGTGATGGTGGCACACTTGACACCAACGTTGTATTTCTTTATAGCTTCTGCAGCGTCCTTGGTGACCTGGTCATTGGTGGCATCGCGATTCTCTATGCCTAAATCATAGCTGTGCAGGTCCAATTCCACATAGGGAAAAATAAGTTTCTCTTTAATCAACTCCCAAATGATTCGTGTCATTTCATCTCCTTGCATCTCTACTACAGAACCGCCTTGGATTTTTTGAGACATTTTGACTTCAATAAACCTTTACAATTTCTAATCACCCAAACTCCTCTCAATCTTGCAGACTCAGCTGAGTGCAGTTTATCTCCTGCAGGAGAAGGTACGCTGGCGATGACCCGGGAATGCCACAGCCCTCACACGGTTAACCCCACAAGCGCACACTCTGGCAATCCCAGCCGTGCTCCAGCTGTTTCGGCTTCTGACACAGCCTCCGCAGAAACCGCAGTGACTTTTTCATTTTCCCAAAATTAATTATTGAGCCCATTTCTGCATGCATCCACATTTATGCCGCAGCCTCGCTGTGCCCCCTGACTGTTGCCTTGGCCACATGACTTGCTTTGGCCAAGAGAGTATGGATAGATGCAAAACCATGCTATTTATGAGCACAGGCCTTAAGAGACATGTTTGGTTTTGCTTGACCTTTCCTGCTTCTGCCCTTGTTGTGAGAACATGTCCAGTTAGCCTATTGGTCAAATTAGATGCAGCAAGCTGAGTTGCTCTGCTGACCTACTGACAATGGATAAGCAGATCCAGGATACCTGACACAGTGTTAAGCAAAACTGGCTCAGCCAAGCCTCAACCAACCCAGAGATCAGTGTTATATTCTACTGGGATTTCATGATTATTATTCAGAAAAGGCTATCCAATGATCCCAGTTAGAGAACTTAGAGGAATAGACAAGATAATAGTCTTCAAAATACCTCTCAGCTCTAACTTTCATTAACTGTGAAGTGGTCTTTAAATGGTAAATTTAGATATTCTAGTAGAAGATAAATTAAATGACCATCCTGTAAGAAAGGTGTTTAAGGGCACATCAAACTCCATAGTTACTGTCAAAACATGTTATAAAGTTGGCTATGTTTTCAAGAATAAAAATGAAGTCTAACTTTAAATATTATTAATATGGATTCTTCTTTCTAATTCAGGTACATCAGCATATCTGAAAGTGCATACTGGAATCTTTTAAGATGAAAGGTATGTATACACTAAGGACAGTAATAGAAAATGTTAGCATTGACCTTTACAACCATTTAATTCTTCATTATAATAACAGATCTAGAATTTCATGGTATATGCTCAAGTTAATCACTAGATTACTGTATCGGGGAAAAGATTGTTATTCTAGCAAGTTCTCCGGTTCAGCTCCTGTATAGTTTCCCTGAACATGATAACTGTTATTTGCTGCTTGTATTTAAATCAAGTAAATTTCCTGAACTTTCATAGAGAAGGATGGGTAAGAATAGTTTTTCTAGCTCTGTGGCTCTAAGGCTCTTAGTTGATCATGAAAATATAAAAAAATAAGGTAAGGCCTACTATTTTCTGAGATTTGACTACTTTCCTTCTCTTCCTTATTTTTGTCTTCATTTATTGAGGTTATTATACAATTATTCTTCTTTGCTCAGTTACTACGTTGAATTGCATTGTTTGATTATCTAGTGTTATATCAGTTTTACATTCCTGGCATAAATTACATATGGTCACAATGTGTTATGCTTTTAAATTATTTACTGGATTCAAATTTCCAATATTTTATTGAGGATTTTAATGTTTATGTACCTTAGTGATATTGACGTGAAATTTGCTTTTCTTGGAATGTCTGACTCACATCAGATTACATTAAAACACTGAAAATTTTTAGTTTGTTTTTACTTTCATATAACTTAGTCTCAATAATATAGTATTTAATATAGAGAAAAGATATACTGGCATATTTTTACATTCAATAGCATTTTTGTGAATAAAACAATGTTATTATTTGAAAATAATAATTTTCAAAAATGATCTCTGGAGATAACATCTTTACCCACTTATCAGCTTTGCAGTTGAATCATTAGTTTGCAGTGTTATGCAGAGGTTCCATGATATCCTATTTGTTTCAAAGTATTGACTTACCACTTTTTGTTTTATTCCCAGTAGGTTGAGTTTGTTTTTTGGCTCGTTGATTTGGTGGTTGGTTGTCATTCCTTGACAGAAAAAAATATTATTTTCAAGCTGTATAGTCAAGCTCTATAGAAAGACAAATCCCAGAAAGAAATCATTTTTATTTATGAGAAGAAATCACTGTATCAGGAAATGACAGTAGTCAAAATCCTGATCAACGGAATTTCTGAGTGTAGACATACCAGGGGCACATTCTATTCAGAATTTATGTTGATGAGCAAGGAATCAGAACAGCATCAGCTTGGTACACTGAATTTGGACTATCTCATTATTGGTTTATTCTTGCAAGGGATTAGAAATATTTGAAAGTTTTGGCATCAACTCTGTTAGCCACAGCTGTGTATGTACCTTCCCAGAAAAAATACAGCTTCACCCTCAAGAGCAGAAGTGTGTTTAGTCCAATGACCAAAGTTTCCTAGTCTCTGAACAGTATTTGGATAGAAATTGGTTACGTTTGCTTCAAAGACTCATTTTTCTAGATTCTGTGACTAAGAAAGACTCCTTCTGAATCCCACTTTTTATTTAGATATACTTAGTATATTAAAGAAGATTATATACATTCTGCTGATCTGAGAAAAATCTTGTCTCTTCTAGATGGCTTTACATTTTCATGGCCCTACAGTCAGATTCATTAGATAGTATAGTTTCTGTTTGATTCTCAGAGATCAAACTTACTTCCATGTCTTCAAGTTTGCTGGAGTACAACATCATAATACCAAATTCTAAGGATAGTTATCAGTAGTCTATTCCTGTAAAATATTTTATAATATAAGAAAAATTATTGTGGCATAAATGAGAAGTATTTAATAAGTAGTGCTGGGAAAAATGTTTAGCTACTTGAAAAATATGAATCAGAGCCTCAATTCACAGCATTCACTAAAGACATTCCAAGTGAATTAAAAAGATAAACAGAAACAAAACATAGATAAACAAACAAAACATATGGATAGGTTTATTTTGTTGCAAGTAATTCAATCAACTCTGGGTAACATAAATATGTTTTTCAGATATTGCCAAATTTGGGGAAAAATAGAATACAAAGGTCTTGGGTAGGGCTGAAACCTGGAGAGTACAAATATCTCAGTCAAGAACTCTTGAATGATCTCACTGCAAGACTGCAGCAAAATCAATCAACGTCTCTCTCCTTTTGCTCCTGTTTGTTCCTCAAGGTCATATTCCAAGAGAAATAACTGAGCATGTTTGGCTTTGCTCTGGATATTCTTTTTGAGGAGCCAGCATGTTAACGGAACAGATGCATTATCTGCTCTTCCATGTTCTAAGCTTAGCAATATTAGACTTAGAGAAAATGCAGGTTCTCCAATGGGAAAGATTAGAGAGTTATGAGTATGTACAATTCTGGGGAGTGTTTTTCACAGATTTAATGTCACATTTTCCAGTCTATCTTTTATCAGTAGTAAATCTAGTCATTTCATTTACGTCTGCTTAATTGCTTTGCCTTCTTGCTCAGTTGATTCTGAACTGAGGATGGAAAGAGGAATATCATTTAATAGCTTCCTAAAACACAAACTAAAACAAAAATCTGTGCAAGTGTTAAGAATGTGGGAAATGGGACCAGCTCTTGTGAACCAACCAGCAGTGTTTAAGAATCCCAGTATGACCTCAGTGCATGTTGACCCTTAAGACTTAGTAAGATGACCCATGTACTTATGTTTGACAACTTAGGTGATTGGTAGTGTCTACAACTTACTGATGCTCTTTACAATTTAGTGGTTGCCTTTTACCAGTTGAATGTCACATGAAGACACAACAAAAATTTACTGTTGACTTGTATGTGAACTTTCTCATCTTACTTGATACAGACTAGACTAGCTTTTACCTCAGCAGACTTGGCTTAAGTTGACTAAAATTAATTTTTTGTAAGGCTTACCTCAAAATAGTCATGATATATACAAACTTCAAGACTCTGATGACTGAGATAATTTGGATGGTTTTATTATGATTCTCAGGCACACCAAAAAGTTGCAGCTTTAAACTTCAGACACAGCAATGTTCTCTGCCTGTACAGAGCAAAAGTATGTTAATTGGGTAGAACTGAGCATCAATAGGTAGTACTTGATCAATGGCCCCAAATTTATTTACCTCTATGATGGTTTTATTTGCATTCATGTTCAAGGGCTAAGAAAGAAGCAGTGGATGGAATAGCCACTTAGGCACAATAATTATACCCCTCTTCAAATATGGCTTTGAGTTGGTTCTGGCTTTTTTAGTTACACAAGATTTATCTAAGTGAAGTTGGCTTTAGATTTGGAGACCAGTATGTAGCATCTCCATTCAGAAGGGACAAGATCTAAATGAGGAAAACTACAAAAATCTGATGAATGAAATCAAAGAAGAACAAGATAAATGAACAGATATTCCATGTTCATGGACAGGAAGGCACAATACTGTCATGATGTCAGTTCTTTCCAACTTGATCTATAGATTCAATGTAATCCCTATCAAAATCACAGCAAGGTATTCTGTGGATATCAAAAAACATTATGAAGTATATACTGAGAGGCAAAAAACCTAGAGTAGCTAATACAATATTGAAGGAGAAAAACAAAGTTGGAAGACTGAGGCTACCTGACTTTAAGACTTACTATAAATCTACAGTAATCAACAGAGTGTGGGATTTGTGAAAGAACTGGCAAATATACCCATGGAACAGAATAGAGAGCTCAGATATAGACCCATGTGAATATGGTCAACTGATCTTTGACAAAGAACTAAAGGCAGTATACAGGAGCAAAGATAATCTCTTCAATAAATGGTTTTGGAACAACTGAACATACACATGCAAAAACAATGAATCTAGGCACAGACCTTACATCCTGTATAAAGATTAACTCAAAATGGATCACAGGCTTATATGTGAATCATAAAGCTATAAAACTCCTAGAAGATAACACAGGAGAAAATCTATATGATCTTGTATGATGATAAATTTTTAGACACAATACCAAAGGCAAAGTGCATAAAAGAAAAATTTATAAGCTGGACTTTATTACACTCAAAAACTTCTGTTTTGCAAAAGACAAATGTCAAGAAAATGGGAAGACAAGCCATAGACTTGAGAGAATATTTGAGAGAGAATATTTGCAAAAGACACTTTTGGTAAAGAACTGACATTCAAAATATAAAAAGAATTCCTTAAACTCAACAACAAGGGACTTCCCTGGTGGCGCAGTGGTTAAGAATCCTCCTGCCAATGCAGGGACTCATGTTCAAGCTCTGGTCCAGGAAGATCCCACGTGCCATGGAGCAACTAAGCCCGTGTGCCACAACTATTGAGCATGCACTCTAGAACCCGCGAGCCACAACTACTGAGCCCGTGTGCTACAACTACTGAAGCCCGTGCAGCTAGAGCCTGTGCTCCACAACCAGAGAAGCCACTGCAATGAGAAGCCAGCGCACCACATTGAAGAGTAGCTCCCACTAGCCACAACTAGAGAAATCCTGTGCACAAACAACGAAGACCCAATGCAGCTAAAAACAAATAAATAAAATAAATAAATTTTTTTTAAAAAACAACTCAACAACAAGAAAACAAACAACTGGATTATAAAATGGGCTGAAGACCTTAACAGACACCCCACCAAAAAGATATGCAAATGGAAAATAAGCATATGTAAAAAATGCTCCATATCATATGTCATCTGGGAGACACAAATTAAAACAACGAGATACTGTTGCACACCTATTAGAATGGCTAAAATTTGGAACACTGACAACACCAAATGCTGGCAAGGATTCGTGCTAACAGGAACTCTCATTCATTGCTATTGGGAATGTAAAATGGTACAGCCACTGTGGAAGACAGTTTGGTAGGTTCTTATAAAACAAAACATACTTTTACCATAATTCAGCAATTGTGTTCCTTGGTATTTACCTAAAGGAGTTTAAAACTTATATCCACACAGAAACCTGCACATGAATGTTTTTATCAGCTTTGTTCATAACTGCTAAAACTTGAAAGCATTCAAGATGTCCTTTAGTAGGTGGATAGGTAAATAAACTGTGGTGCATCCAGACAAGGAAATGTTATTCAGTGCTAAAAAGAAATGAGTTATTAAGCCACGAAAAGACATGGAGGAAGCTTAACTGCATATTACTAAGTTAAAGAAGCCAATATGAGAAGGCTACATACTATATGATTTCAATTATTTGACATTCTGGGAAAAGCAAAACTATGGAGACAATAAAAAGATCAGTGGTGGCCAAGGACTGATGAGTTGGTGAAAGGGTGAATAGGCAGAACACAGAGAATTGTTTGGGCAGTGAAAATACTCTGTATGATAACATAATGATGGATACATATTATTATCCATTTGTCCAAATACATAAATATACAGCACCAAGAATGAACTATAAATTTACATTGTGGACTTTGGGTAATTATGATATGTCACTGTAGGTTCAACAGTTGTAACAAATGTACCACTCTGATGGGGAAGTTGATAATGAGGGAGGCTATGCATGTGTAGGGTGGAAAATCTCTGTACCATCCCCTCAGTTTGCTGTAAACTTATAACTGCTCTAAAAATTATCCTTAATGAAAAAATTCAGTCTTTTCACATGAACAACAAGAATAACAAATCCATATTCTGAAATGTTTCTTTCCACTCACAATGCTCTATTCACTTTTTCTCTTGTGCTGTTAGTTTTCTGTCAAAAAATGACCTATTCTGGCATTTTTCCTGTATTAGATAAAAGGGTCATTGAAGCTGGAGAATTTCTCTGTTATTCAGCTGAGATGTGAGGGACACACTTAAGTCCCCATCACTTGAAAAGTCGCCCAACTCAAGCTATTGTTTTTGAACTAAGGCCTCAACTTCATTATTTTTGTAGGCTGAAATGAGAAGGTCTTTAAGAGTACTCCATCCTTAAGAATAAAATCTGCCCCAGCAAGAGCTCAGGAAACAGTATTACTATTTTACAAAGATCTTTATAATTATTTATGGAGAATAAAGAAATATATATAAGTGAAAATATGATGAGATCCTTGGGAAATTTTCTAAAATTTTATAATTTTTCCATTCACCTAAGTGCATGGAGAAATTATGCAAACACCTATTAAGGGTCTACAATAAACAAATCATGACAATGCATAAAAGGTGAATTCAGCCTAGTCCATACCACTAGTGAGTTTTCAGTTAGTGGGGTTGGGTGAGGCAAAGTATATTTACATAATTAACTAGAGCCTTACTCTTATTAAGAACTGTACGAAAAGGAAGAATTAAACATATGATGTAATTGGTTATAGGAATCATGCTCTGCTATTAATGAGAAAACTCTTCTGAGTCCTTGATCTACAAATAGCACGTAAGCTAACTTGGCTCTTAAATGACTAAGCATATGTCCACTGGAATTGGAGATGGTCCTGGAATTCCTCATCTAAGGCCATTCCACATTTGAGTTTCCTAAGGCAGCACCAAACCTAGTATAAGCTGGGTTTAGTACACCATACATAAATGAGTTGTAATAATAATTATAACACAATTTTAATAAGAGTAATAATGGGTAATATTTATTCATCTCTAAGAAAGTTACAGGCACTGTGCTAAGCATTTTACATTTCTTATCCCATTTAATTCTCACAATGGCCCTTTGAGATAGCTATTAATATTATCACCTCAATAAAAGATAAAATGAGGGTTAGGGAGGTTAAATCGGTTGCCAAAAGTCGCACAAGAGCAAGAGGTGTGGCAAGAATGCACCCCAACAGTCAGCTTCCAGAATCCCCGTTCTTCTCCAAGACCAGTCCTGTCCATTATGTACTCCAGGGGAGAGCTCTCACACTCAGGTTGGATACCTTCTTCTGGATTTCGACCATTTCCCACACTGCTCCGTTTATCCCATTCAGGCAGTCTATGGGTACTGGTAACAGCATAGACTTAGAAGACAGATACAGTTAGGTCCAAATTTTTTGCTGTCTTACCCACGGCATGCCATTTTACCAATTTTAGAGTGACGGAGACAAATAATCACTTTGCATGTTGTTGTGAGGCTTAAATGGTATGATATATAAAAATGGAATTTTAATCAAAAGGACCACCTTAGCTCTGTTTCCTGAATACACTTGAACTTCTCCGGTTTTAGGTCTTTTCTTACTCTTTTTCTTCTGCCTGGAAGATCTTTCAAATTAAGTCATTTCTCAAAATATTCTCTATATGGAAAACATTTTAAGCTATCAAAATCCTAACGATCCTTCAAGTTACAACTTATATTTCACTCCCTCTGTGACTCCATGACCCATCTCTTCCCTGAGGAATAAGCCTCCCTCCTGAATCCACTTGTTTTATTCTTAACACTTACCGTAGTCTGCCTTGTATGAAATGGATGGGTTCATGGAGGGATAGACCATAGCTTTTGTCACTTTGGCATCCTTGTTCTCTCCACCACAGCCTTGCATAGTAATTAGTTTAGAATAGACACTCCATAGAGGTTTATAGAAGTGAGTTGTTTAGACTTAAACCATCAGAAACTTGATACTTAGGCAGATACATACAAATTAGGATGTTCTTATCCCCTGTAGAAATTATAGCTGACAGAATCAATTGCTGGTTGATAGCTCTTTACTCTGCTGTCTCTCTTACTTTGTGGACTTGAACAGTACAGAGGAACATTGTCTACATTATGGTGTTAATCTATCTTTACTGCTGTTTATAGTGTGTGTAGACAGAAAAGGGCAAATCAATAATAAGGTCTTTTAGGCAAAATAAGGCCTAAGCTTGTCATGATCTACTCAGTCATTATTCTGAGTGTTCAACAGATTCATCCTGCCCATCACAAAATTGGTTATGCAGTCTATTGTCTTCATAATATCATTTTCATTTGCAGTATTTGCTAAACAATGCTACTAATTAAATGTGTGCATGTGTGTGTGCCTGGAGGATATTAATGTAATAATTTCTTAATGTTTGTGTATAAGACCCATAACATTTAGTGGCACTTTAAGTCTACTTAATATTGTAAAGTTTATATGACTGGAAATCAAATAGCAACCTGCTTAAAATTCTGCAGGGAAAATAGCCCAATATCTAAGAGATAGCCACTATTAAGTAGTCTTTGAGACAGAGTGACAGATAAGGTCTTCCACACTCTGATCTTTATGTTTTCAGCCCCATTTCTCAGTATTTCCTTAGATGACTCCCATAGTCCAAGTAAACAGCTATCTTGACTGCCAGTTCTCCTGCCTCCAAGCCCTTGAGCATACTGCCCAGAGTCACCATCAGCACCTGTCAAAAATTTAAAACTCTATGGCCCAGTTCAATTGCTGCCTCTTGAATCCCTCAACATTTAATAATAATTTTGGTCCTCTGCCTGAGTCACTTTAAGTGACTCTTATTTTCTCTGTCATAATAATAAAAGGAAAGGGCTAAGCATATTAAAAAGATTTTCTCATTTAATACTTGCATAGACCCTAAAAAGAAAGTACTAGCATTCTGTTTATTTACAGTAAGAAAAGTGAAGATCAGAAAGGTCAAATAACTTGCCCAATAGCACCCAGCTTGAAATTGGCAGGGGTGGGATCCAAGCCTGGACCATCTGTCTCTAGAGACCAAATTGTTAACACTTTTTTCTGCTAACATCCTTAAAGTGAGTACTATTGTGATCCATATATTTTACCCCTGCTACTCTACTCTGTGTTGCTTTGCAGTAAAACCTGTGTTCTATTTACATATAAGTGATTCTGTATATATAAGTAATTTGTATTCTTAATTTATATATAAATACCGTGTGCTCTCCATATCCAATTATAACCCTATTAGAATTTCCTCTTGCCTCTCAAAGGCTGCAAGGGGAAATAGGGACAAACAAAAGGAAATGTTCATTAATTAAACCATTGGATCATAGAGCGCCCAGTCTCCCACAGTTGTTAAAGGAAAGCCTAACTATTGCTATTCATTTCTTATATTAAATGTGTATTAGCATAGTTAGAAATTTCATTTTCTGAAAAAGATTGAAAAGAGCAGAACATAACTCTAAAAGCAGATTCAGAACATGCTAGCTCAACGTTATTGAAACAAGATTTTACTCAAATGAGCACAGATATTAAACATTAAGATATGTATATTTACTATAGTTGACAAATATTCAAACAACATGGTAATATTATGTAGAGCATTTTAATTTGAAGAATTATGGAAAATAAGCATTTTCAAAATTGGGAAATCAGAGTTATAATAATGCTAGAGGCATATCACTATAGGTTAAGGTTGATTTTTTACCCCATACATATTGGCATAAATAATTTTCCAATTATTTCTTGAAAAGTTTTATTCAAGAATATAAGCAATAAAAATATGAAAAGGGACATAGAAAATAAGAGCCAATGCTAAAAGAAAGAAATTGATATCCTAATTTACAAGAAAGAAAGAAATTGATGTCCTAATTTACATCTGAATATCCTGGTATTCTATGCAAAAAATAAGAACACAGCAAACTAGATAGATTTGTATCACAAAAGAGGTAACTTATCATGTCTTCAAGGAAGATAAAAATTTTACTAAAACTAAATTCTGACATATATTTTATTTGGTATGTAATATAATCTATTTCTGAGAGGAGAAATTCTCAACCACAAATTTACAACAAATATAAAATCTGATTTATTTACATTTTTTAATGATTTCTATGAAGCTGAAGAATACAGTTAAAATATCTCAGTGGAGGCTTTTACAAAAAATATGAGCTGAGAGGAAAAACCAACATTTTTCAAGTATGTAAACATATATCATATAATTTGAATCAGATTAAAACTTAGAATATGTAGAAAGAGAAGATCCCTTAGATAATTGTCTCTGAATAAAATGATCTGTAAACTCAGGGGCATGGGATATATTTTGTTCACTTTAAGAGTATTTAAGTGCGGGGGGAGGTGAGAGGAAAACACAAATGAGAAATCCAAAGGCTTATACAAGACAGACTTTTAGAAGCAAGCAGCAACTTTTGTCTCCCCAAATTCTTGCCCTGTAAACACTGCAAGTAAGGCAAAACAAAAGAAATGAAATGAGGGGATGCATGGAGAAATGAGTTCCTTGAAAATGAAAATATTGCTTGAAAATGTTTAGTTTATCTGTTTAGTTATTCCCTTTGCTTTGCTGTTACCATTAGAAGCATTTCTCCTCTAAGTCAATCTCTGAAATAAACATTTTATTCATGGGTTGTTATCCTCCTTTTCAAGGATTTGCATTTATACAAGTTGGGACAAAATTCTAGTGCATTTAGAATAATCGGTTTTACCTCTCTTCTCCATGTGGTGTCTTGATGAATAGGGATTGTTGGTTAACTGTTTTGAGTGTGTCAAAGCACTTTTTATTTTATTTTTTCAATTTAATTTAATTTAATTTTATATTGGAGTATAGTTGATTTACAGTGTTGTGTTAGTTTCAGGTGTACAGCAAAGTGATTCAGTTATACATATATATATATATCCATTTTTTTCAGATTCTTTTCCATATAGGTTATTACAGAATATTGGGTAGAGTTCCCTGTCAAATCTGTTCATGAGATGAGTGCTATTCATACACAGCAGATGCTCCATAACAGTTTCAATATATGGGGAGCTTAAGGGAGAAGACTCACATGTATTGTTTCCTCAGATTATTCTGAAGGTCATATCTAAGAAACTACTATTTAGAGGGTCCCTTAAATAAAATGGTTGTATCTAACACTTTAAGATTTACATTTTAAGATTAATTTTGGAAATAGAAGTTAATAATAAGATGAATTATAATGTTATCCTTTCTTTTACAAGCATTGCAAATAATCGGCTAAAATTTTACAGAGAAATTTGGAAATTTCTTATTTTTCCTTTAATTATATGTGAAGTATAAATATTATAGCTAATAAACTGCTAACAATTGACACAACATGTCAACATACTGTCAGATTCCAAGTGAACATAAAATGTGTGTATGTGTGCATATTGTTATAACTGTTTGTAAGCGTATTTCATATAATAGTGCTTATATGTATATAATAATGTAAACAAATAGGGATTACAGATAAAGAAACCAAAAAAGAAAATGATGCCCACAATAGAGAAACCAGTTAGTATAGACATTTTTTTTTTTTTAATTTACACTTTTTATAGAGCTCTAGACTGTTATGGTGGTAGAGACTTTTGGGTCTCTTTCCAAGCATTTAATAGTCAAAACAGATGTGAGATCCCAAATGACAAAGGCTGAATGTCACTCACTTTCAGTTCCAGCTCTAATAAAATCATTGCTTTATATAGTACATAAATCTTGCCACCATCTACATTCCAAAATGCTCCTCTCCATACAAATAATTCAGTATGCTTTTATTTTATTTATTTGTAAAACTTCTTTTATTTATTCCCCCAAACAGATTTTTTAAATAGCTATAGTTACCAACACATAGGAAATGGCAGTATTACTTTCTGAAGATTTTTTTCACCAATTTTATAAAGTATTCAAAACATATTCTAAGCCATCTAATTTATACAATTTAAAGGTATTATTTTTGCATGTGTTCTAATCATCAGATGCTTATGAATATAATCAAGGGTAATAAAAGCTCCTTTAGTTTTAATCTGATTGTGAAAATGCTTAAAAATAGTCACCATTTCTTTGCCGTTTCCGAATGTGATCCAAAAACACATGATAGACTAAACTTTCCTCTTTTCCACTCACTTACTCTTACTTCTGTATCCTATCAAACGTCAGAGAGATCGTGAAAGCAAGTGTTTTGTCCGTTACCTTGAAGTCAAGCTGTTAACAGTTCTGTGTGCATCTTCCTTCAGCGGTGAGCTATCCTAAGGCAGTCTGAAAAACAGAAGTAACAAACAGGGAGGAGAGTTAGGTACCACAGTAAGAATTTTCACATATGTTTCAGTCCTACAGTGACAATGCTCTGAAAAGCAAGACAGTTCCAAAAGTAGCAGCAGGCTGCAGAATATTCACTTCCTTCCCCAAAATGTATTGACTAACATTTTACAGGAACTTGTTTGATATTTGGAGGAAAGCTTTCCAGTCAATAACGAATGTCTATAACCGAGGATCAAATCTGGAGCTTGAGGATCCACACAAAATGTTTTACTACAAATAAAAAAAAAATCCTGTTGCTGGAATGAATAAGCCGTATTTATTTATATCTTTCCCGTGAACATTTTGAAAGCTACAGATTCAGCAGTGACATATGGTGCATCCAAAAGGCCTAAAAAATCTTTTTTTTTTTTTTTGGACAGAGATGTTCCTTGGCTTTTTCTCACTATTCATGTTACTAGAGGCTGCTGTGATAAGACTATTTTTTATAGACTCTCAAAATAAAAGTCTGATAAAATACTACACTGTTTAGAAGTTTCTATAATACTATAATCTGTCTACTACTTTTAAACATGTGATTCAAATGAAAAGGTACATGGTGTAATATATACTTGCATCCCTCAATTTTAAATAAATTTAAATTCCAGACCTCTTTGTTAGAGTATGAAACTTCTACTCACTGCCCTAGTTCCTCTCTGTAAATACATCTTAGGAAAAGTAATTTTGAGATAGATATTCCATTGAGATCTCAGATTATTAAGAGGGTCAAGTCTAAGCTGCTATTACCACTATTAATCTTCCTCTCCCAGTGACAGCATTCCTTGTGGCAGTCTCTGAAACTTACAGATGCATTGTAGTTCAATCACCCAGAGGGAGTTTCAACTTTAAAAATATACCCTTTGTGCAGTGGAAGAATGTACTGTAATTTAGGGTGAAGGAAGGCAAGCCGTTTTCTATAAGGTCATTTCAAATGGAAATCACAGTAAGTGTGAAACCCTTATTATTTATGGCTACAGTATCACAACATTACCAATCCTTTTTTATCCATTTGACGAGTTTTACTATAATTATGAAAATCAGCAAATCATCCTGGAATTTTAGAAAACATACTACATTGGATAAGGACACAAGTTTTCCTCAATGTCGTTCCTGTTCTCTCTCTCCTGTTTTTTGCTGTTCAGTTGCTCATTTTATTTCAAATTGACTTTCATTTTATTTCAAATTGACTTTCATGGAATTATAGCATGCTGAACTGGAAAGGAATATTAAGAACATCATGCTGCTCATGAGGAAACCAAAACATAGAGGCTGGGAGTGATTTAGCTAAAGGCAGACAGAGAAGTGGTGGAAGCACCTGATTTTCTTCTGGATTTTGCTGCTTTTTATCATTAAATGATATAACATATATGCCTGTGATCAAAATAACTTCTAGACTTTAAAAAACAATAAAACTGCTATCATGTGACTAACAAAGGTACCCAAACATCCTCTAGCCATTTGATTTCCTCAGTGTTATGCAGTTTTCCTAAATTATATACTTAACCCTATATCCTTGATAGTTTTTAAACATCTCAGCCTTAATGCTCTCTGTGACTCCTGAAATTCAAAAAGCTGGTAATTTTTGGATTTTGGCATCATGAACAAATGAATCAATGTTTTTCTTTTTCTCTCTCTTATTAGGGAAAGAACAGAGAGATTTAGTAATAGACACTATGTTAGGAATTATGCAGTGTTTCAGTCCTAGTTCACCCACTTTCAAACAGTTTCCAAAGAGGGCATAGAACACTCTAAGAAACAATGACTTGGGAGGAATTCTGTTATTGTTGTTGTTATATTAATTAATTAGTTAATTAATTTTATATTGGAGTATAGTTGTAGCAAGGTAAATCAGCCATATATATATATACATTCCCTCTTTTTTGGATTTCCTTCCCATTTAGGTCACCACAGAGCACCGAGTAGAGTTCCCTGTGCTATACAGTAGGTTCTCATTAGTAATCTATTTTATACATAGTAGTGTATATATGTCAATCCCAATCTCCCAATTCATCCCACCCTCCCTTTCCCCCTTGGTATTCATATGTTTGTTCTCTACGTCTGTGTCTCTATTTCTGCTTTGCAAATAGGTTCATCTGTACCATATTTCTAGATTCCATATATATGTATTAATAATGATATTTGTTTTTCTCTTTCTGAGTTATTTCCCTCTGTATGACAGTCTCTAGGTCCATCCATGTCTCTGCAAATGACACAGTTTAGTTCCTTTCTAAGGCTGATTAATATTCCATTGTATATATGTGACACATCTTCTTTATCCATTCCTCTGTTGATGGACATTTAGGTTGCTTCCATGTCCTGGCTATTGCAAATAGTGCTGCAATGAACATTGGGATGCATGTGTCTTTTTGAATTATGGTTTTCTTTGGGTATATGCCCAGGAATGGGATGGTTGGGTCATATGATAGTTCTACTTTTAGAACTATTTTTATTCTATTTCAGTCCAATATAACAATTTCTTAATTTTAAATAAAACACTTTCACTTCCGTTTATTGTAATGACACATATTTGAGTTTATACCTATTATTTATTATCTTAATTTCTTTTGCATACTGCTTTTCATTTCCTTTCTTACCTTTTCGTGTTTTTTATGTTTTCTGGATTGACCATTTTATCGTTACTGTCCCATTGTTTCCTATGCTGGTTTGGAACTTATGCATTTACTAATCAATCAGTGATACTCTGGAAATTATAACATTCAAAATTAACTTTCCAATGCATACAATTAATTTTTCCCAACCATATGAGGGCTCAGGACATTTTCATTCTATTTTCACTCACTCTTGACCTACTATTGTGCATTTTCATTCTGTAATAGTTAACGCCTAAAATAACATTGTTTATGTAGTCAGTGCACCACTAAAACTAAAGTTTTATCCACATAGTTACCATTTGTATGAGCTTCATTTCTTCTTACATCTCAAATCATAAGTCTAAGTATGGATATTGTTTTATATATCATGTACAGAATGCTTAGAATTCTTGAATCTGTGGATTGGATTATTTCATCAGTTCATGAAAACTCTTAGCTACTCTCTCTTGACTCTGTTTCAATCTCTGTCTTATTTCCTTCCAAAACTCCAATAAAAATATTTTAGAACATCTCACTCTTAACAATCTTTTATTTTATTGCTTTCTATGCTAAACCAATTCACTAATTCTTTTTTTAGCTGTGTCTAAACTCCTATTTAATTCCTTCTATTGAGTTTTTTCTTTTTTTATTGAAGTTTAATTTACTTACAGTATTATATTTGTTTAAGGTGTACAGCATAGTGATTCAATATTTGCATATATTACAAAATGATCACCACAATAAGTTACCATCTGAAGTTATTACAGTTTTATTGACTATATTCCCTTTGCTGTACCTTACATCCTCATCACTTATTTATTTTATAACTGGAAGTTTGTACCTGTACCTCTTAATCCCTTTCCCCTGTTTCACCTATCCCCCAACACCCTTCCCTCTGACAACCACGTGTTTGTTCTCTGTATCTCAGTCTGTTTGTTTATTTATTTGTTTTGTTTTTTAGATTCCACATAGAAGTTAAATCAAATGGTATTTGTCTTTCTATGTCTGACTTACTTCACTTAGCATAATACCCTCTAGGTTCTTCCATGTTGTTGCAAATGGCAAGATTTCATTCTTTTTTATAGCTGAATAATATTCCTGTGTGTGTGTGTGTGTGTGTGTGTGTGTGTGTGTGTGTGTGTACCACATCTTCTTTGTCCATTAATCTGTCCATGGACCCTTAGGTTGCTTCAATACCTTGGCTGTTATAAATAATGCTTCAGTGAACATAGGGGTGTATATATCTCTTTGAATTAGTGTTTTTGTTTTCTTCAGAAAAATACCCAGAAATGAAACTGCTGGATCATATGGTAGTTCTATTTTTCATTTTTTGAGGAAACTTCATACTGTTCCCATAATGACTGTACTAATTTACATTCCCACCAATAATGCATGAGGTTTCCCTTTTCTCCACATCTTTGTAACATTTGTTATTTCTTATCTTTTTTTTAATTAAAAAAATAAATTTTATATGAAAAAACCAATAAAATACATTGACAAAGGAAAGCTTGGGGAAATATTTGCAATACAAATGAGAGACAAATAATTTCTTCAATATGTAAAGAACTCTTTCCAAATAAACTTTTAATGACTAAAGAAGAAAACCAACAAAGTAACAGAAAAATGAATAAAAGCTATGGGCAGTTTGCAAATAAGGAAATAGAAATAGTTCTTAACCATGTGAAAAGAAGTCAGCCTTCCCCAGAATAAAAAAATTAAAATATTTTCATACTTAAATATCATTCTTTAACTTTGATAAGAGCCATTTTGCCAGGTGTGAAGTGATATCTCATTGTGGTTTTGATTTACATTTCCCTAGTGATTAGTGATGTTTTATTTGGGGTTCTTGGAGATTTTTACTTCTGGAAATTCCAGTGGTTTGGTGATTTTTAATAATTTTCTATAAGCTATCATTGCTTCTAAATTTGCAAACTTAGTAAACACAGTTATGTCATTATCTGGGCCTAACTATGTGAAATACTTTTGGGTCTGTTTCTGCTGGTTTTATTTATGGTATGTGTTTTCCCTGTGTTTTTAGTTATATTTTACACTGAGCTGCTTATTTTCTTGAATATATTTATGGGACTACTTGAAAACCTAGTAAGCTGAATTAGATTTTCTTTTCAAGTGGCCTAGAACGAATAGCAATCACTTTTTTTTTTTTTTTTTTGCGGTACGCGGGCCTCTCACTGTTGTGGCCTCTCACATTGCGAAGCACAGGCTCTGGACGCGCAGGCTCAGCGGCCATGGCTCACAGGCCCAGCCGCTCGGCGGCATGTGGGATCCTCCCGGACTGGGGCACGAACCCATGTCCCCTGCATCGGCAGGCAGACTCTCAACCACCGCGCCACCAGGGAAGCCCAGCAATCACTTTTAAACAGATTTTGTGTGTGTGTGTGTGACCATCCAGGTAATATCAATTTGAGTTGCAATTCAGCTTGGTGGCTGATCTGTATGTACAGCATCCCAGAGATAGGTATGTTGGTTTTGTTCTTTCCCTCTTTCTCCGTTGGGTACCAAGGCAATTTTCCTTGCATTCTGTTATGATTGAGCTGGGGAAGGGTGATGGTTGACTGATGTTTTAGCCTTTGAATTCCCAGCTTTACATAAAGTGTACCTAGGGGCTCCACTCCAAAGGATCATGGGCTAGACTCCAAAGGACTGAGTTTACACTCTTCACCAAAAGTCCTGAATTCAAAAGTTTATTGCATACTCGTTCTACTGCTAGCTTTACACCTTCACTTACATTTGTCCCTAATAATTCCTATGATAATTTAGAGCAACTTCCCATTTGAAAAGTCTATAATTCTATAAGCAACCATGAACCTCTGCCTTTCAAAGGTGTGGAAACTTGGACTCTAAGAGTTGACAGCAGTCTACAGTTCTTTTAGTAGAATAATACTTTTATATTTATACACTTATTTAATTTTCAGACATGCATGTTTTAATTTTCCACAAATGTCATAAAGCACCTCAAAGGTAGAGAGGTTTTCTCTTTCATCTCTGTTCTCATGGGTAGGTGCTTGGTGCCCAGCATGTACATATTTTAATTTATTTTAATTTGGTAGTCTGAGTTTCCTGAAGATATATTTCCATTCCCTAAGAAGGTGAAAACAACAGAGCAAATTCAAAAGGCCTGAATATGTCACAATTAGCTTTTAAGAAATTTGCTTTAATTGGCAAAAATGCAAAGGCATTTGACATTTTCTTTAATCAGAGAAAATGATACACTTTTAAGGTTGGTTCTGTATTTTTCTCTAACACTTGGAAAGGACTCATCCAAATATTTCTAAATTTCCATCTTGTGAGTACAGTCTATACTTGTATTTATGTGTCTCTCCTCTGTATATCCACTAACATGCTGCAATATAACCCAAAACACACACACACACACAAACACAAAAAGACCATTCTGCTTAAAATCAAGAAAAGAATCCTATCTGGGTCAAATTTATTATTTCAGAGAAAATAAGAGATTTCCTGAATGCTAAAATATAAATGAGAGACAGCATGGGTAAGCAGACTGGAGTTTAGAGACTTAACATTTTAATGCCAGTTATTTGTGTCCCCTAAGATAAATGACTAAACTGCCTCAATAATCAGGGAATTGGAATACCGTGGGGTGTTTTAGGAATCATGAATAAAAATTAGATAGTAATTTCTGTTTGCAAAATATTATATAAATGCTAAAATATACAAATCATTTGAAGAGAATATTTAATATACGTTAAATGATATGCCCTAATTTTTTTCGCTGATTTATGATTTTTGCCTCCTAGTCAAATAAAGTGTGATAAAAATTTCCACTCGATACACAGCCCACTTGAGAAGAAGAGTCTTACAGTAGAGAACACCTGTGGAAATTACTAGCTTGAATTATATTGACTTTCAGAAGTTGGGAGAAAAGTCTGACCTTTGAAGAACTTATCTTAATGGGATGTTTAGACGGATGCTCCGTGGAGTTCAGTAGAAATCAATATCAAACTTCATTACAGTTTCTTTTCTCCCCAATGGCAACCTATTTCTAAATGTGAGAAGAAGATAAAATAATGCCCAGCCCTGCAGTGATTGCACTAATATGAATTCTCAGGATAGGCTTCAAATTTTCTTTAACCTTGCCTTTTAATCCGCCATGAGTATTGGTGATCCTTAATGTTTCATAGCAGTCAGAGGTTGAATCATCTTGGCTTACATCTTGACAACTGAAAGTTGCTAGTAAATTTAGACTGTATTTGTGAAAATTTTTTTAAAATGTCAGTTAAACCATTTTGATTAGATTTAAATTAATTTATGTGCTCTGCCACTTTTTAGTTATATGGTTTTCCTCTAGGTCCAAAAAGGAAATAATAATAAAATACATCTTAAATCATATATCCGCAATAGCCAGCTGGTCTTCAGATAATGGATTACTGTTGACAATATGAATGAAGTAATATTCTGAATGAAAATTTAGAATTTAGGGTTTTGTATGTGTGTTGATTTTCTTTTCTTTCTTCCTTTTTTTTTCTTTTTAAAAAATTTTGAATCCAGAGTAGTCCAATAATCCAAAGAACCTGGATCAGTTAAATGTCTGACTTTACTGCCCACTTGGAGTCAATAAACTGAATGCGGTCTTGTACAAATCCTGAGAGCAATGCCTAGACAATTTCTGTTCTTAAGGAGCTCCAAGTTTAAGAGAGAAAGAAGGCATGTGTAAAATGACTATGAAAATGATAACGACAACAAAAATGGTTGTGCGAATGTTTTAAGAGTTCAGAGATGACAGCTTGCATTTAGGAGTGCCTTAAATGTGGATTCAAACATTTAAAGGGGGAAAGATAGAGAGTGCTTTATAGATAGACCAAGTAACAATGAAAAACCCACAGAACTAGAAAAACAGTTTGTAAAGGTAACACATGTCTTTGGGTTTTGAGTACAGTGATGCTTAGGAAAATTGGACCAGAAAGAAAAATTTCTCTGCTACTTTGATAAGTTGATGACTGTTATTTCTATTCTGTATTTAAAATTCTCGTTTTCAGTTTGTAAAGAAGTAAAACCGGCGGTGGTTGCCAGAGTGGGAGGCTGGGGGTGGGCAAAATGGGTGAAGTGGGTCAAAAGGCACAAACTTCCAGTAAATACAATAAAGTCATGGGGATATAATATACAGCATGGTGACTATAGTTTAATGATACTGTATTGTGTATTTTAAAGTTTCTAAAAGAGTAGGTCTTAAAAGTTCTCATCACAAGGAAAAGAGTTTTTTGTAACTAGGCATAGTGATGGATGTTAACTAGACTTATTATGGTGATCATTTTACAATATATACAGATATCAAATCATTATGTTGTACACCTGAAACTAACATAAAGTTGTATGTTATTTATAACTCAAATAAGAAAAAAAAAAAAAGAGAGAGAGAAAGCCTGTGGACTTTGGCTCATTAAAAATTAAGAAAGCAATCATAATAGGTTTTCCTTTTTTTTTTTGCCCCTAAGGATAGACTTGATAAAGAATACCATTCATTATTTTTCATGTCTAAGTTTAAGGACTTTCTCCAGTAAAAGTAGGCTGATTACTTTAGTATCAATCAAAACATTAGATATAAATGATGGGTTTTGTGGAGCTCAAAACCACTGGGAAGTGGAGCCCGTGAAAATCTGCTGTAGATTTAAGGTCAGAACTTGGCATCAAAGAGGGGAAGATTTGAAATTGACTTGCACAGGGCATATCATTCAGACAAATCCTGTGCATGGGACATGATAGTATCAAAGCTGGCCTGCTTTTGGCTTGCAACAGACAATGGGAGACAGCCTGAGGAATCGGTGTCTATTGACCTTCCATGTGAAAGGGTAACATTACGTGGGGTGGGTCTCTATTGCAAAGCCCAAGGAGATAGTGGGATACTCACAGGTAGGTAATTGTCAGCAACAAACTTCATGCTGTTATTGTGAGTATAGTGGAAAAAACTTTGGACTTGGGGTGAAAAAAAATTGAATGGCAACTCTCAGCTTAAGTTTGAATGACATATCTATCACTAGCTGTGACCTTGAGCAAAGCTGTGAATCCCCTGAACTTCAGATTCCTCATCTTTCAAATAGAGATAATAATTCCTGGCCTACCTCAAAGGGTATTGTTAGAGTCAAAGAACATAACCACATAGAGTATAGAGTGGTTTGAAATTTTTCAGCTGCTATAATGAATAATTATATTGTAGTTATTTCAAAGAAGTTCTCTACATAAATTTGAAAGCCTCTTTTAAAGAATACCTGACTTGTGTGATTGTGATGTGGGCAAGTTTCTTAAATTATTGTCCTTCAGTTTCCTCAACTATATAATGGGAATAATAACATTTTCTACCTCTAGGGATGTTATGGGAATTAAATTATACAGTGCTTAGAACAGTACCAGATACCTAATAAGCTCCTTTTAATTATCTGTTAAGTAAATACATATATACATAAATACATAAGTACATACATAAATACATATATACATACACATAAATAAATAATCAATCTCAGTTTCCAGCAGGGTGTAGAAGAGAAAAATCTTCAGTTATAATTGAGATGTTTACAGGTTAAGATAGGCAGGAAGAAGAGGAGTCACCTCTGTGCTTCATCTTCAGCTTGATTTTCCCTCTGTACATTTTAGAACCCTCATTCTTTTCATTTTTTCTTCTCATTTATTACTTTTCTAGGCTTCATCTCATGGAGGTGACCCCACTGAGAGCAATGACTACAAGAGCATATTTTAGCTGGAGGTGATGGAGACATCCAACAGGTTTTTTTTTTGTTTTTTGTTTTTTTTTGTTTTGCAGTACGCGGGCCTCTTACTGTTGTGGCCTCTCCTGCTGTGGAGCACAGGCTCCGGACGCGCAGGCCCAGCAGCCATGGCTCATGGGCCCAGCCGCTCCACGGCATGTGGGATCTTCCCGGACCGGGGCACGAACCCATGTCCCCTGCATCGGCAGGCGGACTCTCAACCACTGCGCCACCAGGGAAGCCCATCCAACAGGTTTTTAATAACCAAAGTGATTTAATTAACTTTTTATTTGATAAGGTTCACCGTAAATTTCTCCTAGACACAACAACCAGTATTCACAAAAGCAAAATTTCCCTGAAATCAGCATTTCTGGGCTGCTATATGATGCTGCTCTTATCCACACTAAAATGCAAGAAAAGAATCACCTTTCTGGGCAGTTCAGACAAAATAGTCCACGTAGGCTTTCACTAAATTCCCATCACCTAAACTAAGTACTGGCTATAGGACAGTGTTCTCAAAACTAGTCACGTTTCTCAGTGAGAGTACAACACATATTACTCCTTCTTTCCCATGTTGGCAATCACTTGTTAGTATATGTCTCTAGTGGATCCAGTAGCCGAAAACTAGGATGAAATGCATGTGTCTTCTAATGTTTTAACAGTGAAAGAATAGTCTCATTTGTTCCTCTTCTTCCTTACCCTACGCTTGATAAGAAAAATGCATGTGGTAAAATTAATACTTTAGTACTGCAGGCTGATCACCAATTAGAATGTTTTTCATTTTAAGTCTGGCAAATATGTGGAAAATAGGAGAAAACACAAAGAAATTTAAATTCTAAAATCTGCCATTTTTAAGCATCAACAAAGCAGTAAATTTTAAATCAGTTTTCTGGGCAAATTCTCTTCATGCTCCTAAAACAAATATTTTGTGCAAGGTCTTTGGAAAACTTCCAGCCCATCTGTTTTTACTCAGCTATTATCAAAACATGATTTTTTATGAAATTTATCATGTCTGACTGTCTGAAACAAGCACATTTGATATAAATACCACATAATATAGAAATTAATGACTTTGTCTTAATAACTAATTAAAAATAACTTAATGTCTCATTTGTAGACACAAGCAACATCTTGATTTGTCTTTGTTTTTAGGATTTTTTGGTTAGATATTAGAAAACCTGTACTCTTGAGACAGAATATTTCAGAAAGTAAGCTCACATTGTGTATGATTAGATGAAAAATATTGACTCTTTCAGCCCAGTATCCCAGATTGTTGTATTCTTGGTCATAAACCACTGTTTATGTAATAACTAATACTGAACACCATTCTAAGATTTAATAAAAAGTTTGCAATGAAGATATTAGAGTAAACATTTTCATAATCCCTTTCTAATTATTCTGAGTCTCCCTCCCACTACTTTTACTACCCACATTCTGGTTTAAGCTTCAATTGCTTCTTATGCGAATGATTGATGCTTCCTCAGTAGATTCTCAGTCTCTATATTCTCTTCCCCTTCAGCCCACACAACATGCTCCTGCTAGGATAATCATCCTAAAACATAGTCTTTGCTCATATTCCCCCAGGTACAAATGACTTTAAATTCTCCCATTTACTAGTAGAGCAAGGTTCTATTTCCCTGACCTGATTTTAAAGTTATTGCAGACAGACTGGACTATCCACAATTTTGTAAACATCTCCTTTACTTAAGTGTTTTTGTGTCTTTCCTTAGATAGAATTGCTTGCTTGCTGTTTATCTATCTTATCGCTCAATTCCTCCATTTTTATATGGTGAAATCCTACCTAATTGTCAAGTGATTATTCAAGTGCCACTTTTATGACACCTTTTTAGGTGCTTCTCCACTCCTCACAAATTATGTTATATAGATTTTTCATCTTGCATTGCATAATTGCATCTCTCATGCTATGTGGAAGGCTTTGTGTTATGGTTATCTGTGTTATAGACTCTGAAGAACAGTAATCTGTCTTAGTTGTCTTTGTATAAAACACAATACCATGAAGCACAGTATTCATTTATTTGCTCATCTGTTAAAGATAAGTCAAGAACCTCTTGAGTCAGTTACTGTGATAGACGGTGAAACTATAAAGAGTTACAACACAGAGTAAGGGCAGTTAGCCTATGTGAAAAGAATTGAAAGCCTCTGAAATCAGACAGTCAAGGTCTCAAATCCTAAATCTGCTACACACTATTTGTATTAGGGGCCACACTTTGAATCTTGTGATGGGATTTGGGAAAAATAATAATCTCATATTGTCAGGATTTATTGAAATTTTCAATTTAAAACTTCTGGTACCTATGATTTGCCCATTTTCTTCCTTTCTTTTTTCAGTCTCCTTAGAGTGCATACCTCTTGTCAGTGGAAGCAGAGCCAAATGAAAGAGTTAGGAAATAAGTGTTAATTACCATAGTAGACCTCTGTCCAACACAGTTTTGGAGAGAAATGGAATTTCTAAAATTCTGATCTGGATCAGAGAAACCTTTACACTTGTTACATTTAAGCTGTACAAGATGATTAGGAGTTTACAAGAAAGTGGGACTATGTTCCAGACATGGGTAGAAGGTAGGGTGGGACCCAGCACTCAAGCACAAAGAAAAACTGTAACAAGTTAATGTGGAAAGAAAATAAGTATATTTAGAGCGCTGCAGCAAATTCTGGATATCTAGAATAGAGTTCTGGAGCTCAGTGGAACAGGTGGAGGCTTAAAGGGTACATTATAGCAGCCAGCTTGTGAAAAGAAGGGGCGTGTGTTTCATGTATGTCTATTTGAGGGAGATTTAAAATTTTTATGCACATTTTTATTATTTTAATTACAAATACAAAGCATACAAAATCAAAAATTCAAACACAAAAATATGTGAAATGAAAATTGAGCTCCCCTCTCACATATACATACTGTTTGGAAGTAACCACTGTTATCAATTTAATATGTTTAATACCAGAACTTTTCTAAGTATGTATACATATGTGATATACATGTAAGAGAGGTTCCCCCACACTTTTGGTTACTTTCTTAAAAGTGATTAAGAACATATAAGTATTTTTAAACTTACTTTTGTCACTTAAAGTGTAGAGATCCATCTGTATTAGCTCCCCCCAAACACACACACAAACAAAAAACCCACCTCATTCCTTCCAAGGAATTTTATATTATTTTATAGCATATGGGATGATAATTTATTTAATCATTTCTTATCTGTGGACATTCTAGGATATTTCTAAATTTTCACTGTTGCATAATTGCTATGATATTAATTTATAAGTATGTATATATCCATCCATCTTTTACTTGTGTCAGTATTATTATAGTAGGAATTTCTAGATATAGAATTTGGAGGTCAAAGTCTGCTGAGTTAAAATTATTGGATTTAACAGATAATGCCAAAATGTTCTCTGTTATGTTAGCAGTCCTCCCAAATTAATATGTTGACATTCTAATCACCAATGTGATGGTATTAGAAGGTGGGGCCTTTGGGAGGTAAGTAGGCCATTAGGATGGGGCACACATGAATGGAATTAGTTCACTTATAAGAACAGATATGAGAGCTTTCTTTCTGTCTGCTGTCTGCCATGTGAGGGTACAAGGAAATGAGGGCAATCTGCAAACCAGAAAGTAAGTTCTCATCAGAAATAGGATCTGCTGGCTCCTGGATCTTGGACTACCTAGTCTCCAGAATTGTGAGAAATAAATATCTGGTTTTTAAGCCAGTCTATGGTAATTTTTTATAGCAGTCCAAACTAAGATACCCTCCAAAAAATATTATATGCATATTATCTATAATCTCACAAAAGTGCCTGTTTCCATACATTTGATATGTCAATCTTTTAAACATATGAAATTACAAAAGATGAAAATGGTATATTATTTAATTTTATTTTTCCCATTTAATTGTGAGGTTGAACATTTTCTTGGCATTTATTAATGCATTTTTGGGGGGTCTTTATTTATTTGTAAAAAATGTTTATTTAGGTATAATTGATATATGATAAATTACACAGTTTTAAAGTATTACATATAGTATGATGTGTTTTTTCAACCCATTTTATTGAGATATAATTGATGAGTGGCTGTGGGTTCAGGATGTCTTAAGGCAGCCAGCCTGCTGGTGGGTAGGGCTGTATCTCTGCCAGATTAGATGATTGGCTTGAGATATCCCAGTACTGGTGCTGACAGGCTGGTGGACGGGGTCAGGTCCCAGCTCTCATAACCTTGCAGAAGGATTCCAAAATGGCACTTACCATCACCAGTGTCCTTATGGTAGACGAGCTCCCAAAAATTTTTGCTGCCATTGTCTATGTCCCCAGGGTGAGCTATTTGCCTCCTGACTCTCTGGAACACTCTCAAATATCAGCAGGTAGGTCTGACTCAGGCTCCTTTCAAATTATTTCTTTTGCCCTGGGTCCCAGAGCATGTGAGATTTTGTGTGCATTCTTTAAGAATAGAGTCTCTATTTTCCACAGCCCTCAGGCTCTCCAGAAAGTAAGCCCCAAAGCCAAACGTTCTGGGGCTCACCTTCTTGATGCAGGACTCCCAGGCTGTGGGGCCCAATGTGGGGCTCAGACCCTTTGCTTCTTGAGGAGAACCTTTGCAAATGTGATTATCTTCCCATTCATGGGTCACCCACCTGGATGTATGGGTCTTGACTATACCATGTCTCCACCCCTCCTAGCCATCTTATTGTAGTTCCTTCTTTCTATCTTTAGTTGTAGAAGATCTTTTCTACTAGTCTTCTGGTATTTCTTGTCAATACTTGCTCTGTAAATAGTTGTCATTTTGGTGTGCCCATGAGAGGAGGTGAGCTCAGGGTCTTCCTACTCTGCCATCTTGGCCACACATTTAAAAAATTGATTCATATCCTGTGCAGAATTTTTGATTGTATTAGATCTTTGTTTTGTTCTCATTAATTTTAGTATTAAGCCTTTGTCTATTACAGTTATTATTGTAGTTTCATCCTGGTTCTCTTTGGTCCTTCAAATTTGATTATTTTATGTTTTATTCTATGTAAGGTTCTTTTCTCCTTTTTCCAAAGAGAAATTTGTCAAAATTTAGCCTTATGGTTTTTGAGTTTCATATCTTGTTTAAGATTTTCTCAACTCTAAGATTATAAAAATATCCTCAAAAATACCTGGACAAAAAAGCTCTTAAAACACTTTTCATCCTTTCCTCTCTGGAACAACTGAATAGACAAAAAGAATAATACAGAGTAAATGTTACCAGATTTAATTAAGTTACCAAATATTTACTCCTTATAATCACAAATTGTGACAGATAATTTCCAAATATAGTGAATGTGGGACTAATTAAAAAGAAGAGGAAGAATAAGCATATTGTGAAGATTGCATAGAGTGCTTTCAAAAGTGTATGCTATAGTTTTGTAGGCCCAACTAATGATGTCTTTATTGAAACAGCAGAGTCTCAGAGGCACACCCAGGTGTGAAAAATCCCAAGGGCACATTCTGCATTAATTATTGGCAGAGACAAGGAGCTACAAGCTAAACTGCTCAGACAAGCAATCTTTCAGGATATCAGATTTAACTGTGGCAGGAAAGAGAGAAAGCAGTGGGTTTAACTAACTTTGCTCTTGCTAGTGACAGTCAGCTCAAGACAAATATAAGCTAAATCACATTTTTTAAATAAAAGTGACATATATGCCTTATAAGAAGAAAAGACTTCTACTTATCGGAAAGTTGGGAATACTGATACATTGAGGAAAGACAATGGTGAGACAAATTGGTGAGAAATTTGTGGGAAAATTGGTGATGAGGAATAATCATAAATGTACAAGCATGGCATTAATGCATTTTTAATCTAAAGGTAAATAAGACAATTAAGTTACAAAATAAGAATAGTTAAATAATAAATTAGAATAATTAGGCTAGAATGCAGAAGCCTCATCATTTGAGTACTGTCTCTTTGGATATTCCCTAGAAGAATTTATATAAGATCAAGAGATCAGTTCTGTGAACTTTTGGTGAAACCATGTAAACATTCTATGTAATTTTGCATAAGGATTTTCAAAACAATTTCTCCATTTAAAAAAGAAATAGAGGACAAATTGCTCACTCTATTTTTTAAGTCAGTTTCATAAGTTAACTTATAAGAATTTTTCCATTTCATTGGTATTTTCACTATTTTTGGCATTAAAAACATTTTAAAAGCAAAATTGACATACAATAAACTTCATATTTATAAAGTATAAAATTTGATAATTTTGACATATGAATGTATTATTCATCAAGCTCCTTTAACTCAGCACAATTATTTTGGGGTTCATCCATATTGTTGCATATGTCAATAATCCTGAATATAATACAATTTGTTAACCCAGTCAATAATTATGGACATTTGGGTTGGTTCCAGTTAAGAACTATTACAAACAAAACTGCTTTGTGCCCATCTTTGTATGGACATAAAGTTTCATTTCTCTTGGGTAATTAATAGAAGTGGAATGGCAGGATCATATGACAGGTATATGTTTAACCTTGTAAGAAATTTCCACACTGTTTTCCAAAATGTAGTGTTTTACATTCTTTGTCAGCACAGCATGAAAATTCTGTCTTCTCCATATCCTTTCCACACTTGGCAAGAGCAGGCTTTCTAATTTTTGTCATTCTAACAAGTATGAAGTGGTACTTCATTGTGATTTTAATTTGCATTTCCCTAAGACTAATGTCAAGCATATTTTCATGTGCTGATTTACCACTCATGTATCTTCTTTAAAGAAACTGTTAAAATCTTTTTCCCATTTTTTAACTGAGTTGCTTAATTTTTCAAATATTGAGTTTCAAGAATTCTGTATATATTATGGTCAAAAGTCCTTCATCAGATATATGGTATATAAATATTTTCTCAAAGTTTTGCTTGTTTTTCCTTCTCTTAAAAATGTGATTTAAAGAACAGAAGAACAAGCCTTCCAGTTTCAGCTCTGATATGTAAAGACTTTGGAAACTGTCATTCTCATCCTTACAAGAAAAAAACTGAACAAACTGAAAAATCAATGGCCATTTTTAGACCAATCAGAGAAATGTTTGTGAAGTTGTATCTCCAAGCAGTTCCCAATTACATTTTTCTATTAATATTGATAATTAACTTCTTTTCATGTTTATTCAGTTATTGGATATTAGTTCTATTCTCTGCAACTTCTCTTGTACATTTTTTCAGTTTTATTTTTTATCCTTATTGACTGATAAGTTTACTTCATGTATTCAAATTTTAATTCTTTGCTAGATTTATATGTTGAAACTATATTCTCCCAGTTTATGACTCAATATTTTATATTTTAAGACATTTTTTGGATTAAAAAAGTTCACAATTTTAATTACCAAATTTAAGTTACCAATATTTTCCTTTACGATTTTTTGTTTTGTGGCTGTGTGTGTTTTGTGTAGAAAATACTTTCTACACTAAGGTAATAAAATATTCTCCATATGATTTTCTAACTATTTATAGTTTTATCTTTTACATGTATGAATTTAATGTAAATAATGTTGGTTTTTATATAAAATCTGCAGTAGGGGGTTCAATTTTATTTTTTAACATAAATAACATGTTTTTGTTACCAAGTCGAAGCTCATACTGCTCGCCATATGACAGGCCAATAAATCAAGAGACAGAGTGTTGGGGCAAGGAATAGCGACTTTGTTTGGAAAGGCAGCAGGCCAAGAAGATGGTGGACCAGTGTCCCAAAGAACCATCTCACCCAGTTAGAATTCAGCTTTCTTTTATGCTTAAAGGGGAGGGGATGTGGCTGGTTGTTACAAACTTCTTGGTGCCTGAATCCTTTGTTCTTGCAGCTGTAAAGGTAGGTCTGGTCACCATGTTCCTGTAAGACTCCAACAAGACATATGTTACTTTCTGTTCTGTAACTTTTTATCTCTATATGAATGAAAAGTGTTATACCTTTAAAGGTCAAGCCTGGGAAGCAGAGCCTTGAGAATAGGCTATCAAGTGTATTTCAGGCTATATAGGCAACATTCTTTTACAAAGGTGCAGAGCCAACCTGACTAAAGCACAGGCAACAGAAAACAAAGGTTAGAGCTAAAGGATCCAATATGAAGTCAGTTTTGTTCTTCTCTGTTACATTCTCACATAAACTGTCAAGTTCAACCTTTCCCCAATGACCTGTAAAACTACCTCTATCAGATCAAGCATGCACGTTTATGTAATTCTGTCTCTGTGCTATTAATTCTGATCCTTTGGTTTAAGGATCTAAACTTAGGTTAATAACACACACTCTTAATTAATATGGTTTTATAGGAAGTTGTGAAAATTTGTGGGGAAATCTGTTACTATGGTTATTTTCATTATTTACGTTTCCTATAAATTTTACAATTTTTGTTAGATTTCACTGAATATATAGATTGTTCTGGAGTTGATATCTTCATCATGTTGAATATTTCAATATATGAACAAGATCTATCCTTCTATTTATTTATATATTAGTAAATATATTTCAACAAAATTTCATACTTTTCTGTATGAAAACATACACATCTCTTTCTCGAATCATCCCAGGCAGTTTATTTTTTATGCTATTTTAAATAGTATATTTTAATTTTAAATTTAGTTTATAACTGTTTATTGTTCTTATAGAATGAGCACTGTTCTTTGCACTGATTCTATTGAAAGAAAATTTCTGATTCATTTTTCTTAGTTGGTATATTTTTAAATTAACAGATTTTTATTATTAAATTACTTAATAGACTTTTAATTAATAGATTTTAATGGTTTTAGATTTACAGAAATATTGAGTAGATAGTACGGAATTCCCATATCAATTCCTCCCCACCACACACACACACACACACACACACACACACACACACACACACACACACACACAGAGTTTCCTCTATTATTAACATCTTTCTTTATTTTTTTTTTTTTTTTTTTTTTTTTGCGGTATGCGGGCCTCTCACTGTTTTGACCTCTCCCGTTGCGAGCACAGGCTCCGGACGCGCAGGCTCAGTGGCCATGGCTCACGGGCCTAGCCGCTCCGCGGCATGTGGGATCTTCCCCGACCAGGGCACGAACCCGTTTCCCCTGCATCGGCAGGCGGACTCTCAACCACTGCGCCACCAGGGAAGCCCTCTTTCTTTATTATGGTATATTTGTTACAAGTAATTAACCAACACAACAAAGGAACAAATACATTATTAGCTAAACAATAGTTTACATTAATGTTCACTCTGTGTTGTACAATTCAGTGGATTTTGACAGATACATATCATCATGGATACAACATTATAGTATCATACATAATAGTTTCACCACCCTAAAAATCTCCTGTGCTTTACGTATTCATCCCTCACCTCTTCCTCTCAAGCCTTACTTTTCTGTCTTATAATCAATCATGAGACACTGAGTACATCTACTATCATTTCACTTATTCATATCACCTGGCCCTGTAGACATGTGATCTTGAGTTCATTCATTTAGACATTCTAACACAGACTTAAATATTTGGGGAACAGGAAGATGAAGAGAGTTATTTCCTTATAATAACACCTTAAACCTTCCAATGGATTCTATCTCATTTTGGAAACAATGGAAATAGTCATATTTTTAGCTACACAAATTGACACAGTTTTTTTAATTGAAAAGAAAAGTATGTCTTTTACAACCTCTTTTTCTGATAAAGTGTAAATTGTCTTTTATAATATTATAATTATGATTTAAGATTGTAACCAACTATGGCAGAAGCTCTCAAAATGCAATATGACATTTAATATGATTTAAAGTCACTTAAGAAACATGCAAAAATACATATTTCTGCTAAGACATGGAAATAATTAGAATTATTATAAAACTCTTCAATATGAAATTGAAAAAATAGAACAAATATTTATCAGAATTTTGGAAGTAAAATGAATTTAGAATCCAGATATGTAGAATCCAACCTTGGCTCTAGAACTTAGTAGAATCAGGGATTTCTGAATCTCATTTCTCTAAAATGTGAGTGATTAAAAAAAATACAAGCACCTACAGATACCAGGGTTGCCAGAAGAATGAAATATGATAATAGGCAAGAAAGTTCATTGTTAAAATAAATACTACATTAAGTGTATGTTATTATACTCAATTCCTAAAGCTATTATATCCATGAGAAGGAAGAAGAAAAGGGAGAGAGAGAGAGGGAGATGGGGGAGGGAAGGAAGAAGAAAAAGGGTGAGCTTAAATATTTCACCTGTTTCTAATGTCGATCATAATTTAAATTGAATTCCTCATCACACAAATAAATCCCTGTAATATCATGTAGTGGCTCCCAGATGATTCCATTTCAAACCCCAAAGATATATCTTTTCCTGGATGAAGGCTTCACTTCAATTCATTAGGAAGAAACACTGGAATCAGATTGTCAGGGCTAAAAGTTTAATATTTGCTTGCTAAGATAGAGGACGCAAGAATATTTTTTTTCTTTCAATCTGCTTGATTCTCTCATAATCATACAAAGAGCAATTGACTGAAGTCTCTTCTGTAGGAAACAGCTCCCAGAATAGTAAGTGGCACACCTAGGTGGAGCTGAGCAAGAAAAGATAGGAGAAATCCTAAAAGTATATCCTTTAAATATATCTTTTTTAAAATTAAAAACAAATATTTATTTCATAATGTCAATGCCATATTCACATCAAAAAGATTAACAAAATTTCCAAATAACTTCTAATATCCAGAATGAAAATTACTTAGTTATTCCCAAAGGTTATTTATAGTTGGCTTGTTCAAACCAGGATCCAATAGTCACACATTGCACTCAGTTGTTATATCTTATTAGTCCTTTTAAATCTAAAAGCCACTTCCAAACTTCTCACTTTTTTTAAATGATATGAACTTGAAGAAAATGAGCCAATTGTCATACAATATTTGATTGCTCTATTCACTTAACTTGTTCCTCTATTACCTAAGTTTCCAGTGAAATACAAGTTCAAAAGTTTTGAGTATATTCAAGTTTCAAATATGGGAGAGAAAACATCATTAGTGATGGTATGTAATTCATGTGGTATCACCTGAGAACTCACCTGAGAACTTGTTTTATTGTGCGATGTTTAATTTTTTTTGACATTTGTCTTTAAACATATTGAGTTTAAAGTGCTTGTGGGCGTTTAGGTGAGTGTCCAATACATAGTTAGATATTTAGATCAGGAGCTATGGAAATTTATGTGAATTAGAAAAAAAATTGGCAGATTTAAGACATCAAGATATAACATGCAGGTGGAAGCAAACTAAGTGTCCATCGACAGATGAATATATAAAGAAGATGTGGCACATATATACAATGGAATATTACTCAGCCATAAAAAGAAACAAAATTGAGTTATCTGTAGTGAGGTGGATGGACTTAGAGACTGTCATACAGAGTGAAGTAAGTCAGAAAGAGAAAAACAAATACTGTATGCTAACACATACATATGGAATCTAAAAAAAAAAAATGTCTCTGAAGAACTTAGGGGCAGGAGAGGAATAAAGACACAGTTGTAGAGAATGGACTTGAGGACACGGGGAGGGGGAAGGGTGAGGACATGGGGAGGGGGAAGGGTAAGCTGGGACGAAGTGAGAGAGTGGCATGGACATATATACACTACCAAATGTAAAATAGATAGCTAGTGGGAAGCAGCTGCATAGCACAGGGAGATCAGCTTGGTGCTTTGTGACCACCTAGAGGGATAGGATAGGGAGGGTGGGAGGGAAATGTAAGAGGGAGGAGATATGGGGATATATGTATATGTATACCTGATTCACTTTGTTATACAGCAGAACTAACACACCATTGTAAAGCAATTATACTCCAATAAAGATGTTAAAAGAAAAAAAGATATAACATGCAAGGAGGGCATATAGAGCAAAGAGATAAGAGGACCAAGGAGAGAAGAAACCTAGGAGGAGCCATAATTTAAAGGAAAGGCAGAAGATGAGGCAGCAAAAAAATAGGAAAGCATGGACAGATAACAGTATATCTCTAATACATTCTTGTTCCTAGAATACCGTAAGATCGGACAGATACTGCTTTGTTCTGGGGGAGAGGAGGTTGTTAAAATCAGTTTTCTTGAGGTATAATTGATACACATTAAACAGCACGTATTCAAATTGTACTACTTGATACGCTTTCACATGTACAAACCTGTGAAACCATCACCCTCATCAGGATTGTAAACTGTTTATCTTCCCAAAGTTTCCCTCATTCTCCCTTCTCACTTCTCCCCTCACCTCTCCTGACCCTCTGACTCCTCAGATAATTAGTTTGCTTTTTGTCATTATAGATTGGCTGGAATTTTTTAGAGTTTTACATAAACAGAATCACATAGTATGTACTCATTATGGTCTGTCTTCTTTTGTTCAGCATAATTATTTTGAGATTTATTCATGTTGTTGCATGGATCAATAGTTCATTCCTTTTTAGTGTGGAGTAATATTCCATGGTATTAATACACCATAATTTGTTTACTCATTTACTTGTTGTTAAGACAAAGTCCATAGTAAATCATATTACTTTAGTCAACCACTATTTGAACTCCTGCCATGGTCAGACACAGAGCTAGGCACTGAGTTGGGACAGTGAACAAGACAGACAAGCCCCCTGCCCTTGTGGAGTTTATAGTTTTACCCAAGAGAAATAAGCTGCATGTCCACGCAAAGACTTATGTACAGATGTTCATAAAAGCTTTACTGGTATTAAGCTCTATTCAACATTATTGTTTACCAATAAGAAGTAGAATGGCTGAATCATATGATAGGGTTTAAGAAACTCCCAAACTGTTTTTCAATGTAATTATATCAGTTTATATTCCTGCCAGCAGGAAATGAGAATATGGTCTAATACATCCTCACTAACAAATCATATGGTAATTTTAATTTTAGTCATTCTAATTGGCGTGTAGTAGTGTCTTGTCATGGTTTTCATTTATATTTACCTAATGACTGATGATGTTGAGCATCTTTTCAAGTGCTGTATATATTCTTCAGTAGAGAGTCTGTTAATCTCCTTTACTGCTAATTCTAATATCTGTGGCAGGTCTGAGTCAGTTTTTATTGATTGCTCTTATTACAGATTACAGATTTTGTTTTCATGCTTCTTTGTATGCCTGATAATTTACAATGGATCAGTCATTGTGAACTTTACTTTGCTAGGTAGGTATTTTGTATTCCTACAAATATTCCTGAGCTTTGTTGTGAGGTACAGTTAAGATACTCAGGAATATTTTATCCTTTGATCTTGCTTTTATGATTTGCTAGTTGGCTCCTGAGCAGTATTCAGTCTGGGCTACTTAGGCCCACTACTGAGGCATGACCTTTCTGAGTACTTAACCCAATGTTCCCCTCCCTCCGTTATAAACTTTTCTGATCTGGCTGATGAAAACAGTCCCTAGTCCTGGGCCTGTTTGACATAGGTTCTATTGCCTCTACTTCTTTTGCTCATATCTTTCCCCAGCCTCCAGTAGTTTTTTCATCCACATGTAGTGATCATTACTCTACTTCTTTTTTTTTTTTAACATGTTTATTGGGGTATAATTGCTTTACAATGGTGTGTTAGTTTCTGCTTTATAACAAAGTGAATCAGCTGTACATATACATATGTCCCCATATCTCTTCCCTCTTGGATCTCCCTCCCACCCTCCCTATCCCACCCCTCTAGGTGGTCACAAAGCATAACTTAGGGGAAATACTATGTCCATTATTCATATCTGTAAATATTTCAAATAAGTGCCATTTTCAGGTCAACCTAAGTTCAATCATTAACATTTCCATGACTGTAAATTAGTTAACATTTTATTTATTTATTCAATTTGAAATTAAAAATTATAATGCTATTGAGATGTCTTATGGACTCACCTAATACCAGCAGGGGGAGAAGTTAAAAGTTAATCTTTAGTCATCCCTAATTTTTGGACATTGTACTAAAAAGTTATTTGCATTAACTGATTTTCAATATACTCAAAAAATTATTGTATCTGTCCAAATAATACAAGATATAAGACTCAACACATCCAGTATTACTTTTTAGTTAAATAATAAACTAGATTTATAGAGATTTCTAGGTTATGCGACCAGGGAATTTGGTAGAGCTCTGCCCTTGTTCCTATCAAAATGCATATTAAGAGAAACAAAGAAAAAAAGGAGCAAGGGAACTATAAACTAAATATGGAAGAAGACATATGCCAAAATCCAGAGGGACTTTACCCAAATTACATTAATTATGAGGAAAAGTTTAAAAACACTATCATAAGCTAGTAACCATATGCTCCATCTTCTGATAGAAAACTGTATGAACAGCATCAAAGAAGCTAGAAAAAGACATTCATTAAACTCTATTGTTCCCGTAATTCTGGGACGAGAAGGCTTAACTCACTTGAGAAATAAACTGCAGCTCTTTATTTTCATAGGAACTCTCTAATGAGCACAGGAGCTCTCTAATGAGCTCATTTCCCATCTACTCCCCTTACATCCATCATTCTTCTCTTTCAAAATCCCAGTAGAGATTGCAACTCTCCAAAAAAATGCTGAACATAGAAATATATGGAAGGTGGCATATTGTGTCTTGGAACACAGAACTCAAAGAAACAAAATCTTGTAAACTGGGTCATTGACAGTAGGAATTATAGAAACAAGACATACCAAGAAATAAAGTTGAGGGTCTTGAGTCAAAGTTCCAAATGTCTGCTCTTATACCCCATTCCACTTACAAGGTACATTTTGTTTGTATTTCTTCTTCTCTCTGTCACTTAAAATGAAACAAAGCATGTGAAAAGTTTAGCACAGGATAGTATACATTCAGTAACTGTTAATTATGGTCACGGTCATTATCATCATGACAGTCATCATCAGTATCATCATTATCATCATCATTACTTTTATTAGTCCATCACCATTCCCATCATTATCATTCCCTTTATTTTTTTGTATAGAAAAAATTAATAGCAAAAATTTAGCTTAGTAAGAGGAAAAAACGTGATGAACCTACAACATAAGACATAGGTTCAAAGCCGTAGTTAATAACATAAGTGTGCAATTACCTGGACTGTTTATGTTGCATATCTTCCTCAGAAACCTGTTGTAATAGTACATAGCTTCAGATATCTCCTCCAAGAAGAGAGAGCTAACAATGCTAGAAAGAAATTTAATATAATTTAACTATTTTTCATTAAAATGTTGAGTGTATTGGAAATAGAAGGAAATTTTATTCATGCAATAAGGAATGTCTGTCATTCTGAAATCCAGTGCCAATATTACATTTAACAGAGAAACACTGGTGGCACACCCTTAAGTCTGGATAAACAACAATAAGACAAATAAATAAGAGCTCTATCTATTGGAAAGAGGGATACTGTCCTCATTTTCTGATAGTAATATCTTTTACTTCAAAACCCTAGAATTTCTTCTGAGAAGCCCCTGGAATTAATGAGGGACATAAATAATATGCTAATTTACACCAAAATAAAGCCCTGGTGTATTGAATTTTGAAAACAAAACTGCTTAACTAAAAGAAAATGTAGACTAATTTTTCCCAAAATGAGGAAACACATTCTAAACATAAAATCAATAGGAGAAGTCAATAAGGATAAGATTCAAACATTTTTTCACATTTAAAAAATATGTATCCTAAAACAAAAAAGAAAATGACAAATTATAAAATGAAACAACTGAAAAATGTTTAATGAAAAGGCTAAACTTCTTGATAATTAGGGACTTAATACAAATTCACAGGAATCAAAAATATCCCGTCATATCAATGGGGAAGTCATGGATTTATGGTTTATTTTAAAAAGTACTGCTAATACACAGATGAAAATAAATAGTAATCAAAGTAGATAAAATAAGAATATATTTACTTAAGATATTAATAGGGACTTCCCTGGTGGTCCAGTGGTAAAGAATCCGCCTTACAATGCAGGGGACAAGGGTTCAATCCCTGGTCAGGGAGCTAAGATCCCATGTGCAACGAGGCAGCTAGAGCCCGTGGGCTGCAAACTACAGAGCCCACGTGCTCTGGAGCCTGTGCACCACAACTAGAGAGCGAAAACCCGCATGCCACAACTAGAGAGAAGCCTGAGCACCACAACGAAGATCCTGCATGCCACAACTAAGACCCGATGCAGCCAAAACTAAATTAAATAAATTAATAAATAATACATAAATCTTTAAAAAAAGAAAAAAGACATTGGCAAATATTTTATAAAATATTTAAATTAATATTCACAGTGTATGCTCTTAGTACAGCACACTCATATATTATTACTGGTATTTATCAGTTTATTCAATCTTTTTCATACAGCATATTTGTATAAATTATATTACTCTATTAAATATTCACAACAACCTTAGGAAGTAGGTACTGATGAACATCACTTTACAAAAAATAAATAAATAAATGTAGAGGCACAGAGCGCTTAAGAACTTGTCCAAGAACACAGTTAGCTAGAGGTAAATTGGGGCTTTAATTCATGTGGTCTGATTAAACATTTCACCTAGTTAATCACAGCACTACTCTGAAAATTAGTACAAACTTTTCTGAAAAGAGATTTTAAGCAGATCATATCAAAGATCTCAAAAAATACATATTCTTTGATCTCTTAATTTAATTTCTAGATTTATTACCCAAGTATCCAAAAGTATGAACAAAGACTTAGACATAGAGATGAATAACAGAACATTATTTATTAAAAAGTAAAAACAAAATAAATGCATATTAGAATAGTTAAATAAATTATGATACACAATTTATGAAATATTCAATCATCATTGTGTATTAATACAAATTTGCAGTATTACAAAAAATGTTTGTGATAAAATATGACAAAATGAGAAACAAATATAATGCAAGCAAGGAAAGGAATAAAAACACAAAACTCAGAATAACAGTTATCTTGGATTGAAGAAGGGATTTATAGTATTCTATTTAAATTGAACATTGGATACAGGTTCTTTATCTCACTACCATGATTTACAACTCTCACTTATGCTATAAACATTTATTTATATTTATTAAATGTTTTATAAAACAGTTTAAAGACAAAATGCAATATAAAGGGATACATTGAGTATGATAAAAATATGAATACTTGTAATGCTCTATTAAAAACAGAAAGAAATAGCTTTCAGGGGATTGCTCTTGATAGTTACATTATAGTAGTTCTTATTGTTCTATGACTCAATTTATTTTCCCAATTATTTATCTTGAATGTATCATACTTCCAATTTCTGATAATGGCAAACTAGTCTGTCTTTGAAAATGGTAAAAAGTTCTGAAAAAGAACAAAGAGCTGAAAATACAGGAAAAAATGACCAAGCTGGAACCTAAGAGAAAGGGAGAAACTAAAGTGGTAGGTTGAGGCTGGAAGCTTTTACTCTGAGGACATTTATCTAACTTGACAAGAAACTGACTTTTGCAGCCAGAAGGACAAAGGCCAAAACCCAAGATCTACCAAAATTGGGGAATCTGATAGGCAGTCCCCTAAGTGACAAAATTATGCCTTCAGGACAAATATGAATCAGAAACATAAAAAAAAAACTCCAACCCATCTAACCCACTACACAGCATTGTGGAGGTTTGCTTTGGTGCCCATGTTTCACCTTAGTCCTAGAAAAATGATATGACTTTTTCAAGGTAAAGAAGCAAGTCAGGAGCAAAAGTGGTTCTTAAACCCAAGTCTTGCTTTTTAATCTTAATGCTGTTTGCATTAATTAAATTGTGGAAGATTATAGAATATTTTATGGCTTTTAAAAAAATTTCGTATCTCCTACAATAGCATTCCCTGTTCTAGATGGATATAAGTATAGCCCAATGCTGAAATAATATCTCCAGAGACCACATAGGTGGATCCCTATGAAAGAATGACAATAATGACAAGGGTGTTGTTAATCATAGTGTCACCCATATGCTTTATTCCTACCTACTTCCTTGTACAATAAATGTAGTCTTCTATGTCTGACAAAGAGAATTCTTCAAGCATTTTACAAACCGAAGAATATTCTTCCAAACTAAGGAAAGGATTATATGTAGTGAGTTCCCACTAGCACTGTCCCAGCTATCTAGTTATTAATGTCTTTTCTAAAATGTCAGGTCTAGTGTAAATTATATTTTCCTCATAAAGATTGACATGCTCTTTTGAACCTACAAAAAAAAATAAAGGTCAGGTAATTCAGAGACTCATGCATGATTAATTTAGAAAGATTAAAATTTAGATTCTTGAGATGACCAAAAAGCCATGGTCAGAGTCCTTTCTATTTAGGCCAATGATTCTCAATGGAAGGGAGCAGATTTTCCTCCCCGGAGGAAATTTGGCAATGTGTGGAGATATTTGTGGGTGTCAATACTAGGAATGTGATATTGGTAGAGGCCAAAGATGTTGTTCAGCTTTCTCCATGCTCAATATAATATCCTACAACAAAGAACTCTGTTCAAATATGTCATTAGGTGCTGAGACTGAGAAACTCACTTTAAGCTGAGTTTATTACTGATTATTTTCTACAGACTAAAGTAAATAGAAGCCAGGTAAAGATAATTTTGTTTTATTTTACTTATTGTCAAGTACTTGTGTCTCCCTGTGAAGGAACCTTCCTAGAATTATCTCTTGGTCAAACCTTGGTCTCCTTCATTACTCTTTATGCTTCATTCCTCACAGGAAGAGAGGTGATTTTCTGATTAGCAAGTTTGGAAGAAGGAACTGAATATGCTTATTTCAGCTCTACTATCCCTCCTTTTTCAGAAACAGATTGCTTACAGATGTATATATTCTAGGAATTTTCTGCTTCTCCTTGCCTAGTTACCAAGGTAGCCTATACCAGGGAGGCCTAAAGTTATCTATTCATGCCAGTGACTCAATGTGAAAGATTGTTTAATTCAACTATAGCAAGCTGATTGGCTGTGATTTGGCTAAACCGCAAACCTCAGCTATTAAGCAGACTTGTTAATCTACATCTTTTAGACTCCTGGGTCCTATTTCACCATTGGTTCAGAACACAAGTAAAGGAGAAGCACTTAATCATTGTATCCTCTCTACTCTCTATAACCCCTATTTTCCCAAGACTTTCTACAACTCTGCCTTCTTTATATTCATACTACCTCCTTAATGGTTTTGCTCATCATTGTTTTCTTTTCTGAACTATTCCAAGCATCCAGTTAATCTCTGCTTCTATTCCTATCCATTTCCAGTCTATCTTCATGCTCCACCATATTAATCTCTTCAGAGCACAGTTCTGATGAGGAGAGTCTTTTATGAGCATTAAACTTTTCCTCTAATTCTATCCATAAAAATACTCAAATGTCTTAGCATTAATTTCAAGGATCCTTTCAACCTGTTCCAACCTTCACCTCAAATCTACACTCCAATCAAATTGGAATAGTCGTGATTTCCCCTTACCTGCTCTATCCATGCCCACCAGTAGGGTGAATATGGTGTGAACTTAGACTCTCAAGTGGCCATAGACCAGTAACTTAAGCTCTCTCAGCCTTTATTTTCTCACTAATTATCCCAAGCTTTCTCACAGAATAATTATGAGCATTAAAAAATATATATGAATGCTGTGCCAAGTTAATGCAACTGTAAGATGATAATAGAATAATAAAGAAATGTGGGCTTCCCTGGTGGCGCAGTGGTTGAGAGTCCGCCTGCTGATGCAGGGGACACGGGTTCATGCCCCAGTCCGGGAGGATCCCACGTGCTGCGGAGCGGCTGGGCCCATGAGCCATGGCCGCTGAGCCTGCACGTCCGGAGCCTGTGCTCCGCAACGGGAGGGGCCACAGCAGTGAGAGGCCCACGTATCGCCAAAAAAAAAAAAAAAAAAAAAAAAAAAAAGGAATGTACCTAGTTCAAATATATACAGACAGGACTTTGTCATTGGCAATGATTGGCAAGATCTCTTATTATAACTGTCTACATTTTATTTGCAAGAAGTTAATACTAACTTAAGATTGAATTCTAGCATTTTATAATCATGTCATAAATTTTGTGTTACATTAACTTTTGTCTTTTCACTTTTAGCAGAAAAGTGAAACATCTTAAATTGTCAGTGTTTATTAAGTGTGCATTTATCCTTCATGTAGTATATAGTTCATGTAGATTTGGAAGTTACTCTAGTTCATGTAGATTTGGAAGTTAATACTTCCTTTAAGATGAATGTTTCTGGAGACTTGAGCATTCACACATCAGTGCAGTGCATAATAATGTCCTCTATTTGCATAATACTTTTTCTCTGAGAGCTCAAAGCACTTTACATATTACAAAATTGTGCAAATTAATACCTATGTATAAGCTGAGAACTAAATACAATCAAGCAAAATGTTAATTTAAAGAAGAAAATGGGTCTGACAGAAATATTGTAGGTCTTTCAGTGATAATGATAGCTAACAAACACAGAGTAACTGCTATAAGCCCTGTATTACTTTTGGATGAGAAGGAGCCCCCAAATCTTCTCAATACCTATGCAAGTTAGTTATTATTATCTCCAATCACAGATGAATGAACTAAGAATCTGAGAGGTTGTGCAAAATGTTCAAGGTTTTCCAGGCACTAAATAGTAACTCTAGAATTCATGTCCATAGCTTATTCCATATTTCTCACACACATCCATAGTCCTGCTAAATCTGTAAAATTGTACATGGAATTCTCCAAAACTTTCCCTAGAATGTACCCATTCAGCTTTGTAACATCTATAATGAAAGTGTCAACAATATTTCAGCAAATGTCTCCATATACCAGAGGGAAGAGTTGAAATCTAGAAAAGAGAAGTGATTATTCCCTGTCAAATATCAAGTTTGCAGTAAGGCTAATACCAGAACCAAAGTATTCTGGGTCCCAGACCAGTAATTTTTTTGGTTTTGTGATAGAAAAAAAAAAACTTATTTCTACCTAGATATAAATATAACTTATATGTAGTGAGCACAAAATAAGTAATAGTGAAACTCCATTGAGACTGGAAGGTATAAGGTAGAATGCAGCATTTCCTAAATGTGGGCAACTTGGGAAAGTAAGAATCTTGGGTAAGGTAGGGGTCTGAAGTTGAGACAGAAAAGAAGGAAGAAAGGTAAAGAAGAAAGGAAGGGTGGAAGGAAGAGCAAGAGGAAGGAAGGAAGGGAGTAGGGAAGGAGGGAGGGGAAAATATTATATGTGGAAAGAATTTTAGCTAATGAAAGACAACAGGTCTGGTAACATGCAACCCAAACTATATTGTTTCCTGCCTCAAACCCAGGAAAAAACATTTTCATTTCCTTGGAAGCCTGTTTTTTGGGGTTTTTTAAATAAATTTATTTATTTATTTTTTGGCTGCAACGGGTCTTCATTGCTGCCACGTGGGCTTTCTCTAGTTGTGGTGTGCGGACTTCTCACTGTGGTGGCTTCTCTTGTTGCAGAGCACGGGCTGTAGGCACATGGGCTTCAGTAGTTGTGTCTCACGCACTCTCGAGCATAGGCTCAGTAGTTGTGGCACACGGGCTCAGTTGCTCCGCGGCATGTGGGATCTTCCCGGACGAGGGCTCAAACCGGTGTCCCCTGCATTGGCAGGTGGATTCTTATCCACTGCACCACCAGGGAAGCCCTGGAAGCCTGTTTAATCCCTTTGCATGTAATTCATAAAAAGAGTGATGCTACAGCTTCTTGGCTAGCTAAGCATATTTACATTTTAGGGGGAAATATCTCCTGAATTTTCAGCATTTGTACAGATCTGTGCAATAGTTACTAAGAAGAAGAAATGGTTAGATTAATAAAAATGTAGTTGATGAAGTCTTGTATTTGTGACATAAAGACTTTTTTTGTTAAAAATTTTTGAGTAAATTTTGACCATAGCCTTGGGAACTCTCTACAACTAGTGAGTCATATAAGGATGTAACAAGTCTGATACAGGTTCTTGTGATAAATCAAGGGAACAAAAAAGAAGAATATGAACCGTAACCATGAGAAATCAGTACTCTAACAAATCTAAGCATAGGGCTTTAACTCTACCCTGAGATGGACTGATCATCAAAAATAAAACCACACTGTAACGCTATGAGTATTATTTATAATTTGCTTAAAACTTGTCTATAGCCCATTCCTATTGTCCTGACATCTTTATATATAACAATCTCCAGATTTTTAAGAAGAGAAACTGCAGCAAGAAAACTCATCAACATTTAAAAATTTTATTTATTTTTATCCTTTTAATTGAGATATAATTGACATATAACATCATTTTTTGTTTTATGTGTATAATATAATGATTTGATATATGTCTATACTGCAAAATGATTACCACAATAAGGTGAGTTGACATCAATCACTACCTAGTAACAAATTTTTTCTCTTGTGATGAGAACTTTTAAGATGTACTCGCTTAGCATCTTTCAAATGTACAATACAGTATTGTTAACTAGAGTTAACATCCTGTACAGTACATGACCAGGACTTATTTAATTCAATTTTTGATAATTTATCAAAATTTTAATCAAAACCATGATACATAGATGAAGCGGGCTTTGGGACTGTTTCCCAGTCATAGATTGGGCTCTGGAAACAGATGCTAAGATCAAAGTTTGAGGTGCAAGATGTTTTAAGGATAAACACCTGTGAAGGAACCAGGATTGTTCAGAGGAAGAAATCAAACTGAGATGCACATGAGATCAAGCCTGGCCAATGCAGCAGGGAATTCTTAAGAGAGTGATGCCTTACAATGTTCTCTGATAGAGTCAAAATTCCTGGGCATTTCTACCCTTGCCTTGCTCAGTTATGCATGTGGGCACCCGGGAATGTGAGGCCTCCTGTGAGCTGGGATCTGCAGTTGAGGCAGGCACTGCAGCAGTTGACAGCTGGCTGGCTGCAGCTGGGTAGCAAGTCCTCCCTTGAACGGTTCTTTCTCTGTATAGTGCCATGCAGAGCCTTGTTAGAGGCTGAGGCAAAAGAAAAACTTCATAATACTCATCCCATCTTTATTTTAGATGTTAGTATTTGGTACATCATGCATTCTGCCTTCATTCTGATTTTTTAAACTATTGCATTAACATATTTATCTTGGTTACCAAATTTTTTTGGCACTCCCTACCCTTACATTTTGCCACCCTACTCCCAGCTCTCTTCCTGTACCACATTCTTTAGAGAAAGAGATGAAAAAGAACTACATTTCCTTCCATGTGCTTTCTCTTCCAGGGGATACACTGTCTTCCAGAAGCTTTCAATCTAATAGGGATATAATCAACAGTTTGTTATAACAGAAAGTAATGTGGGACAGAAACTCTGATAAACTGAGTTTATGTCCCATTTCTACAAGCTATATAGAATAAATCATTCTACTTCTCACGTAGTTTTCCTACAGTACCTATACCCCCAGTAGTCATAACACTTGAGGTAATTTAACAGAGATAGATGCCATATGGCTTAAAGAATATTAGGGAATTTTATTAGCCACATACCATCTACCATATAAATAGACGTCAGGCAAGGTGCTGATATAAGCCTGACTGAGAAATAAAAATGTTCACAAAGACTTTACAAGTACCAATATCAGAATATTCTCTAGATGCTTTCAAATCCCATTTAATCCATCATCAAGCCAACTCACATAATGAAAATAGCAATAAAAGAATTTTCTGGTACTGTCTTTTCAGGAGCTTTTTTCTTCTTTAATACAACATGATTTTCAAAGCCACAATACATTTAACACTAGATTTTAAAGCATGTATGAGCTATTAGTTCCTATGTGGAAGAAAGACTATTTGAGATAAAATGATTGTCAAACACTTTACAATCCAGGTTTCCTTACCATGAAGGCTACCTTTATCTCTTGTACCCTCGTCTCTACTAAGGCTTAGCCGTCAGGCTGGAGTCAGAAAAGATGTGACCTGGAAGAAGGAAATACCTAGCCTGTCTCTTCAGTGGTCTAGAAAAAATCTTGATTATACAAAAAGAGGAAAGAACAAAGAAAAATGTATATCTTCTGCCTAAGAGTTTGTGGGAGAAAAAAAGGATTTCATTTTGCCAGCAAAGCAGAGGGTAAGACAGGCCTGCGCGTCTTCCATCTCCAGGTCAAAGTGCCAGAGGAGAGAGATGTGTTAGAGATACTGAGGGGGATACTGAAGGCAGCAGGGACTCTGAAAGGAGACACTGTGCATGTCAGTCTGCGGCCAGCCTGGAGCAACCCCAGCCAAGTGTTCCCTGTAGCATGGGACCACTAGACAGAGAGAGGACTTCTTTTTGGCTTTCCCAATAGAGTGATCAACTGTCCTGGTTTTCACAGAATTATCCCAGTTTTAGCACTGAAATTCCCACTCAGTGAGAAATCATTCAGGGCCAGGTAAACCAAAGCAATTGGTCATCTTACTTTCCAAGCCACACTCATTTTCTCTGTGTAGAAAGGACTCAAGATTCCTGTGTTCCCATGGGGGTCTGCTGCACAGATTATAGCTGATTTAATAGCACTTGTCCTTCTATGGAGTGGACCATGATAAAGCAGTGAGGAAACCTCATGGCAGCATCTTGGTATGAATAGTTTAGGCTGAAGCAGGATGGGGTATGTGGCAGACATGCAGAAATTATGTTACATCTACATGACTCACATGAGACAAAATGGGATAGGTAGCTGCACCAGGCCCTACAACAAAAGAGAATAGACAGCCTTGAGCTTCCAACACTAGCAGACCAAACAGTAAGCCCACAGATGAAGAATACCCATAGTTAAGAGAATCCAGCAGATTCCATAGAGATTTGAGGCTCTCTATTTTTTCCTTCAAGGACATGGTAAGCCATCTCATGCATCTAAATGTCATTTCAAGAGGGGGAAAAAAAGTATATATGTGTGTGTGAGATGGGAAATGTTTGAAAGATTGAGTATGTGTCCAAAAGGCATTGATTATATTGCAACCCTAATAAAACAATTTATTCAGACAAGGATCACCAATGGAAACTAAAACTATAAAATGAGATGTTGACAGAGAACTGGATATTTGCATGGATCTAAAGTGTCAACCAATAAAATATCTTGTTGCAAGGGGAAAGTGTAACTTTACAAACTGTTTAAAATAACAATCTTAGTATCACTAAGAGTGAGACAATCAGAAGTCTTGCACCTTCTGAAATAATTCAATGCAAGGCACACATTCATCTACAAAGTATTCTCATTGAAAGGGTTCAAGCTAAATGTTGTGTCACTCTTCAGTATAATTGCCCTGGTGTCTTTAGGTCAGTGGTATGAAAAGACCCTTCTAGATTTAAAAAGACCTTAGGGGCATAACAAAATGCAATTGATGGTCTTTGATTTGATCCTGCTTTGACCAAAGATAAATACACATTAGGGACAATTAGGGAATTTAAAAATAGACTGAATATTAGATTGTATTAAATATAACTAATTTTAAGATACAATAGTTTATAAAAAAAAAAGAGATCTTTTAAAAAGTCCTGATTTTTAGGGCTTCCCTGGTGGCGCAGGGGTTGGGGGTCCGCCTGCCAATGCGGAGGACGCGGGTTCGTGCCCCCGTCCGGGAAGATCCCACATGCCGCGGAGCGGCTGGGCCCGTGAGCCATGGCCGCTGAGCCTGCGCGTCCGGAGCCTGTGCTCTGCAGCGGGAGGGGCCACAGCAGTGAGAGGCCCGCGTACCGCAAAAAAAAAAAAAAAAAAAAGTCCTGATTTTTAGAGATGCATACAAAATATTTAGAGGTGAAATGTAATGATAGTGATTAACTTGAAAATACAAGAAAAAAATGAAAACAACAACTTGGTAAAATGCTAACGATTATTAAATGTATGTGATTGGTAAATGGAGGTTAGACTGTTTTCTTTTACTTCTTTCTATAATTTTGAAAACTTTTATAAAATAAGACTGAAAATCATACAGATACTGTTCATATAATAGGAATGGTTTAAACTAGTTTGCCTGTTTATGTTTGGGTATTTTTGTGTGTTTGTTTTGTCACCACCCAGTGAGTTGAAGGCTCATGAGAGAAAGCAGGTCAGTTATACAAAAAATAAAGAGGTGACTTCTTTTGGGTATAGTGTGAGTTCTTTTGTAACTTAAAAAATTAATTCTTATAAAACTGGAGATAGATAGAAAAAGAGAGAGAAAGGGAGAGAGATACCATTGAAACCCTACGCTTTCTGAGACCTCTGCTCCTCTTGAGGAGGAGGAATTTCCTCGTAGATTCCTCTCTGATTCATTCTGCATTATTCACGCCAATCTGTTTTCCGTACAGACATCTCAACGGTTACCATGTCCCTACGAATCAAATCCTGTTAATCTGTGAGATGGAGTGTTAAATGACTAGCAGAATGTTTGAAACATAGTAGGTTCCTAATAAATAGTAGTTGTGTAATTATTATAGTTATTAATATCATTATTAATTAACCCCCTTAATTTATTCTATTTCTCACCACATTCAGTTCATTGGTTCTCCATGATGCCTGCCACATACATCTCAGACTATCTGTGCTTCTTTTCCATTTCTACTGTCATCACACCCTCATTAACTTTCATGTATTATTTCTGAAATTTCCAGTTATATTTTATCTTCGATTCATACTCTATATTTTGCTTCAGGCCATACTACTGCACGCCATGGCAGAACAAGCTTAACCCAGTTCTTAAGAGCTTGGTCTGCAGAGTCAAACTGTCTTGATTCAAATCCTGACTCTACTATGGTTTAGTCAGACATGAAGTTAGGCATTTAATTATAATCTCATCTGCAGTGTGGTTAGAGTACCATGTCTCTTCACACATTTGTGGTAAGAGTTAAATTAGCTTGTACATGTGCATCACTCAGAACAGGATCTAACACTTTGTAAGTGATTTGAACAGTTTCCAAAAATAGAATTAAGGGTTGGAATGGACCATGAAATATTAATCTACTCTCCTAATTTTTTAGATTTATGCAGTTTTAAACTATTTTTTAAATTCTGTTGTAATAAAAATTCTTATAAATTAGAATTGCATGTTCAGATCACATTTTAAATCTATTTAAATAAATAGATTAATTAATTCACATATCTGCTAGAATGTGCATTTCAAAAAATTTGACAACTGAGAATTATCATTTATTTAGTGTTTTCCAAATTAAGAGGCAAACATTTTATTGCTTAAATTTAATTTCCTAACTTCAATAACTTGTATAGATTGGAAAGCTAACTTAGTGTTTATATGATTACAAATAAACAAATAAGGCCCAGAAAGGTAGAATTTTATTACAAATAAAAAAGTAAGGCCCAGAACTTAGTGTTTATATGATTACAAATAAACAAGTAAGGCCCAGAAAGGTAGAATTTTATTACAAATAAAAAAGTAAGGCCCAGAAAGGTAGAATTACTTGCCAAATCCCACACAGTCATTTAATTTCCGACCCAGAAAGGAGAACCCTGGTGTCTCTCCTCTAGTTTCAACTGGGTTTCTTTCAATGTCATGATGCTGTTATCTATTATATTTGTGTTTAATCATGTTTATATCCCCTACTTTATGCTGAGCATTTTCAGAGAAGAAAGAGAATATATTTCCTCCTAGTGCCTCCTAGTGCTTTGAACAGAGCACCTTTCAAGTAAATAAATATTGAATGATTAAATAAGTATATGAATCACATGCCAAAGGAACAGTGCCAACATCAAGTATTAAGAATTATTAAACAAGCCAGAATTTTTTAACGTCCTTATCACGTTTATCACTGTGAAGTCACAACATTAATTTGAAGATACAGGATAGTTTGTTATAGAGAAACAAAACAGTCAGGAATATAATTTTAAATATTAACCTGAGAGAAGCAGAAAATCAAGAAATTAAGAGCCTTACTCCAAGAAACAGAGCAAATGTGTGCACAAGTATAGGTCAAACATCATAAAATGTGGGAGTCTGCTTTGGGATGTGGGGTGTACCTTGTCTCAATTTAAACTATCATCACATCCTGCTAGGACAGTTTTACTGGAAATATTAGGTTTAGGATCAAGGTCAAATGCCCTCAATTTTTCCTCTCCCTAGTGCAGCTGAGTCATGCAGAAGTAGAATGAGCCCTTGAATCTGTTTGCTGTATGGGCATGCTTCATTCATTCAACCTGTATTTATGGAATAGCTATTAGGTAACAGAAACTGCACTAAATTTTGGAAATAAAGGAGTGAACAAGATAATTTCCTTGCCTCAAGGAAGAATATCCTGCTGGGAGAGACTAACATTATATCACAGGGAAACAAGCAAGAAGGCAATGACAGGGTGATGTGATAAAGAGAAACTAGGGTGTGAGTGGAAGCACGTACAGTTGTCAAGAAGGTCTTTCTGAAGAGGTAATGTTTAAGCTAAAATGATGTGCAATTATGTGTTAAGCCCATAGAAGGAAAGAGGGTGAATGAAGACCCAGTGTGGTAAATAATCTGCCAGTTTTTAAAAAGCTCAACCAGTTCAATAAAGCTGGAGCTAAGGAAGTTTCTGGAGTGAAGAGAGATGATACTACTAGTGAGCTAGACAGAGGTCATTTTAGGAGAAAGTATGTTAAGCTAAGGAGCTTGGCATTTATTTGCTCACATAGGGAAGCTGTGAAAGAATTTGTAGACAAGGAACTAAATGTTCAGCTTTGCTTTTCACTGCAACTGTCTATCAGTCAAGTGGAGGATATATTAGAGGTGAGATACACTAGACCCTGACAGAGAAATAAGGGTGCAGCTATGCTAATTCATTTAAGAAGTGGTATGGATCAGACATGAGATATTGATACGACGTCTGGAAAAGTGAAAAGAAGAGATTGAGACACTTATTCATGTCTCATTTACAGCAGTTATTATTCTGAGGTCATTTGTTTTCTTGTTTATCTTCCTCATCACAACATAAGCTCTTTGAACACGTTATACTTATCTTACACCATGTGTATGTATGGTGCTTCTCAAAGGATTTGCACATAGTAATCACTTTTTATATCCAATAGGTACATGAATAAATGCATGAAACAATCTCATATGGAAACATATTCTTGCTACGTCCTTTTATATGCAGTGCCTTGTGTGATATGTAGAACTGCTCTATTTTTCAGATGGGGAGAGTGAGGCTGATGTGGGGAAGGGACAACTTCTTACTCTCTCTTCACGCTCCATTTTCCTTTCCACATCACCAAATAATTTGTCAGGAAGGGAAAGAATATTCAAGCAGTGATGGTCATTCTCAATTCATAGCTATTCCTCATTTCTTCCAACTTTCATTGAGGTAACTTTTAAAGATAATATTTTCATATATATTTAACTTTCCAAAGCATGATTTTTTTTTGTTATTTTCACAGATTTAAAAAACTAAAACAGAATGAAAGTGGATTCAGTCTTCCATAGTGGTTTATTTTGGGCTCAAGTCTTGAGATACTTCAACAAATATTTTCTCTGAACTAAATCACATTCAACCAGAGTCTTTCTTAAGTTATTAAGTGACATGAACACTGGCATTGCAGAACTAGCATTTTGCACATCGACTGTTAAAATAAAATTAATTATTTTGAAAGTATACATCTGATGTCTTGTGCGTATTTTGCATTCATATAAGCAGGATAATGTATTGTTTTCTGAAATATATACCCATAACTGCAAACGAAATGTTCATTAGAGAAAAGTTTACAATGACAGTTTGAACAAGGTTATACAGCATGTTTAGTAGCTACTTGCATCTATATCCTTTCCCTTGGGTATAGTAATATAGTAGCTAATGACATAGTAATGTAGCATTTTTTATTTCTTTCTTCATTATTCTTGTACACACTATATTTTGAAGCAAAAGTCATTTATAATCCCTTTCTCCCTTTCCTTCCTTTACTACAGAGAGAGTAAAATATAAATTAGAATCACCTAGAAAGCTTGTTAAGTTACAGATTCCTGATTCAGTGGGTCTGGGACAGAGATGAAAATTTATATTTCCAGTGAGATCTTAAATGATGCTGCTGCTGGTTTAAGGATCACAAATTGGGAACTACTGCTTTACAACAGAGGCTGAAAAGCCACATTTACCTTCTTTAGTGTGCATATAGAATTGCATCTCCCAAGAGGTGCTGGGTTATGCTGCAGTTACCAAAAATACCAAATATAAGTGCCTTAAAAGAACAAAGATATGTCTCTCAACTCATTTCATATATAAATTATCATGAACTCTGCTCCATGGGTCCTCACTCTGGGACCCAGGCATATACAGTTGTTATTTGGAATGTTCCTATAGTTAGTGACAGAGGGAAAGAGATATAACAACCTGTACACTGGGGTCTTAAAAGTACAGCTCAGAAATAACATATATCATTTTTGCTTAAATTTCATTGACTGATACAAGTGACTTACTACACTTAATTTCTGAGTGTGGGGGGAGGGGGCAGGTAGAGGGGAAGGTGCTTGGAAAGAAATGAATAACTAGTGAACAGCTATAAGGAACAGCTATAAGGACCACCACAGATGCAGTTCTGACCATACCATATGATAGAAAGTCAGGAGTGGGGTCTTCCAGGAGAGGAATAGACTTGGTAGACATGCACCTTCTACATTTCACCCTCTTGAAGGTACACTTTTTTTTTAACTGGAATGTAGATGTGATTGCTGGAGGTGCAGCAGCCATACTGAGGTCAGATAGGTCAGTAAACTAGAAGCTGTCAGCTAAATCTGGCCCATCGCCTGTTTATGTAAATAAAGCTTTATTAGAACACAGTCACACTCATTCATTTACATATTGTTTACGGCTACTTTCACACTACAAGGGCAAAGTTAAGTAGTGGCAACAGAGACCTTACGGCTCACAAAGCCAAAAATATTTATTATATGTTCCTTTACAGAAAAAAATTGTCAACCTCTCCCTATACTAAGGATTACAGAGCAGGAAGATAAAGGGTACTTAGATCCTTGATGAGGCTGTTGATTACCTATACTACTGTAGATTGCCTTTTTTCAGTTCTTTTTTTAAATAAGAGAAACATCAAGCCCTGTTTATTCAAGCCAGGCCAGCAGTGTTTATTACTCACAGCTAAAAGCATTCTTAACTGATACACCTCCAACATTCTGAGATACTGGAACACTAGGTATTATCCAAATATTCAGATGGTAAAACAGACACAGAAGTAAAGTGATTTGGCCAAGTCATGCAGCTACCGATTTGGCAGAGTCAGTTCTGCAGTCAAAATTATAGGTCCCCAGGTTAAAACATCATGCAGATGCAATGCGGTATCATTTTAAAATTTCACTTAGGAAACTCTTGGGAAATATTTTGTCATGCCTGAGAAGTTATAAATAAAGACAAAGAAAATTATCGCAGGGATGACAGGTTTGGAAGAGAAATGGTATAAATACTTGGACATAGACACACTAAGATACTCCTTTTTTAGTTCTGGCTAGAGGTAAAAGATCAGAGTATAAATAATAATAATGAGTGTGTATATAGAAAGTGCAAGCTCTGGGGAAGGTATAAAATGAAAATAGTACACATATTTTTGAGAGTTTAATTTGTGCCAGGGTTTTTTACAGAGAAACATTATTTAATTATTGCAACTAATGTGAGTGAAACAAAAGTTTGTCCCTTTACACAAAAACAATCTGAGGCTCAAAGAGTTTAAAGACTTATTTAAGGTCACGCAACCAGTTTAGAGTGAAGCTTAGATTAGAGTTCCTGTCTTCTAGTACATCATTGTCTGTCTGTCTGTCTCTCTGTCCCTCTCTCTTCAGATACAGCTTAGTGTCAGACAGAAGAGAGTGGATATGTCAAGGGGAGCTTTATATTTGGTAGATGTCTTATTTTCCTTCTACTTTACAAGTTTTTTTCCCCCAGTAATGCCTTCCCGGGCAGTTATTCTCAAAATGTTGTCCCTGAACCAGCATCATCAGTATTACTAAAAACTTGTTAGAAATGCAAATTGTTGGGCCCACCCTGGATTTATAGTATCAGAGGAGTTAGAGATCCCAGCCCAGATATATGTGTTGTAAAAAAATCTTTCAGGTGATTCTGATGGACTAAAAATTGAGAGCTACTTCCCATATGGGGTTGTATTCAGGACCTGATAGCTAGCTCCTACTTTCCTGAGGTCCCAGCTGAACAAAACTCTCACATGTAAAGCCTTCCTAGAAAGGAAGGACTCACCATGGCCTACTTTGTCACTAACCTAGAGTATTTGCATTTTAATAGGAGACTCTGGGTGCTGGGTACATAATAAATACACTGAATAAATCAACCAAGGAAGGAAGAAGACTCCTGGAGAGATGATACAAAAAATATAAACATTCCAGTAGGCTTAGTGGAGGGTGGTAAGATTTAGTAAACTACCTACACACTAGGGTGTGATAGGATAAAGACTGAGAGTTTTAAAATCTGGACAAAAGATGATGGTTGCCTGTTGGTAGAAATGTTGAGTCTGAGGTCCAGTCACGCATCCATTCAAAAAACATTTTCTATTTAATATACACTAAGTTCTAAACAATACACCAGTGAACAAAAGACATCATTACTGACTTCATAGAGCTTATGTACTAGGGGAGAAAGTTATAGTTTTTTGAAATGATATTTGAACAGAGACCTAACTGCAGTGGGAATGAACTTGGCAAATACCTGAGGAATGAATATTCTAGGCAGAGGAACAGGGAGTTTGAGGACCTCATGGTGAGATATTTGTGGGTCAGCAACGTGAAGATGGCTATGAATGGAATGAAGAATGGGAAGCATCTAGGAGATGGGGAGAGAGATATTTAGGAAAAAGATCAAGGATTTTGGATTTTATTTAAGTGTGATGAAAAGCCATTGAAAACTTGAGATCAAGATGGGACGTGCTCTAATTTATCTTTTAAAATAATTCCTACGGGTGCTGACTGGTGGATATTAAGAGGATGGGAGAGGATCCTGTAAGTGTAGAAATGGGTAGAACAGTTGAGAAACCAATACAGTAACCCAGGTGGCTCAGCATGAAGTGGTAGCAGTAGAGGAGGAGAGATGTGGTTCTAATTGGGTTATTTGAACATAGTGAGGAAAGAATTTCACCAGTGTAGATGCTGGTGTCAGAGAAAGCGAGTTGGTAATGATGCCTCTAAGATGTTTGGCCTGAACAGTTGCACTTAATGGTGCAATGCCATTTCCTGGGTCAGGAAAACCTGAAGGAGATGCAAGCTTTTGGTGGGAAAATATGACAAGAATCTAGAAGTCCATTTTGTGTGAGATGCATATTGACATCGGAGAAGATATAGGAGTCTGGAGCTCAGAGAAGAGATTTGGCAACCTTGAGAGTCATCAGCATATAAATGGCAAAGGCCAGATAAGTTCCCACAGGGAGAGATGGGGATTGAAAATGGAAAAGGCTTTTAGATAAAATGCCTAAGCTAAGAAAGAGCATCAACCCCTGCCCTCAAATAAAAAGAGGCTCAAGAAAGATGATAGCCTGTGAAAAGCAGAAATGTATAGCATCATAGAATCCAAGGAAACAGGGAGTTTTGAGAAGGGTTGATCAGCAGTGTCAAATATAGGCAACAGGTCAAGAAAACTACACCGGAAAATAGCTGTTGGTTAGAGATACATAGAGGTCTTTCCTAATGACTATTTTGTTGTGGTGGCGAGACAAATCAAGTTAGAAGTGTTTACTGATGGAGGGATGGAGAGAGAGAGTGAGAGAGAGAGTAAATGAAGCTAGAATACGTGTATCTTATTTTTCTTTAAACAACAATACAAAAATTTTGACAGGATATATATGTTTATTTTGAGAGGATACATTATATATATATATAATATATATATATAATATATATATATATCCATGTTTGTATTGACATTATAAAAAATAAAATTCTATGAGGAAAGCTTTATTTAATAACCTAGGGGAATATTTGTATACCCTCTTAAGCTCAGTTTTTTCATTTGTGAAATAGAGTTAACATAAGACTAGTTATGGGTCCATTGTGTGCATTAAATTTAATAATCTCAATAAAATACAGAGCATGTAGTTTGAGGCATAGTCAAAAAATGTTAGCTGCAATTATTTCATATTATTATCACTATTATTTGATAACTTTCTTCTTTCCTTTCTTCTATCTCTCCCTCAGGATGGTCAATTATCTACAGACTGTTGGTTTTTTCACTGGCCATAACAATAATATCTTTCATTTTTTACAGAAAGTTGCCTTTTTCTCCTCACTTTACGAGAGTTTCAAGTTTGTGACCTACATCATTGATCTGATACTTTCTTTTTTTAAAATAAATTTATTTATTTATTTATTTATTTTTGGCTGTGTTGGGTCTTCGTTGCTGCCTGCGGGCTTTCTCTAGTTCTGGCGAGTGGGGGCTACTCTTCGTTGCTGTGCACGGGCTTCTCATTGTGGTGGCTTCTCTTGTGGCAGAGCATGGTCTCTAGGCACGTGGGCTTCAGTAGTGTGGCACATGGGCTCCAGTAGTTGTGGCTCACGGGCTCTAGAGTGCAGGCTCAGTAGTTGTGGCTCACGGCATGTGGGATCTTCCCAGACCAGGGATTGAACCCATGTCCCCTGCATTGGCAGTCGGATTCTTAACCACTGCGCCACCAGGGAAGCCCCTGATCTGATACTTGCAATGAAGATTCATATTCTACTGTTTTGCTTTCAATTTTCTTTTCCTTTTCCATCTTTTTTCATCTCTTCTATCTCCATTTCCATCAGTCTAATTCTCTTATGACCTTCAGATGATTTTCACAGAAGTCATGTTTTCTTTGATTCTAATGAAGATCCTAACAGATTCTTGAAGTTTCCTTTGGATCCTGCAGTAGCATATGTTATTCTTGTGGGTCTCCTGGATGCTGTGTTTGCTCTCTTATTCTTTAGAATTTTCTATGAAGAACATCATGATTTTTAAAGGTTTTTTTTTTTTCTGACTCATGTTCAAAAAGACCAGGCCTTTGTCACTGGACAATGCTTGGTATTTCTCTCAGTCCACTTAGGAGGTGACACAACCTTCCTCAAATACTTAGCTGAGGAAAGATTAATGTATATAGCTTCTGCATCTCAAGCGGGCTTTCACCCAATGTACCGCTGCACTACTGAGGTAGCAACTTTCTCCACCTCCTTTGGGCTGGTTCTTCATTAATCTAAATTGACGTAACATATGAAGAGCACAATTTCTAGCAAGCATTGCTACTGTGGCCTGCTCATTTCTGTTGACTTCTATGGTACTTTTCTTGTGAGGATCATTCCTCCCAACTGCCACATGCCACTGCTGGAATCCAATACTTATAAGAGACTGAATATACACATGCATCATGGCCAGTCTATGTGTAAAAATAGAATCCTGACCCACAACCTAGTGCAACCATGCCAAGAAGCCAACCTATTATCCACAGTAATCGATAAAGGAGGGCCGACTACTAACTACAGCAACCAATCCAGGAAGGCAAACAATAACCCCTGTAACAATCATTAATTCATAATAACTTCATTAATAACTGTTAGCTTCCTTAATATTTGCGCCCACTTCTAATTTAGGATCAACCAGAGAAAGCCAAATAGGTAGCCCAACCAATCACATAGGACACCCTGCTTCTAGTTAGCCCACCTCCAGCTTCCCTATGCCAACAGCATCCCAATCAGGGCATACCTGAAGCCTTCCTTTTTTTCTATTGTATTGTCAGGCCACTCAAGATGGCTGTTCTCTTGATCTCTGTACATCCCCAGCCCAAGCAGGACCTGCTTCACCTACACCCTACTCACATGACTGACCTTCCTATGTACTTGCCCCAGGCCCCAGCTAATAATAGCTTATCAAAGGGGTGGTGAGGGGTGTGCCCCTCTGCTGGTTTCCCTGGTAACCAATGAGCCCACCTGACTTCAATTTCCCTATAACTGGTAATCTCCCCTTCCCCCCACCCCCGCCCCAGCTAACACTGCCACTTTGTCCTGCCCGTCCACCGCAGGTGGTGGGGTGTCACTCCAGGACCTTGCTCCAGATGTGTAAGCTCCCCCATCCACTAAACCACTGATGCCTCTGTTGTTGACTCTGGGCTCTATCTTTAGTCTTGAAGCTGCTGCAAGCACAGGCCTTGCAGACCTATGGGGTGCAGCCCAACATCCACTATGAAGCTTTCCCACTCCTCTGCCTGCCTTTGAGTCTCTGCCAAACACAAATGATGAGAGCTAACTCCCTTGCTGTAGCAAGGCCTGAATAAATAGTCTTTGCTTGCTCTCATTTAAATGGTCTTCATTTATTTTCACACTAATTGTCTACTTGAATTCTGGGCTGTTTAACTTCTACCTAGATAAATGAATGTGAATAAACTAATATTTGGAGGAACAATGTATTTTAAGAAGAAAATAAGATATACCATAAGCTAAAATTTAGATAATTTATTACTATTATTATTCATTTGCATCTTCCTCAATTATACTATTGGGTTTTTTAATCATTTTTAATTTTTACAGTTTTTTTTGTCTTCGTGGATATTTTAGTGAAAGGTTGTGAGAAGGTGCTTAGTGGTATCTTATACCAGGAGTAGCCATGCTACTTTTTATAGGTATATTTTATTATGACACAAGTTCTGACACACTAATTTCAACATTAATAATGTGCTTCCCAGGCTGACAGCTTTGACCCTCTTGCCATACACACCTACAAACACACACACACACAGTTCCAGTGATTAATGAATCCCATTATCCAGATCATTTTGTTTGTTTATTTTTAAAGTTTACCCTCAGATGTATCCACATTTTAGGTGACAGTATTATCTTTCTTGAATTAACCTTAAGCTGATTCACTGAACCACCTGGCTGTCTAATGAATCTTCTAATTAATGGGATGCCTTCTAATTAAAAAATATATATTTATTTCCCACACTATGCTGCTAATAGCTTTGTGGCTTTTATAAATAAATAACGATTTAGCACTCACACATATCATTAAAAGAAGAAAGACATCAGGCTATTTAAAAGCCTGAATAGGTCTTCTTTTTAGCTCTTTCTATCAACTGAAAAAAGTTAAATTTCACAACTAGTGTTTGCTGTATGAATAGTCTGTTTTTCTTTTATCAGCTTTTCACCTCTGCACACAGACTTGTGTCCTTGAGACACAAAGTAATTTAGAGTGGCTCTTTGCTATTCCTGGTAATTCAGCCTTGTTTCTCTATTGCACACTCTAAAACTCAGTGTGAAACATTTATTCTACTTAATCATGACAATGTAGATGCCAGAAGGAATTGAGTAAAGCAGCAGTGCAGTGAGGATCTGGCCTTAGTGAGGAAGAATCCTGGCTCCTTTGTTTTCCCTTGTAACTGCCTTTGAATGCAGCCCTTTCGGTACTTTAATGTTTCCTTCACATATGTTTACTGCCTCAAGTTATCAATTTGCATCTGCTCCAATTTAAAATTATTTTTCTTATTAGCCAAATCTCACCATTTTACTGCATATGCTGGTGAAGTTAATGGGAAGATTTCTACATCTCCAATTTATTTAAACTGAATCGATGGTGTTAACATGTTCTATGAGTCATTTGACTTTAAGGATTTCATGAAGACAGAGCTTCTTGCTGGAGTTGAACTCACACTGACTTAGGGAATTTTCTTATTTCAGACACATAGCTAGTTTGGAGTCAGCTAGTTTAGTATCATGCTAAGTCCTCTATCATTTGATTCCTTTCTTAATAGTCTTTCTTCTACCAAACAAGGATACAAAACAAGAGTATGTATTTTACTAAGCAATAACAGTGGAGTCACTTGAGTGTTATTAATAATAATGATTACTGATGATGTAAACCCGAATAATAATTATTGTCAGCACTTACTATGTGCCAGGCACTGTGCTAAGGAGTTCATATTTCACAGCAACTTTGTGAGGCCCGTACCATTATTATCTCCATTTAAGAAGAAAAAGCGAACTCATCAAATGGTTAAGATATTTGCTCAAGGACACATAACTTTCAGTCTAAATTTTTATTTTGAATGGAGTGTTATTTCTTTGATTATTAAAAAAAATCGCAATTGGCAAGATAAAGTCTCATGTAAGTTGTATTTCTTAAACTTCATCTCTGAAATACAATTATTAAAAAATTAAGTGGGGAAACGTAAGGGAGTCGGAGAGATTGCCTTGCATTCATGTCCTAGCTAGTTTTGAAGAAATACTTTTAATTTCAAATCTGATATTTTTCTGTAGAAAGGATCGAAAATAAATCCTAAGACATCTCACAGTTCAGCTCAAACCAATATAAGGAATCAAAGTTGGCTGCCTCCAGAATGTTTTGTCAAGACCCCACGTTGTCTCCCCAATACTCTGGCTCCATGACATATTATCTTTGCTTCCTGAAGCAAGTTATTAGATTCCATGAGCCTCAGTTTTTCATCTGTTAAGTGGAGATATTTAAATTGTGAGGATGGCGTAAGATCATGGCTGGAAAGTACTTAGCCAAGGGCACAGCACCTTCTCAGCCTTTTGTAAATAGGAAATACAGCTGCTATCAGGTGGCATCATAATATTAGATTTGCCCACATTGGCATCCCATTCCTTTGCTTCCTTTGGTTTCTTCTCTATCACATTTCTATTGTGGAGATGAAGATGGAATCTGAGTTGATATCTAGCATAGTATAACAAAGAACACTGGCACGAGGAAAATGAGACCTGACTCTCATCCAAGGTTTTCTGCTAATACAATATGACACTGAGAACATTACTAACCCTGCCTGAGTTCAAATTTACCCTTATGGAAAAATAAGGTGGATACAATGACTTCTGACACCAACCACCTGGCTTTGCGCCAAACTTCACGGGTTAAGCCCTCCATAAGACTGCCCTCACTTCAAACAGCGGCCATAAATTTGGGTCACCGTTGCTTCTAACCAGCTGGCTACAGATTTAGGGCCTGCTGCTATCTTCTCAGTTTCAATAATAAGCTAGAATGATGCACAGAACTCAGGGAAACATTATACTTAATTTTACAGTTGAACTATAGCAAAAAGGATATAAATCAGAACGAGTCAAAGGGAAAGATGCATAGGGTAAGCCTATGAAGGTTTTAAATGTAAGGCTTCCATTTTTCCCAGGGTTGCATTACCTTCCCAGCACATTGATCTGTCAAAATATTTGGAGTATTACTAACCAGGGATGCTCACCTGAGCTTTGGTGTCCAAAGGTTCTGCTGGGGTTTTGTTATATAAGTATGATTGATTTAATCATTAACCACAGAGTTGAGCTCAGCCTTCAGGCTCCCTCTCATCTAGGTTGGGCTGATATCACATGGCTCAAAGCCCCAACCCTCTAATCACATGGCTGGTCTTTCTGGCATGGCCAGCTCCCATCCTGAGTCATCTCCTTGGCATAAACTATCTAGGGGCCCACTGTGAGTCACCTTGTCAGTATAAACTATCAGATGTGGCCTAAAGCATTCACCATGAATAACAAAGACATTCTGGGAAATTCCAAAGATTTACAGGTTACATCCCAGGAAGTGGAGACAAAGCCCAGCCACATTCTTTACTACACAGAAGGTGATACAAAATATGCTCTCTAGGAGCACTTTGATTCTACTTCCTACTCTTTATTTAAAGGGTCTAGGACATTTTTTTAAAGTGGAATAATCAGGAAAAGATAAAGCAAAGGAAGTGTGGCTGAAGGGAAAGCTCTCTCCCCTGTGATTGCTTTCCACAAAGTAGGCACAGAGGGAAAAGATGACTGTGGCATCAGAAACATACCCTGGCTGGGGAAAAAGAAAAGTGGCTGGAAAAAGTGGCAATGAATTAATGTGTCCAATAGCTTATTGGTCCATTATCTAAAGCATCGTCTACATTCCATTAACTCATGAATCAGTCACACTCATAGTTTTATATCCTGGGGCCCTTCTAATTGTGTACTAAAGGCCTTAGAACTATAGTAGATTGTGACTTGCTTCTCCTGCTCCAACCTTTCATTTTTAAATCTTATAATCTGTCCTCTTTCCCATGCAAAACTTATTGGGCATTAATGGAATGTTCCACATATTAGATGTATGAGATAAAAAAGTAGTGTCAACACAACTTAAACACACTGCTTTTTTTCTAAGCCATTTCTGAAGGAATAAGCAACTCATTGGAGGAAAGTAAATATTTTAAACATATGATAGTAACTTGCCTCTTACACCATACAGTCATATAATAAATCATCACAGACTTGCTACTCTGCTTTTCCTCCCAAGCAGATAGGTAAAATATCACCCTGCTTTAAGTGTGTGTACATGTGTGTGAACACTACATTCTTTGTGATAAGAAGAGAGTAATGTTGCAATGGAAATGAACCACAGCCTTCGTTGAGGTTAATAAAATGGAATGCTTTCGCAGATGTATTACTGTGTATGTTTGCTTGTACAGATGTACAAGAGGTTAAAGAAGTGTTCTCTGTGCTTTTTCTTGTGATGGAACGATTTTTGGATATTATATACTCAGAAGCTTTTTAAATACCAGTTTGCAGTTTAATAGACACTATGTGAGGAAATATTCCTAAGATATAATATGAAACCTAATAAGAGTGAATCCTCAGATTCCCTTTTTCAATCATTTATTTAGCTAATACATAGCCTGGCTAAACCAGGCTATGTCCTAGCAACAGAGATATATGGAAAGACTTGCTCTTCTGGGACTTAACAGGGGTTGACAAAGTAAACATGTTCTATGATTTATTTAAAACAGGTTGATGATGTTAACATGTTTTATGAGGCATTTGATCTTAAGGATCAAATACCTTCTTCTTGATCTTAAGGATCAAATACCTTCTTCTTTAAGTTGGCACAAATACACATGTTATACAGGTATGTGATACAGAATGTCTAAGAATTTGAGGTAGACTGAGAAACATATTCTACCTATGTGCTGTCAGAAAATCCTTCACAAAAGACTGTCATTTGAAATGAATCTTGAAGCATGAGTAGTAGCTGCCTAAGGGATGAAACGAGATAAAGCCGGGCTTCCCTGGTGGCGCAGTGGTTGAGGGTCCGCCTGCTGTTGCAGAGGACACGGGTTTGTGCCCCGGTCTGGGAGGATCCCACATGCCGCGGAGCGGCTGGGCCCGTGAGCCATGGCCATTGAGCCTGCGCGTCCGGAGCCTGTGCTCCGCAACGGGAGAGGCCACAACAGTGAGAGGCCCACGTACCGCAAAATAAAAAAAGAGATAAAGCAAGGGATGAAATATGTTTCAGTGAAAGATGACTTGGGAGCAGTGTGAACATAAGACGTCAAGGACTGGACTATTTGGCAAATATAGGGAATGGAAATAAATTGAATATTACCAGGAACTAGGATAGACTGAGTTTAGATAACTGCTGCCTAAAGGTAGATAGAGCAATGGAAAGGAGGGCACCAGTGATATAGAGAAGTCTCTGCTGCTGATTAGCTACAGGACTCAAGTGCATGATTGCCTAGTGCTCCGGTCTGCAGGCTGTCTCTGGAGCTTTCACGTGTGTGATCTCCTACAACCTCCACGCAATGAATTCACTGGGTTGACAGTGACCACATATGAAGCACCACACACAAGCCTCCCTTCCTTCTCCATCTCTCTCTTCCTTCCAGTTCTGCAGCCTCATCCAATTACTTTCTTTGTCTCCAAGTTTATTCTTAATGTTCTGTTTCTGGACATAATTAGTTCTCCTTTCTGGAATGCTCTGTTCACATCCTGCCTCAGAATTGACTTTTCAAGCCACTTTTTAAAGCCTTTCCAAGCTACCCAAGTTGAGGTTAATCCTTCTTTGTCCTTCGATAGTACCATCTGTACATCTGTTTCAACAGATCATTGTCAATCTTATGTCAGTTAGCATGTGTTTTTCCTACAGATGATAAACCCTTCAGGGGTAGTCACCATAGTTGGATTCTCAATAGTCCCTGTGACCATATTTGGCACATAATGTATACATTTGGTCGATAGAATTTAAACTGAAGAATATTTTTAATAAATTTGTCAAAGCACAGATCAGGCCTTTATAATAATTTGATTTTTATGTATATGTAAGACAGTCTTTTATAATATATGTTAAATTTTATTCTAGACTTTTACCCAAAATAGAAAACATGCTATCAGTTAATTGAGGACAAAATATTCAGACACAAGATTATCTTTTTTGCACTTCAAACTATAAATTCATTTTCCATTTTCAAAGCCATAAACTATGTTCTTTGATAGCCAGTCCAACCAGAAGGTTTTACTATACAATTTTATACTCCTTTTGTTGATGTACCAAGATAAGTTATTGCTTTATGAGCTATAGCCTATTAACAGGCATTCATATTGAGCAACATCTTTTGCATAAAACATTCCTGAGGAAATACAATTACTTCAATGTTATTATTAAAGCAGCAAGGAAATATATCACTCAAGTAAAGGAAAATCCTATACTAACTACATTCTTTTTGCTCCTAGTGTCAAATGCCTTTTAACCAATTAATAGCTCTTCCCTAGCAAACTGATTTCTCCTTTTGTTTTATTCCTTCATGGGATTTAACACAGGATTTAACTCTAAAAGCATCTACATCCCTAACTTGCTAGTTCCTATTTTGTGTTATAAAGTTCATAAGTAAACCTGATCCGTCTCCAGTTTTCTTTATTTAATGCGATGAAAATTTATCCTTACCATTTGGTTTAGCAGTTATATAGGTGATACACGTTTTAGAGACAGAGACAGATTATTTGCTGTTTAAGTCAAAATTGGAAGTGTCAATGAGATAGTAATTTTTAGATCTACCAAATTAAATTCTTTCCATAATGATCAGTTGCCCCACTGTAGCATCAATATGATTAGCTTTGATTTTAGGAATTTGTATATTTTATCTTTTAATAGCATCCTTGGAATTATTTTCCTAAGAATAAGAATACGACAAAGAGGGAAAAAAAAAGAATTAAGCAGAATCAATAGAGCTTGATACTTCTGTTTAGGAGTCACGTGGGCCAAATTAACTTCCCTCTCTTTGGTTTAGTTTCCCCTTGTCTAAAAGGAGCTCAGACCTGATGTTTAGGGCCCTCCTCTATTGAGTTCTCTATGATTTCTAGGAGATGGCTCTTCTTTAGTGCATTTAGTCATGAACTACTCCAGATAAACCCAGTTTTCAAACACCCACCTGATTCTCTACACATCCTCGATAAATTATTTGATAACTTTATACAACTGGTCGCCTAAATTTTTAAAAAAATAGCTGGCTATTCTTGTTTTACCTATCTTGGGCAAAATTTTTCTTTTAGATTGTTTGTTCTATTTGGTCCATCCTAAAGATCAATCTTCTACCCAGAGAAGTAAACCAATAGATATTTAATTAATGAGTAGAATGGTCTCTTCTCATTTTGTTCGGAATATTCTCAAACAGGAGAACTAAGATTCTTAGTTTATTTTTTAACCTCTAACAGTTCAAGCACTCTCTTCATTCTAAAATAGTAGAAAACTACAACAATATCCTGCTGACCCATTTGTGCCTAAGAAAAATCTGTATTTTAAGTGTTTAACAATGCTTCCCGGCCTCTTCAGGCTATAGCTATTAATGAAGTTTTATACTCATCAATAAACTAAAATTCCAGTTCTTTTCATGTACATACCTCCTCTTCCTGTCCTGACTCTTATTTCTCCTTCAAGGACTCATAAATGAGTGTCTCACAATGAAAGTCAGCAATAATCATCATGAGATGGTCCCCATGTTTTTATTCTCTTGCTTCATATAACCCATTTTCATATCAATCTCTGCTCTCCGAGAAACCACCATGAAAATAAGTCCTCTAGGGCTTCCCTGGTGGCGCAGTGGTTGAGAGTCCACCTGCTGATGCAGGAGACACGGGTTCGTGCCCTAGTCCGGGAAGATCCCACATGTCGCAGAGCGGCTGGGCCCGTGAGCCATGGCCGCTGAGCCTGCACATCCGGAACCTGTGCTCCGCAATGGGAGAGGCCACAGCGGTGAAAGGCCCGTGTACCACAAAAAAAATAATAATAATAATAATAATAAGTCTTCTAGGAGAATAGTATGTTTGGCCTCATAAAAGAGAGAACATCCTCTTTCAAGTGAGTCGTTTTGTCATCTGAACTAGGAATTAATACCCAGAGACATAAAATATTTTATAAAGGTATGTTCTTCAACTTCAAAACTAATCTTTTTCTTTATTGGGCATTAAATCCATTTTGAGTGGGGAGGTAGAATCTATGTCAATTCTCCCATTTCCTCATCTCTCCTTTGTTTCACTTTATGAAAAGGACAGATGAAGGTAGGAAAGGAGGAAGCCTGCTCTCTTCAGAGATTTTAGTCCTTAAACACAAATACCCTGCTATATGTCAACTCAGTCTGGGCTCAACTAGGAACCTCTGCTACTGGAAGTTTGTATTGTTTTCAATAACTGTTTATCAAAAAAATTATTTGAGTCCCCATGAACATGACACTGGTGGGCTCTAAGTCCATTAAGCATCCATATTCCACATATTCTAGGAACTTACTACATCTCATATTCAAGATGTCCAGAATTATATTTTATAGCTCATAGAGCTAAATTGCAACTTTTTTTAGATAAAAACAGCACACTAACTACCCATTTAGTCAATGATCTCCTTCTGCAGACCTTATCCCTCTTCAAAATAGCCTTTAACCGAAGTCTAAAAAATGAGGCCATTGAGGACAAGAAATTGCTTTCACATAGTCTTGCCAACTAGTTCACAAGCTCTTCTTACTCAGAACCTTACCAAATTACTAGAAACTATACTGCAATGTAAAATATACCATAAGTGGTGCCAACAGGTTTGGGTTCACATTCTACAGATAAACTTACTATGGATTACAGCACATGAAAGACTGCTCAATATCACCAATTATTATTCAGTTGGCCAAAAAGGGCATACAGGGGACCTTCAAGATGGCAGAGGAGTAAGACGTGGAGATCACCTTCCTCCCCACAACTACATCAAAAGTACATCTACATGTGGAACAACTCCTACAGAACACAGACTGAACACTGGCAGAAGACCTCAGACTTCCCAAAAGGCAAGAAACGTACATGGGTAGGGCAAAAGAAAAAAGAAAAAACAGAGACAAAAGAATAGGGACAGGACCTGCACCTCTGGGAGGGAACTGTGAAGGAGGAAAAGTTTGCACACATTAGGAAGCCCATTCACTGACGGGGACGGGTGGTAGGCTGGGGGGAACCTTCGGAGCCATGGAGGAGAGCACAGCAACAGGGGTGCAGAAGGCAAAATGGAGAGATTCCCGCACAGAGGATCAGTGCCAACCAGCACTCACCAGCCCGAGAGGCTTGTCTGCTCACCCGCCAGGACGGGTGGGGGCTGGGAGCTGAGGCTCCAGCTTCGGAGGTCAGACCACAGGGAGAGGACTGGGGTTGGCTGCATGAACACACCCTGAAGGGGGCTAGTGCACCACGGCTAGCCAGGAGGGAGTCCGGGAAAAAGTTTGGAACTGTCTAAGAGGCAAAGACCATTGTTTCAGGGTGCACAAGGAGAGGGGATTCAGAGCACGGCCTAAACTAGCTCCAGAGATGGAAGTGAATTGCGGCCCTCAGCGCAAACATCAGAGACAGGCATGAAACGCTAAGGCTGCTGCTGCAGTCACCAAGAAGCCTGTGTGCAAGCACAGGTCACTATCCACACTTCCCCTCCCCCTGGGAGCCTGTGCAGCCCACCACTGCCAGGGATCTGTGATCCAGGGACAACTTCCCCAGGAGAACACACAACGTGCCTCAGGCTGGTGCAACACTGGCCTCTGCTGCCGCAGGCTTGCCCCGCATTCCATACCCCTCCCTCCCCCTGGCCTGAGAGAGCCAGAGCCCCCTAATCCACTGCTACTTTAACCCCACCCTGTCTGAGAGAAGAACAGATGCCCTCAGGCGACCTACACACAAAGGTGGGGCCAAATCCAAAGCTGAACCCCGGGAGCTGTGCGAACAAAGAAGAGAAAGGGAACTTTCTCCTAGCAGCCTCAGGAGCAGCAGATTAAACCTCCACAGTCAACTTGATGTACCCTCCATCTGTGGAATACTTTAATAGACAATGAATCATCCCAAAATTGAGGCAGTGGGCTTTGGGAGCAAATGTAGACTTGAGGCTTACTTTCTGCATCTAATTTGTTTCTGGTTTTATGTTTATCTTAGTTTAGTATTCAGCACTTATTATCATTGGTATATTTGTTTATTGATTTGGTTGTTCTCTTCATTTTTATATATATATTTTTTCTTTTTTCTCTTTTTGTCAGTGTGTATGTGTATGCTTCTTTGTGTGATTTTGTCTGTATAATTTTGCTTTTACCATTTGTCTTAGGGTCCGTCTGTCTTTTTTTGTTTGTTTGTTTTTAGTAGTTTTTAGTGCTTGTTATCATTGGTGGATTTGTTATTTGGTTTGGTTTTTCTCTTTCTTTTTTTATTACTGTTTTATTTTTATATTTTTAATAATATTTTTTATTTTAATAACATTATTTGTTTTACTTTATTTTTTATTATTTTTTTTTCTCCCTTTTTTCTGAGCTGTGTAGCTGACAGGGTCTTGGTGCTCCAGCCAGGTGTCAGGCCAGAGCCTCTGAGGTGGGAGAACTGAGTTCAGACAATGGTCCACCAGAGACCGCCTGGCCCCACGTAATATCAAAGAGTAAAAGCTCTCCCAGAGACCTCCATCCCAATGCTAAGACCCAGCTCCACTAAACAACCAGCAAGCTACTGTACTGGAAACACTATGCCAAACAACTAGCATGACAGGAACACAACCCCACCCATTAGCAGAGAGCCTGCCTAAAATAATAATATGATCACAGACACCCCAAAACACACCACTGGACATGGTCCTGCCCAACAGAAAGACAAGATCCAGCCTCATCCACTAGAACACAGGTACCAGTCCCCTCCACCAGGAAGCCTACACAACCCATTGAACCAACCTTACCCACTGGGGGAAGATACCAAAAACAATGGGAACTATGAACATGCAGCCTGCAAAAAGGAGACCCCAAACACAGTAAGTTGAACAAAATGAGAAGTCAGAGATAATACGCAGCAGATGAAGGAGCAAAGTAAAAACCCACCAAAACAAACAAACGAAGAGGAAATAGGCAGTCTGCCTGAAAAATAAGTCATGGTAAAGATAGTAAAGATGATCCAAAATCATTTTATACAATGGAGAAAATACAAGAAACACTTAAAAAGGACGTAGAAGAACTAAAGAGCAAACAAAAAATAATGAACAACACAATAAATGAAATCAAAAATTCACTAGAAGGAATCAATAGCAGAATAACTGAGGCAGAAGAGCGGATAAGTGACCTGAGAGATAAAATAGTAGAAATAACTGCTGCAGACAAGAATAAAGAAAAAAGAGTGAAAAGCATTGAGGACAGTCTAAGAGACATCTGGGGGAACATTAAATGCACCAACATTCTAATTATAGGGGTCCCAGTAGAAGAAGAGAAAAAGAACAGAACTGAGAAAATATTTGAAGAGATTATAGTTGAAAACTTCCCTAATATGGGAAAGAAAATTGTCAATCAAGTCCAGGAAGTGCGGAGTCCTATACAGGATAAATACAAGGAGAAACACGCCAAGACACATAATAATAAAACTATCAAAAATTAATACAAAGAAAAATATTAAAATCAGCAAGGGAAAAGCAACAAATAATATACAAGGGAATCCCCATAAGGTTAACATCTGATCTTTCAACAGAAACTCTGCAAACCACAAGGGAGTGGCAGGAAGTATTTAAAGTGATGAAAGGAAAAACCTACAACCAAGATTGCCAACAAGGATCTCATTCAGATTTGATGGAGAAATTAAAACCTTTACAGACAAGAAAAAGCTACGATAATTCAGCACCACAAAACCAGATTTAAAACAAATGCTAAAGGAACTTCTCTAGGTAGGAAACACAAGAGAAGGAAAAGACCTACAATAACAAACCCAAAACAATTAAGAAAATGGTAATAGGAATATACATATCAATAATTACCTTAAATGTAAATGGATTAAATGCTCCAACCAAAAACATAGACTGGATGAATGGATACAAAAACAAGACCCATATATATGCTGCCTACAAAGGACCCACTTCGGACCTAGGGACACATACAGAGTGAAAGTGAGGAGATGGAAAAATATATTCCATGCAAATGGAAATCAAAAGAAAGCTGGAGTAGCAATTCTCAGACAAAGTAGACTTTACAATAAAGACTATTACAAGAAACAAAGAAGGACACTACATAATGATCAAGGAGTCAACCCAAGAAGAAGATATAATGATTGTAAATATTTATGCACCCAAGAGAGAAGCACCTCAGTACATAAAGCAAATGCTAACAGCCATAAAAGGGGAAATCAACAGTAACACAATAATAGTAGGGGACTTTAACACCCCACTTTCACCAATGGACAAATCCCCCAAAATGAAAATAAATAAGAAAACACAAGCTTTAAATTATACATTAAACAAGATGGAACTAATTGATATTAATAGGACATTCCATCCAAAAACAACAGAATACACTTTCTTCTCAAGTGCTCAAGAACATTCTCCAGGATAGATCATATCTTGGGTAACAAATCAAGCGTTTGTAAATTTAAGAAAACTGAAATTTTATCAAGTATCTTTTCCAACCACTATGAGACTTTTCCAACTATGAGACTAGATATCAATTACAGGAAAAAATCTGTAAGAAATACAAACACATGGAGGCTAAACAACACACTACTTAATAACCAAGAGATCACTGAAGAAATCAAACAGGAAATCAAAAAATACCTCGAAACAAATGACAATGAAAACACGACCCAAAACCTATGGGATGCAGCAAAAGCAGTTCTAAGAGAGAAGTTTACAGCAATACAATCCTACCTTAAGAAAAAAGAAACATCTCAAATAAACAACCTAACCTTACACCTAAAGCAATTAGAGAAAGAAGAACAAAAATACCCCAAAGTTAGCAGAAGGAAAGAAATCATAAAGATCAGATCAGAAATAAATGAAAAAGAAATGAAGAAAACAATAACAAAGATCAATAAAACTAAAAGCTGGTTCTTTGAGAAGATAAACAAAATTGATAAACCATTAGCCAGACTTATCAAGAAAAAAAGGGAGAAGACTCAAGTCAATAGAGTTAGAAATGAAAACAGAAAGTAACAACTGACACTGCAGAAATACAAAGGATCATGAGAAATTACTACAAGCAACTGTATGCCAGTAAAATGGACAACCTGGAAGAAATGGACAAATTCTTAGAAAAGCGCAAACTTCCAAGACGGAACCAGGAAGAAATAGAAAATATGAACAGACCAATCACAAGCACTGAAATGGAGACTATGATTAAAAACCTTCCAACAGGGCTTCCCTGGTGGCGCAGTGGTTGAGAGTCCACCTGCCGATGCAGGGGACACGGGTTCATGCCCTGGTCCGGGAAGATCCCACATGCTGCAGAGTGGCTGGGCCCGTGAGTCATGGCCACTGAGCCTGCATGTCTGGAGCCTGTGCTCCGCAACGGGAGAGACCACAGCAGTGAGAGGCCCGTGTACCGCAAAAAAAAAAAAAAAGAAAGAAAGAAAAATCTTCCATCAAACAAAAGCCCAGGACCAGATGGCTTCAGAGGCAAATTCTATGAAACATTCACAGAAGAGCTAACACCTATCCTTCTCAAACTCTTCCAAAATATAGCAGAGGGAGGAACACTCCCAAACTTATTCTACGAGGCCACCATCACCATGATACCAAAACCAGACAAAGATGTCACGAAAAAAGAAAACTGCAGGCCAATATCACTGATGAACATAGATGCAAAACTCTAAACAAAATACTAGCAAACAGAATCCAACAGCACATTAAAAGGATCATACACCATGATCAAGTGGGGTTTAATCCAGGAATGCAAGGATTCTTCAATATATGCAAATCAAACAATGTGATGCACCATATTAATAAACTGAAGGATAAAAACCATATGATCTTCTCAATAGATGAAGAAAAAGCTTTTGACAAAATTCAACACCCATTTATGATAAAAAGCCCTCCAGAAAGTAAGCATAGAGAGAACTTACCTCAACATAATAAAGGTCATATAAGACAAACCCACAGCCCACATCATTCTCAATGGTGAAAAATTGAAAGCATTTCCACTAAGATCAGGAACAAGACAAGGTTGCCCACTCTAACCACTATTATTAAACATAGTTTTGGAAGTTTTAGTCACAGCAATCAGAGAAGAAAAAGAAATAAAAGGAATCCAAATTGGAAAAGAAGAAGTAAAGCTGTCACTGTTTGCAGATGACATGATACTATATACATAGAGAATCCTAAAGACTCTACCATAAAACTACTAGAGCTAATCGATGAATTTGGTAAAGTAGCAGGATACAAAATTAATGTACAGAAATCTCTTGCATTACTATACACTAATGATGAAAAATCTGAAAGAGAAATTAAGGAAACACTCCCATTTACCACTGCAACAAAAAGAATAAAATACCTAGGAATAAACCTATGTAAGGAGACAAAAGACCTGTATGCAGAAAATTATTAGACACGGATGAAAGAAATTAAAGACGATACAAATAGATGGAGAAATATACCATGTTCTTGGATTGGAAGAATCAACATTGTGAGAATGCCTATACTACCCAAAGCAATCTACAGGTTCAATATAATCACTATCAAACTACCAATGGCATTTTTCACAGAACTAGAACAAAAAATTTCACAATTTGTATGGAAACATAAACGACCCTGAATAGCCAAAGCAATCTTGAGAAAGAAAAATGGAGATGGAGGAATCAGATGCCCTGACTTATGACTATACTACAAAGCTACAGTAATCAAGACAGTATGGTACTGGCACAAAAACAGAAATATAGATCAATGGAACAGGATAGAAAGCCCAGAGATAAACCCACTCCTGGACATATACCCTGAGAAAACCTTAATTCAAAAAGAGTCATGTACCACAATGTTCATTGTAGCTCTATTTACAAAAGCCAGGACATGGAAGCAACCTAAGTGTCCATCGACAGATGAATGGATAAAGAAGATGTGGCACATATATACAATGGAATATTACTCAGCCATAAAAAGAAACAAAACTGAGTTATTTATAGTGAGGTGGATGGACGTAGAGTCTGTCATACAGAGTGAAGTAAGTCAGAAAGAGAAAAACAAATACCGTATGCTAACACATATATATGGAGTCTTAATAAAAGGTTATGAAGAACCTAGGGGCAGGACAGGAATAAAGATGCAGACGTAGAGAGCAGACTTGAGAACACAGGGAGGGGGAAGTGTAAGGTGGGACAAAGTGAGATAATACCATTGACATATATACACTACCAAATGTAAAATAGATAGCTAGTGGGAAGCAGTCGCATAGCCAAAGGAGACCATCTCAGTGCTTTTTGTCCACCTAGAGGGGTGGGATAGGGAGGGTGGGAGGGAGACGCAAGAGTGAGGAGATATGGGGATATATGTATATGTATAACTGATTCACTTTGATATAAAGCAGAAACGAACACACCATTGTAAAGCAATTATACTCCAATAAAGATGTTAAAAAAATTAAAAATTAAAAAAGAAGTGGGCATAAAATCAAGGAGTTACATTAGCTAAGAAATACAGAGTTTATAAAGGAATGATTAAAAATCATCTATGTTGAGTCTTTTCCATAATAACTTTTTAATCAACTCTAAGAGAATCCCGATCTTTTCCTTGATTACTAAGACAAGGTAAAAGTGCCATCTTAAGCATATTTAGTGCCCAATGCTAACATTTTGATTGTGTATGTGTGTGTATGTCTGTGTGTACTTAGCATATGAAATAAACATTGAAAACTATTTCCCAGATAGTTTCACATTTTTTGATTTTTAAAATTTGCCTCTGTATTTCCTCATGTTATTTTTCCATGTCTTTTTTGAATCTTTCTTTTTTTATATACTTTTGTAAATAGTTTTTTTTTTTTTAGATCTAGTGATATGTCTTAATTTTGTTCCATTTATTTAATTCATTCTTTTGGTGGATTCGGGGCATAATAAGTTCGATTCTTATTGGTAGATATAAGATGCTGGAAGGGTATCCAGGGAGAAATGACAAATATCTCCAGTTGGAAATATAAGTGTAAGGTAGATGTTAGGGTGGTAAATATAGATCTGGAATCAGGAGCATATGGGTAACAGCTGAAATTATGACAGAAAATAATATCACCTCATTAGCAGAATAGAACAAGAAAAGGAGTAGATGAAGGTGGAACCCATCGTCGGTTTAAGGAGCAGGTAAAGGAAAAGGAGTTGGTCAGAGACTGAGAAGGATGGTCAGAGAGTGATGCAAGACCTGGATGATACGTAGGGGAGAGTTTTAGGGGTTGATCAGTAGGGTCTAATGATATGTATCAATAGATTGAAGCCCAAAACAGATCATCGAATTGGAAATTGAGGTCAACTGCAACTGCCACAAGTTCATCCAGATTGCTATGACAAAATTACCATAGGCTGGATGGCTTAAACAACAAATATTTATTTCTCTTAGTTCTGGACTGAAAGCTGGAAGTTCAGGAGCAGGATTCCAGTGCAGTCAGGTTCTTGGTGAACACCTTCTTCCTGGTTAACAGATGCTGTATCCTTACATGGTGGGCAGAGAGGGAGAAGGAGAGAGAGAATGAGAGAGAGAGAGAGAGAAAGACAAAGAGCTAGCTCTCTGGTCTCTTTTTTCTTTTTTTTTTTTTTTTGAATTTTTGAATTTTATTTTATTTTTTTATACAGCAGGTCCTTATTAGTCATCCATTTTATACACATCAGTGTATACATGTCAATCCCAATCGCCCAATTCATCACACCCCCACCCCCACCCCCTGCTGCTTTCCCCCCTTGGTGTCCATACATTTGTTCTCTACATCTGTGTCTCTATTTCTGCCCTGCAAACTGGTTCATCTGTACCATTTTTCTAGGTTCCACATATATGCATTAATATACGATATTTGTTTTTCTCTTTCTGACTTACTTCACGCTGTATGACAGTCTCTAGATCCATCCACGTGTCTACAAATGACCCAATTTCATTCCTTTTTATGGCTGAGTAATACTCCATTGTATATATGTGCCACATCTTCTTTATCCATTCGTCTGTGCCAGAATAATAATGTGCCTGGCAACCTAATGGCAGAATAAAGTTGTTTTCAGAGGTGTGAGACCCACAGCAAGGAAGAACCCTTCCACTCTCACCCCTAGTGCCAGAATAAAGGGACCTTCAGAGGTGTGATGTACAAAACAAGTAGGAACCCATCCCCTCTCACTCCCAGTGCTAGAATATAGGGGTTTTCAGAGGTGTGATGCCCACAGCAAGGACCAGCCCTTCCCCTCTCACCCCCAGTGCCGGAATAAAGGGGTTTTCAGGGTTTTGCTGCACACAGCAAGGAGGAGCCCTTCCCCTCACAACCTCAGTACCAGAATAAAGGGATCTTCAGAAGTGTGATGTACACAACAAGGAAGAAAACTTCCCCTGTCCCCGCCAGTGCCGGTATAAAGGCGTTTTCAGAGAAGTGATGCCCACAGCAGGATAGAGCCCTTCCTCTCTCATACGCAGTGCCAGAACAAAAGGGTTTTCTGAGGTGTGATGCCCACAGAAAGGAGGAGTCCTTCCCGTTTCAAGCCCAGTGCCGGGAAAAAATGGGTTTTCAGTTGTGTGAGGCCCACAGCAAGGAGGAACCCTTCTCCTCTGACCCCCAGTGCCAGAATAAAGAGGTTTCCTAGTCCATTATAAGCAGATATCTTCATCTGTCCCCCCACTTCAGTGAGGAGATGAATGGCCAAATTAAAAATCAGTGCACCAAATCTCATTCATATTTCAGTGGTGCTTCCCTTTCAGTATAGTGAGTTTTTTAAATGAAATGTATAAATTGAAAAATTAAATGATATCAAATATATCATTTTCTGAAGACTTAAAAGAAAGGTGATAACGAAATTCTGACTTCTACAAACAAGTTTGGGCACTAGAATAAATATTTTCTTTGTTCATATAGATAAATCGTTAAGTACTTGGCTACCTATGGCAGGAATGAAGGAAAGGAGGAAGGGAGAAAAGCATTGCCATACTGTTCTGTAGTGGGCTCCTGCGGAAGGGCCTTCTAGCAGATTATGGGGGTTTATAAGGATATGGCACGCCTCTTTGGAACTTTGTACCCAGCCCAAAGTGTAAACAAAGTGAAACAAACACCTGAAATCTTTTTTTTTTTTTTTTTTTTTTTTAACATCTTTATTGGGGTATAATTGCTTTACAATGGTGTGTTAGTTTCTGCTTTATAACAAAGTGAATCAGTCATACATAAACATATGTTCCCATATGTCTTCCCTGTTGCGTCTCCCTCCCTCCCACCCTCCCCATCCCACCCCTCCAGGCTGTCACAAAGCACCGAGCCAATATCCCTGTGCCATGCGGCTGCTTCCCACTAGCTATCTACCTTACTGCGTTTGTTAGTGTGTATATGCCCATGACTCTCTCTCGCCCTGTCACAGCTCACCCTTCCCCCTCCCCATAACCTCAAGTCCGTTCTCTAAGAGGTCTGCGTCTTTATTCCTGCTTTACCCCTAGGTTCTTCATGACATTTTTTTCTTAAATTCCATATATATGTGTTAGCATACTGTATTTGTATTTTTCTTTCTGACTTACTTCACTCTGTATGACAGACTCTAGGTCTATCCACCTCATTACAAATAGCTCAATTTCGTTTCTTTTTATGGCTGAGTAATATTCCATTGTATATATGTGCCACATCTTCTTTATCCATTCATCTGGTGATGGGCACTTAGGTTGTTTCCATCTCCGGGCTATTGTAAATAGAGCTGCAATGAACATTTTGGTACATGACTCTTTTTGAATTTTGGTTTTCTCAGGGTATATGCCCAGTAGTGGGATTGCTGGGTCATATGGTAGTTCTATTTGTAGTTTTTTAAGGAACCTCCATACTGTTCTCCATAGTGGCTGAACCAATTCACATTCCCACCAGCAGTGCAAGAGTGTTCCCTTTTCTCCACACCCTCTCCAGCATTTATTGTTTCTAGATTTTTTGATGATGGCCATTCTGACTGGTGTGAGATGATATCTCATTGTAGTTTTGATTTGCATTTCTCTAATGATTAATGATGTTGAGCATTCTTTCATGTGTTTGTTGGCAGTCTGTATATGTTCTTTGGAGAAATGTCTATTTAGGTCTTCTGCCCATTTTTGGATTGAGTTGTTTGTTTTCTTGTTATTGAGCTGCATGAGCTGCTTGTAAATTTTGGAGATTAATCCTTTGTCGGTTGCTTCATTTGCAAATATTTTCTCCCATTCTGAGGGTTGTCTTTTGGTCTTGTTTACGGTTTCCTTTGCTGTGCAAAAGCTTTGAAGTTTCATTAGGTCCCATTTGTTTATTTTTGTTTTTATTTCCATTACTCTAGGAGGTGGGTCAGAAAGGATCTTGCTTTGATTTATGTCATAGAGTGTTCTGCCTATGTTTTCCTCTAAGAGTTTGATAGTTTCTGGCCTTACATTTAGGTCTTTAATCCATTTTGAGCTTATTTTTGTGTATGGTGTTAGGGAGTGATCTAATCTCATACTTTTACATGTACCTGTCCAGTTTTCCCAGCACCACTTATTGAAGAGGCTGTCCTTTCTCCATTGTACATTACTGCCACCTTTATCAAAGATAAGGTGTCCATATGTGCATGGGTTTATCTCTGGGCTTTCTATCCTGTTCCATTGATCTATCTTTCTGTTTTTGTGCCAGTACCATACCGTCTTGATGACTGTAGCTTTGTAGTATTGTCTGAAGTCAGGGAGCCTGATTCCTCCAGTTCCTTCTTTCGTTCTCAAGATTGCTTTGGCTATTCGGGGTCTTTTGTGTTTCCATACAAATTGTGAAAGTTTTTGTTCTAGTTCTGTGAAAAATGCCAGTGGTAGTTTGATAGGGATTGCATTGAATCTGTAGATTGCTTTGGGTAGTAGAGTCATTTTCACAATGTTGATTCTTCCAATCCAAGAACATGGTATATCTCTCCATCTATTTATATCATCTTTAATTTCTTTCATCAGTGTCTTATAATTTTCTGCAAACAGGTCTTTTGTCTCCTTAGGTAGGTTTATTCCTAGATATTTTATTCTTTTTGTTGCAATGGTAAATGGGAGTGTTTTCTTGATTTCACTTTCAGATTTTTCATCCTTAGTGTATAGGAATGCCAGAGATTTCTGTGCATTAATTTTGTATCCTGCCACTTTACCAAATTCATTGATTAGCTCTAGTAGTTTTCTGGTAGCATCTTTAGGGTTCTCTATGTATAGGATCATGTCATCTGCAAACAGTGACAGCTTTACTTCTTCTTTTCCAATTTGGATTCCTTTTATTTCCTTTTCTTCTCTGATTGCTGTGGCTAAAACTTCCAAAACAATGTTGAATAATAGTGGTGAGAGTGGGCAACCTTGTCTTGTTCCTGATCTTAGTGGAAATGCTTTCAGTTTTTCACCATTGAGGATGATGTTTGCTGTGGGCTTGTCATATATGGCCTTTATTATGTTGAGGAAAGTTCCCTCTATGCCTACTTTCTGCAGGGTTTTTATCATAAATGGGTGTTGAATTTTGTCAAAAGCTTTCTCTGCATCTATTGAGATGATCATATGGTTTTTCTCCTTCAATTTGTTAATATGGTATATCACATTGATAGATTTGCGTATATTGAAGAATCCTTGCATTCCTGGAATAAACCCCACTTGATCATGGTGTATGATCCTTTTAATGTGCTGTTGGATTCTGTTTGCTAGTATTTTGTTGAGGATTTTTGCATCTATGTTCATCAGTGATATTGGCCTGTAGTTTTCTTTCTTTGTGACATCCTTGTCTGGTTTTGGTATCAAGGTGATGGTGGCCTCGTAGAAGGAGTTTGGGAGTGGTCCTCCCTCTGCTATATTTTGGAAGAGTTTGAGAAGGATAGGTGTTAGCTCTTCTCTAAATGTTTGATAGAATTCGCCTGTGAAGCCATCTGGTCCTGGGCTTTTCTTTGTTGGAAGATTTTTAATCACAGTTTCAATTTCAGTGCTTGTGATTGGTCTGTTCATATTTTCTATTTCTTCCTGATTCAGTCTTGGCAGGTTGTGCATTTCTAAGAATTTGTCCATTTCTTCCAGATTGTCCATTTTATTGGCATAGAGTTGCTTGTAGTAATCTCTCATGATCTCTTTTATCTCTGCAGTGTCAGTTGTTACCTCTCCTTTTTCATTTCTAATTCTATTGATTTGAGTCTTCTCCCTTTTTTTCTTGATGAGTCTGGCTAGTGGTTTATCTATTTTGTTTATCTTCTCAAAGAACCAGCTTTTAGTTTTATTGATCTTTGCTATTGTTTCCTTCATTTCTTTTTCATTTATTTCTGATCTGATTTTTATGATTTCTTTCCTTCTGCTAGCTTTGGGGTTTTTTTGTTCTTCTTTCTCTAATTGCTTGAGGTGCAAGGTTAGGTTGTTTATTCGAGATGTTTCCTGCTTCTTAAGGTGGGCTTGTATTGCTATAAACTTCCCCCTTAGAACTGCTTTTGCTGCATCCCACAGGTTTTGGGTCGTTGTGTCTCCATTGTCATTTGTTTCTAGGTATTTTTTGATTTCCTCTTTGATTTCTTCAGTGATCTCTTCATTATTAAGTAGTGTACTGTTTAGCCTCCATGTGTTTGTATTTTTTACAGATCTTTTCCTGTAATTGATATCTAGTCTCATGGCGTTGTGGTCAGAAAAGATACTTGATACAATTTCAATTTTCTTAAATTTACCAAGGCTTGATTTGTGACCTAAGATATGATCTATCCTGGAGAATGTTCCATGAGCACTTGAGAAAAATGTGTATTCTGTTGTTTTTGGATGGAGTGTCCTATAAATATCAATTAAGTCCATCTTGTTTAATGTATCATTTAAAGCTTGTGTTTCCTTATTTATTTTCATTTTGGATGATCTGTCCATGGGTGAAAGTGGGGTGTTTAAGTCCCCTACTATGAATGTGCTACTGTCGATTTCCCCTTTTATGGCTGTTAGTATTTGCCTTATGTATTGAGGTGCTCCTATGTTGGGTGCATAAATATTTACAATTGTTATATCTTCTTCTTGGATCGATCCCTTGATCATTATGTAGTGTCCTTCTTTGTCTCTTTTAATAGTCCTTATTTTAAAGTCTATTTTGTCTGATATGAGAATTGCTACTCCAGCTTTCTTTTGGCTTCCATTTGCATGGAATATCTTTTTCCATCCCCTTACTTTCAGTCTGTATGTGTCTCTAGGTCTGAAGTGGGTCTCTTGTAGACAGCATATATAAGGGTCTTGTTTTTGTATCCATTCAGCTAATCTGTGTCTTTTGGTGGGAGCATTTAGTCCATTTACATTTAAGGTAATTATCGATATGTATGTTCCTATTCCCATTTTCTAAATTGTTTTGGGTTCGTTATTATAGGTCTTTTCCTTCTCTTGTGTTTCTTGCCTAGAGAAGATCCTTTAGCATTTGTTGTAAAGCTGGTTTGGTGGTGCTGAACTCTCTCAGCTTTTGCTTGTCTGTAAAGGTTTTAATTTCTCCATCAAATCTGAATGAGATCCTTGCTGGGTAGAGTAGTCTTGGCTGCATGTTTTTCTCCTTCATCACTTTCAGTATGTCCTGCCACTCCCTTCTGGCTTGTAGGGTTTCTGCTGAGAGATCAGCTGTTAACCTTATGGGGATTCCCTTATGTGTTATTTGTTGTTTTTCCCTTGCTGCTTTTAATATGCTTTCTTTGTATTTAATTTTTGACAGTTTGATTAATATGTGTCTTGGCGTATTTCTCCTTGTATTTATCTTGTATGGGACTCTCTGTGCTTCCTGGACTTGATTAACTATTTCCTTTCCCATATTAGGGAAGTTTTCAACTATAATCTCTTCAAATATTTTCTCAGTCCCTTTCTTTTTCTCTTCTTCTTCTGGAACCCCTATAATTCGAATGTTGGTGCGTTTAATGTTGTCCCAGAGGTCTCTGAGCCTGTCCTCAGTTCTTTTCATTCTTTTTTCTTTATTCTGCTCTGCAGTAGTTATTTCCACTATTTTATCTTCCAGGTCACTTATCCGTTCTTCTGCCTCAGTTATTCTGCTATTGATCCCATCTAGAGTACTTTTAATTTCATTTATTGTGTTGTTCATCATTGCTTGTTTCATCTTTAGTTCTTCTAGGTCCTTGTTAACTGATTCTTGCATTTTGTCCAATCTATTGTCCATTCTATCTCCAAGATTTCGGATCAACCTTACTATCATTATTCTGAATTCTCTTTCAGGTAGACTGCCTATTTCCTCTTCATTTGTTAGGTCTGGTGCATTTTTATCTTGCTCCTTTATCTGCTGTGTGTTTTTCTGTCTTCTCATTTTGCTTATCTTACTGTGTTTGGGGTCTCCTTTTTGCAGGCTGCAGGTTTGTGGTTCCTCCTGTTTTTGATGTCTGTCTCTAGTGGCTAAGGTTGGTTCAGTGGGTTGTGTAGGCTTCCTGGTGGAGGGGGCTAGTGCCTGTGTTGTGGTGGATGAGGCTGGATCTTGTCTCTCTAGTGGTCAGGTTCACGTCTGGTGGTGTGTTTGGGGGTGTCTGTGGCCTTATTATGATTTTAGGCAGCCTCTCTGCTAATGGGTGGGGTTGTGTTCCTGTTTTGCTAGTTGTTTGGCATAGGTTTTCCAGCACTGTGGCTTGCTGGTCGTTGAGTGAAGCTGGGTGCTGGTGTTAAGATGGAGGTCTCTGGGAGATTTTCGCTGTTTGATATTATGTGGAGCTGGGAGGTCTCTTGTTGATCAGTGTCCTGAAGTTGGCTGTCCTACCTCAGAGGCAGAGCCCTGCCTCCTGGCTGGAGCACCAAAAGCTTTTCATCCACAGGCTCAGGATAAAAGGGAGAAAAAGTAGAGGGAATTAGTAGAAGTATGAGGAAAGAAAGAAGGAAAGGAGGGTAGGAAGGAAGGAAGAAAGAAAGAAGCAAAGAAGGAAAGAAGGCAAGAAGGAAAGAAGGGAGAGAGGGAGGGAGGAGGGGAGGAAGGAGGGAAAGAAGGAAAAAAGACAGAAAGAAAGAAGATACAGTAAAAATAAAATACAGTATAATAAAGTTATTGAATTAAAAACTTCTTATTTAGAAAAAAAAAAAAAAAAGGGACGGAAAGAACCTAGGACAAATGTTGGCAGCAAAGCTATACAGACAAAATCTTACACAGAAGCATACACATACACCCTCACTAAAAGAGGTAAATGGGGAAAAATCCTAAATCTTGCTGTCAGAGACCACCTCCTCAATTTGGGATGATTCGTTGTCTAAAGGAGGGAAGGAAGGACGGAAAGAAAGAAAGAAAGAACGAAGGTAAAGTATAATAAGGTTATTAAAATTAATTATTAAGAAAAAAATTTAAAAAAAAAACATGGACGGATAGAACCCTAGGACAAATGGTGGAAGCAAGACTATACAGACAAGATCTCACACAGAACCATACACATACACGTTCGCAAAAAGAGGAAAGGGGAAAAAATCATAGATCTTGCTCCTAAAGTCCACTTCCTTAATTTGGGATGATTGGTTGTCTATTCAGGTATTCCACAGATGCAGGGTACATCAAGTTGATTGTGGAGCTTTAATCCGCTGCTTCTGAGGCTGCTGGGGGGGATTTCCCTTTCTCTTCTTTGTTCTCACAGCTCCCAGGGCTAAGCTTTGGATTTGGCCCTGCCACTGCGTGTAGATCGCTGGAGGGCGTCTGTTTTTTGCTCAGACAGGATGGGGTTAAAAGAGCCGCTGATTGGGGGCTCTGGCGCACTCAGGCCGGCGGGGACGGAGGGGCACAGAGTGCGGGGCGGGCCTGCGGTGGCAAAGGCCGGCGTGACTTTGCACCAGACTGAGGCGCGCTGTGCGCTCTCCCGGGGAAGTTGTCCCTGGATCCCGGGTACCCGGCAGTGGCGGGCTGCACAGCCTCCGCGGAAGAGGGGTGTGGAGAGTGACCTGTGCTCGCACACAGGCCCCTCGGTGGCGGCAGCAGCAGCCTTAACGTCTCCCGCCCGCCTCTGGGGTCCGCGCTTTTAGCCGCGGCTTGCGCCCGTCTCTGGATTCCGCGCTTTCAGCCGCGGCTCGCGCCCGTCTCTGGATTCCGCGCTTTCAGCCGCGGCTCGCGCCCGTCTCTGGATTCCGCGCTTTCAGCAGCGGCTCGCGCCCGTCTCTGGATTCCGCGCTTTCAGCCGCGGCTCGCGCCCGTCTCTGGATTCCGCGCTTTCAGCCGCGGCTCGCGCCCGTCTCTGGGGTCCGCACTTTCAGCCGCGGCTCGCGCCCGTCTCTGGGGTTCGCGCTTTTAGCCGCGGCTCGCGCCCGTCTCTGGAGTTCCTTTAAGCAGCGTTCTTAAACCCCTCTCCTCATGCCCCAGGAAACAAAGAGGGAAGGAAAAGTCTCCTGCCTCTTCGGCAGGTGCAGACTTTTCCCCGGACTCCCTCCCGGCTAGCTGTGGTGCACTAACCCCTTCAGGCTATGTTCAAGCCGCCAACCCCAGTCCTCTCCCTGCGCTCCGGCCTCAGCTCTCAGCCCCGCCCGCCCCGGCGGGTGAGCAGACAAGCCTCTCGGGCTGGTGAGTGCCGGTCGGCACCGATCCTCTGTGCGGGAATCTCCCCGCTTTGCCCTCCGCACCCGTTGCTGTGCACTCCGCAGCTTCGAAGCTCCCCCCTCCGCCTCCCGCAGTCTCCGCCCTCGAAGGGGCTTCCTAGAGTGTGGAAACTTTTCCTCCTTCACAGCTCCCTCCCACTGGTGCAGGTGCCGTCCCTATTCTTTTGTCTCTGTTTTTTCTTTTGCCCTACCCAGGTACGTGGGGAGTTTCTTGCCTTTTGGGAGGTCTGAGGTCTTCTGCCAACCTTCAGTAGGTGTTCTGTAGGAGTTGTTCCACGTGTAGATGTATTTCTGGTGTATCTGTGGGGAGGAAGGTGATCTCCGCGTCTTACTCTTCCGCCATCTTCCCACTTGTCTCCACCTGAAATCTTAATGTTCTCTTGGTGAAATCCTAAACCACCAGGAAAAATCTAGTGCCAGCTTACTGTGCTAGTCTCAGATTCTCAATTTTGTGAGTGTGCCTTTTGAAAGCTGAAATCTTATTACATAAAATATGGTAGGGCAATGTGATTACATGAATGTAAAAAATACTGACGGTTTGCTAGACTCACTTTCTATGATGTAATCTCAATGACTCCTTACATTTCTTTACTGCTTTATGAGACATCAAGGCTTTCATTATTTATTATCTTATTTGAGCCCCACAATAGTTTTGTGAGTTATAAAAGATAGATATTGTCAAGTTTGTTCTATTGAAAAGGAAAAGAGATAAGTAAAGGAACTACATGATTTGGCTAAAGTTACAGAGGTAGAGAGTATTGAAGCAATAATTCAAACCAAGTTCTATAAATCCTATAAAACATTCTTTTCTCAAACACAGTGAAGAATAGCTCAACAAGCCTCAAAATATATATGGCAACAAGAGTGGAAATAATCAAATACAAGTCTTAAGACTTGCAGTTGCCCTCTCAAATCTCTCTGTGGCCACAATAATCCTCAAGTCATTTTAATTTTTTTTCTCTTGTCCTACTTGCAAACCCTAAAAAATGTACAGCGGCATTTTTCTCCACCAGCATAGAACTAAGTCATTCCCAAGATTTAACTGTGACATATTCAACCTAAGTCTTGTACCTGAGCTCCAGGAACCACGACTTTGTCTTTCAGTAAGACAGCAGGGACGTTCTTTCATCTCACTCTACTTGTCCAAAACCTAGAAACCAGAGATAAAGAATAAAAGAATTGACAAAATGTAATCTCTTCTATTTTTCCTTCACCCCCAGCTACAGTTTTCTGATTCATTTCAACTTTTTGCAGTACATAAAGGTATAGAAACTTCAGCAAGACACCCAGTAGTAATAGTAGTAGTGGAGAGTCAGGCACTTTTAAGCTTTATGATTTGTGCTGGTCTGGCATTTCCCAAAGGCATTCCTTTGGGAATCAAAATACTTACCACAAAGCCTGTATGCTCCACAGGGAAATCGGATGACTGAGTAGAGCAAAGTTGTTCCAAAGGCTCATGTATCACTTTGGGAAAATCAAAGTTTCTCGTGAAACGCTAAATATGAATCAGCACTTTTGACAAATCAATTCTTACCCTACATTATAATTCCTAACCCCTTTGGAATTGCAGCTTGTTTTAACATCTCTGGATAAGTAAAATGTTGTTCTATCACATGGAAACAGCAAATTGCTATTTCAAAAACCAGTGTTTGCCAATCATGTTGAAACTTCATGGAGACTGTGTTCTTTTTCACGGTTACCATGTGACACACTTAATCACAAAGCCACAGTTCTCAATAGCGTGAAGTGCAGACTTGGTATATATTCAACCAGGAATACCTTTTGAACTCTAATTCCCTGATGACAGCCTTGGGCCATTTTACCTTTCAAGGAAGCCTATCAGAAAAAAAAAAATAAGTGAAAGCAAGAAAGTAAATTTAACTAAATTAAATTTACCAGAGCTATTCCAATTCTTAAGTTATATTATTCTGTAAAATGAAAGATGTCATGGGGTTATGTATGGTATTGAAGAAAAATAATCTTTGCTTTAAGACAAATTACTTAAGTTCAAATTCTTCATCAAATATTTGTGTAATCTGTAGTTGGTCAAAACACATCTATGTTTTCTTTTTCCTCATCTGAAAAATTATATTTTAAACTAATTTGATTGTAACCTAAAATCCTGACAAGGTTCTTGTAAGACTCAAATAAGGTAATAGATTTGAAAGGCTCTTCAACATTGTAAAGGGTTGTTTCAGTCTATGGAATATCTACTTGTTAGTTTAAAGCACAAGGCCATGAAGAATTAGAATTTGAGCACCTGGAGAGAGAAGAGGGAGAAGTAATGGTGCTTCAGGCTGATGGTATAAGCCAAAGTGCCTGTAGTTAGTAAAAATATGGTTTTCTTTGGGAAATGGTGAATGGTCCCATGTAGTAAGAATGTAAAGCCGAGTATAGTGAAGAGGCAAACAAAATAAGTGGTAAGCAAAATGATAAGTTGGTGTCAGATCACAAAGGGCCTCAGATGTTATGCTACTCTTAGCTGGCCCCAAACTTTTATACTGTTAAGCCCCAGAGTCACTTACTGTTAAGTCCAGGGAAGGAGGCATTTGGAGAAGTGGACTTTTCTTACAAGTTAAAAAATCAAATTCAAATTTGGTGGAACTTAAATTCCAGTTATTAAAGTCAATAAAAAGAGGTATGAGGGGCAAAAGACCACTCTCTTTTCAAGCAAAAATCATTTGAGAGGAGCAGTGTCCATTTTCCCAATGAATGCCAGATCTTTTCAGAGTTTTTTTTTATTAATATCTCTGACAATCACTCCCTCTATTTATCTTCTAGCTTTCAAATCTCTTTTCCTCTGCACAGAGATTGCTATAAAATCAAATTTATTTTTATCTTAACTAGGTTTTTTCATAAATATATTCTTTGGAATAACATGTTGTGACTCTAAGCTTTCTATTTTGTTTTAATCCATATAATTATATAACTGGAAACAGCTTTAGAACTCACTAATTCAATTTCCTTAAACTATGGAAACACTAGAGAAAGAATGTTAATTGTCCATGGTCAGTAATGTTTGGTAAAGATTCGCTCAAAACCTCAATCTCTTGGCATCTAACTCAATGACTTTTCAATCTTCCTCTTAAGTCAGAGGTCCCTACCACCACTGCCATTGTTCTGTAATTCCCCAAGTATGTATGTCACATTATAATCCATACTCTCTCAAAGGCACAGAACCTAAGATCAATAATTAATGTCAAGTTAAATACTTTTGCGTTAAAAAGGTGTTATATCAAATAGTTGTTAAAATATAGCTTTACTCAAAAGCTTCACCTTATTTGGTCTCAGGTTATGATTATTCTGCATTCTCAATTTCCCTCACCCCATTAACTCCCCTCTTTAAATACCATTTTCCTTGCATTCTCATTGTAATAATTAAATGTATTGTGTCAGTATGAAGAAGCAAGCTTTCCCACTAAACTAATGAGTCTCCATAATATGTTTTTTAAACATAGTTAATGTATTCCTAGGAATGACTCTGGCTGTGTTTTGCTGACAGACATCAGGGTCTATCATACATAGCTAATTCCAGAGATAAATTAATTATCCCACTTAAGACATATTAATTATCCCATGCCCAGATACATGAATATTTCCTTCCTCAGAAAATTGCTGTTTTTATGGAAGGTATTTATTAACACGCCTTTCCTCAAAACATGAATTCCTGCCCTGGTCTCATGCATTGGTAACTGAGTAATACAACAAATCATATTTAAATATGAATCAAGTAATAGAGGTAAGAGAGCTAACCACATCTTAATGTGGTTAGAGACCACCGGAATGAAAAAATCAAGTTGAAAGATAGAGCAATAATTAACAAAAAGCAATCCTTTTTCTGGAGATTCATTGCCATATACCCACTCCCATTTGTAACCTCCTTGTCCCCAAAACACTTTGCTTTTATACACAAAACATTTTCTTCAAATGAAAATATACTGCAAACCCCAGTATGTAAAAGAGGTAAAAGCAGAGGTTGGTTGAAATGCTTGCTGACCAGAACCCTCTCTACAATGTCCATGCTGGAGCCTGATGGTGCTCACGGGAACACAGAGGACTCCAAAGAGCACAGTTTAAAGGCACAAGAAACTTGAGACTTAAAACCGTCTTAGAGGTGATATTGTCTAGCCTTCAAACAAAAATCTATTCTTCTTGAATTAGAGGAAAAGAAGGCACCCAAGGACATAGAAGCTCAGCATCACCAGTGAGGTAACACCCCATTCTGGTACCCTCTCCAACATTAAAGACATCCCTGACCACATGCTCCAGACTAATTCGGTTTTAGTAATGACACTGAATGAAATTTTGGATACATGCCAAAGCAAATTTAGTACTCATATTCAAGTATTAGTAAGTTGAGGTTTCACCTCATTATTTCTCTAGTAAGTATTTACTGAGAAGTAGAGTGAAACGTCATTTAGGGAAACACCAGATACTCGCAAGCTGAGATTTAATGGGCTTTAGATTCCAACTATATTGCTGCTTAAAAAGTACTTGTTGCTCATTGGATGGTAAATGCTAAACACCAGGAAGAAATGATCACTGGAACTTCTAAACACAAAATCTTTTTGTAGTCCTTGGTCATACATATGACCATTCATTGAGTAATGTTTTAAAAGCTTTTATGAATTGATAATTTTTACTGAGGTTTATTGTCACTTTGGTCAAAGAGTAAGTCCTTGTAACCCCTCAGGTAACCGTTAATTTGAACGTCTTGGTGAACTGACTTGTTATTTGGGTATTCTGTAGCCACAGCCACATAGAAACCCAAACTGTCTTTCTTTGCTTCTTCATAGTTCAATGGCTTTTCTCCCCATCTGGTGCCACTTCACCCTCCACTTCAGGATTAGTTCTGTTGCAATTAGTTTTTTTTTTTTTTCTATCTTGTTTTTAATACAGTGGTATATCCACTCTGACGGTAAACCTGTCCAGACAAATCTCCACAACACACTTTGCAAAATCAGTGGTGATTAGCAAATTAGTTAGCTTTGGCACGGAGCTGTGCTCACTTGCCCGTGACAGCCTGGAAGCCAGCTTTGATGCTGGCAACAGAGCATCGAGAATGACAAGTTTCAAACTGTAAGAAATAGAGTTGTGTGTCCTTTTGCAAGATTGTGTCCAGTGATCGGCACGTGTGACAGGTGACATATTCCTTGATATATCTTGATGAAGCCAACGGATCTTAAATTCTCTTCTTAGTACATTTTTTTCACATCTCAGGGGATCAGACCACCTGGACTCATCTTGAGCAGTTGTTCAGCAGGCTTTGACTATGTTTGTCCCTGTTATTGAGCACTATGTTTCTAGAGCTTAGTTAAAAAGAAAGACATTTGAATAAATCAATTTCTGTTCAAAAACTATTTCCTCAGAAATGTCTCACAAAGACATTTGTGAGGGTTAAGGAATAAGGAATGACAGCTGTTCTTTTGACACACTCAAAAGAACAGCTGTCATTCCTTATTCCTTAACCCTGCTTTATTTTTTTATAGCTCATATTATTGCCTGACATTATCTTGTATATCTATTCTTTATATTTATTTATTGTTTGTCTACCCATTTTAATGGAAGTTTTATGAAGATAAAGAATCTGGTTTGTTATTACTGTATTTCTAGCCCCTAAAGCAATGCATGACATATAATAGGTGCTTAATAAACACTTGTTGAATTACTATGTTGAATGAAAGGCTGGACATTTGTGTAAGTTCTCTACCAAAACATCATTTTCATTATTTCCTTATAAAAATTTGATGCTGAGGATTTTCCTCTGCTGGTTATCTATGCCTTTCATATAGGAAGCAGTTCCAGTACTTGGCATGCCCTTACAGCTGGACGTGGGGACCAAACACCTAAGGCGGTGTTTGGAAAAAGAGGCAATTTATCTTAGGGACCCAGACACAGGAAAATGAATTAAGAGTCTAGTTATTTGAGTAGGTGGTCTTGAACTAAGAAGGGGCTCTTTTACTAGAGTTGGGATATATGAACCGGCAGTCAAGTTGACTTGAGTGTGAACCTCTTTAGTACTGATCCAAAACTCTTTACAATGCTTTCCACTAAAGTCTGAACTGTTAAACAAGTTTGCACAGAACCAAGTTCAAGATAGGAATCCACTGGATCTAGGGCACCCTCCTTGTTAGGCTAGGAATACCCTTCTAGAAAGTGTCTATACTCTTTCCCATGCATTGAGGGTTAGGTCAGATATATCTGAAGCTAAGGAACCTGCATTATTGCTCATAAGAAGGCCAAGACAAATAAGAAAACTCCCAGGCAAAGACACAATTTAAGGCTGAAATTGCCTCAGCCACTAGTAGTCTCAACACGCTCATTGGCTGGTTCTCCAGGGTTTTAAGTCTAAATTGCAGTGTCTCTGAGGCTCTCTCATTTATTTGTTGCTATATCCCAAAGAATACTGGCCAACAACTAGTTTATGAATGGCACTCAACAAACATTTGTTGAATGGATAAGTATGAAAGGACACCAACTTGTGGGTTTAATATTTTTTAACCACCTGACCATTCCTGTTTTATGTTTTGCCTCTAACAATTTACAGCAGTAAATCTGTAAACTTCGTAACAGTTGGGGACCTTATCTGTTGAATTCACCAGTGGATCTCTGTACATGGTATGTGTTCAATAAGTTTTATTAGTTGAATGACACTCCCCTAGGGCTTTCTATTCTTCCTCCCTCAGGAAATAAAGCCCTTGTTTCAATTTCAACCTTTAAGGTATAACTCTATAATATTGCTTATCCTCTTTTTACCAAATTTCTCAAAATACTCTCTTAACGGAATAAAACACTTCAGCTAAGCATTCTCCTAACAGCCAAACCTGAGCATGTTGGCAAATGGAGTTCCAAACCCTCCTCGAATCTATTATTCATTCTGAATTTCCGTATTACATAAAAGTTCCCATCATTCCCAGGCTCACAAACATGAGTCATCTTTGGTTGCTTTGTCTCCTTCACACCTTATATCAAATTGAACATAAAGTTCTGCCAAATCTTCTTCTGCAAATATGTCATGCAACAAGTATTTATTATGCACTTATGACCTGCAAGACACTGTAAGAGGCACTGATACAAAAATGACCTCTAGGGCTTCCCTGGTGGCACAGTGGTTGAGAGTCCGCCTGCCGATGCAGGGGACACGGGTTCGTGCCCCGATCCGGGAAGATCCCACGTGCCGCGGAGTGGCTGGGCCCGTGAGCCATGGCCGCTGAGCCTGCGCGTCCGGAGCCTGTGCTCCGCAAGAAGAGAGGCTGCGATAGTGAGAGGCCCGCGCATCGCGATGAAGAGTGGCCCCCGCTTGCCACACTAGAGAAAGCCCTCGCACAGAAACGAAGACCCAACACAGCCCCCAACTAAATAAATAATAAAAATTTAAAAATTTTTAAAAATGACCTCTAATATCAAAAGGCTTACAGTCTCATACGAAGAATATTACAAACAAATACAAAATATGCTACAGAATAAAAAGATTCTCTAACAAACATACATGTGCAGTATGTTCACGCAGAATAAACCATTCTCTTGTAGAAGCTCAAAGGAGGCTATGTCAATTGTCAGTTATACAAAAATATGTTATGGAGAAAGACTTTAGAAATGTAGATGGGGATGAAGATGTAATGAGGTGTTGCTTAAATAGCATGTGACCGCAATGTACGTGGGCAGTGTAGACTGATGTCACCAAACAGTGGGCAGGCAAGAAAGTGATGTACTTTAAGCAATACTCTATACAAGATTAATCCATAAAATCCATCAATGTTTGCAACACACATTGAAAAGAAAAGAAATTAAAATCAGGGATTAAAGTCCACTGGAAAATGTTTACTTAGTATGTACGTGAACCTCTTCTTACGTAGTTATCATAAGAATAAATAGAAAATAGAATTGAGATGTTGTAGAAATTCACCCTGTCCTACTTAGAAACTATTTGGATTTGGAAAGGAAACCAATGATTTGTTGACATACAAAATGATTTCATGATATTATCTGATTTTGGTCTTCAAAAATCTTTTTAAAATAAAAAAGATATAGTTTCATGTTATTAGAAAGTAACCTGAGCCTAAGCGACGTAAATCATTTGCTCACGGTCATCATAGATACTCTAGAGGCAGAGTAGAAATTTTGACCAATGCATATGGTCAGTATAGTTCTCTTTCTTTAAAAGCATACGAGGATGGTAATTGGATTTTGTCAGAATTGAGATTTTCCATTTCCACAATCCAAGAATGAAGGAAAGGATCTTGGCTCTAAATGGCTCACTCTAAATAGAGATGTTGCCTGCAATTATCCATTTATTTAATCCATGTCAGAACATGTGAACTATGCCAGCTATTAGGATATTTTTCAGCTGCAATCCCACCCTCCTGTACTCTGAGATGCTGCACCTGAAACTGCAGACTTCTGCTCTGGCGGCTTTACCCCGACAGACTCTGTCAATAGAGGGCGCTAGAGGGAGGCTGCAAGATTGGAAGAGGAAGGCAGGACTTGCCCCATGGTTTGTTGTTTTCTTGGGGGATCTCTGTCAGCTTGTGGTTCCTGCGAGTAGCACCTCCGCAAAGCTTTGTCCCCATGATGGCAAAAGTCGTTCCTATAGCAGCAATATCCCCTTCGCAGAGGTCTGAGGCACCTTCTCTGAGCTCAGACACACCAGCAGTGGAGGAGCAGAGCCCTCTCCTCAGAAGTCTCATTTTCGGATCTACAGGACCCTTCCTTCTTTGTTCCTTTATTCCCTCAGCTGTAGGGGTGGCATGGCAGCAGCTTCCGGCAGTTGCCACCTCTCTTACACCTTTGAATTCTTCCTTTTCTCTTTTAATAGTCAGCAATTTTATACCTAATTAAAATTATTTATGTTAAATATTCTCTATCAAATTACTAGGGTGGTTTCTGTCTCCTGTCTGGACCCTAATCCATCAGGTTTCCTAAGATTCCCCTATTAATAAAATATCTAAAGAGGACTTCACTTGCCTCTTGCTAACATCTCAAAATATTAAACATGTGCCAAAAAGTGTAAGTGTATCCATCCTTAACAGTTCTAATTCTTGCTTTACAAAAAATATGCCCCTCAACTTCCAAGAAAAAATACTAATATATTCCCTCTGGTGTATATATATATATATAGTTTTAGAATTCCCTCTCTATGCTTCCTTACTTAAATCATCATCTATCAATCTTTCTTTTTCTTTCTCTCTTTCTCCCTTTTTTCTTCCTTCCTTCCTTTCCTTCTTCCTTTCCTTCTTTCTTTTTTCTTTCTTTCTTTCTTTCTTTTCCTTTTTCCTTTCTCTCTTTATCTATCTTGATTTACCATTTAATCAAAGCATTTCCAGGCTAGCTACATAATTTCCACTCACTCTAATGATTTACATTTATAAAAGTCATATAAATAATATATATTGATAAAAATATATAATACACATCATAAATTGTATATTATATAAACCATAATCTGTTTATATAACATAACAATACAATATAGGGAATGGTATTCTACTCTCAAAACAAGAATAAAAATGTCATCATAGTATTACCTAAAAGAGTGACAAATTGAAAACAACCTAAATATTTAACATTAGGCAAGTGTTGAAGTGAAACTGTTTACCCATTAAGTGGAATATTGTGCATATAATTAAAATATTACTTACAAAGATTTCTAGTGACATAGAAAAATGATTGTGACAATATATGTGAACATATTAAGATATAATGTGTAACTATAACATGACCTTAACTATGTAAAAATGGATAGAATAAATACAGGAGAAAAAAGCCAAAATGTCAATAGTGATTGCTTCTAGATAGTTGGATCATGCATAATTTCTTTTTGGCTTCTAGGTATTATTATAATCAGAAGAAGAGAAAGGAACAAAAACTTATTAAATAAAAAAGGAAATTGAGTGTAATATATTTGATTCTCTTATAATTTTCTTCAAAGGCAATTACCATTTTCCACTTTCTTCTATAAGCTCACATGGTCCTTAGAAAAGGAAAGTTTTGTCTACAATACTCAAAATGTATTCAAAGTGTCTTATGTGGTCCTCTGAATGCAATAGTGGTGGCAAACAAATGTTAATCTGATGGAGTCATTTTTCTAACCATAATTTGCCGACTTTACATACAATTTCCAACATGATTTCCTCATCAATGTAGGGTAATAAAAAACACAAAAAATTGGATCCAGAAGGCTTGGACTTTCAATCTGGGCCTGACGTCTAACAGTATATCTTTGAAGATTAATAAGAGAGATTAAATTTGCTGTTAAAATGCTATAGAAACTGGAATAGTCACACAAAGTCAAGTACTTTTTCTTCAAATTATTTTCCTTCCAGGACTGCTTGACTCAAAACTCTTAAAACCATATCACTCCCCAAACCTCTAAATTTTGCTCCAGATGCTCCCTTTTTGTAAACAACCATCATAATATTACGTTTTGAGTACAAATAAATTACAAATAAGTGGAATTTCCCTGCAAGGATCAGTGCCTTTTGGGCACTCTCTCTCTCCTCTCTTCTCTTCCTTCCTGTGGGATTTGGGTATACCATCTAAACCTACAAGATGACATACATAAACACAAACAAAACATTTATTTAAGATGAAGAGCTGTGTCCTACAAGTAGTCTTCCCAATCAAGCAGGTGGGGGCTTCCCTGGTGGCGCAGTGGTTGAGAATCTGCCTGCTAATGCAGGGGACACGGGTTCGAGCCCTGGTCTGGGAGGATCCCACATGCCACAGAGCAACTAGGCCCGTGAGCCACAACTACTGAGCCTGCGCGTCTGGAGCCTGTGCTCCGCAACAAGAGAGGCCGCGATAGTGAGAGGCCCGCGCACCGCGATGAAGAGTGGCCCCCACTTGCCACAACTAGAGAAAGCCCTCGCACAGAAACGAAGACCCAGCACAGCCAAAATAAATAAAAAAATAATAATAATAATTTAAAAAAAAAAAATCAAGCAGGTTCCTGGAAGGTCTATATAGCTATAATATATCTTAATTGATCACAGTCAGCGTAAGTCATTTTTTTTGTTTTGTTTTGTTTTTTTTTTGGTTTGTTTGGGGTTTTTTTGCGGTACGCGGGCCTCTCACTGTTGTGGCCTCTCCCATTTTGGAGCACAGGCTCCGGACGCGTAGGCTCAGCGGCCATGGCTCACGGGCCCAGCCGCTCCGCGGCATGTGGGACCCTCCCAGACCGGGGCACGAACCCGCATCCCCTGCATCGGCAGGCGGACTCCCAACCACTGCGCCACCAGGGAAGCCCAGCGTAAGTCATTTTAATGGCCTCATTATTCTAACCTTTCCTTGTTTGGGATTCTGAATTTTTAGAAGAACATAGTTCACAGAGCAGCTTTCACAAGCATAATCAATATTAGGGGAATACTTGGCTGCTTTTTTTGCCAATCCTACTTTCATGCAGGCATTACATTATTTGGAGAAAGTGTTTTCAATATTAATAATAAGACATGATAATTGGACTTAATATTTAATTATTTTTATATTACCTACTTTGCATTCAAATAGTTATCATGATTTTTGTATTATGGAGGTTTCTTATGTGTAGATTTTCTGAGCTCTCCATAGAGAACTATACCTGTTAAAGCTGAGATGGTAAGAAAGTGAAGAATGCATACCCATTTTAGGCATAGGCCCACAAAACTTAAGGCTGTGAGAGCTCTTTGTGGTTATTTACTTCAAACTTCTTCCCAATTCTTAATGCCTTCAACTGCATCTCAGACTGGGCCATGTTTTGAATATTTATTGACTACTGCCTGGGATAGATGCACATGTATATCAAGGAAGTCTATTCTCTTGGATGGATGGATCTATTTCCTTCATTCAAGTATTGAGCATCCTCTAATACAAAGCTCTGAAGGCGGGCAGATTAGATGAGTCAAGGTGTTTACTGCCCACGAAGTGCCAAAGGATGACTTGGTATTCATCTCGATTACAGCACTAATCATACTCTGCTACACATGTGATACTGTACCTTTCCGCTGGATGGAATTTAAATTTCATGAGAGCAGAGTCCTTGTTTTATTCATTTTCGTACCCAGCACTGAATGAACGTTATTTAATAAATCAATGGGAGGCATAATAACAAAACAATTTGTTTAGATATCCCTTTCTCCATAAAGTCTTTTCTCATAACTACTCAAAGATAATGGATTTTCATTTTGCATATGGCCTTTCCATAAGATAAATTCTCACACTTTTCTTTTTTTTTTTTTTCTAAGGGTAACTCTGTGGGTCTCTGTGAGGTTTTTCAAGACAGGGTATTAATTAATTTATTTATTTTTGCTGTGTTGGGTCTTCGTTTCTGTGCGAGGGCTTTCTCTACTTGTGGCAAGCGGGGGCCACTCTTCTTCGCAGTGCGCGGGCCTCTCACTATCGCAGCCTCTCTTGTTGCGGAGCACAGGCTCCAGAGGCACAGCCTCAGTAGTTGTGGCTCACGGGCCTAGTTGCTCCGTGGCATGTGGGACCCTCCCAGACCAGGGCTCGAACCCGTGTCCCCTGCATTAGCAGGCAGATTCTCAACCACTGCACCACCAGGGAAGCCCTTCTCACACTTTTTGATTGACAAATACTGAAAAAGGAAACCTCAAAGCTGGTTTGAGGATTTTCTTTTTCCTTTCAGATGAGAAAGGAAAAATTAATTGACTAGTTTTATTATATCTCTGTTGAGAAAAAATTATACAAGTAGCCATACAGTATTTATATTTTTGAGAAACATGGATGATATCAATCAAGGTTGAGGAGTTTCTGGTTTGTTTTATAAGTTTTGTATGGAGTCCATAATTTCTTATTCTATCCCTGTTGTTGAGAGGAAACTAGGAGGACAGGATAACTAGAATATTCCCTTCACGTTGCAGTATTATGAACTGATGAGTCATTTTATTTATAATATTCATTTATGTATGTATAAAAACACTGTTTTATAAATACATTCCATACAGTCATTCTATTTTTCTTTCCTATATGCCACAGTAGGCAGTCAGTTACAAAAAAAGATCAACTTTATTCAGGGAACAAGTGTTTCGTTTTCACAAAGGTGGAAATGTGGTTTAATAGATCCTTGCCTGCCACATTTAAAAATGAGTGTGACTTGCAGAGAAATGGGAAATGGAAATAGGAAAGGTGATAAATAAACTTTACAATAACCTTACAAATAATGAAAACAGACCATTCAAACTTTTTCAAATGAGGCACTTTAAATGCCAAAAGAACAAGTACAGAGAATCCCATCTTTTACACATGAAAACAAACAAAAAAACAAGGTATGTTAAGAAAAAAAATTCAAACTTCATAGGCACACATTTCTCTAGAGCATAAGTCAATAGATGTGACAGAAGATCTGAGCTTTTTTTTTTTTTTTTTTTTTTGCGGTACAGGGGCCTCTCACTGTTGTGGCCTCTCCCATTGCGGAGCACAGGCTCCGGGCACGCAGGCTCAGCGGCCATGGCTCACGGGCCCAGCCGCTCTGCAGCATATGGAACCTTCCCGGTCGGGGGCACAAACCCGTGTCCCCTGCATCGGCAGGCGGACTCTCAACCACTGCACCACCAGGGAAGCCCTAGATTTGAGCTTTTTTATCTGATTCTCTATCATAGGTGGTTGTGACCCACTGTTAAAAATAAATTCACATAAATCTATTAAAAGAACTAATTGATGAAATGTATGCTAATATTTGTATTACAAATGTTCTAGAACAAGTTTATTTCCTATTGAGATCCAGCTTTAATTGAGACAAGCACCTAACTATGATCTTCCATAGTTAGTCCCAGTCAAAAATGTGAAGTTTACTAATATATTTCTTTCATCCTATCCACTTATCAATAGTTATATAGTTAAGGAAAGTTAAAGAATCAAAGTGCTGATAGGCTAACCTGTCAATTGATCCTGCCTCTTCCACCTACTAGATAAACAACTTAAGGCAAATATTTCTCCATCTCAACTACCTTATCTGTATCTCCCTAGTAGAGTGGGAAAGAGTAAATTTATGCATTAAATCACTTTAGCTCACAATAAATTAATATTTTGTTTTTATTTTGATTTTTTTTGTGGATTATATTAGAAGGAAAGCAGTTGATAAGTCTCTAGTAATTGATTGGCCTCCCAGCCTTCTTGCTGCCACTCTCTACACTTTAACCAATTTGTTCTTCAGACCATTATTAGATTAATTTTCCTTCAAATCGTTTTTATTTAAATTAATCCTATGCCCCAAACCTTTAGAGGTAACCCATTACCTACCAATTAGAATTAACTGACAATAAAGGTGCTCTCTGAAACATTTTTGATGATTCCATCTAATAAGGTCTTATTTGATGCTAGCCAGTGACAGTACTTAGTAAAGAGAGACGATATCTCTGTAGAAGATATATGCATTCTATGAGAGTGGGGACTACATCTCTCTTTTTTACAGTTCAAAGCTTAGCACTAGATCTGACAAAAATAGTCATTCACATGTTTCTTGAATGAATAAATGAAATTTCTGCTAATGAGATTAACACCAAACCCTCTTCACTGAAGTTAATTAAGAATTGCAGTTATGGGCTTCCCTGGTGGCGCAGTGGTTGAGAGTCTGCCTGCCGATGCAGGGGACATGAGTTCGTGCCCCGGTCAGGGAAGATCCCACATGCTGCGGAGCGGGCTCGCTGAGCCTATGCTCTGCAATGGGAGAGGCCACAACAGTGAGAGGCCCACGTACTGCAAAAAAAAAAGAATTGCAGTTACATGTTTAGGTGGTGGACGTTTGTTGTTTTTGACTGCCAACATCTTTCCCTCTTTCTTTTGATGAAAGCACCTTGATTTTCATTTAGGGAACTACCTCTCCCACATTGCATGTGATCTTGGAGGCCAGGTCAACATATGGATCCCTCCACAATGAGGAGAGGATTACCTGACAGAGGTGGGTCACTTAGCTATTCTAAGAGACTACTCTGTTTTATTTTTCTTTTTGAGTATTGGTTGTTCAATTTTTTCCTTTGACCCTTTAAAGCCTGCCCACCATATTACTAACAAATTATCTTTTAGTCTAAGCTAGCTACAGTAGGTTTCTGTTTCTTACAGTCAAACATTCCAGCTGATATACCACTTATAAGTAACATACAACTGATTTAGATAAGAAAGTTGTTATATGGGTACAACACAAATTAACTATTAGAATATTAGTACCAGTCTGGTGAGATAACAATTTTTGTATCAGCAATATTAACAGGAAATGATAAGTTCATAATTACTGTTAAAAATCCTCTAGCTCAACTCAATTTAAATAAAATCTTCCTTCAAGTCTAGAAACACATGAACGATGAAAACACTGAACACTGAACCATACTGCTCCCTGTCAGACATAACAGATGCCTGTCACTGAAACTATTGCATCTACTTCTATTCCTAGCCAAGAGGTCCTGAGTTCTCGGCTGTTGATTCACAAACCATGAATCTGTCTGGAAATTAATGAATCATCTTCTGGCAATGGCACCTCCTCCCTCTGTAATTACCTTGACGTCCTTCCATACAGATCCCCCAAACAGACCGAAGTGTGTCCCGTACAAAATAATTTATATCCAAATAATGTTATAGAAAAGGTTACTTTTTTTAAAGTAACCTTATCAGGAAAATTCTACCAGAAAACTTTCTCAAGCTATTGGTGTGAATTTTTCACTCCAAAGGTAGAGACGAATTGTTTGATAAAAAAGTTTATAAGCTTCTCAAAGGTATTCAAAGTCAAATTCCATAGTTTCCCAATTCTTATTTTTCTCAATTTTTCTAGAACTTCTGGAATTCAAGACCTTGTAATATAAGATTTGGAAATTCTTCTAGTATACGCAGACTTTCCATCTAAGATGAGACAGCTGGGAAGAAAGCTAGAAATCTAGAGACACCCTTGAATTCCATCCCCATTGCTAATCTTTCTCATCAAGAGTCTATGTACTTTCTGTCAGACTAGCCATTTTCTTCTTTTTGCTTCAATTGGCATTTATTAATAATGGGCAGTATAGGAAAGCTTTACAACTCTCCTTATCAGTGTTAGAAGAATCCTACACATAACACAGAAAGGCTCATGAATACCACTATTATGCCACCAAAGTTTGTTCTGCAATTGGCACATGACTTAATTTTTTTCTATGAAAATTCAGCTGATGATATTCTGGTTATTTAGTGGCAGAATACAGAACAAGACAGGCATTTCAACCATCCAAACAACACAAGTAAAAGCAAAGTGGAAGTATAATAGATGAATATTGTCCTGATTAAAAGAATAAAAGAAAATAGACAATTAAAAAAAATTAACTCCTGCATGCCAGAAGACATATAATATTTACATTATCAACCATTCTCTCAGATCTGTAAGAAAACCAAGATCCTTCGAAATCAAGAATGTGAAATGTCTGTAGGCATCTGTTTATGAATGGGCTAAGAATGAGATCCAGTCTGTGTGATAAAGGTGGAGGATGCAGGGTATTGTAAGCCTTCAAGAATCATTACAACATGTTTAAATTTTGGTACTATATAAACCTAGTAATACCATGTGTAATCATTCAGTAGTAGGAAATAAAAGTACATGTCACAATAGCATCCAATTAGAATTTATATAACTTTCATTTTGTTAATATCAAAGGAAGTACAAGTAAATGGTTCTTGGATCCTAGGCCCCCATAGCTTCTTCAGATGGAAGAAGAAAATGAACAAGGAAAGAACTGAGTCTATAAGGAATCGCTATCAACAAGTTACATATATCATTACAGAATCTTGTGGGAAGTTCATGAGGCATTTTTTTACATTTGTTTATTTATTTATTTATTTTTGGCTGTGTTGGGTCTTCATTGCTATGCACGGGCTTACTCTAGTTGTGGCGAACAGGGCTACTCTTTGTTGTGGTGCACGGGCTTTTCATTGTGGTGGCTTCTCTTATTGCGGAGCATGGGCTCTAGGCGCACAGGCTTCAGTAGTTGCAGCATGCAGGCTCAGTAGTTGTGGCACATGGGCTTAGTTGCGCCATGGCATGTGGGATCTTCCTTCACCAGGGATCGAACCCGTGTCCCCTGCATTGGCAGGCGGATTCTTAACCACTGCACCACCAGGAAAGTCCCTCATGAGCCATTTTTCAAAGATGAGGAGAGACTGCTATCACGAAGAACTTGCCCGTTATGATTAATTACTAAACATCACTTCCCTGGGAATTAATAGTCACTCACACTAACTCAAGAGTATTCTATAAGTGGTTGCTATTCTGACCCACAGTTTCATGATACGTTCTAGTAATAAGATGTGAAGGAGGACTTTATGGCTCCAGGGTACACATGGATGAAAACTTTTGCTTAACAGACATGCTAACCTCTTAAAGGTGTGGATGGCAGGGCTCCCCCTCCCTGTCAGGTCTTTGAACGGGGTGGGAGACCCAAACTAAGGATCATGCTCTTCCTATATTAAACCTCCACAAGGGCATCCATGCACAAATCTGAGTGATTCTGGAATGAGTTTTAATCTCTTGAATACCAGTACCTCTGTTATATATAGGACACTCTTTGATATTAGTGTCCCTGAGGGTTAGTAATTGAATATGCCTCACTTTTTTTTTAATAGCTTTTTAAGAATTCTTAGAATTTCTTCCTCTTGTCTGTTATTTCCCTTTTTGGAGAGTATCTAAGCTTTTGGTTCTGAGGGTGACCTGATATAACCTTGCTGTGTATTTGAGCTAGCACAAAGATTTTCCTAAGGAATTCCCTACAAGAGTCTCCATGGTAATCTGATATTCCTAAAGATAAGATCAGATGAGACCCTGAGCAGATTCCTGAATTCAACTGGAGATTTAATTAAGTAACCTTAAGGCAATTGCCCATTCAGAAATTCGGTGTCTTTCTGAACCTACTCCTAATCATCTCTTATAAGGTCAATTAACTTCACGTTTTTGTATATTTGCCAGCTAGCAACACTATGTATGACCTTGACCACAACAGACCTGGCTGAGTAATAAAGAGCTGAGTATTTCCAGGACTGGAAAAATAACTGACAGCACATAGCCTATTAAAGCTGAAAGAGCGGTGTGAGGAGCACACGGAGCATTTGCCTGTGAGGGCAGGCACGTTAAAACCTAAAGGTTAATCTGTGGGCTCACAGAGCCCCACTAATCCTTGCCAACCATAAACTGCTTTGCAAATTTTATCGTGAACTTGCAAAGCTTGTTTGCAGCTCTCTAAAAATCATAGAATCACTGAAACATTTGGTTGGAGGACCCCATAAGGTCATTGACTAACCGCGTTCATTACCCTATCTCTAGTCAGCTTTCCTTAAAGTGTTTCTGACAGAGGAGAAGATTCTCTTAGTCTCAAATTTCTCCAGGGAAAGACAGTTCATAACCTCTTTGTAGTCTTCTGTTCAAAAACATCTCAAAGGATAGAAATTTTTTTCTTATTGTTAACTTATACCTTTGTTAAAAAATGGACTTCTTAAAAATTAAATAAGGCAACAGTCTGCTGGGGTTAGAAGAAAAAATAAATCCCATAAAGAAAACTAATCCAAAGAAATGTTTTAAACTATACCCACAATTTTTTCCTGAACTCTTATTTTAAACATTTGCTGATGCTTTGGTGTGATGGAATTTTATCCATATAGCATATAAAGCTCTTTATTATTTGTTCTCTATCTTTCCAGGCTTACTTCCAACCACCCTACTTTTCTTTCAATTATAAAATTTCAAACCAGCCAATACCAGTTGTATTGATGGTACCGAAAGTTAACATCTTTTATTTCTCAATCTGGAAAACGAATATTGTTCCTTAAGACACACTTTCTCCCTTGTGAAGCTTCTCTGACCTCAATTCAATCCTCTTTGCCTAAATCATCCCCACAGTCCTTTCTATATACCTCTGGAATAGAAGATATAAAAATATATGAGTAATTCATACATATTTCTTTTGTATGAGGTCTAGTCTCTTTCAAATTAGGAATCAGATCTTACATTCCTTAGTATCATTAGTGGTTGGCAAATCATTTGCCCTCAAATGTGCAGAAACTTTGTGGCCCAATAACGAGTGACCATGCTGGTCCACATTGGATTGACAATTATACAGACCACTGGAACTCAGGATTAACCAGTCACTGCCATAAAGTTCTCATCGTCTTCATAGAATGCATTCCCCCTGAAGGTACATGAGGAAGTTTCTCAATTTTGTGACATTTTCAACAGCAAGAGAAAATCTAGGCAGTAAAATTTGTAGTCCAATATCAACTATTCAGGACATTGTCAAATATCATTAGAACCATGGGGAACAGCATTTAAAATCTGGGCTATGAAAGGAAATCTGGAATATGTTGTCATATGCTTATGACCTGTAATTTACTTCCTTGTTAGTAGCAAACAGATGGATTGAATAAACTGAACCCTTCCACTGGTCTGGGAAGGAGAAAACCATTTCCTTTATTTTATATTTCCTTAACCAGCACGTAAAGCCTGAGAGTTAAGTTTAGGGACTTTGAATAATACAAACTTGGAATCTGAAGTTTCTTATAGGTTTTAAACTGCAATTTTCTCTTCTATTAAATAAGAGTAATAAGATTACTGATATAGAGTTCTTGTGAGAAGTAAGTATCAATAAAATAGCTCAGGGCCTAGCACACGATAAGCTCTCAACAGATGTTCATCATCTCATCATTTTCCACTCAGGAACCCAAGGCCAAAGGTTCGAGCCCATGTGTTATACAAACTCTAGGTGTAACTTAGATAGTTATTTGCTACCCACGGGCAGATCTAGCTTAGAGCTAGTCACGTTGTTCTAGTTGCATCGTTAGTCTACATCTTTCCCTCCTTCAACTTCACTTCCCCTGGCCCTATGACTTCTCTGTTCTACAAATTCCACCTCAAGAGCAGCTAATATCCTCCTCCTATCCCACCAGGAAGAGGAACAGCAATCTGCCCCACCCCACTGGATCCTGTGTCTCTCTAGATTCCTGGCTTGAGATCAGCACGGATAACTTGACAAGTCACTTGGCTGCCCAGCCTTGCTTCTCATCCTGGAACATTTAACACTCTACAGATGTGAATAAGCATTTTCTCACAAATTTGATTTTACTAGGTATCAAAGCCTTAAAATTTTTCTTTTGCAAACTAGACTAAAACATGGCATAATTTTTCTGTTAATAAGCAAGGGGAAAAAATACCTAGTACAATTGTTAAACATACAGCTATCCATGACTCCTGATGGAGATTCTTCCCATAATCTGGAAGCCTTTTAAACCTGAAGCTGAGTATTTCAACATTTAGTGTGCATAAAAAAATCATCTGACTGTATTTGTTTAAATGTATTAAACAAAAATTTATTTATTGGCAATTTGTGTCAGGCACAGAGCAGGTTTAGTTCTTTTTTAAATTTTTTATTGAAGTATAGTTGATATACAATGTTGTGTTAGTTTCTGGTGTACAGGAAAGTGATTCAGTTATATATATACATGTAAGTTCTTTTTCATATTCTTTTCCATTATGGTTTATTACAAGATATTGAATATAGTTCTCTGTGCTATACAGTAGGACCTTGTTGTTTAACTGTTTTATATATAGCAGTTTGTATTTGCTAATCTCAAATTCCCAGTTCATCCCTCCCCCGTCCCCACCATTCACCTTTGGTAACCATAAGTTTGTTTTCTATGTCTGTGAGTCTGTTGCTGTTTTTGTAAATAAGTTCATTTATATCATATTTTAGATTCCACATATAAGTGATATCATATGCTATTTGTCTTTTTCTGTCTGACTTACTTCACTTAGTGTGATAATCTCTAGGTCCATCCATGTTGCTACAAATGACAATATTTCATTCTTTTTTATGGCTGAGTAGGATTCCATTGTGTATATACACCACATCTTCTTTATCCAGTCATCTGTCGTTTGGACATTTAGGTTGCTTCCATGTCTTGGCTATTGTAATTAGTGCTGCAGTGAACATTAGGGTGCATGTATATTTTCTAATTATGGTTTTCTCCAGATATAACCCCAGGAGAGGGATTTCTGGATCATAAGGTAACTTTATTTTTAGTTTTTTAAGGAACCTATATACTGTTTTCCATAGTGGCTGTACCACTTTACATTCCCACCAACAGTGTAGGTTCCCTTTTCTCCACACCCTCTCCAGAATTTATTATTTGTAGACTTTTTAATGATGGCCATTCTGATCGGTGTGAGGTGATACCTCATTGTAGTTTTGATTTGCATTTCTCTAATAATTAGCTATGTTGAACATATTTTCATGTGCCTGTTGCCATCTCCATGTCTTCTTTGGAGGAATGTCTGCGTAGGTCTTCTGCCCATTGTTTGTTTTTGTTGTTATTGAGTTGTATGGGTTGTTGGTATATTTTGGAAATTAAGCCCTCGTCAGTTGCATCATTTGCAAATATTTTCTCCCAGTTGTCTTTTAATTTTGTTTATGATTTCCTTTGCTGTGCAAAAGCTTGTACGTTTGATTAGGTCCCATTTGTTTATTTTTGCTTTTATTTCCATTGCCTTGGGAGACTGACCTAAGAAAACATTGTTATAATTTTTGTCACAGAATGTTTTGCCTATGTTCCCTTCTAGGAGTTTTATGGTGTCATGTCTTATATTTAAGTCTTCAAGCCATTTTGAATTTATTTTTGTGTCTGGTGTGAGGGAGTGTTCTAACTTCATTGATTTACACACGGCTGTCCAGCAAGTGTCCAACCACCACTTGCTAAAGAGACTGTCTTTCCTCCATTGTATAGTCTTGCCTCCTTTGTCAAAGATTAATTGACCATAGGTGTGTGGGTTTATTTCTGGGCTTTCTATTCTGTTCCATTGATCCATATGTCTGTTTTTGTGCCAATACCACACTGTTTTGATTACTGTGTCTTTGCAGTATTGTCTGGAATCCGAGAGGGTTATGCCTCCAGCTTTGTTCTTTTTCCTCAGGATTGCTTTGGCAATTCTGGGTCTTTTGTTTCCACATAAATTTTAGGATCATTTGTTCTAATTCTGTGAAAATGTCATGGGTAATTTGATAGTGGTCACATTAATTCTGTGGATTGCTTTGGGTAGTATGGCCATTTTAACAATATTAATTTTTCCAATCCAAGAGCATGGGATAGCTTTCCATTTCTTTGAGCCATCTTCCATTTCCTTCATCAATGTTTTATAGTTTTCAACATATACATCTTTCATCTCCTTGATCAGGTTTATTCCTAAGTATTCTTTTTATGTGATTTTTAAAGGGGTTGTTTTTTTGTTTGTTTCTCTTTCTGGTATTTCACTGTTAGTGTAAAGAAATGCAACAGATTTCCGTTTATTAATCTTGTATCCTGGTACTTTGCTTAATTTGTTTATCAGTTCTGGTAGTTTTTGTGTGGAGCCTTAAGATTATGTTAATTTTTACACAAGTAAAAATAAATAAATAAAGTAAAATACAGGGTTTGTAACTAAATTAGTGGTTCCCTGGTTTTCACCAGAACAAAATGCTTTGCTGTTTTTTGTTTTGCAATTTGACTTCTGTGACCTGTGTTACTGGTAAAAGTAACTGTCCTACTTTCCTAATCTATAAATTCTCACGAGTCATCAGCAAATTTTCTGATCCATGCATGGTACTCAGTATTGTCCCAGTAAGTAAATTAATTCTAATAAAGATGAAAAAATATGTCATTTAATATTCTTGTTCATTTTTATTCTGACTACATATTCTCTCTCTCTGTGTGTGTGTGTGTGTGTAGGTGTGTGATATGTTATTTTGTTTTGTTTCTTGATAAATGTTTTTCAAATACTGAAAGTATCTCTGGTTCCAGAAAGTGGCTTCCAAGCTGTAAACCACTGAATTGAATAATCCCACTCATAAGAAGTCAAATTGGAGAAGAAAATAGGTCTAGAAGGGAGATATGACTTGTCTCGAGTTACTGAGTCACAGGCTTAGCTGGTGCTGGAACCCAGGTCTCCTCATTCCTGCTCCCAAAGACCCCATTAAGCTCTAAATTCAGTTTAGCTTTTCTAGTGCTTCCTGTATTCAAACCTTTCACTCACATTGAAATCTCTAGAGGAGGACAATTTTTAATAACATTTTACTTATAATTATTTTTAAATTGCCTTATAAAGAACTATATAAAGGTATATTTAGTTACACACATTTTTATAATTAGTTCTAGGAAATCAGTTTGATTATTGCCTGTTTTTCTACATTGCTACATTTCATCAAAGAGGTTTGATCTTGTATTATATGTTGATCTTTCAGTGTTCTATAGCTTAAATATATATATACTGTGTCAGAAACCATTTTGCTCATCCCAGGAATTTTAAGTAGGCAGAATGCATATGCTCCTGTTGAAATGGATTTGTTTTTTGCCCTTATTCAATTACAAAATAATAGTAAAGCCTCCAGAGAAATTTAAGCAGTGTCAAATGCTAAAATGAAAGTTACATCAGTTCTAGAAAGTGTGAAGGAATCCTTTACAAACTTGAGTGATCAAGATGTATGATTTGAAATATCTTTCATATTTGGAACAGAAGGGACTCTCTTCAGTAGAGACTTTGATGTAAATAGTGACCATCTACATCACAAAAAGTCTCTGCTACTCTAAACAGATGCATTTTTAGATGTCAACTTTTATATTAAATGATTCAAGAGCTAAGATATTTTGGAGTAATGAAATCACTATCACAATATGGTCTCATGCACATTTGCATCAGAATCACATAGGATGCTTGTTAAAATTTCAGTTTTGGACATCCTACTCAGACCTAATGAATCAGAATGCCAGAGATGAAGGGCTTGAGATGGAGGAAAATAACAGAACTGCGTTTTAGATAAGTTCCCTAGCCGATTCTTTTGCTTCACAACCTCCATCTAGTAAAAGCAGCCAGCTCTCCTCACTAGATCTGTCAGGATCTCTGGGATCTGCCCCACCATAAGGAAAATGACAACAATAATAATAACAGCAACAACAAATTAATTCTAGAACCTGAACTGACATAAGCCCTCAGTTCTTTGTTAGAAAGAGAATCTACATTGTGAATTCAGTGACTTAGAAGATCCCTACCAACGGGAGTGTGAGTCTAGGAGGTACTTATATAGTTGGAATCACTGGGGTAATTACAAGAAAGATTTGGCAGTGTTAGTTGCTAGTGTTCAGAAAAGATTTTTATCTTCAAGAATAGAGCATAATTATCAAGTTAAAAATGTAAAAACTCCTCTCAGAAGCAATCTGTTAATTGACTTGGCACTAATGTTGCCTTTGCAGGTTGGCTGATTATTTCTGAGGGTAGTCAGTGTGTGGTTTTTTAAATTTTTTGGAGGGGGCGGGTGGGCAGTGGTTAATAAAACATCTTCCAGTTCTTTAGCTTCAAGGTAGGGACCAGCTGTCCAAATTAATATGAGTTTCATAGGTCCAGGACCTGACATAAATTAGAGTGAGAGGAAGGAGAAAATTTAATGGAAATTGAAAGTAAACCCCATAGCACCCGTACTGGGCTTTTTCGTACAGTGACTATTCCCAGTAGCATTTTTAGGATGACTTTCTAGAGAGTGAATGTGACACCTGGGGTTCTTTTGCAGGACAGAGAAGAGGCAAGTTGAGACAGTACATCATATTTTTATTGGATTGACAGGAGAGCAAACAATCAGTTAAAAAAATCACTAAATTATATAAAAAGCAATTACGATTAAATCTAATTCTGAATGCAAATAAAATATTCTGATAATTAACTGAAATTATTCTAAGTTTATTTGGTTTGATCTGGTTTCTAAATTGATTTGGTTTGATGTTAGCTTGGGGCAAAAAAAGCATTTAAACTTGATCTTTAAAATAAAACATTGGGTCATCATAACTGTGTCTGTATGTTTGAGAGAGACTACATGTGTGAATGTGTCTCTAAAGTAGGAAGCTCCATGGTTATTAAGATCTTTGCTGATCAAAGTGTGGTGCTTAGACTTGAAGCATCATCATCCCCTAGGAGCTTGTCAGAAATCCAGAATCTCAAGCCCTACCCCAGTCTTGTAGAATCAGAGTCTTCATGTTAATACAATCCAGATGATTCAGATGGACATCACTGTTTTAAAAGTGCTGATTTAGACCATAATATAAACTGCCTTTTTTTTTTAACTGGCTTGAAAAACTATTGTTAAATTAAGATTTTATTTTTCTAGGACCCTAGACAAATGAACAAGATATAATGCCACAACATGAGATGATTTTAGGGCTGGAGGGGGTCTTTGAAAACATCTTATCCAACACTTCTTTCTCATTGATGAGGAAACTAAGGACTCAAAGAATGAAATGATAAGGGAAAGTTAATGCAGTTGTTTAACTGGAGAGCTAAAATGTAAGCTCAGATAGTTTTGCTTCCAATTCAAACGTGGAAGGAAAGCAAGACATATAAAAAACGTAGGGTAATTTGGATTATTTTTTTACAGATATTTCACACGAGAAAGAGAAGTCCGATGCTTGACCTTCACTCTTACCTCACAAAGATATACATATACACTTATCATTTGCTTGTTTTGTTTGTTTTCTCAGTTTATCAAATGACTGGGGCAAGTTGTCATCTGTACCTAGAAGCAGACTTTAAATTTCTCTTTAAACCTCTCTTTTTCTAGCTCTGCTCATCTTGATCATCTTGTCTTCTGTTAGTCATTTTAAAGCCAGCTTGTTCACCTGGTGACAGAAGAGCTCACTAAATACACACACTACTGTGGAGACAGTAGGTTGCCAGGCATCAAGGCAGGAAGGCCCTTTTCAGGGTAGGAGAGCATAGAGGGTGTGGACATGAATTTTCTTTTTTTTTTTTTTTTTTTTGCTTTTTAAGTTAATTTTTATTTGATTACAGAGTATAGTTGATTTACAATGTTGTATTAGTTTTAGGTATACAGCAAAGTGATTCAGGTACACATATACAGTGGAATATTACTCAGCCTTAAAAAGAATGAAATAATGCCATTTACAGCAACATGTATGGACTTAGAGATTGTTATACTAAGTGAAGTAAGTCAGAGAAAGACATATATCATATGATGTCACTTATATGTGGAATCTAAAAAAATGATACAACTAAACTTAGTTACAAAACAGAAACAGACGCACAGGCTTAGGAGACAAACTTACGGTTACCAAAGGGGAAAGATGAGGGGGAGCGCTAAATTAGGAGTTAGAGATTAACATATACACACTACTGTATATAAAATAGATAACCAACAAGGACCTACTGCACAGCACAGAGAACTCTACTCAGTATTCTGTAATAACCTATATGGGAAAAGAATCTGAAAAAGAATTGGAGATATATATATATATAAATTTTCTTTCTCAGTAGTGAGCGACTTGAAGTTTGACCTTGCTGAGTCAGAGGTAAACTAGGTAACTGCAGATCTCTGACCGCAGTTAAAGCTGTGCTCAGTCAAGAGCGGACGACTGGGGCTTCCCTGGTGGCGCAGTGGCTGAGAGTCCGCCTGCCGATGCAGGGGACACGGGTTCGTGACCCGGTCCGGGAAGATCCCACGTGCCGCGGAGCGGCTGGGCCCGTGAGCCATGGCCGCTGAGCCTGCGCATCCGGAGCCTGTGCTCCTCAACGGGAGAGGCCACAACAGTGAGAGGCCTGCGTACCGAAAAAAAAAAAACAAAGAGGGGATGACTGTTCAACACTAACAAATCAGAGTTAGTGTGCTGGTGGGCAGTTTAGAGTCATGTAGCACGTGCTGTTTTAAATGCTAATTGTGACAAATGTTGATCAAGCTGTACATGTAGCAGAAATTTTGAGATGAAGAAAGAGAGGAGCAGCTACTGAGGAATTTAAGGGAAATATTTTTTAAAATTATTTAAAATATTTATAACATAAACAAGACACAATTCTTAAATTGTCTAATGCTAGAATTTTAAATTCTCTTTAGCATCTAAATTACACTTTAAGAGTTAGATATTGACAAAGATGGTTAAGTAGCATCTTACTATCTCAATCAGCTATGTCTCATCTCTTCTGGAGTTTTACCACTGGTCAATGTAACTACAATATCTTACCTCCTAAGGTATTGTAGGTACCTAAGAGATTAAGGTACTGGGGGATATAGAGTTGGGAGGGAGGCAGAGGAGAGGGTGGAGGGAAAAGGAGAGGGGGAGGGAGAGGGAGGGAGACTTTTTCTGAGTTGAAAAATTTCAGACTATACCCCAAGCTCAGGGATCAGATTTATTTTCCCTTTACCTACCTTCCCTTCCTTGGTGATCTCATCCAGTCCCAAGGCTTTCACTACCATCTTCAGGGTGAAAATGCTCCGGTTTACATCCCAGCCTGGCCCTCACTCCTGAACTCCATGTTTCAATGCTGTATTCTACATGTTCACTTGGTTATTCAGCATCTCAAACTTAATATGTCTTAAATGGGCTTCTGTCAGTCTCCTTACCTCCCTTATCTGCATCTACAAAAGTGTTCCCCATTCTCAGTCAAGCCATCCTCTGCCTGTCATTTGTCTTAGGCCCAAAGCAATTGAGGTTGTCCTTGATGTCCCACTTTCTCTCAAGCCCCATATCCTCTTTCTCACCAAATGAGGTAGTCATTGTCTGCCATTTATGATTTCAGGCCAGCTGCCATTGTCTCCTACCCCTGGGATGTGAAAAAGGATGACAAAGAGAAAGGATAAGACAAGATAGAGTAAGAGATGGGGGAGGGGGGAAGAGAGAGTGAGAGGAGGAGGAAAGGAGAAGTAAAAAAGGAATAAAAGCCAGAACATTTAATTGAATATGTTTTTTATCCTTCTCTCTTTTACAAGGTTAGCAGTGATTTTACGTGAGAGCTAATGTTTCATACAATTTTGAATAGAATCTAGAGATGGCTCCCCTGAAATCTGGTCACTCTGTAATACTAGGGATTATGTCTTGCTCAGTTTTTGTCTATTATACCTTTAGTGTCCAGCAGAGTAACTGGCACAGAGGTGATGGTGATAAAGATCAATAACTGTTACTTCTGTCTTTTAATAATGGAACGCTAGAGTTTTAGGTGAGTACCCTACTACTGATTTTGTTGTTGTTGTTGTCTCAATTAGGTGTGCCCACGCGACTAAGTCTGTACCTGTGCTACACAGTGGAATTAATGTATACCACTTCCTGGATATCTCCTTTAAGATGCTTATCTTGAACTCTGTTTTCTCCTCTGTGGTAGCTGATTAATGGTAATGACTTAGAGCATATTTGGAAACTTCCCCACCAGTCTTGGACTGCTCACTTCTAAACCTTCTAAGCCAGTGTGTTAGAGACAAAAACACTGTTCTTATAAAAAGCCAGTGCATTTTAGAATATCTTTCTAGAGCTCTAATTGTTCAGAAATCCTAAAAAAAAAAAAAAAAGCCCTGGAAGTGGGTTGCTATCATGAAAACTATGACTATATGGGAAATGCACAGAGTGGAAGATGGAAAATTCACAAATATTGTGAGCTGGAAACTGAAGAATGCCATTACGCTGTGACAAAATGTTCGGTAAGACAGCTGTTGCCATAACTTGGAAGGCAGACCGTGTGCTCCTGGGACTATGGCTCTGAGGAAATTAATTGGCAAAATTCAGAATGAGTCAGTGTGTTGGCTGCTACTTATGCCTTTTTGTTGTCATTGTTTTATTAAACTCAGAACAAGCATTGCCTATGTTGCTACATAACCTTCAGAATTACCATTTTAATGTTTTATATTCCATAGAGTAGTTGTACTTTACTTAACTACATCTCTACTGAATGATTTCCAAATATTTGAAAATAATGCTGCAATAAACATCTTCTCATATGTACCTTTTCCCCCTCTTTTGGGTTAAGTAACATTTTCAGTAGTGCAATTGCTTTATCGAAGAGTAGGAACACTTTTACAGTTCTTGAACCATATTTCCATAATCCATTCCTAAATCATACCAGGTTACCCTGTCAACAACCATGCATAAATATTACAATTTTCATTTTAGTCTAGACCAGCAATGAGTACTAAAACAAAATAAAATTTTGCTACTTTAATTGGCATAACATGATATGTTGGTGTTAATTTGTACTGTGGTCCTGGGGCTAGGTGTCCTCCTGCTGGTGGGTAGGGATGGGACCCAGGGGGTTCCAGGGCTAGCGCCAGTGCACTGGTGTGAGGGCTGGGTCCTGAGCGCTCTGATGCACAGGGCCTGGTCCAGGGCGGTTGTGGGTTCAGTGGGCCTTCAGGCAGCCAGCCTGCTGGAGGGTGGGGCTGTGTCCTCAACCAGCTAGCTGCTTGGCCTGAGGCATTTCAGTACTGGTAACCTCAAGCTGGTGAGCAGTGCTGGGTCCTGGCCCTAATAAGCTAGAGCGAGGCCTCCAAATGGCCCTTGGCCAGCACCAGTGTCCTCGTGGTAGAATGAGCTCCCTCAAATGGCTACTGCCAGTGTCTATGTCCCCAGGTGAGCTCCAGTTGCCTCCTGCTTCTCTGGGAGGATCTCCAAGATCAGTGGGTGGGCCTGACTCCAGCTTCTTTCAAATTATTGCCACTACCCCGAGTCCTGGAATGTGTGAGATTTTGTGTGCACCTTTTTAAGAGTGGAGTCTCTATTTCCCACAGCCCTCTGACTCTCCCAAAAGTAAGCCCACTGGCCTTCAAAGCCAAATGTTCTGGGAGCTTGTTGGTCCAGTGCACGACCCTGGCCTGGGGAGCCTGATTCCGGGCTCTGACTCTTTGCTCCTTGGAGAGAACCTCAGCAATTGTAATTATCCTATTTGTGGGTCACACACCCAGGGTTATGGGTCTTGTCTCCCCACTTCTCACCTTTGTCTCTGTGGTTCCTTTTTCTTTTTCTTTTTTGTTGTTGTTGTAGGAGATATTTGCCGGTAATCTTCCGGCCTTTCTCATCAATATTTGCTCTGTAAATAGTTGTGGTTTTGGTGTGCTCAGGGGAGGAGGTGGCGTCTTCCTACTCTGCCATCTTGGCCACGCCCTTGGTACTTACACCTTTTGGAGGTAACTACAAGAAGATAATGGACACAAACCAGAACTGGCCTGGTTTCATGTGGAGATGGACCTCATAGGAGCACATAAAAGGAGAATCTCTTTGTGGCTAAAAATAGAGTGCTGGAAAGTTCAGGAATTTGGGGTCTTTCAGAGTTAAAAAATACAACTATATCTGTGCTTCAAACAGCAAGAGCTAAGACAATGCCTAGAGTTATCCACATGTAAAGATCAGACCAAAGACATCTACTGTTCCTGTTATTTCTGTTGCCTTCATGGGGCCATTTAAAATTTTTGGCCTAAAAGAGGTAGGCCTAACATATGAGCCAGTAAATAAAGGAGGAATATTGCAATAATGGCCCATTGAGATATTTGGGTGTGCTACCTTTCACATGAACTAAACCCCTGAGGAATTGTATTGCCAATGAAACCACAAGCCTCCCTTATAACAGAGTTTGAGTCTGATCCCTAGAACAGCCCTGGAGCCCCCAAACTTTCACCGGCAGAAAATGGGTTGTGAAAGCTGCCTAGTCCCCAAAGAGGGGACACTCTCCAACTCATCCTACTTTGGAGTTGTCACACAAGACAAAGGACAAGGATATTCCAAAGCAAGGACCACAGTGACCAGTGGACCAAGGAGATATGCCCCGAAGGCAGAAACCAGGGGGCGTGAGATAGGTGAACCAAGTAACCCATGCCACAGTCTGGGGAGGGAGTCTGTGTGATTTCTGTCCATTGAGCTTGGATGACTGCTATGAAACACTGACTACTCTGTTTCCCATTCTTTCCTTTTTTCCAAATTCTCATTTTATTATGGTTATAGCTGTTCTTATGCTATCAACATATATTAGAAGAGAGAGAAGCAGCTAGCTTGTCAGTTAGTTAACAGATTGATTTTGAAGAGCCAAATCCAGATATGATGAAGAGGAATGAACATTACAAAATCCAGGATTTTGGTCTGTATGCAGTAAATTCATAGATACTTAGGTAACCAGCATACTTAACTGGGGGAAATTCTGAAAACCCCTAGTATAGATTTTCCCATGATTTCTTTAGTAAAAGATACTCTGATTTTTAGCTAGACTCATTGTCATTCAACAACAGACTACGTTTCCTAGTCTCTTTTACTGCTAATTATGATCATGTGGCCAAATTTGGCCAATGGCCTATGAGAGGAATTGATATATGCAACTTTCAGGTTTTCTCCTTAAAGATGCTTTTGCTGGACTTTTTCTCCCTCATCAGTGGCTATGATATAGCAAAAACCAAAATCGCTGTGAAGCTGTTATGTTAAAGATGGCAGAACTTCGCTCCTGGCCCAGACGCACTGAACACTGACATGGGTCACTCTAGATGCTGGTTAAGAACAGACTGCAATTGGCAAGGTTGGAAACAAGGCAGTTAGGGAGATAGTGAAGGAATATGAGCAAGAGATTAAGACAGTGGCTTGGACAAAAGTTGTAGCAGTGGAGGCGATGAGAAGTAGTTGGATTCTGAATATATTTTGATATTAGAGTCAACAGGATTTCCTGACGTATTTATATGGAGTTTGAGAGAAGAAGTGGTATAAAGAATATTTTCTAAGACTTTAGCATAAGCAACTGGAAAGGTAGAATTTCTATCATCTGAGATGAGGAAGACCACAGATAGACATGTTTTGGAAGGAAAGGTCACAAACTCATGTTTGGTTATGGAAAGTTGGAGATGCCACTTTGATATCTAAATTGAGATTTTGAAAAGTTGACAATATGCATCTAAAGTGCAGCAAGCAATCTGGACTGAGAATATACATTTAGGAATCGTCAGCAATTATTTTAAATTCACTTCATCAAGTTTTTATTATAAAATATTTCCAATATAAAGAAAAATTGTTACACACATTAAGACAATTCATCCCAAAGTACTTCAAAGTGGATTTCCTTATTAGAATGGCATTCTACTAAAAAAGTCACAATATCAATATCATACCTAAAAAACTGGATTCTTCACCAAATAATTGGTAATTATTTATTATCAAGGCCATATGCAAATTTTCCCATTTATCCCAAATGTAACACTTACTACATTTTCTTTCTCTAGAAATAGAATATAGTCAAGGTTCAAACACTACACTTGGTTATTATGCCTTTTAATTAAGAAGAGTTCCTTCATATTTTTGCCATGACATTGACTCTTCTAAGTCACCAGACCACTTTTCTTACCTCATGAGAGTACCTCATGTTTCATATTTGTCTAATTGTTTTTTATTATGTCATTAACTTGTTTTTATATCTCTTGTATTTTCAGTAAACTGAAAGTTAAGTCTAGTGTCTTAATTCTGTTTTGGTTAAACACATTTGGTCAGATAACTTCATTGATGAAGTTGTGTACTTTACATTGTGTTATAATTAGCACAAAATTTCAGTTCTTCCCATTACTTGTGATGCTAAATTTAACCACTCCTCTAAGGGAGTGATGAGCAGATATTTTGTATAGGTACACACACGTGCACACACACACCAATACACTTTAAAAGCCTGTGTGTGTGTATGTGTAGAAGGAGGGATGATTTTTGCATTGTGTGATTACAGTAGATTACTGGTGGTTATGACAGAGGCAAGCCAGAATACCTGAGGCCTTTAATAATGAACAAAATAAATTTTTTTGTCATTCAACAGGACCAAGTTTTATAATAATTTCAATTAAGACTTAGACAATTTAAATGTGGTACAATCATTTTTGCTGGACTTATTTTGTAAACAAAAGATACTTGGATTCTAATTTGATTTTCCAAATGAAAATAGAACTTGAAAGCTGATTTTTAAGTTATCCTTTAAGAACAATTGCCCTTTAAATGCATTTGGAATAAATGCAGAGGAGACAGACATGGCACTTAGAATGAATCCTCGTACATTACATGAATAATGATAATTGTGGTGCCGGACTTTCACAAATGAGATAAATTTAATTGACAAATGGGCTGTCAGGGAAATGACTTTCAAACCCAACTTTCATTTATTCAAGGTTATAACTATGATTTATTTGCAATCATAATTTCTTGTTTCACCTTTAATATCATTTCATTTCCTTTTTATGGTTCACACTCAAAAATTATATAGTTATACAACATTATCACCAAAATATGGTGGCTTTTTCTGGGGGGGAGGAGGAGTATTTATACCTCACCTAATTAAGTAAAAAACAGAACTTACTAAGCAGCAAGAATAACTTAGGCTGATTATAATAAACTTTTAAGTGATTATGAAATATATCTTTAAAAATATTCTGATTGGTGGAGGTTTCAAAGCTTAGAATTCTAAGGGACTTGTTAAAATTCATACCTATTAATATTTCTACTATTCAGTGAACAGATTTATTTCATTGATTTGTGTTAGTGTCTAATTTATTTTCTTGCCATATATGCAACAGAGGGCATTATTAAAATCATTGCAAAGTGTTTGCCAAGATGAGCAAAACCATTCTTCATCCATTCAGATACATTATTCTAATCCAAGGGAGGTTTGTTTAGCTTGGGAAAGGGGAAAATAATGTCATATTCACAGAAGCAAAATAAAAGATGCGATTGAAAAGCCACGCATCATAACAAAGTTTCAAAGAACATTAGACTTAAAAATTGATACTGACAAGAATGTCAGAGAAAACACAGTTTACTTTAGTAATTTGAAGATATGTGAAAAATGCTCATGTTCACCCTGTACTAGCACATATTCATATATTATACATGAGCTCATTTGTTTAATATATGCAATATCTTGGGCTTCCCTGGTGGCGCAGTGATTGAGAGTCCGCCTGCCGATGCAGGGGACACGGGTTCGTGCCCCGGTCCGGGAGGATCCCACATGCCGTGGAGCGGCTGGGCCCGTGAGCCATGGCCGCTGAGCCTGCGCGTCCGGAGCCTGTGCTCCGCAACGGGAGAGGCCACAGTAGTGAGAGGCCCGCGTACCGCAAAAAAAAAAAAATATATATATATATATATATATGCAATATCTAATTTTGAGTTTAGCCCTAAGTTTAAAGAATTTCTAGACAGGTACAGATGTCTAACTTGTGGAGCTATTGTGGAAATAGCTACATCAGTACTAACCAACAGAAAAATGATGGTCACATAGGTAATTTAAATGTCCTAGAAGCCACGTTAAAAAAGTAAAAAGAAACTAGTGAAATCCATTTTATCAACATATTTTATTTCACTCAATCTATTCAAAATAGTATTTCAACATACAATCAATATAAAATGATTAATGAGATATTTTGCCTCATATTTTCATAGTAAGTTTTTAAAAACCACTGTATACTTTACACTTTTAGCCCATCTCAGTCAGGGCTCGTCACATTTCAGGTGTTCAATAGCCACATTCCACTAATGACTATTCTATAAGATAGCACAGCTCTATACTGTAGAATTGTGTAAATTGTGGAGTTGCACGTCTTAATATTATTCATTGAAAAATCTTTGCAATTACTTTACCCTTATCCCTTCATTCAGATTGTGTAGTTACCTACATTAGTTTCCAATGGCTGTTGGAACAAATTTCCACACATTTAGTGCCTTAAAACAACACAAATTGATTAGTTTACAGTACGTGAGATCAGCAGTCTCAAATGGATCAGCAGGGCTGTTGTTTTTGGAGCCTCTAGGGGAGAATCAGTTCTTTGCCTTTTTTCAGCTCCTAGAGTCTGTTCACATTCTTTGGTTTGTGACAGCATCGCTCCAATCTCTACTTCCTTGGTCACATTTCCTTCTCTGACATTGATCCTCATACCTCCCTTTTATAAAGACCTTTGTGATCACATTGGACCCACCTGGATTATCTAGGATACTCTCTCCATCGCAAGATACTTAACTCAATCACATCTGCAAAGTCTCGTTTGACCTGTAAATTAACGTTCACAGGTTTGGAGGATTAAGAAATGGACATATTTAGAGGAAGCATTCTACCTACCACAGTACCCAGTCTGTTCAAGGCATGATTTGTCTAGAAAATTCTCCAGTAACTATAGATAGTATTAGTCCCAGCTCAAAGGTCTAGTGTTTGAGTTCAAGTAGACACTGATATGAATGTAGTCCTTTGCCATAGATGTGTCTAAAATAATAGTGAGATGGTCTTTCACTTTGCAAAATGCAGTGACCCATTAATTTTCAGTAATTAGCAACGGACAGATGTGTCAATTCTCAAGTTTTGCTCAATCTGTGCAACTCTGCTTATTTGTAGCTGTTTGTGTACATGGTCTCACACTCTGTCGACCTCTAGTTTCTCCAATTCTAGTCTCTCTCTTGCTTCCTCATCTCCCCCTCCACTGGACCTCATTTGATTCCCCTAAAATGTCTGGCTCCTATGACAGAAGCTTTGCATACGATCCCTCTCTGTCCGAGATGCTCCTTATCTGCCTCTTTAACTAATACCAGTTTTAAGACATCTTTTTTTTTTTTTTTTTTTTTTTTTGTGGTACGCGGGCCTCTCACTGCTGTGGCCTCTCCCGTTGCGGAAGACATCTTTTAAAAATGCAGATCCCATTAAATTTCTCACCTCCTTGTCTTTCCCTTTCTTTCTGTTGTTGATGCAATCATCAGCCTGAGTTTATCTTTTGTGTGAGTGTGTGTGGGTGCGTATGTATGTGTGTTTATGCAGTAAGCATGAGGCACAGGCCTCAGGTTACAATATCTTAAGAGATGTTTTCCTCACTCCAAGCCCAGATAGAGATAGGCAACTTTGCCTAGATTCCTATTCTCCAAAATGGCCAGACAGATATGAATTGAGACACTATGCAGGGATGTCATTTCCAATTCTTCATTTCATGTGGGGCCCAAGGCCTCCTCTGCTCCCCACGTGTGGCTGTCAGAACACAAGTGCTATTAGACCACAGCCCTCCTTGGGCTAAAGCCCTCCACTGCTTTAGTATTAGATGTCCCTGCATTTCTCATTGTGTGGGATTTTTTTTTTCTTTCTTAAAAATTCAGCTATGCATATAAAAGAATGTTGGCTATCTCTTATTGCACATATCTAGATTGTTTGTGGAACATTTCTGGCTTTTTCTTCCACATTCCTAGAACCAAAAGTCCTCTGTGCCTATGTATTTTCATTTATGTTATGTGGCTTAATTCTGAAAACAACATTGTCCTCCAAATTCTAGAGAAAAAAAATGAGTCATCTACATTTTGGAGAATAAGAATGGATACATTTTTATGTATAACTGAATTATTTTGCCATACATCTGAACCTAACACAACATTGTAAATCAAATATACTCCAATATAAAATACAAATTAAATTAAAAATTAAAAAAATCAAGGACCTACTGTATAGCTCAGGGAACTCTACTCAACATTCTGTAATAACTTATATGGGAAAAGAATCTAAAAAAGCACAGATATATATATATATATATATATATATATATAAACTGAATCAACTATGCTCCAATATCAAATACAAATTAAAATAAATAAATGAATGGGCATCACAAACATGCACACTCAAAAGAACTAATTATTTTTGGTCATTATTTCATTAAAACACACACACATTAAGGTATGTAGGTCTTCACATGATAGTTGGTAACCACACGTTGACATAAAAGCAATGAAAACTCGCTAATAAACCAGAACCAGTGTAAAACCAAAAGAAAATGAGTCTATGAATAAACAACAGCAAAATAACAAATAAAGAAGGAAAGTAACAGAATAATGTCCACGAGAAGGTATTATATTTCCTTCCCCTATGTATATCTGAGACAGATTCTATGTCACTGACATTACTGTGCATTAGGCAGCTGCCACTGTTAGGCTGGTGGCCTCCCAGGCCCAGAAAGTGAGGAGTAGAAAAGAGATGCTATTTTAACTGAGGTAGGAGAGAAAGGGAATTCACACCGGTTTCTAAGACTTAGCTCACACAGAGGAACCCAAGGGCATACTAGGAGACTGGCATGCTTGGCCCCCCTGTATTCCCATCTGGAAATAGTTTGTGGTGTGTTGTATGCATGTTGCACGGTCAGGTTGCCCAGGAATTTTCACTACTGGTTATTTGCAGTAGATGCATCTACTGTTATACAGTACTGAGTCCATTATATAATTTTGCAACAGGAGTACATGCCTTCTATTCTGGGCATTTGCCGGAGTGCCAGGAAAGAATAATATAATATTCAGAAATCATTTAAAAAAATGCACAGAGTGTGATACATCAGTTAAAAAAATTCAATCTTAGAGGGCCATCAGGAAAAGAAATATATAATTTAGCTGCATATCTGTATATTTCTTTAAATTGAAACACATTCTCCTTTTGACCAATTAATACTGCTTCTCTCACTCCCATATGGTTGTTTTTTCTGGTCTGACTACCTCATTTTGGAAACTAGAATTTCTCTAGCACGTTATGTAGCCCTGACAATGGGTGAACTTTACAGATGGCAATGCAATAATACTTTCCCTTAGCGATCTCACACTATTCTATGGCTTAATAGATTTTCAAGGTCGTGGCTCACCAAGAAATTAGCGTCTGGCAATAACTGCATTAGTTCTCATCAGTTTGCAAGAATTTGGAGAGTTCTAAACATTGGACCAACAACATAGCGTGGCAATCATCAAAATTTCACAATTGACAGATGAAGAGTTTTAGCTCATTTGTGTGATACATCACTTATTTGCTTAGATGATTCTGTCTCTCTCTCTGCTCTCTTCTGAGAGCAGGGTCATGTCTAAATCATTGTCATGTTCTCAGTTTCTATTCAGTACTTTGAATACAATCTTTGCTTAGTAAGTATTTGTTTATGGAACTTAGAAAAGCTGGGGAGAGAAAGGGCTAAAATAAATTAAAATTGGGATCCAGTCTAGTTTCCACCTTTGAAGTTACTTTCAATATCAAGTTAGCTGTTAGGAGTTTAAATTCTAAGGCCTACTTGCCCTTACAATTTATAGTTTCCTCTTTCTTTACGTTGTTATTGCTTAAAGGCCCTCATGATTTTACACTAAAAATATTAAAATAGCTTCCTAATCACTTTCTTAATTCATTCTGTACAACATAATTAGAAAGATCATTCTAAAATAAATAAAGAGCAAAGACATAAATAAGAAGGTATCATGCTATTTCTGCTTTATAAGCTTTCTGTGAAGACAAAATTCCTTGCCCAAATGTCAAGCCATTTAATACGGGGAGCTTTGCCTACTTCCCCACGCAATCTGCTGCCGTATCCTCTCATGCACCTGTCCTGGAGTCTTGCCAGCTACCTTCCTCCCACATGTGTCCTTCCTATTGCAATATGGCTCCCTTTTGCTAGGAATCTCCCTCTTTTCGTTTTTCACTTACTTAATTTAAACTACCACCTAATCACCCTGAAATTAAACTATTACATCTTTTAAGGAGCATTCTCTGATTTTTTTCCTTTACCACACAGAGTTTGAAAACGTCTTCCATAATACTCTAGCTGCCTGAAAAATTAGATAATGTGTTTCATAGTCCAAGAAGGAGCAATACTATCAAATTTGGAGAACATTAAAGAAAAGAGAAAACCTTCCAGTTTGCCGTGAAGGCAAGCTCATTTATTGCAGGACATGAGAAATGAATATTGAGCTAACCCGTAGAGGGAACTCAGAAATTTTAGAACAAAATGTAAACACATACATTACAGGAAAAAGCACTTGGTGTAGGACAGATATTATGGGCTTCAAAATACTTTTCGGACCTCACTCTATGTCCGTTCTCATTCTTCACAGTAGTTATGCTCTATAAAGTTGGAGCAAACACTGAATTAGCAAATACTGAATCATTGCTTTGAGGGGAAATATAAAGTTAAGTTCCTGCAAGGCCAGGTCACATTTTTGTCAACCAATCAATGCATAACCTTATTTTGTATGTGTTTTTTTAAGACACCTTGCTTAATATAAATCGTTGCTTTGGTAATGTTGAGCTCATTATAACTATAGCTCGTGCCTGAAAGACGCTTAACTTCAATGGAGCTCATCTAACACACTTACGTTCCCCTTAAGGCACATCGCAGCCTTCTTGCACTTTAGAACACCAGGCAGCACTTCAGCTCTACACTTGGGGGGCTCTTTTAAACCATGACATCGTCAACAAAAAGCACAAAATGGGAAAGATGTGGCACTGCATACACCAAGGTAAGGACACTTGTTTACTGCATGATAGATGAAACAAGAAGGTAGAGCATAGCTTTGTTTTAAGCTCAGGTGGGAACGTGTTGTGTGACTCAAATTTTTGCTGCTGAGAATGACGATGTAAGAGCCATGAGGATGGACTTGGGGTTGCAAATAAATTTTAGTGAGTAGGCAAATCTGCAAATGCAGAAGAGGTTAATAATGAGGATTGACTGTATTCAAATCTAGTTTTGGAATATTCAAGAGAGAAAAAATGACTTGTCCTGTCTTCCCTTAGCAAGCAAACTATAAAATACATTATTTCACCTATTTGTTTGTTTGTTTTTCTGGAGAGGTCAAGTGTGTTATGTGGAGATTATCCAAGTCAGGGCAGGGAAGATCAAGAAAAGAATGACAATTTGTGAAGATCAGTCACCACATAGAAGACGTTGAATGCTTGCTGCCCTGATACTTGTAATTAAAATGACTGCTGCTGCTGTTTAAATTTGCTCGTATAAAAAGACTTCCTTTTCTTTTAATGCTCCAACAACTCTTCTTTTATTTGCTCTAATCTGCTTTGAGAAATACCCTTTGCTTCTTCTACAGGTAAGTTTTTTCTTTTAATTAAAGTGAATGCTTTTTATTTCCCCTATAAAAAGGTAAAATATAGGGTATTTTTTTTTAATTATGGTTTTTATTTGCAAAAAACTTTCTCTCTCTTTATGAGTGCCACACAGTGACAATAGTGGTGGTTACTCACTCAATGACTGTTGCTTCTTTTGTCCTTCAGTTCAGGATTTGTGACAAAAACAGAAGGCCATCTCCTCCCTCAAACTGAACATTTGTCTCTGGTGCAACGGAAAAGAACCTCTGTCCACATCCTCACTGGATTTTCCTGTTCGGTGTTTAGCCTAGCAGAACCAAAGCCCACGTGGTATTAACCAGATGCTCTGCAGAGAATTAGAAACCCTGAAATAATGGACAGCCAGGCCCCCTTAGAAGGAAACATTCATGCAGACTGATTTGCTGTCTGCTTTAGACCCAAGTAGCATGAGGTAGTTACAACCTGTCATTTCCTCCCTGAGCGGGAGGAATGCTTCACATGCTATCAATGAAGGCACAGAATAACTTAAAGTGTTCTTCTACTCTCCAACTTCTTGGTTTCCATTTCCTGCATCCTCTGAAGGGTAATGCCTAACTAAAAATCTTGCATAAAATTGATGCTTCATAAATGGTGGTAGCAGCAAAGGAAAGAAGGGCAAACAAGAGGGAGAGAGGAAGAGAAGGAGAGTCAGAGAAGACGAAATCTATGAGCAGGAGAGTCAGTAGTGTCAAATACTGTTGAAAAAATAAGGGCAACAAGGACTGGAAAAGAGGACTTTTGATTTGACATCTAGGTTATTCATAAGGAAGGAGCAATAGTAGAGTTGAGAGCCAGTAACCAGATTACAAAGTTTAAAAAATGAATGAGGGTGTTTCAGTAAAAATGGTGGATTGAACACATGTATCTTATTCACTCTCTCCTGGAACCCCACTAAAACCAAACTCCCATTGAAATATCAATTTTTTATTTTTATTGAGTTACAGTTTATGTACAATATTATATATGTTACAGCTGTACAAATATAGTGATTCACAATTTTTAAGGGTTATATTCCATTTATAGTTATTATAAAATATTGGCTATATTCCCCGTGTTGTACAATATATCTTTGTAGCTTAGTTTTTACATAATAATTTATACCTCTTACTCCTTTACCCCTATATTTCCCCTCCCCCTTTCCCTCTCCCCACAGATAACGACTAGTTTGTTCTCTATATCTGTGAGTCTGCTTCCCTTTTGTCATATTCACTACTTTGTTGTATTTTTTAGATTCCACATATAAGTAATATCATGCAGTATTTGTCTTTCTATGTCTGACTTATTTCACCTAGCATAATGCCCTCCAGGTCCACTAATGTTGTTGCAAATGGCAAAATTTCATTCATTTGTATGGCTGAGTAGTATTCCATTGTGTGTGTGTATATATATATATATATATCTCACATCTTCTTTATCCATTCATCTGTTTATGGACTTAGGTTGCTTCCATACCTTGGCAGTTTTAAATGCTGCTATGAATGTTGGGGTGCATGTATCTTTTCGAATTTTGGGTTTTTTATAAGTATATACCCAGGAGTGGGATTGCTGGGTCATATGGTAGTTCTATTTTTAGTTTTGGGGGAAATCTCCATACTAGTTTCCACAGTGACTGCACCAAATATCAAGTAATGTTTAAGAAATAAATCTACACAAATGGGGAGAGTAGGAGCAGAGACATCAGTAACAAACTGTAGATGTTACAAAACATATGGAATGAAGACAACTGACTTAGCAGCACTGAGAAAGCCAAATCCTAAGGCTGCAGTGGGAATATCCAGGAATCATCTGGTGGAATCAGTAGCACTAGATAACCTTGGTGCTGAAGAGTGGCGGTGAAATGAAGTGGGATGTGTGTGTTTGGGGGTGATGGTGGTAATCCCCTCTCAAGTCACATGAGTTCCACCTAGGAATCCAACCTTTCTAAAATAGCTTACATTTGCCCCTTCTATTTTAGCACCCCTCTGAGCAGAAGATGGCAGTTCTCTCCACTGAAGAGGAAAAAGCTGAGGGTCTATCAGTCAGGGTTCAGACAGGGAGGCAGAGTGACTATTAGTATTATGTGATTGGGTGTGTGCTATAGCAATTAGACTTCACAGAGCTGTGGGAGGAACGGGAAAATCAGAGAACTCACCATGCAGTCAATAAATAAGCCAAGCGTGTCCAAGAATGGAGTGGGACAGCAAAGCGGAAGCTCATGGAAATGTCTCTGGGAAGTTATTGCTTCTAGGTAGCTATAGCCCCTGTGAATCTTCAAAGGTCCTAGAAGTGGATCTGAGCCCACTGTGGTTAGCATAATGAACACTCAGGAGGATAGGAAGGGTCCTCTGATGGAGTCTGACTCCCAAAGAAGAAAAGCCTAAATATTTGGACATCAGGCATTCCCTAACAAATGATTTAGCCTAATCATGTTGCAGTGAAACCACCAGTCAATTAAGACCCTTCCACATGCATAGAGTTGCTAGTCAGGATTTTAGTTCACAACATTCTAGAATATGAAGAGACAACCAGGATGGCTGATATCTAAGAAAATCTCTAACACAGAAGAAGTCCAAAGCAATAGATTGAACAAAACAACTTGGAAAAAGCTGAGACAATGCAGAGAAGAGAAAATTTTTAAATTGATATTTTCAAAGAAATCAAACATTATATTGCATTCATCAAACTCTAGGATACTATGAAAAAAACTATTTTGAAAACAAATGATATCCTACAAAAATTAAACATGAGAAGAAAAATATAAAACTCAATAGAATCTTTGTAAGATAAGGTTGAAGATAACTCAAAAAGGCAGTTCAAACGATGGAGACAGTAGAGCAAAATGACATTGAAATCATTCCAGAAAAATTTCCAAGACTGAATATTGATCTAACCAAATTTATAAGTCTCTACTGGGAGAATGATGAGATGGAAATTTGCATATATCCTTAGAGATGTGGAGTGGAGAGAAAGCTAAGTTCTCATCTATCATAGTGGGAGCCAAAAAATAGTGTCGAATCTGAAAAAAAATTATCAAATAGTGATACAACCAGGGTACTTAGAGATATTAAGATATCCAGAGAGTGAAAGTGCACTTAAAACAAGTTAACTGAAAGTGATTGTCTCTGGACATGGGGAAATGTGGAATGAGGGTGTAGGGGTTATTATTTGTCTTAACCAGTCTGGTAGAGTTGTTCTTTGAACACGATTAACTTTAAAAATTTAAGCTTAAGAAAAGTAGGTAAGTAGTGAGGAAGCAGATGTCAGTTACACTTAATTTGATGTGACTAGGGGAAAACATACAAAAGGCAATATGCTGGTGTGCGAGGTGTGTCAGGGAAGGGCACATGGAGTATCGTGTGTAAAATATAGAGAAAATGTGTGAATATCAGTAGACTGTGGACAGCAACCAATAGAGATGAAGAGAATGACTCTACTATAAGGAACAGTTAGTGATTGATGTACTCACGAAAATCAAAGCATCCACAAAAAAAGCTTATTTCTATAAAGGGTAAGAGACAAAATCTCCTAATAAAAAAGCAAAAGTAGAGCAGGGAAGTCAAAGACAAGTCAGACAAAAAGCAATGGATCCTCTTGCCCTAGGAAGACCTTGAAGCAGCCATGCCAAAGGATAAAGGAGCATGTTATGGGTGATGGAGGAATACAGGCTGTCTGAGTACTCTAATCACCCGGCCCACATCACCATGCATTGCACTTCAGTATTTTGAAGTAAACATATCATTTTCAAAAGAAGAGTTTCTCATGCAGTGCCAAAAATTAATACAAGAATGTGTATGATTCATCTTCCATCCATCTCTCTAATTTTTTTAATGCCCTGCAGCTCTAAATCTAGGTCTCAATCAGCAGTATCCACTCTTCAAGTAATAAATAGAATAAAATTATTCTGAAAAGGTCAGATAAGAATTAACTGGCTACATGGGAATCCTTTGTCTTCTAGTTAGGTAATTACATTCATTTCTATTAATCTTCAAGGTTTATCAGACTGGGGGAATCAACTTGATCAACAGAGAGGAAAATTCTCAAATATATACTAAAAGCATTTTATATATATTTTATACATTAAGAGAATCCTATAGAATATAGAAATGGACATTGATGATGCCGTTATTTGAAATGTTAGTTTTTAAAAATTCTGCCTGTGACAAGTCACTTGAAAGAAAGAAAGGAAGAAAGAGAGAGAGAGAGAGAAGGCAAGAAAGAAAGAAGAAAAAGGAAGCCATTTATTTGGAAAAACAAACCTTGTCTCACTCTTTGGAGTAAATGTTTATGGAATATGCCTGTGAATTCTGCTAGCTGTCTACCTAAATGCAAAGGGAATGTGAATAATCTTACAAATGTGGTAGGTTTCCCACAAACCCCAGAAACCACGTTAGCCAAACAGCTAGAGCTCAGTAGGCTTTCTAACAGGACACTTCGTCTCAAGGAAGGTGAAACTGACCTTGCCAATTGCTGAGTCTGTAAATAAGTAATTATTGAATTACAAAGCAAAGAACTCCATGGTCCACCGAGGCTGAAAACAATAGTAGCATAGAGGAAAATCTGTTCCTTTCCCACATGCCCATTCCCTCTTGAAAATATCCCATCAGCTCCCAACACCTTAAACTGAGATAAGAGGAAAAGTACCGCCATTGGCCAAATACCTACTATGGGCCTGGCACTTTACAGATATAATTTTAGAGCCCTGTATCTCATCAGTACTACAGAGAATGGGGATTTTTGCAAGAAGAAATTACTCACAGCTATTACAATGAACACATAGGGCTATAATGAGGATTAAATGCATACTGGGCTCAGAACTACACAGGGAAAGGGGCAGGAACACTGAAAAGATCACATATACAAGTACCAGGGACATGGTGCCTGGCTAAGGATGAGGCTTAATCATGACAGAGAATGCCCTCCACCCCCTGGCAGGCTTGTACATATCAAGTAGCACATAACTTGCTAGAGATGCATCCCCTGTGAGGTGCAGCAAACTGGGAATGGGAACACCAAACACACACAAACACACACACACACACACACCCCTAGCATATTGTTTGTGAATGACTGAAAACAAAAAACAGAGAAATTGGGAAGGTAGACAGAAAAAAAGAGATACATCACACAAAGAGGAACCAAGATTAGAATGACAGCAGACATCTTTTTTCAGAAATCATGCAGAAAACAATGGAGTGCTATCTTTAAAGTGCTGAAGGAAAAAATAAAAGTCAAACTAGAATTTTACATTCAGCAAAATTATTTTACAAGAATAAAGAAGAAATTCTTCAGAAAAAAAAACACTCTGGGGATGTATGGCTAAAAGACATAATCTGTAAGATATGAAAAAGGAATTTATTGAGGCAGAAAAAATAGGATATGGACAGAAGCTTGGATCTACATAGAGATAAAGAAAACTAAAAATTAGTAAATGAAGGTAACATACAATTTTTTTAAATTATTTTAAAATATAAATGAATGTTGAAAGCAAAAATTGCAACAATCTATTTTGTGTTTGTAGCATATGTAAAAATAAAAGGCATAAACACAATAGCACAAAGAATGGGAGAGAGATAATGAAAATGTATTACTTATAAAACATGAAGCAGGTTAATATTATTTGAAGATAGATGCTGATTAATTAAATATATATAGTAACCCTTAGGACAATAAGCCAATATATAAGCCGATAGAAAAGATAAAATGGAACAAAAAGTGTGCTCAACTAATCCAAGAGAAGGTACAAAAAGAGGAAAAGAGAAATAAAGAATAGATGAAACACATTGACTAACAAGAGGGTTGATTTTAATTCAATCATATCAATAATAACATTAAGTAGAAATCATCTAAACACTCCAGTTAGAATTCAGTGATTATCAGATTGAATCAAAACACAACATCAACCTAGGTGCTGTATACAAGAAAATCAAATTAATACAGAGACATATGTTAAAAGTGAAGGTATGGAGAAAGATCTCCCATGCTAATATTAAGCAAAAAAAAAAGTTAGGGTGGCTATATTAGGAAGAGACAAATTAGACTTTTGAACAAAGCACATTGTCGGAATTAAACAGGGACATAATTTAAGACTAAAGGGTCAATTCCCTAAGGTGATATAATAATACCAAAAGTGAAGGTATCTAACAACAGAGATTCAAAATGCATGAAGTAAAAACTGACAGAACTCAAAAGAATATAGCCATATGCAAAAAAAAAATTTCTTTTTAATTTTTATTGGAGTATAGTTGATTTACAATGTTGTGTTAGTTTCAGGTGTACAGCAAAGTGAATTAGTTTTATATATATATATATATATATATACACACACACACACATATATCCACTCTTTCTTTATTTTTAGATTCTTTTCCCATATAGCCCTTACAGAGTATTGAGCAGAGTTCCCTGTGCTATATAGCAGGTTCTTATTAGTTATCTATTTTATATATAGTAGTGTGTATATGTCAGTCCCAGTCTCCCAATTTATCCCTCCCTCCCTTATCCCCTGGTAACCATAAGTTTGTTTTCTACATCCATGACTCTACTTCTGATTTGTAAATAAGTTCCTCTGTACACTTTTTTTTAGATTCCACATATAAACAATATTGTATGATATTTGTCTTTCTCTGACTTACTTCACTCAGTATGACAATCTCTAGTTCCATCCATGTTGCTGCAAATGGCATTATTTTGTTTTTCTTAATGGCTGAGTAATAGTCCACTGTTTATAGTACCACATCTTCTTTATCCATTCCTCTGTTGATGGACATTTAGGTTGCTTCCATGTCCTGGCTATTGCAAATAGTGCTGCAATGAACACTGGGGTACATGTAACTTTTTTTTTTTTTCCGGTACGCGGGCCTCTCACTGTTGTGCCTCTCCCATTGCGGAGCACAGGCTCCGGACGCACAGGCTCAGTGGCCATGGCTCACAGGCCTAGCTGCTCCGCAGCATGTGTGATCCTCCTGGACCGGGGCACGAACCCACGTCCCCTGCATCAGCAGGCAGACTCTCAACCACTGTGCCACCAGGGAAGCCCGCATGTATCTTTTTGAATTATGGTTTTCTCCAGGTATATGCCCAGGAGTGGGATTGCTGGGTCATATGGTAGTTCTATTTTTAGTTTTTTAAGGAAGCTCCATACTGTTCTCCATGGTGGCTGTACCAATTTACATTCCCACCAACAGCGTAGGAGAGTTCCCTTTTCTCCACACCTTCCAGCATTTATTGTTTGTAGTTTTTTGATGATGGCCATTCTGACCAGTGTGAGGTGATACCTCATTGTAGTTTTGATTTGCATTTCTCTAATAATTAGTGATGTTGAGCATGTTTTCATGTGATTTTTGGCCATCTGTATGTCTTCTTTAGAGAAATGTCTATTTAGATCTTCCACCCATATTTTGATTGGGTTATTTGCGGGAGGTTTTGATATTAAACTGCATGAGCTGTTTGTATATTTTGGAGATTAATCCTTTGCCAGTTGTTTAGTTTGCCAATATTTTCTCTCATTCTGCAGGTTGTCTTTTTGTTTTGTTTATGGTTTCCTTTGCTGTGCCAAAGCTTTTAAGTTTAATTAGATCCCATTTGTTTATTTTTGTTTTTATTTCATTACTCTAGGAAGTGGATCAAAAAAGCTTTTGCTGCGATTTACATCAAAGAGTATTCTGCCTGTGTTTTCCTCTAAGAGTGTTGTAGTGTCTGGCCTTACATTTAGGTCTTTAATCCATTTTAAGTTTATTTTTCTGTATGGTATTAGGAAGTGTTCTATATATGCAAATTTTTTAAAAAAATCAATGTTGATGTATACTTCACAACTTTTATAAATATTAACTTAAAATGGATCATAAATATAAATGTAAAATGTAAGATGATAAACCTTCTAACTTCTAGAATAAAACATAGGAGAAAAATCTGCATGAACTTGGTTTAGCATATTTTTTTCTTTTTTAGATACAATGCCAAAACTTAATCCATAAATAACAACAGAAAAACAATGATAATAATAGAAATAATAATGAGTGAGACTTTCAAAATTAAAAACAATTGTACAGTAAAGACTGTTAAGAGAATGAAAAGGTAGACACAGACGAAAAAAGTTTTTACAAAGCACATATCTAATAAAGAATCTTTATCCAGAATACATTAAGAACTCTAAGAAGACAAACACTCTTAAAAAAAGCTGAGCAAAAGTTCTGAATAAAAAGAGCTCTACACAAACACTGTGATCTAGCTGATAAATTTATTTCCAACAGGAGTACTGATTATCAATTCTGAAACTGCTTTTTATTTGTGCTAAAGTTGAACAGATAAATATATGACATAATGAGAGCCAATTTTCTTACCCTAAGATAAAGAAGGTAAAATAAAGGGGAAACAAGAGGACAGAAATAAAAGGAGAATGCTGAAACAAAACCTGTGGTGCTGGTTGGAGTTGGAGATGCCTGTATGAACTTATGTTTTGCTTTTTGGTTCTTTCATTATATACGCATATTGTTACAGATATGAAATATATATAAATATACCTATGTATATACATGTTTTAAGATCAAATGTATGTGTGTGTGTGTACATATATATATATATATTTTTTTTTCTAGCTCTGTCCTCCAAAGGGGCCTTGAAGCAGTGACATCCATTAGCAATAACACCTAGCACACATCTTTGTTTCTTAATACCATTCTCCAATAAAAGGAACCAGAGCTCCTTGGAGAAGTGCTTCATTCCAGGGCTGGGGTATAAGCTGGAAGTATCATGCAATGCCAGGTTAAATAAATACATGAATAAATGAAAGTATAAATGGATGAATAAATGAATGAATGATGGAGCCATGTGAAAAGTATGGTGGACCCAACCTAAAAGCTGACAATCATCAACTCTGGAGCAATTTGAGCATCCCTATAAATAACTACTGGGGGGTAGACCTTCAAGATGGCAGAGGAGTAAGACGTGGAAATCACCTTGCTCCCCACAGATACATCAGAAATACATCTACATGTGGAACAACTCCTACAGAACCCCTACTGAAGGCTGGTAGAAGACTTCAGACTTCTCAAAAGACAAGAAACTCCCCACGTACTGGGTAGGACCAAAAAAAAAAGAAAACTTTGTTTATCTTCTCAAAGAACCAGCTTTTAGTTTTATTGATCTTTGCTATTGTTCCTTCATTTCTTTTTCATTTATTTCTGACCTGATCTTTATGATTTCTTTCCTTCTGCTAACTATGGGTTTTTTTTGTTCTTCTCTCTCTAGTTGCTTTAGGTGTAAGGTTAGGTTGTTAATTGAGATGTTTCCTGTTTCTTAAGGTAGGATAGCATTGTTATAAACTTCTCTCTTAGAACTGCTTTTGCTGCATCCCATAGGTTTTGGGTCGTTGTGTTTTCATTGTCATTTGTTTCTAGGTATTTTTTGATTTCCTCTTTGATTTCTTCAGTGATCTCTTGGTTATTAAGTAGTGTACTGTTTAGCCTCCATGTGTTTGTATTTCTTACAGATTTTTTCCTGTAATTGATATCTAGTCTCATAGAATTGTAGTTGGAAAAGATACTTGATACAATTCCAATTTTCTTAAATGTATCATGTCTTTATTTGTGACCCAAGATACGATTTACCCTGGATTTACCCTCCATGAGCATTTGAGACACTAAGATCAGGAACAAGAAAAGGTTACCCACTCTCACCACTATTATTCAACATAGTTTTGAAAGTTTTAGCCACAGCAATCAGAGAAGAAAAAGAAATAAAAGGAATCCAAATTGGAAAAGAAGAAGTAAAGCTGTCACTGTTTGCAGATGACATGATACTATATATAAAGAATCCTAAAGATGCTACCAGGAAACTATTAGAGCTAATCAATGAATTGGGTAAAGTAGCAGGATACAAAATTAATGCACAGAAATCTCTTGCATTCCTATACACTAATGATGAAAAATCTGAAAGAGAAATTAAGGACAAACTCCCATTTACCATTGCAACAAAAAGAATAAAATACATAGGAATAAACCTACCTAAGGAGACAAAAGACCTGTATGCAGAAAACTATAAGACACGGATGAAATAAATTAAAGACGATACAAACAGATGGAGAGTAATAGCATGTTCTTGGATTAGAAGAATCAACATTGTGAAAATGCCTATACTACCCAAAGCAATCTATAGATTCAATACAATTCCTACCAAAACACCAATGACATTTTTCACATAACTAGAACAAAAAAACTCACAATTTGAATGGAAACACTAAAGACCCTGAATAGCCAAAGCAATCTTGAGAAAGAAAAACGGAGCTGGAGGAATCAGGCTCCTGGACTTCAGACTATACTACTAAGCTACAGTAATCAAGACACTATGGTACTCGCACAGAAACAGAAATATAGATCAATGGAAAACGACAGAAAGCCCAGAGATAAACCCACAAACATATGGTCACCTTATTTTTGATAAAGGAGGCAAGAATATTCAATGGAGAAAAGACAGCCTCTTCAATAAGTGGTGCTGGGAAAACTGGACAGCTACATGTAAAAGAATGAAATTAGAACACTCCCTAACACCATACACAAAAATAAACTGAAAATGGATTAAAGACCTAAATGTAAGGCCAGACACTATAAAACTCTTAGGGGAAATCCTTGGCAGAACACTCTTTGATATAAATCACAGCAAGATCCTTTTTGACCCACCTCCTAGAGAAATGGAAATAAAAACAAAAATAAACAAATGAGACCTAATGAAATTTAAAAGCTTTTGTACAGCAAAGGAAACCATAAACAAATGAAAAGACAGCCCTCAGAATGGGAGAAAATATTTGCAAATGAAACTACTGACAAAGGATTAATCCCCAAAATATACAAGGAGCTCATGCAGCTCAATATCAAAAAAGCAAACAACCCAATCCAAAAATGGGCAGAAGACCTAAATGGACATTTCTCCAAAGAAGATATACAGATTGCCAACAAACACATGAAAGGATGCTCAACATCACTAATCATTAGAGAAATGCAAATCAAAACTACAATGAAGAATCACAGGGCTTCCCTGGTGGCGCAGCGGTTGAGAGTCCACCTGCCGATGCAGGGGACACGGGTTCATGCCCCAGTCTGGGAAGATCCCACATGCCGCGGAGCGGCTAGGCCCATGAGCCATGGCCGCTGAGTCTGTGCGTCTGGAGCCTGTGCTCTGCAACGGGAGAGCCCACAACAGTGAGAGGCCCGCGTACCGCAAAAAAAAAAAAAAAAAAAATCACCTCACACCAGTCAGAATGGCCATCATCAAAAAGTCTACAAACAATAAATGCTGGAGAGGATGTGGAGAAAAGGGAACCCTCTTGAACTGTTGGTAGCAATGTAAATTGATACAGCCACTATGGAGAACAGTATGGAGGTTCCTTAAAATCTAAAAATAGAACTACCATATGACCCAGCAATCCCACTACTAGGCATATAACCTGAGAAAATCATAATTCAAAAAGAGTCAAGTACCACAATGTTCATTGCAGCTCTATTTACAATAGCCAGGATATGGAAGCAACCTAAGTGTCCATCAACAGATGAATGGATAAAGAAGACATGGCACATATATACAATGGAATATTACTCAGCCATAAAAAGAAACAAAATTGAGTTATTTTGTAGTGAGGTAGATGGACCTAGAGTCTGTCATTCAGAGTGAAGTAAGTCAGAAAGAGAAAAACAAATACCGTATGCTAACACATATATATGGAATCTAAAAAAAAAATTGCTTATGAAGAACCTAGGGCCAGGACAGTAATAAAGACACACACATAGAGAATGGACTTCAGGACACGGGGAGGGGGAAGGGTAAGCTGGGGAGAAGTGAGAGAGTGACATGGATATATATACACTACCAAATGTAAAATAGATAGCTAGTGGGAAGCAGCCACATAGCACAGGGAGATCAGCTGGTGCTTTGTGACCACCCAGAGAGGTGGGATAGGGAGGGTGGGAGGGAGATGCAAGAGGGAGGAGGTATGGGGATATATGTGTATGTATAGCTGATTCACTTTGTTATAAAGCAGAAACTAACACACCATTGTAAAGCAATTATACTCCAATAAAGATGTTTAAAAATAACTATTGGATTATAACATAAAGAATAAAATAAATATTCATGATTCCATGCTGATACAAACAAATAATTAAATAAATACAAGAGGGACATGGAGTATTGAATCTCTTCTTTACAAAAACATTCCCATTAATAAATATAGAAAGAAGAGAGAAATAGAAAATCACCATTAGAATATCACAGTAAGAATTGCTACAGGCAAGACCCATGGAATACTAAAATTAGTTTAAAGTTTAAGGAGAAACATGACCTAGTTGTATAGTCTCAGTGTATCTTGCCCTAAATATTTATGAACTATAGAGAAGGAATAGCAATTTACAGTGCACAAAACTGGCAGACACCACCTTAACCAAGTTATCAATGTTCATATAACCAGTAATAAAATATATTGATACACTGTGAAGGGTACATTACGTCTGTGTTATTTTTGTCCATGCCATCTAATCTTGCGATATTATCAGATAACCCCAAATTGAGGAACATTCTCCATAAAACCTGACTGGAGCTCTTCAAACTAAAGTTATGAAAGCTAAGGAAAGACGAGGAAGCGTCACAGATTGGAGAAGACTAATGAAAGACATTACTAAATGCCACGTGGGATCCTGGATTAGATTTTGGAACAGAGAAAGACATATTAGTGGAAAAAACTGGTGAAGTCCAAACAAAGACTGTCATTTAAGTGGTATTTATACAATGTTGGTTTCTTAGTTTTGATAATGGTACCATGATTATGCAAGACGTTACATTAGGCAAAGCTGGGTAAAAGGTAATAGGGACTCCTTGTGCTATTTTTGTAACTCTTCTATAAGACTAAAATTGTTTCAAAATAAGAAGACTTTTTTTCAAATTGCAATGCTTTCTTAAAATATTATTAATTGCAGATTTAAAAAAACTATACACATGGAAAAAGGAAAACACTCAGAAATGCTATTATGGATTAGGCAAATTAGTAGGAGGAAAAAGATTTCTTCAGTGTATACAAAATGTAAACATTTGCCCTGGGATTTCCCACAGATGGCACAGTCCACAAAGACTTATTTGGAATAAAAATATGTCTATCAGATCTCCAGTATAGCCTCTGTAATGTCTGCATACGTGCTACATTGAAGTTAAAGTTACTATCACACCCCAAATTTTCTATGCAAAAACTAAATGGTCCCAGTCAAGGCAACTTGAACATCAACTGCTACATGTGAAAGCAGAGGCACCAACGCAAATCAATGTTCCAACGATGAGCTGCCACTCACTGTGCTAGTTGTATTTACATTTACCTTGAGAGAGATTACAAAAATATACACAGTATAAAAAACCCCTACCTGAGGGCTGGGCTTCCCTGGTGGCACAGTGGTTGAGAGTCTGCCTGCCGATGCAGGGGACAGGGGTTCGTGCCCCGATCTGGGAAGATCCCACATGCCGCGGAGAGGCTGGGCCCGTGAGCCATGACCGCTGAGCCTGCGCGTCCGGAGACTGTGCTCCGCAACGGGAGAGGCCACAACAGTGAGAGGCCCGCGTACCACAAAAAAAAAAACAAAAAAACCCGACTTGAGTCTGTGGTGGAAAATGACACTCCAAAGCACATCAAATCAGTCACTTGAACCTAAGGAGAGAAGATTAAGAAGAGGCCCTCTTCTGTTCAGAAAATGGGAACTCATATCTGGAGAATCATGATTTTCTAGGTTTACAGGAGTCCACTTTTAACTAGTTTCTTTAAAAAAAAAACACCCTGGATATTTTTGATGGTGAATTTCTTAGTTAAGGAAACATCACAGTGTAACAGAAAGGTCTCAGCAGGAGCTGAGCACTCTCTGGTCACTTTATGTTATGTCATTAACTTTCTGTGTAGACTAAATTTCTCAGTCTCTTTAGGCCTCAGTTTCCTCATTTGTGAACAGATCAGCTGATCTTGAGAGTCCCTTCCCTAGAGATCTAGGTGTCTATGAGCAACATGCTTATCCTACTATAATATCAAGAACTATAATTTGAAACTACACATCCTCTACAGCTTTTAGTCCTTCAAAGTAACAATCAGGAATAAATTGTCAGGTATAGGATGAAAATTATCAAGAAGGATTCTCAATTAGGAATCAAATACCTCAAATTTGGGAGGAGCATTGAGTTTTATTTAAAAAAAAAAAAAAACCTAGGGCTAACTTTTGAGATTCAGATACTTTCAAGGTTTGCTGAAAAACAATGATTAAGTATAAGACATTGTTCTTAAGTCTACTTTGCCCTTGTACAAGGAAATTCTTCCTGGCCCCTCTCCGGTTAGAGTTCTTCATGAAAGAAATAAATAGAAAAATTGCAGGGTGTATTATTTCAGCATATTACATGTACAAGGGGCCTGAATATTTAATAGATGGCTTCATGTGACATCTTCTTAGTTTCAGCTTTGAGTTAAATTAGCAGGTTGCTTTGTAAGAGACATATCAAACAAAAGTAAACAAAGCAATCATACTCCAATAAAAATTAATTTTAAAAATAAGTAAACCAGAATTCTCTGGAGACTGATGTCTTAGCCCTTTCTATAATTGAAAATAGTTTTGTGTTTATGACAGAGCTCTGTGGGGTTTAAAAATTTTTTTTAATTAAATTAAGTAGAAAATCAATATAAAAAACTAAATGTATGGTGCATAACAGGCTATAATTACAGTTCTGGCTTCACTTGCACTTTTTCAGTGAAAAAAGCATATATTAATTTGAATGATATGAAACTGCTATCTTCATTGGTCAAAATTTCATTTGGTTTCACCTAATACCTTGTAACTCATTTATTAAGGTGTTAGTTCTTAGCCTCTTACTGAAGAACTTAAACCTTCCTTTAAGGAGGGAAAAAAAAGGTTTGCAGTTAGGAATTGTGGGTCTCAGGGTTTGTAATGGGAGGAGGCAGTTACATTAAAGTGCTCTTTTCCCAACTACTTAATTTAAACTATCAAAGTAGAACAACATGTACATGGTTAAAAAAATCAAACTAGAAGATGAAATGAGCTACAAATGAAAAGTACACGTATCCTCTCTCCTATCCCACTAGAAAAACATACATGATTTTCACTGAACTCCCTAGAGGTAATCACTTTAAATCCTTTCTAGCTTTATTTCATTTGGTCACTGCTATGGTCTGAATGTTTGTGCCCCCCAAAATCCATAAGTTGAAATCCTAACCCCTAAGATGATTGTATTAGGAGGTGGGGCCCTTGGGAGGTGACTAGGTCATGAGGGTGAAACCCTCATAAATGGGATTAGTGCCCTTACAAAAGAGGCTACAGAGAGATCCCTCCCCTCTTGGCCATGAGGGGGTACAATTAGAAGTCTGCAACCTGGAAGAAGGCTCTCACATCACCATGTCAGCACCCTGATCTTGGACTTCCAGCCTTCAGAACTGTGAGGAATAAATTTCTGTTGTTTATTAAAAAAAAAAAAGAAAGAAAATGGGAATTCATAAACAACCATGGGTGGACAGGTACAAACCATGTGCTGATTTCCACAGACGTCATCAATCCAGGTGATGATTGGCCAGAATTTGTTCTCTGGTTTCATCAAGGAGGGGTGGGAGTGCTGCCACCTCTCTGGAATATGGTCGATCCCAGTGGGAGGACATGAAACAGGACAAGGAGTGTGGAGATCTCCTCAGTGGATTGACCCTGGGGTTGATGCGGCCTTCCTCAATGTCAGCGATTTCCTGCCGAATGCTGATCCTGGCGTCACAGAATCTATCCAACTCTGCCTTGTCTTCTGACTCAGTGGCCTCAATCATGAGAGTGCCTGCCACTGGCCAGGACATGGTAGGGGCATGAAATCCATAATCCTAAAGCCTCTTGGCCACATCCATGGCCTCCATATTTGCAGACTTTTTGAAGGGTCTTATATCCAAAACAAATTCATGAGCCACGTAACCTCTTGCACACTGGAAAAGGACTCTGTAGTGTTTTTCTAATCGCTTGGCTATGTAGTTGGCATTTATTATAGCAATTTCTGTGGCCTGTTTAAGGCCCTTGCCTCCTATCATCTTAATATAAGCCCATGAAATGGGCAAGATGGAACTGGAGCCCCACAGGGCTGTGCTGACAGTACCCAAAGGCTGGGCATCTTCACTTGGCTTTGCTGCAACGATGGGATGATTAGGCAGAAAAGGGAGAAAATGCTTCTTCACTCCGATGGGCCCCATGCCAGGGCTGCCTCCTCCAGGGGGAATGCAGAAAGTCTTGGGAAGATTTACGTGTGAGACATCAGACCCAAAGTCTCCAGGACAACAGATTCCACATGAATGGTCATATTTGCCCTGTCCGGGTAGATCTGTCCTCCGTGTTGGTGGATCAGTTCACACACGTCTCTGACGGTCTCTTCAAACACTCCACTGGTGGATGGGTATGTAATCGTGATTGCTGCCAGGTTCTCCTTGTGTTTATCCACCATAGCCTTGAAATGAGCTGCATCGATATTTCCATATTTATTTACCTCCACAGGCTGAATCTTCATGCCTGCCATGGGCACTTGCAGAATTGGTCCCATTTGCGGATTTTGGAATGTGTCTCTCTCCTTTCCCATCTAAGTAGGCTCAGATAGTGACCAGCCCGGCATATTCCCCCTGGGCTCTGCTGTTAGGCTGGAAGGAGATTCAGTCACAGCCCATGAGTTCACACAAATCCTTCTCAAGTTCTCAGAAAAGCTGCTGGTCCCTTGGATCTTGATCCAGAGGCACAAAGGGGTGGATGTTTGCAAATTCTCTCCATGTGATAGGCATGAGTTCTGAGGAATTGTTGAGCTTCATGGTACAGGACCCCAGGGGAATCATGCTATGAACAAGGGAAAGGTCTTTGTTTTCCAATCTCTTCACATATCAGACAATGTTTGTTTCTGAGTGATAACTGTTGAACACTTGATGTGTGAGGAATGGGCTAATTCTCTTGAAGGCAGACCCTAGGATAACTCTCCGCTTCTCACCCATGCTTTCAGCAACCAGCTCTGCAGACGACTCACAGCCAAAGGTCCACAAGTCATGCAGATCTTTTTCACTGACTGTTTCATTAAGAGAAATACCAAGTGTACCATCCTCAGTGAGCTGAATATTTATTTGCCACTGAGCGGCCCTGCCCAAAACCTCACTCGCTGAGCAGCCACACTGAATCTTCAAAGTGTCAAAGAACAAGTCATGCTGGAGTTGGTGCCCTGCTCACTTGAGACGTTCAGACAAAATCAAAGTGGCATTATGTACCCTCCTAGCAATATGTTCCAGCCCATGGGACCCATGATAGATTGCGCACATTGTAGCCATATTCGCCAAGAGAGCCTGAGCTGTACAGATGTTGCTGATAGCCTTGTCTTTCTGGATGTGTTGCTCCCTGGTTTGAAGAGCAAGAGGATACACTTCTTTTCCACTGGCGTCTCTTGTTACTCCCACCATTCTTCCAGGTATCATCCTCACCAAGTTTTCTCTGACAGCTGAAAAGGCATGTGGTCTGCTATAGCCTAGTGGCACTCTAATCTCTGTGAGCTGCCCAGGGCAATTCTACCCCCAGTTCTCCAGGAAGCCTCAGGCTACACAGAGCTAAAAGATCAGCAGTGCAGCAGGCCAAGCTCCCGGCCTGATGGGCACTCCACAAGTTCTGTGAAGCCTTCCACTTTCTCCTCAGTGTCCAGGTACTAGAACAGCACTCCACTGAAATCTTTTCCGCTGAAGTCCATTTCATGGGGTAACTTCAGTTTAGTGAGGACTCCAGCATACTTGCTTGAATCTGGATGACAGCTATTGTCTGTGGATGGCAACGGGGGTCAACAAAAAACTTCCTCCTCTTGTTGTGTCTGTGGCAGAGCTGCATTGCCTCTGCACCCGTGGTGGCCTCATCCAGCAGGATGCGTTAACCACGCCCATACCCGTGATGTCACACACCATGGTCTGGTAGTTGAGTAAACTGTCCTCTCTCCTCTGAGACACCTCTGGCTGGTACTGAGCATACTGGGTGATCCACCTTGAGTTCTCCAGTTAAGTTAGACAAAATTGTCTGTAGCACTGAGCAGCTATAATAGCCCATGCTAATATACAATCTCCAGATCTGCTTCTTGCTGGAAATGGCATGCAGAGTTGTAAGGATATCATTTTCACAGACGGGGTCATCCATTGTCAAGGGTCTTTTCAAGCGGATGCTGGCAGGGATGTTCTTTTCGCTCAGTTCATCTACTCTCGCCAGCCCCAGGGCCAATAACATCTCCTCTGGTCTTTGTCCCCGGGATCGATATGCCTCCGAGCAAAGTCGTCGTGTCTGGGCAGGAGGCGCTGCAAGGGACGCGAGCACAGCCGCCCCGCTATCCCCGCCGCTACTGCTGTAGCGGCCCCGCGGAGCCCACCCGGGGCCCCGCGCCCCCAGCCAGGCGGTGGCAGCCTCGGACTCCGCAACCCAGACGCAATCCACAGGCACCGGCGCACATCTGCATGGTGGTGTCCCTTGCCCGGGCCCGCGAGAGTCAGCAGCGCTTTCGGATCTCCTGGTCACGGGCCCCTGGGTAGTGGCTGCCCTAGGGTGGCTGGAGCCCTTTCCCGCTGGATGACAAAATGGACAGATGGATGTTCAGAGGCAATGAATCTGTGCCACGCTAAGCCCGGAGGTGCGCACAAGGTTGTTACTCCCAGGACTTTTTTTTTTAATGCCCATAGTTTTTCCAGATCGTGTTGTATCTGACCTGGGCCTTAGACTTGGGCATCAGTATTTTCAGTAAAACTGCCCTGTTGATTCTAATTTCAGTCAAGGTTAAAAACACTGCTCTAAAAAGGTAAAAGAATAAAGAGAAAGTGAAAATGATAATATAAAGGGTGAAAGATTCATAAGCAGAATAAATAGTTATATTTGCTAGAAATTTCATAATATATAAAATGTTTATATAATCCCATTTGTGCTTGTTTTAGCAGGATTACTGATGATATTGTTGAAAGAAAATGTGACAAAATAATAGCTATGCCTGGTTAATTTCATATAGATAAAGTATTATTCCTCTGTTCCTTTACACTTTTTCCCTCTCTCCAAAGCAGATTTATGTGTTAATTTTATAATCAAGAGAAATAAATTTAAAAGACACAGAGAAAAACGTGCCTTCTAAGTAATTCTTAGGCATTTTAAGTGTGAGGACTTCTGCCCTGGAACAGTTCCTTACAGGTCATCCAGCTGTAATGGGTACATTACCAGACAGCACATGAAGACTTGATTCAAAGAAGTAAAATAATCCTAACCGCTGTCTGAGTTGGGAACTACCAAGGCCCCAAACTTAGCATATGTACAACCAGCAACTCTTTCAACCATTCCTGTAAGTGGACATCTTTAGACAACCCGCTTCACTTTTGGGCTCCTAAGTTATTAGAAAACTGCCCATTCAAAGTCAATACCTTAACTCCACTCTATTCCTACCTACTTGACTCTAGAATCCAGATACTGAAATGTCTCCATTTAAATTAGCTGTCACTTGGGGAATCGAGGACAAACGTGATGAGAAGAAAAGTTCAGGGTCAGTCCTTGGCTTTTATATTGATTCAGTCACCCAAGGACCTCATGTACAATCATATAGAAGTGTAAATTAGAAACATATAAAATAAATTCAGAATCTTTCTACCTACCTCCCCAAGTCCCAAATCAATATAATAAACACTTTGTAAGCTTGCCAAGGTCACCACGTAGAGTTGTTTTGGTTTAAAGACAGGAACCAGTATTTAAAAATGTGTTATTTCCAATGAGAATGCAGAAATTCAGACTGAACCCACAGGTTCTAATGGCAAAACTCAGCCAGATAAGACAAATATAGTTAGCCACAGTATAAATCATTCCATATTACCTTGCATTAGAGACATTTTATTGCCCAGCTGTTATAGCTCATATGAGTTTTTAACACATTATTACATCTTCAAGATTTAGTATTCCTTTTTTATTTTAATACATCTTTATTGGAGTATAATTGCTTCACAATACTGTGTTAGTTTCTGTTGCACAACAAAGCAAATCAGCCATATGCATACACATGTCCCCATATCCCCTCCCTCTTGAGCCTCCCTCCCATCCTCCCTATCTCACCCCTCTAGGTCATCGCAAAGCACCAAGCTGATCTCCCTGGGCTATGCTGCTGCTTCCAGCCAGCCAACTGTTTTACATTCAGTAGTGTGTATCTCACTTTGCTACTCTCACTTTGCTCCAGCTTTGCCCTCCCACCCCATGTCCTCAAGTTCTCTATGTCTACCTCTTTATTCCTGCCCTGCAACTAGGTGCATCAGTACCATTTATTTATTTTTTTTAGATTCCATATGTACACATTAGCATACGGTATTTGTTTTTCTCTTTCTGACTTACTTCACCCTGTATGGCAGACTCTAGGCCCATCCACCTCACTACAAATAACTCAGTTTCGTTTCTTTTTATGGCTGAGTAATATTCCATTGTATATATGTGCCACATCTTCTTTATCCATTCATCTGTCAGTGGACACTTAGATTGCTTCCATGTCCTGGCTATTGTAAATAGAGCTGCAATGAACATTGTGGTACATGACTCTTTTTGAATTACGGTTTTCTCAGGGTATATGCCCAGTAGTGGGATTGCTGGGTCATATGGTAGTTCAATTTTTAGTTTTATAAGGAACCTCCATACTGTTCTCCATAGTGGCTGTATCAATTTACATTCCCACCAACAGTGCAGGAGGGTTCCCTTTTCACCACACCCTTTCCAGCATTTATTGTTTCTAGATTTTTTGATAATGGCCATTCTGACCAGTGTGAGGTGATACCTCACTGTAGTTTTGATTTGCATTTCTCTAATAATTAGTGACGTTGAGCATCTTTTCATGTGCCTCTTGGCCATGTGTATGTCTTCCTTGGTGAAATGTCTATTTAGGTCTTCTGCCCATTTTTTAACTGGATTGTTTGTTTTTTTGATACTGAGCTCCATGAGCTGTTTGTATGTTTTGGAGATTATTCCTTTGTCTGTTGTTTCATTTGGAAATATTTTCTTCCATTCTGAGGGTTGTCTTTTTGTCTTGTTTATGGTTTCCTTTACTATGCTAAAGCTTTTAAGTTTAATTAAGTCCCATTTGTTTATTTTTGTTTTTATTTCCGTTACTCTAGGAGGTGGGTCCAAAAAGATCTTGCTGTGGTTTATGTCAAAGAGTGATTTTCCTATGTTTTCCTCTAAGAGTTTTAGAGTGTCTGGTCTTACATTTAAGTCTTTAATCCATTTGGAGTTTATTTTTGTGTATGGTGTTAGGTAGTGTTCTAATTTCATTCTTTTATATGTAGCTGTCCAGTTTTCCCAGCACCACTTGTTGAAGAGACTATCTTTTCTCCATTGTATGTTCTTGCCTCCTTTGTCATAAGTTAGGTGCCCATGTGTGCGTGGGTTTATCTCTGGGCATTCTATCCTGTACCATTGATCTATCTTTCTGTTTTTGTGCCAGTACCATATTGTCTTGATTACTGTAGCTTTGTGGTATACATTGAAGTCGGGAGCCTGGTTCCTCCAACTCCATTTTTCTTTCTCAAGATTGTTTTGGCTATTTGGGGTCTCTTGTGTTTCCATATAAATTGTAAGATTTTTTTTTGTTCTAATTCTGTGAAGAATGCCTTTGGTAGTTTGATAGGGATTGCAGGGAATCTGTAGATTGTTTTGGGTACTATAGTCATTTTCACAATATTGATTCTTCCAATCAAAAACATGGTCTATTTCTCCATCTGTTTATGTCATCTTTGATTTCTTTCATCAGTGTTTCATAGTTTTCTAAGTACAATCTTTCAGCTCCTTAGGCAGGTTTATTCTTAGGTATTTTATTCTTTTTGTTGCAATGGTAAATGGGAGTGTTTCCTTAATTTCTCTTTCTGATTTTTCATTTTTGGTGTATAGGAATGCCAGCAATTTCTGTGCATTAATTTTGTATCCTGCAACCTTACCAAATTTATTGATTAGTTCTAGTAGTTTTCTGCTGGCATCTTTAGGATTTTCTATGTATAGTATCATGTCATCTGCAAACAGTGAGATTTCTACTTCTTTTCCAATCTGGATTACTTTTATTTCTTTTTCTTCTCTGATTGCTGTGGCTAGGACTTCCAAAACTATGTTGAATAAGAGTGGTGAGGGTGGACAGCCTTGTCTTTTTCCTGATCTTAGTGGAAATTCTTTCAGTTTTTCACCATTGAGTATGATGCTTGCTGTGGGTTTGTCATATATGCCCTTTATTATGTTGAGGTAGTTTCCCTCTATGCCCATTTTCTGGAGAGTTTTTATCATAAATCAGTGTTGAATTTTGTCAAAAGCTTTTTCTGCATCTATTCACATGATCATATGGCTTTTATTCCTTAATTTGTTAATGTGGTGTATCACATTGATTGATTTGCATATATGGAAGAATCCTTGTATCTCTGGGATAAATCCCACTTGATCATGTTGTATGATCCTTTTAATGTGCTGTTGCATTCTGTTTGCTAGTATTTTGTCCAGGATTTTTGCATCTATGTTCATCAGTGATATTGGTCTATAATTTTCTTTCTTTGTGATATCTGTGCTCTGGCTTTGGTATCAGGTCAATGGTGGCTTTTTAGAATGAATTTGGGAGTGTTTCTCTCTCTGAAATTTTTTGGAAGTGTTTGAGAAGGATGGGTGTTAGCTCTTCTCTAAATGTTTGATAGAATTCTCCTGTGAAGCTCTCTGATCCTGGACTTTGGTTTGTTGGAAGATTTTTAATTACAGTTTCAATTTCATTCCTTCTGATAGGTCTGTTTATATTTTCTAATTTTTCCTGGTTCAGTCTTGGAATTGTACCTTTCCAAGAATTTGTCCATTTCTTCATGGTTGTCCATTTTATTGGCATATAGTTGTTTGTAGTAGTCTCTTATAATCCTTTGTATTTCTGCAGTGTCAGTTGTGATTTCTCCTGTTTCATTTTCTAATTTTATTGATTTGCATCTTCTCTCTGTTTTTCTTGATGAGTCTGGCTAAGGGTTTGTTAATTTTGTTTATCTTCTCAAAGAACCAGCTTTTGGTTTTATTGATATTTGCTATTGTTTTCTTTGTTTCTATTTTTTTTATTTCTGCTCTGATGTTTATGATTTCTTTCCTTCTACTGACTTTGGGTTTTCTTTGTTCTTCTTTCTCTAGCTGTTTTAAGTGTAGGGTTAGATTGTTTATTTGAGATTTTTCTTGTTTCTTGAGGTGAAATTGAATTGCTATAAACTTCCCTCTTAGAACTGCTTTTGCTGCATCCCATACGTTTGGGCTTGTCGTGTTTTTGTTGTCATTTGTTTCTATGTATTTTTTATTTCTTCTTTGATTTCTTCAGTGATCTCTTGGTTATTTAGTAGCACACTGTTTAGCCTCCATGTATTTGTGTTTTTTACAGTTTTTTCCTGTAATTGATTTCCAATCTCATAGTGTTGTAGTCAGAAAAGACGCTTGATACGATTTCAATTTTCTTAAATTTTCCGAGGCTTGATTTGTGACCCAAGATGTGATCTATGCTGGAGAATGTTCCTTGTGCACTTGAGAAGAAAGTGTATTCTGCCACTTTTGGGTGGAATGTTCTATAAATATCAGTTACATCTATCTGGTCTATTGTGTCATTTAAAGCTTCTGTTTCCTTATTTATTTTCTTTTTGGATGATCTGTGCATTGGTGAAAGTAAGGTGCTAAAGTCCCCTACTATTATTGTGTTACTGTCTATTTCTCCTTTCATGGTTGTTAGCATTTGCTATATGTATCGAGGTGCTCCTATGTTGCGTGCATAAACATTTATAGTTGTTATATCTTCTTCTTGGATTGATCCTTTGATCATTATGTAGTGTCCTTCCTTGTCTCTTGTAACATTCTTTATTTTAAAGTCTATTTTATCTGATACGAGTATTGCTACTCCAGCTTTCTTTTGATTTCCATTTGCATGCAATATCTTTTTCCACCCCTTCACTTTCAGTCTGTATGTATCCCTCGGTCTGAAGTGGGTCTCTTGTAGACAGCATATATATGGGTTTTGTTTTTGTATCCATTCAGCCAGTCTGTGTCTTTTGGTTGGGGCATTTAGCCCATTTACATTCAAGATTATTATCAATATATATGTTCCTATTACTATTTTCTTAACTGTTTTGAGTTTGTTTTTGTGGGTCTTTTTCTTCTCTTGCATTTCCAGCTTGGAGAAGTTTCTTTACCATTTTTTGTAAAGCCAGTTTCGTGGTGCTGAATTCTCTTAGCTTCTGATTGTCTGAAAAGCTTTTGACTTCTCTATCAAATCTGAATGAGATCCTTGCTGGGTAGAGTAATCTCGGTTGTAGGTTTTTCTCTTTCATCACTTTAACTATATCCTGCCACTCCCTTCTGGCCTGCAGAGTTTCTGCTGAAAAATCAGCTGTTAATCAGCTTATGGGGATTTCTTTGTATGTTATTTTTTGTTTTTCCCTTGCTGCTTTCAATAATTTTTCTTTGAATTTAAGTTTCCTTAGTTTGATTAATATGTGTCTTGGTATGTTTTTCCTAGGGTTTATCCTGTATGGGACTCTCTGTGCTTCTTGGACTTGATTGACTATTTCCTTTCCCATGTTAGGGAAGTTTTCAACTATAATCTCTTCAAATATTTTCTCAGACCCTTTCTTTTTCTTTTCTCCTTCAGGGACCCCTATAATTCAAATGCTGGTGCATTTAGTGTTGTCCCAGAGGTCTTGAGATTGTCTTCAGTTCTTTTCATTCTTTTTCCTTTATTCTGCTCCTTGGCAGTTATTTCCACCATTTCGTCTTCCAGCTCACTTATTCATTCTTCTGCCTCAGTTATTCTGTTATTGATTCCTTCTAGTGTGTATTTTTCATTTCAGTTATTGTGTTGTTCATCTCTGTTTGTTTGTTCTTTAGTTCTAGACCTTTGTTAAACATTTCTTGTATTTTCTCAATCCGTGCTTCCATTTTATTTCTTAGATTCTTGATCATCTTTACTATCATTACTCTGAATTGTTTTTCAGGTAGATTGCCTATTTCCTCTTCATTTATTTGGTCTTGTAGGTTTTTACCTTGCTCCTTCATCTGTGACATTTTTTTGCCTTCTCATTTTTTGTTTTTTTTTTTTTTTATGAATGGGATTGTGTTCCTGTCTTGTGTTCCAGGTTGTTTAGCCTGAGGCTTCCAACGCTGGAGTTTGTAGGCTATTGGGTAGAGCTGGGTCTTTGTGCTGAGATGAGGAACTCTGTGAGACCTCACTCTGATGAATATTCCCTTGGGTCTGAGGTTCTCTGTTAGTCCAGTGGTTCTGACTCAGAGCTCCCACCACAGGAACTTTGGCCCACCTCTGGTCTCAAGAACCAAGATCCCCTGGGGCAGCAAAAACAACCCAAAAAACAACAAAGTAAAAAATAAAATTAGACTAGGAAACTATCATATATGTTAGAAAGAATGTAAAAATAAAAATACAGATGAATCAACAACTGGAAGGTATGACAGTACCACAGTAGTAAAAAAAAAAGAAGGAGGAGGGAAAAGAAAAAAATTAAAGGCAGGGGAAGGCCTTGGCTGTGGAGGGTGGGGCCTAAGCAAGGGCGAGGTTTGGGTGGTGAGTGGGGCCAATGCTCAGGACCCACAGGGCTGGAAAGGGCTCTGGGGGCTGTGGGGGGTTAGGCTTAGGCTCAAGGAACAGAAGAGGCCCAGGTGTATCCCCAACCCCTTGTCTCAGAGGGCAGGGGACCTCACCTGGGAGCCCAGCAGGCTTCCTGGGCTTGAGTGGGTGGGACAAACACCCTCCTCTCCTCTTTTATTCCTCCAGTCTGGGAGGCCCCTCCTGCCTGCCTCTCCTGATCTCCCCAGCCTCCCTCCTATGCCCCCAAGGACCCACACAGCCTGGAGGGGGCCTTGGAGGGCAGGGGATCAGCCTGGGAGCTCAGCAGTCTCCCCGTGCCCAAGTGGGTGGGGCAATCGCCCTCTGCTCCTCTCCTGCTCCTCCTGGATGGCTCATGCTGCCTGCCTCTCCTGATCTCACTGGCCTCCTTCTTATGTCCCCAGGACCCATGTGGCCTGGATAGGGCTTCGGAAGGGGGATACTGGCTTGGGAGCTCAGCAAGCTCCCCGGCCCAAGTGGGCCAGGCGATTGCCCTCCGCTCCTCTCTGGCTTTTCCCGGAGAGTCCCTCTCACCTGCCTCTCCTGATCTCCCTGGCCTCAGGGGCGCTTATCCTGTCTGGCCTTCACTTATCCTTTGCCCTCGGTCCCCCTATGTCATGCCAGTTCATTTTGGGGTTCCTTCCATCTCCTTAGACGTCAGAGTCCCCCACCAGCAGCCAGCAGGTGCCCTAGTTGTGGGGTCACACTAACTCCACATCTTACCATGCAGCCATCTTGACTCTGCCTCGAGTGAGTATTCCTTGATGATGAAAATGGTGTATTATCTAAAGACACAAACCAAAAAGACAAAGGTAACTAACATGCTGGTAAAGATCTTAGGATGCATTAACTCAGAGGAATGATTGAAGAGAGAGCTCACAATCTTTGAGCTACAAAATATACTAGGAATTGTGTTAGGCATATGAACTATTTTATTCCATTTATTATCTGTAATGATATTATATAGGAGTATTATTAGTCCCACTATATAGATTAGTCTTAGAGGGGAAAGAGTACATGCCCATGGCAGCAGATGTAAAGATGGCAACTCCTCATTCTTTTTTTTTTTTTTGGTTTTCTTAACATCTTTATTGGAGTATAATTGCTTTACAATGTTGTGTTATTTTTCTGTATAACAAAGTGAGTCAGCTATATGTATACATATATCCTCATATCTCCTCCTTCTTGTGTCTCCCTCACACCTTTCCTATCCCACCCCTCTGGGTGGTCACAAAGCACCAGCTGATCTCCCCATGGGATGCAGCTGCTTCCCACTAGCTATCAATTTTACATTTGGCAGTGTATATATATCAATGCTACTCTCTCACTTCTTCCAGCTTAACCTTCCCCCTCCCAGTGTCCTCAAGTCCATTCTCTACGTCTACATCTTTATTCCTATCCTGCCCCTAGGTGCATCAGAACTATTTCTTTTTTTAGATTCCATATATATGTGTTAGCATATGGTATTTGTTTTTCTCTTTCTGACTTACTTCACTCTGTATTACAGACTCTAGGTCCATCTACCTCACTCCAAATAACCCAATTTCATTTCTTTTAATGGCTGAGTAATATTCCATTGTATATATGTGCCACATCTTCTTTATCCATTCATCTGTCAATGGACACTTAGGTTGCTTCCCTATCCTGGCTATTGTAAATTGTGCTGCAATGGACACTGTGGTACATGACTCTTTTTGAATTATGGTTTTCTCAGGGTATATGCTCAGTAATGGGATTGCTGAGTCATATGGTATTTCTTTTTTTAGTTTTTAAGGAACCTCCATACTGTTCTCCATAGTGGCTGTATCAATTTATGTTCCCACCAACAATGCAAGAGTGTTCCCTTTTCCCCACACCCTCTCCAGCATTGACTGTTTGTAGACTTTTGATGATGGCCATTGTGACCTGTGAGGTGATACCTCATTGTAGTTTTGATTTGCATTTCTCTAATGGTTAGTGATGTTGAGCATCCTATCATGTGCTTGTTGGCAATCTGTATATCTTCCTTGGAGAAATGTCTTTTTAGGTCTTCTGCCCATTTTTGGATTGGGTTGTTTGTTTTTTTGATAGTAAACTGCATGAGCTGCTTGTATATTTTGAAGATTAATCCTTTGTCCATTGCTTCATTTGCAAATATTTTCTCCCATTCTGAGGGTTGTCTTTTTATCTTGTTTATGGTTTCCTTAGCTGTGCAAAAGCTTTTACATTTCATTAGGTCCCATTTGTTTATTTTTGTTTTTATTTCCATTTCTCTAGGAGGTGGGTCAAAAAGGATCTTGCTGTGATTTATGCCATAGTGTGTTCTGCCTGTTTTCCTCTAAGAGTTTTATAGTGTCTGGCCTTACATTTAGGGCTTTAATTCATTTTGAGTTTATTTTTGTATATGGTGTTAGGGAGTGTTCTAATTTCATTCTTTTACATGTAGCTGTTCAGATGTCCCAGCACCACTTATTGAAGAGGTTGTCTTTTCTCCTTTGTATATTCTTGCCTCCTTTTTGAAAGATAAGGTAGCCATATGTGTGTGGGTTTATCTCTGGGCTTTCTATCCTGTTCCATTGATCTATATTTCTGTTTTTGTGCCAGTACCATACTGCCTTTTGTGTGTGTGTGTGGATATATTTTATTTTATTTTATTTTTATTTTTTTGAATTTTTGAATTTCATTTATTTTTTATACAGCAGGTTCTTATTAGTTATCCATTTTATACATATTATTGTATATATGTCAATCCCAATCTCCCAATTCATCACATCACCCCCCGTACTGTCTTGATTACTGTAGCTTTGCAGTATAGTGTGAAGTCAGAAAGCCTGATTCCTCCAGCTCTGTTTTTCTTTCTCAAGATTGCTTTGGCTACTCGCGGTCTTTGTGTTTACATACAAATTGTGAATTTTTTTTTTTTTTTTGCAGTACGCGGGCCTCTCACTGTTGTGGCCTCTCCCGTTGCGGAGAACAGGCTTCAAATGCTCAGGCTCAGCCGCCATGGCTCATGGGCCCAGCCACTCCACAGCATGTGGAATCTTCCCGGACTGGGGCATGAACCCACGTCCCCTGCATCGGCAGGCGGACTCCCAACCACTGCGCCACCAGGAAAGCCCCAAATTGTGAATATTTTTGTTCTAGTTTTGTGAAAATGCCAGTGGTAGTTTGATAGGGATTGCATTGAATCTGTAGATTGCTTTGGGTATTACAGTCATTTTCACAATGTTGATTCTTCCAGTCCAGGAACATGGTATATCTCTCCATCTGTTTGTATCATCTTTAATTTCTTTCATCAGTGTCTTATAGTTTTCTGCATACAGTTCTTTTGTTTCCTAAGGTAGGTTTATTCCTAGGTATTTTATTCTTTTTGTTGCAATGGTAAATGGGAGTGTTTCCTTAATTTCTCTTTCAGATTTTCATCATTATTGTATAGGAATGCAAGAGATTTCTGTGCATTAATTTTGTATCCTGCTACTTTACCAGATTCATTGATTAGCTCTAGTAGTTTTCTGGTAGCATCTTTAGGATCCTCTATGTATAGTATCATATCATCTGCAAACAGTGACAACTTTATTTCTTCTTTTCCAATTTGGATTCCTTTTATTTCTTTTTCTTCTCTGATTGCTGTGGCTAAAAATTCCAAAACAGTGTGAATAATAGTGGTGAGAGTAGACAAGCTTGTCTTGTTCCTGATCTTAGAGGAAATGGTTTCAATTTTTCACCATTGAGAACGATGTTGGCTGTGGGTTTGTCATATGTGGCCTTTATTATGTTGACATAAGTTCCCTCTATGCCTACTTTCTGGAGAGTTTTTATCATAAATGGGTGTTGAATTTTGACAAAGCTTTTTCTGCATCTATTGAGGTTATCATATGGTTGAAAACTGCATCTAAGTTTCTGAAAAACCTGGCCTGACCAATCCTTCCAATATTCTCTTGTTGCACTGCAGACACTCCGAGGAGCTGTTTGATGGGCGCAGCTGCAGCCTAGCTCTTCCTAGCAGAGAGGTACCTGTCAGCCTCTTACTCTCCCTGGCTCACTCCAGTGAGTCAGCCCTTTCCACCATCCCCTCCACTTCCTGGCAGCTGCAACAGAAGGCTGGAAGTTGGTGGCAAACTGTGGCACCTGCCTGTTCGGTCTGCCACTAATGACAGTCCCTGCTGAAATCCTGGCTCCATAGCTATACCTTGCCTTCATAAAGGTCCAAGTGAGAAGAAAGGAAAGGCCATTCTGACTTCTGACCTAGATTCCTGCCCATGTGTAAAATGGTCTTTTTGAGTATTTTCCTGTGTTTTGTTGGTTGTAACAGACTGAAAGTGTAGAAGGAGGTTGGTGAATTTTTTCAAGCCTGTTATACTGATCCTTGAATTTGGAAAAGAACTGTGCTACTCTGGAGAAGTAAAGGAGAAAGGGAAGAAACATTTGCCTGGCTGCTTTTGATTACAGTAATAATATAAAAACATGAAGCTTCAAAAAGTGACATTTTTGAAACCTTTGGGATTTAACACCCCCACCTCTGAGAGTTCAGTCATCTTTTCTATGGTATTCAAAGCTTTGATTAGGGAAATCAAGTTCAAAGACTTTACTTGGCAGTGACTTGTAATTGCCTCTGAGCTTTGCATGTGTAAATCTGGCAGGGAACACAGGCTCAGATAACAGGCCATAGCTTTGTAAAATGGTCCCATATTTCTCTCTTTTGATCATCACCAGCAAGCCAGGCTTGGCAGCTATTATTATTATTATTTCAATTTGAGAAAGAAATATTGAACTCAGAGAGTTGACGTGATTTTCCACAGTCACACAGCAAGGACCCACTTCTCCCTCTTTGTCCTCAGGTGCTAACTCACTGCATCTTTTCCCATCTCTAAGGACTTCCATGTTTGTTTGTACGCTGCATAATTCTGGCGAGACATCTGAACCTAGAATTCAGAGTTCATTGTTCAGAGGTAGTAGATTTATAAATGTATCTTGGGGAAGGGGCACATTTTCCTAATTCTTCCTAAGGTGCTACATATGCTGCTGTTGGTTCCACATGATGTCCTTTGACTCCTGCCTCTTAGCTGCTACTGTTTCTCCTCTGTGAATTCTGCGGGTTCTTCCATCAGTAATTGCTTTGACTGCAGTTTTGCATGTGATTTTCCTTGGTGACAGTTCTGTGAGTCCTGCCTTGAGAATCAAGAGCTCAAATAAAATAGTATAAAACAAAATAAATACATACATAAAATAAAAAATAAAAACATGATGCTTACCATCCAAACTTCTTAAGGAAAAAAGGGGAGGGAATGCTAGGATTGACTGCCCAGCAACCTGCCCCTGCCCCTGCCCTGATCTGCACCCTGATTGGACGTTGCCCAATGGTGACCTGAACTCTCTTCTTCCCTCTTGTCCCATCCCCTGTCCCTTCTCCACTGCTTTGCTTCCCCATGGCTTAAAAATCACTATATTTTGAAAACCATTTATATCAACACACTGGTTTAGCATGGATGTCGAGACAAGTACGTAGTATGGCTGGCTGGCCTAACTTAAAAAAATGATCAAAGAAGACAATTTAGGTAATACAAACAAACGTTAACCCTTCATGAGGCAGATGGTCTCCTTTCCAAGAACTGCAAAATTGGGCACAAGATAAGAAGCTGTTATAGGATGAAGAATAAGGAACAAGGAAGAGACTAATAGAAAAATATCTGCTTGGCTGGGTCACAGTCAACTTTGTCTGGGGTGAAAGACCCAGAATTGGCTTGGCATTTGGGGATTGGCTGATGGGAATATACTGCATTTTTGGTCAGTTGCACCATTTACAGAGACAAGAAAGTTATCAAAGTTTTAGTTTGATGACTCAGCATCCTGGAAAGGAATGGCTCCAACTGGGGTCTAGAAAGTTATTTCAACATAACTAGTCATGGACATGCCAAACTAGAAAGACACGGCACTTGGGGCAGCAGAAAGGCTTCCAAAGTTAAGTGCTGACAGCAGTGGGGGTGGGGGTGGTAAGGAGAAGCACGGCCTGAGAGTGTCACTACCTTTGGTTCCCTTCCTTCTGAGAGTGCCAATAACTACTGGATAACTGGTTCTTTTCTTTCCACTTTTCATTGCTACCCATATGTATGGTTTGTTCTCTTTCTTTTCCTTCATACTAATTTTTCTCTGAACACTTTCTTAATTTACCTCCATTCTTCCATTTGTTGGAACTTATTTTCCATTCCTTTTTTTTTTTTTACCAAAATAATTTATTATTTCTTCTCAGGAAGGTACACCTTCCTCCTTCCTCCACCCAATCCGCCCCCTTCCATTTTATGATATATGGACATCTTAGTTCTTCACTTCTTTTTCCTTGGAATTTATTTTTTTTTAAAAAAAATATATATATATATATTTTAAGCGTATGTTTCCTGTTTAAGCCTCCATTTTTTGGTTTAGTCTCCAACGTATATTCACAAATGCCAGGTAGATTGAGAAATACAAAGCAGATTACCAATTTTTTCATAACAGTGAAAGAATAGACTGTGGAAGCTGGTTAATGAAAGCTTCTGGGACAGCGGTCCTGCTGGAAGCATTAACTCTGCTCCTAATCTTTTCTGATAAACATGCCTTACAGGGAGATAAGAGAAATCAAAGGCTGTTTTTTGAACCCTGTAGTTTTGAAGTCGACTAGTGCAGTTCCTAGTAGAAACCATTTTAACTCCCTTCCAGATAAAAAAGTCTGAGCCTCAAAATCAAATATTTCCTTGCTATCCCCTCAGGCTCCCTTGTCAAATCTTCTGACTGACTGAAAGCACCAAGCTTCACAACATGAAACAAAATCTTTTAACCTAGAAGGATCAGTGAACGTGTTACCTGGAGAACAGGTGTGGTTTTGTGGATATGAATAGTTAACATAGCCAGTGTAGCTTGTCTTTACTTTATGCATTAACTATGCTTCCCCCAGAGATTAATGAAAATGAATATTTATGGGGTGAATCATATTTTGTCATAGGATTGCACTGTAACTATGGAAGCCTAATAAAAAGGTGAAAGAAGATTAAAGGCCAAATTTAAATACCATAGCTTGCAATTTAAAAAAGTCTGCCTTGGATAATTTGCAATCATGTATATTTATTTCTCTCATGTCAAAGCCCACAAAAAAGCAATCATAGACCATCTAGATTATCTTTGGGCATTCATGAAAAATACATAGTAAAACAAATCATTCGGTGGCTTGCTACTTCATCAAGAATTCATTCTAGCTTCAGGAAACAAGGACAACTTAAGTAACGTAAATACTAACTCCTAACAGTTCAACAGACTGTCAAATATACAATACTATAAATATTCTACATTGGTTATTTGTCAGTGCCTAGAACTCCAAAAAGGCCATAAGCAGGTAAAGCCAATCACCTAAAGGCCCTAACTACAAAGCAAGATCTCATAAGACCTTGTAAGACAATCATGTAAATTACATTTTGGCAAGGACTTTTGAGAAATAATATTTCTAGGAAATCATTAGAAAGATAAGCAGCTTAAGTGTAACAACAAAACCAAAGCAGGGAGCAAGCAGTTTAATTAATCTTTTCTTCTTAATTATCACACCTTCTTTTCCCCCCCAAATGACCTCAGGACCACCAAACTTATTAAATCAATATCCCTAAGTTTAAAAGAGTTGTTTATATTCCATTCTTTTCTAATCCATTAATTCTTAGTTTGAGATAGGTGAAAATGATGCTAGTTAAGAGGATTTTTAAATTAAATAGTCCAGGAAGACCTGATAAGATGATGAGAGTGGAGCAAACGTGACAGATGGAGAGGAAAAAAAAAGAGAAATTGAAGTAGAATTAAAACTTGTTGCAAGTATCCTTGAGGAAGATGGAAATTGGGAGAGTAACTGCTCAACTTCTAGTTGAATGCTTGGATGGATGATATTTTGCAATAGTTGATAAGTTTATTTTCTTTAATGAATTTTTAATCTTAGAAGAGTTTTGGACTTAAAGAGAAATTGTGAAGATAGTACAAAGTTCCTTTGTACCCACACCCAGTTTCCCTTATTATTAATACCTTACATTAGTGTGGCATATTGGTTAGAATTACTTAACAAACATTGATAATTTATGGGTAACTAAAATCCATACTTTACTCAGATTTTCTTAGTTTTTATCCTAATATCTGTTCTCTGTTCTAGGATTCCATGTGAAACACAAGGTTATAATTAGTTGTCAAGTCTCCTTAGGCTCCTCTTGGCTGTGGCAGTCTTTCCTTGTTTTCAATGACCTGATAGTTTTGAAGTTTTGTTACAGGTTTCCCCCGCTATCCAAAAGTGAACGTTTCTATGAACCCTTTGTAAGCTGAAACGGTGTAAAGCGGGGAAGCAATCGCCCTAGGTTAATTCCCTTAATAACAGATGCACAAAATAAATCGAGATAAAGCACAGAAGCTCACAGACACAATTCGAAGCTATGTCTGCTTGATGGTGAGATGCTAAGTGTAGTTCCTGGGGAAGGATCTTCGCTGTGCCGCTCTTTCTGCTGGCTGCAAAACAAACACTGAATGCTATTTTTGCTTTTCGCGTTTCATTGTAAAAGTGAAAATTCTCTTCGGATTTCTTTCTGTTAGCCAAAACAGGTACTAATGTAGGTCCTTCTTAAAAGCAAAGGGGTGTAAAGCAAAATTTCAAAAAGCGGGGAATACCTGTACTGTGATCCATGGTTTTGTAGAACGTCTCTCAATTGGGATTTGTGGGATGTTTTTCTTCTGATTAGATTGGGGTTAGTTCCGGAACTTTGAAAGGAAGATCACTAACGAAAAGCACCAGTTATAGTATATTATCAAGAGTACATCTTATCAGCATGTTTTTCATTGCAATCAAGTAACCCACCTGACCATGTGGATGAGGTAGTGTTTGTCAGCTCTCTCCATTCTAATGTTACTACCTCCCACCACACACTGAAATTTTTGTGCAGGCGAGACTTATGGTGTGGAGAGTTAGGCTCCATTCCCTTAAAGGCAGAGTTTCTACATAAATTATTTGGAATTCTTCTGCAAGGCAGATTTGTCTTTCCTCTGCCATTTATTTATTTTTATTCAAACATTTATTTATATCAGTATAAACTCCAAATATTAATCTTTTACTTTGGTTTGTAATCTAGTACTACTTTTATATATTTTTTGTCTCAAACTGTTCCAGATTTGGCCATTGGAAGTGCTTTCAGTTGGTTCCTGTGTCCTTTCAGCATATTGCTCTCATTGTTTTGTTTTGTTTGTTTTGTTTCGTTTTTGAGCACTTCCTTATTATCTGGCACTACAAGATGCTCCAGGGCCCTCTTGTATATTTCCTTCCGTAACCCTAGAATCAGTCATTGATCCAAGGAGCCGTTTCATTGGATAATGGTATTAGAAATCACAAGGCGCTAAGTGTGCTCATTGCTACTGGAGGGGATAATTTCTTTTAAGTTAGCTGACATGACAAGGTGCTATATGTGTGTACTCTAACCTTGTATATATGTATATCTGCAAATATTTCTATGTTTAATGATCTGTGCCTACATTAAGTTAAACGTGAGTTTATTCTGATGTTTTTGACTCCAACTGATTACCACATGGATCATTCTAGCTTCTTCTACTTATCTGTACCCTCCACTCCAATAGTGAAAAATACGGCTCTCAGTATCTATCATCCTTTCACGTAATTGTTCATTTCCAGTGTCACGTATAGCCATTTCCAGATTGGTAACCCATGTCCCCATTGGAAACAACTTTATCAGCTAGAGTATGTTTATGTTCAGTTTCTTTTGCCTTTAGTCTTACAGACTCCACTCATTTCCAAAGTTATTTAGGTCAACACTTCCCCCACCCCTCATACTTTTCAGTGAGGTTGATTCATACATTTTTAATACAGGTAGATTGTTTCATCACATTCTGCATTATATCCTGGGTTCCCCTAACCTCCTAAATATTTTTTTTATATTTGCATATTTTAAGGAATACTGCGTGTAAATTCTATGGTTTTAGACAAATGCATAGTGTCATGTATCAACCATTACAGTATCATTAAAATAGATTTACCACCTTAAGAAGTACTTTGTGCTCCACCTGTTCAATACTCCTCACTTCCCCCAAACTCCCTGGCAATCACTGATCTTTTTACCATCTCTATATTGCTTTTTCCAAATGAAGTATAATTTTTTTGTTGTTGTTGTTTTTGCTGTACGCGGGCCTCTCACTGTTGTGGCCTCTCCCGTTGCGGAGCGCAGGCTCCGGACGCGCAGGCTCAGCGGCCATGGCTCACGGGCCCAGCCGCTCCGTGGCATGTGGGATCTTCCCGGACCGGGGCATGAAGCCGTGTCCCCTGCATCGGCAGGCGGACTCTCAACCACTGCACCACCAGGGAAGCCCTGAAGTATAATTTTAATTATGCAGTTTGTAGTCTTTTTAGATGGACTTCTTACATTTAGTGACCTACATTTACATTCCTCTCTGTCTTTTCTTGGCTTTTCTTTTCTCCATTTCTTTTTATTTTATTATTTATTATATATTTATTTATTATTTATTATATTTATTTTATTATTGATGAGAAGTCCATTACAATTCTTGTCCTTGTTTCTCTGTAAGTAAGGTGTTCCCCCGCTACTCTGGCTTCTTTTAAGATTTTCTCTTTTCTTTTCTTCGATTTGAATGTGATATGCCTAGATGTCAGGGGTTTGTTTTTTCCCACATTTTGCTCACTGTTCTCTGAGCTTCCTGGAACATCAGTTTGGTATCAGCCATTTATTTTGGAATGTCCTCAGCCATTATTATTTCAAATATTTTTCTGCTCCATTCTTTTATTTTTTCTATTATTCAAATTGTACATATGTTACACATTTTGAAACTCTCCCATGGTTCTTGAATGTTCTGTATTTGGGTTTTTTTTGTTTGTTTGTTTTCATTCCTTTTTCTCTTTGTATTTCATTTTGGGAAGTTTGTAGGTTCTTTATTAAGGTTCCCAAATCTCTGCTTACATTACCCATCTGTTCCAATATGTTGTCTACCATTTTCATTACAGCTCTTAACATATTAATCATAGTGATCTTATATTCCCTGTCTGATAGTTCCAACCTCTTTCTGATATCTGAATGTGGTTTTAATGATGGCTTTACCTCTTCAAGCTACTTTTTCCTGCCTTTCAGCCTACCTTACAATATGTTGCAGAAAACGAGTCATGTGGTGTTGGAGGTAATAGATAAATAGGCTTTAGTGTTAGAGTTTATGTTACTCTGTGTAGGAGTTGGGCTGTGTTTAATGTTTGCTGAAGCTTTTAAGTGTCAGAGATTTCAAATTCATCTGTTGTCCTTGTTTTTGTCTCCCTCTTGACATTGGGCTTCCCTTTGTACTCCTCAGAAGGAATCTGGATCTTGAAACTCTTTCAGCTCTAATTCACTGCTGTTATACTGGAGCCCTTTTTGGTGGTGGTAAGGTGTGAGATAGGGGAAGTGTTGTATGATTTTAGGTTTAAATTCTAATGTGCCTGTTCTTGGGACTGTGACAATCACAAATCTCAATCCAGTAACACATTTTTTCTCCTCTTAGATGATACAAGAAGATTAGAGGGGGCGGGAGTAGGAAGAAAGTCCTTACCCCAGGTGGATTAAGGTTCTGGTAAAATCTTTACTCCTGGAGGCTATTTACTTGTTATGAAAAATGCTCTGGACTAATTCTACAATAATTATTCTTATCTTTTGCTTGCCAGAGGAATTCACCTTAAGAATCTCATGAGTTCCTAGATATAAGGCCCATGAATGTGTGTCCCTCACTCACTGTCCCAAGGAAGTTCTCATTCTCATGTTAGTCCACACTCAATCTCCAGCAATTTGTCAAAATTAGCATTTAGGTGTTCCTACCAGCTAATGGTTCCAGTAGCTTGTACTCCATGTAAGTAAATCTTGGCTATTACCCTCTGGGTTGTCTTGTCTTCTTCAGATTTAAGGGTGAAGGTTTGCCCTACAGTCTCAGTTTTCTAATGGGTACTAGAAAAATTATTGGTTTTCAAGGGTTTTTTCAGCTTTTTCTTAGTGTAATGATGGGAATGATGACTTCTAATTTCTTTACACATCACAGCTGAAACTGAAAGTCAATAAATTCAATTTTAATATAATAAATTTGAGGTTCCTCTGATATATCTAAATGAATTTTTTGCTAGAAAGAAAAGTTCTTTTCTTTGTCTTTTGAATTTTTTCAGCTCCTGCCTTCCTGGAATTATGGAATCCTTAAAGGAGAGTAGACTGTATGATCTTGTATTTGTATACTGGAAGAGAAAACATCATCAGTGTTTTAAAGTGTTTTAAATCACCCTACTGATTCTATTTTAACTATGCATGCAGGTTAGTGTGGTTAGTCTTGACCAATAAGTTTGTGGATTTCTATGGAATGAATCACAGCAGTGAGCCCTTTTGCTTATTTACCTCAATTTCTAATGCCTTGGAAAAGGACCCACCAACATGAGACCGTAAGAAATGTTTTGTTGGCCTGATCCATAAATGTATGAGATGCTCTTAAGAAGTAGAGTTGAAATTAATGGCTTCTTAGAAATGTCAGCTGTCCCTAGCTTCAGATAAATAAGCTTGTGATTCTATATGTACCTTCTACTTTATGTCCAACTCCTTTCAGATCCTTACCCTCAATGTAGTTTCTCAAGCAACTATCACCCTTCTTCTCTTTCACTGACCTATTACCCTCTGTCATAAGATCTATAAAGAATTCCCTTTTTTCTCTAAATACCCATTATCTTCTAATGGGCATTTTTCTAGTACTCATTAGAAGACAAAATGGGGCTTTGCGCGCACATCACACACATGCATGCACACACATTACTTGATCTAGCTACCAATCTAAGTTCCAGTTTTTCTTTTATAATAAATTTTTTCAAACGACTAACCTCCTCTAGTTTGTTCCATGTCTTTATACCACCACCACTCCTTAATCACTGTGAGATATTGTCTTAGTTCAGGCTGATATAACAAAAATATCATAAACTGGGAAGCTTAAACAACAAACATTTCTGTTTCAGTTCTGGAGGCTGGAAGTCCAAATCAGGATGTCAGCATAATCTGGCTCTTGGTGAAGGCTCTCTTCCTGATTTCTAGTTGTTTCTTCACATGGCAGAGAGAGGAAGCTCTAGCCTCTTTTTCTTCTTATAAGGACCCTAATCTCATCATAAGGGTTCTACCCTCATGACCTTGTCTAAACCCAATTACCTCCCAAAGGTCCCACATCCTAATACCATTCCACTGTATGTTAGGGTTTCAACATATATATACAAATTTCCGAGGTGACCAAAACATTCAGTCCATAACAGATATGTTCACCCAGAACTACTCAATAAAACATTGTTCTTAATCATCTCCAGTGTGAATCAGCAAGATAAGAAGGAGAGAAGGCCAAAAATAAATATCAGACCTGAATTCTTCTTCATTTTTTTTAAATTGAAGTACAGTTGATTTACAATGTTGTGCCAGTCTCTGCTGTACAGCAAGGTGACTGTTTTACACACACACACACACACACACACACACACACACACATATATATATATATTCTTTCTTTAATATTCTTTTCCATTATGGTTTATTCCAGGAAATTAGATATAGTTCCCTGTGCTATATAGTAGGACCTTGTTGTTTATCCATTCTAAATGTAGTAGTTTGCATCTGCTGGATTCTTCTTCTGATGAACACTAAGTCTGTATGACCTTAAGCAAGTTACTTTCCAAAGAACTTGCTACTCTTGGTATTCTTCTGTAAAAAAAAAACACACAAAAATTTGGTACTCTTCTGTAAAAAATTTTTAAAAAGACAAGATTCTGAGTACTGTACCAGTATAAACAAAGGCTATTAGAGAGTAAATGAGGCTATAGGTTATCATAGAGCCAAAGAGTGAGTGTATAATTAAATAAAAATTTCTGCATAATGAACACTAAATATATGGAAAGGGAATGGAGGTTATTTTCAAATACAATAAAACAAATATATTTTTCTCATGTTTTTCATTTTATTCATTTGTTTTTCTGGTTTTCATTTCACTAGAATAACATAGTTATTTTTCTTTTAGCTCCAGTGAAAACTGTCTAGTTAATTACTGAAAAATATAATTCTAAGAATAGTGAATTTGAAATGAATGGTATTGAATGTGATTTAAAAGCAAAAAAAGAATACCTGAATGAAATAATTTCTATGATATATATTTTCTTTTTTTTTTTGCGATACGCGGGCCTCTCACTGTTGTGGCCTCTCCCGCTGCAGAGCACAGGCTCCGGACGTGCAGACTCAGCGGTCATGGCTCACAGGCCCAGTCGCTCCGCGGCATGTGGGATCTTCCCGGACTGGGGCACGAACCCATGTTCCTTGCATCGGCAAGCGGACTCTCAACCACTGCACCACCAGGGAAGCCCCTAAGGACCTAAATAAATAGGAAATATATCATATACACCGATTGGAACACCTAATATTGTTAAGATGGTAATTCTCCCCAAATTTATCTATAGATTAAATGTAAATTCAATCAAATTCTCAGTAGGATTTTTTTTGTTTCAGAAATTCACAAGTTGGCTATTTCTGAAAATATTGTCGAGTCAACATCTTCAGAGAACAGCCCCTCCCCCACCCTTGTTTAAACAAGTGCTATTTAGCAACTCTGAGTTCAGCCATGTGCTCAAAATGCAAGGCCATTGAAAAAAAGGGTAAGGAAAGTCAAATACTTCTTCCCACAGAACCAAAGAACAAGGACCCAAGAAAATTTCGGCTGTTCAGAGGCATGTGACTCTACATGGGTAATAGTCCATTCCTGGCAGCAATGTCTGAATGAATTTGTCAATATTGTACTTCTTTTACTTTATTTATTTTTTTTTTTACTTTATTTTACTTTATTTAGCTGAATCAAAGGATAGAACCTGCATATATTTATCATCACATAAGTGTACTTATGTGTACTTTTTTTACTTCTTTTACTTTATTTTACTTTATTTTACTTCTTTTACTTTATTTAGCTGAATCAAAGGATAGAACCTGCATATATTTATCATCACATAAGTTCGTCAGGATACAAACGTCAATATATCTCAGAAGAAACAGCTCACTGCAAAAGTTCTTGTCATTTTGTTATTTTATTAAGCTTTTCCCTGTCATTGATTATGCATTTACAACTCCAACACTAAGAAAATAAATTTCAGTATATAACTGATGATGGCTGAATGTCGGTCAGCAGTAAACAGAAACAAAGAATAAAAGGTAGATCTGTGACTGCTGATATGATTTAACTGTTTGGTTTTGCCTGTGGAATTATAAGATTTTGACACCCATTGACCAAGTCATCCTTAAAGGTCCCCTCAGCTTAACTAAACTTTAGGCAAGGTTCTTCCTGACTATAGGTCCCTTTTCTTACAGTGTTTACTTTAGAAAAACTTACCATTGTAATTTCTTTCTCTGCCCCTTTGAGATGTAAATCTTCTTCTGGTCTCTTCCCTTTTAGATATAATCTTCAAGAAAGATAGCACCTCTGTCTCCCGGTCTCTGTGGTGAAGATAGAAACCTAACTTCAATAAGTGTCAGTTAACAAAAACAGATAACCTAATCACAATGACCAATCTCTCCCCTGAAGTCCTCCAGTACTTTTCCACTAACACACCCGAGAATTTAAAAATCCTCTTGCCAGAGGGAAGAGGTATGGGGATATAGGTATATGTATAGATGATTCACTTTGTTATAAAGCAGAAACTAACACACCATTGTAAAACAATTATACTCCAATAAAGATGTTAAAAAAAAATCCTCTTGCCTTTTGTTTCAGTGGAATTAAATTCAGTCTCTCTCCCATACTGCAATAACCTTGACCCCTACTGCAATAGTCTCGAATAAAGTCTTCCTTGCCATTTTAACAAGTACCCAGTTCTATTTTTCTTTATCAACATATACACACAAACTATTTATGTGCTATAATAATGTGCAACCATGCAATGAATTTCAGTTTGCAAAGTGATTTTGATCTAGTGTATTACTGTAGCATTGTAAGACCAAATTAATATCCCTGTGTTCAAGAAAATGAGTCTAATATTCACAGAAATTAATTCTTGTCTAATGTTGCAATTATTAACTAAGGGATCCAAAACTTGATCCCAGAGCATTTACATCCAGGTCCAGGGCTCTTCCACTTGCACCTCACTAACAGTTCTGCTCTAAGAAACATCTCAGCAATGTTATGTTCTGCAGAAATATTCGGATATTTAACTACATTTACCAAGTTATCAGTCTTTCTTGGGTGGGGATGGGGAAGATTGATTTGGAAATCTCCTGAGAGCAAACTCATTTGGTGATCTACTCTGATCATGGTTGAATACACAAGTAGAAGACATCGTGTTCTTCTCGTAACAATGTTAAAACCAAGTTTAACATTCATGACTATTAATGGGATCAAACTTACTTTGTTATATTAATACTAGTTCATGTGTTTCATTACATTACATTGTGCACACCATTTTTTAGCCTCATGAAGACTTTAGCTGGAAAAAGCCATTTGCCTTTTATTCAGCCATAAGTAGACTTCAGACTTAATTATGTATGTTTTCACTAAAAATGTTTAAACACTGTATTCCTTCCTCATGCAATACCTTCCTCACTATTACTTGGATAATGGAAAGCACCAGAGTTTTAAAAAATGTAATTTGCCTTGTCTATCTCTTCCTCCCCTCCCTACTGAATCCTCAAAGTAAAATTAGTTAAAACATGATTTTTCTGGGAATTTCTAATCTTGATAATAAATGACTATGGAGCTGCTGAAGCATAGTGTGCTAGTCTTTATCAGGTGGTATGTGCAGTAGCAGAACGGTTTGAATAATTATGATATTATCTGCCAGTTTATAAAGAGGACTAAGAGACAGAAAAAATAGGCTACATGATCAGCATCTGTAATTAAGTGAAGCAACTGTCACATCTCTTCTCTCAGGCTTGAGTGCTGGAATTTTAGACATCAGAAAAATGGAAAAGAAAACCCAAATCTTCATTTCAGTTATCTGAACAGAATCCATGCTGAAGAAATTACCCAAGATGGACTATTCGGAAAAATGAAAATATATACATATATAGGTACACAAAAATATTAAGCTGCCCTCAGGCATATCTTAAGAATTGAATATTTAGTCTAATAAAGTACTCTGATTACTTGAAAGTAACTGTATATGTCCATCTAGGTTGCCTATTTTTCAAATAGAAATACTTTTCCTTATGATTTTGAACTTAACTTTGCGTAGTTTTTTCCATTAGAAGCTACTATAAGATTTCTCAGTGCCATAGGGTCAACATCCAAAGCACTGGTGATTGTCCTGTAAATGTACAAAATTAATATAGAGAAATATATTTATACATAAAAAGTTGTTTATGGCATATTAAACTCAAGCTTTTTGGTATCTAGTTACAATAACTGGCAATTCTAATTATTTCAAAGATCATTGTGCAAGTCTAAACAAAAATAAAAACACATTACACTTAAACTTGGGAAGTCACAGCAAGGAATGTTTCAGAAGACAGGGTGCTTTGGCAAAGAGGCCACTGATTCAAACAGATAATAGCTTCTTGGGGGCATGACTTGTCTTGCTTACCTCTGTTTCCCCAAATTGCTCAGCATGAGACCTCACACAAAGTAAATGGCCAGTAAGAGTTCAGTTGACAGTGTCAGAACTTTACAGATAAGAATTTTTCATCTAAATATGAGTTGTTGCAGAGTTGGGTTAGTCTGATACTCGCAGGCATTTAGTTGTTAAAGAATAAAAGCCCATGCTGACTTCGTATAAAAATGGTTGTCCACTTTGTTGAATACCTTCAAACACCTTCAACAGATTCCCTCCCCTATACTGGACTCCCCATAGCAGCAGAGCCTCCATGGTACACCAAATATTTAGTAGATTTAGAACTTTACCTACAGTAATTACAAAAGGTATAATATTTAGGGCTTTCCTTCTGTCCTCAAATGACATAAGCAAAGCTGAACTTCTGAGCAACAAGACTACCACAGTGAGAGTTGATTTTATCTGCTGTGCTTCAAGTCCCCTCCCTGATGAGAGGGGCCTCTTCTGTGCATCTCTTGCAAGAACTTCTCGTTACTCCACCTCAGTTAAAGTCTTAAGGAGTCTCCAGGTACTTTTCTAACGTGGCAGTTCTAGGAGCTCACGAGGACATAGATCCCACAGTAAATTCATTTAGAGTAGGGAGAAAAAGCAATTTTATCTCACCAGCACAATACAATATGTGCACAGAACTAGAGAAGGAAAGCCTGACCATTATTTACAAGACCTTTAGGACAAACCTCATTTTCTCAAACACTTTTCATAAGCACACAATGAGAATTACCATTAGTGGACTTCCCGACATTTATTTTCTTGCCTAGAGCACTAAAGCTCTGGAAAGGAAAAGATGGAAAAGGAATCAGATTCCAGGCTGAGTTAGGAAAGTTGGGGAAAAAAATATTGCCCAATTTTTTACTTATAATTTTTTCTCCTTCATGAATATGATATTAAAAATTTTGGAAAAAAATTGCATTTTTTTAATGAGGTAGAGATACCCTTATTTTAATTAGTGAGTGAACCAACAGATGCAGATGTTCTCTGTCTACAGCTTTAAGGTACTGTTTTGAAGAAATAGTGGGAGAAACCTTAGCTCAATGATGCCCTAGATGATTACTGACACACAGGCAGACCAGCTGTGCTAAACCACCTCTTTCTTTTGCTGGGACAATTTATTCCCTCTATGCTAGCACCTCCTGCAGTTCAAGAGAATGTATATTTTAATTCCAAGGATGAAACAGAGGAAAAAGATTTAGAGATATATATACACTTTCAAATGATCACTTCTTTGGGGTAATAAAAAAATGTAATACTTAGAAAATGTCATTTGTTAACATATTCACATTTGAATCAGAATAAGAAAGTAAATAAAGCAGGGGAAAGTGTTACTGTGTGCAATCTGTGTAACATTTGGCTTGGAAGAAAGAATGAAGTTGGAAAATAAGTAAAATATATAGAAGTACTAAGTAGACAGCAGAAGATAGTGGCAAAACGTTGGTGACACCATCTCATATTTATTTATGCATCAGTTTAGAGTTTGATCTACTTACATCTGTGTGACATTGTCAGGACAGATAATATAAGGTCTTTCTTACTGATGATGGGATTTATAAGCATAAAGATGGAGAGAAGTATTCTTTCCCAATCAGAAATATTGGACACATGGTAATCTGAGTAACTCTTCATGCACTAATGATTGGTTCTTATTTTTGCTTCTTTAGCTTATACAACATTATTTAAGAGTATATACACTAAAAATAAATCGTTCTACCTGGCACTCTGGGAGCATTGGCAGTAAACCTGACATGATCCTGCTAGACATGATATGAAGGAGTTTACATTGTGGTGAAAGATGATGTGTCACGTTAAGATGGTAAGAGCTACAGCTGTGTGCCTTTAATGACTCAAATACGGAGGAAGACTCACAGAACAGGCAGGGAGATATCATCTATAGTTTATGGAGAAAAGGATAAAGCTTAAGAGGAAATGGCTCACAGTCTCATTATCCTGTTCTTCTTGCAGATGACACTGTCTATATGTGAAAAGGATATTTGGCTTGAAAAAAAGAGATGTCAGACAATGTCACTAAGATTTTAATATTTAGCATATACAACATCCAGCTCTCAGAGGCAGAAGAGAATAGTGGATCAGTACATGCTCTTTAGTGCACGATTGCTAGGGAAACGTGGTTGGCCTCTTCTAGGGTGTGTGAGGCTGGGTATGTTGCTTCACCATCCTACATTTGTTTCATCAACTGCAAAGCTTCAGAGGATGGTTGTTAAAATTTAATTCATGTAAAGCTTTTAGTTCCCAGAACGTGGAAAACACACGTCAGTGTGAGTCCTTATTATTATTATTTTAAAAGGATCCAGATGATAACATTAAAATACTTCCCAGAAAACAATTGTAAAAGTAGAATCTTATCTTTAAAGGTTTGGTAATACGCAGACCACTGCCTTTGTCATGACTCTGACCTATTTTCTCCTTAGAAGCCACAATGATTATTCTCCAATTACATCTCAGTTGAGTTACCAAGAAGAAAGAATAGGAGGTAAGCTTCAGGTACACAAAGTTTTATGGCCTACATTTGCTACTGTCAGGAGTTGCCCACAGTTCTTTATAAATCCAGAGATTCATGTGATTGTACAGCTGTACACCATCAATATAATTAATTTGTTTCCCTGTTTCTCTCACCTATTCTCCAATGTTCTTAAGATCTAATGAGGTGGGAAAAATAAGATTTTCATTACTATAAGTGGACTGAATTGTATGATTTTTATTTTCCTCTTTAGAAATAGTGGTAATAAAACATGGGCACATCCTACCTCTCTCCGTAGGACTGTGGAGATGAATAAAATTATTGGAAACAAGCAGCCCATTTGTTTTCAGCTTTGGTGTTCATTTTTTGAAAGAGCTGTACTTAATTTTGACAGTACCCTGTTCACTTTCCACAATTCCCACTAGGAACAGTGCCAGAACCAACCAGACTCCAAACTATGTCCATGTGAGCCTTTCATCCTTGTCCCTGGGAGGCTTCTCAGCCAGTTCCTTTTTCTGGAATACCCTACCACAAACTTTGGAACTCTAAGCTCAAGTTAGGGTAGGCCCTAAATGATTTAAAATTTGACAATTGAATGTCTAATTGTAACTAATATATATATAAAATTTGAAAAAGAAAGTATCAGTATTCTAGGACTGTCATAACAAAACACCAAAATCTGGGTGGCTTAAAACAACACAAGTTTATTCTTTCAGAGTTCTGGGGGCTAGATGTACAAAAATCAAGGTGCCAGCAGGGCCATCTGAGACTCTGGGTGGAATCCTTCCTTGCTTTTTTCCTAGCTTCTAGTTGTGGCCATAGATTTTGGCATTTCTTGGCTTGCAGCTCCCTCACTCCAGTCTCTGCCTGTGGTCACCTGGTATTTTCCTTATGTGTATATGTCTTCATGTGGCATTTCCCTCTTCTTATAAGGACACCCAACATATTGAATTAGGGCCCACCCTAATAACTTCATTTTAAGTTGATTGCATCTGCAAAGACCTTATTTCCAGATAAGGATACATTCACAAGTACTAGTGTTTAAGGTGTCAACACTTCCTTTGGGAGACAGAATTTAACCCATAACAAGGGATTTTATAAAGTAGAATATTAATGCAGATATTAGATATTATTTTCATATCTATTTTCCCCAAATTGCTTAGAATAATGCTTTAAGCATAGTAGGATATTAGAATACATATTGATTTGAATTTAATTTGCTTTTTACCCCCATGGTGACATTAGCTGCATTATATTTCCTTTATTCTAGAATAAAGCTCTAAGTTAGAAAAGATGTCTGGTCCTAGTGATGACTATTGTTATCTAGTGAGATGAAAAGGATGTTTCTGGAAATCATGGTTAATTTCCTGTTAAATTGAGTGTAAATTTTTGGAGTCAGGAAATTCTAGACTGTATTTCTCTGCACTTTTCTTTAGTTTCCCAAATCACTATTTCACCTTTAGAGGCTCTATTGATTTTTCTTCACTGTGTCACAGTCTTGGAAACCTGAGTTTGCTACTTACTTGTAAAAGTCACCTAAGTAGCCAACTGGGAAGCTGATTACATGAATTTTGAAACCAGCATAGCCAACTATCTAGATGTCTGACTTTGGAGAACTATCTCCATAGTGGATTTTCTTGTCCTTTCTGACCCTCTCTTTCCCTAGCTATTAAATGAAAAATTTAGAAGTATATAATATAAAATTTTCTTTCCAACCGGAAGTGACTTCTGCATTTTATGATGCATCCATGCCATCACGCAGCATTACATATCTGATTTTAACAAATACACATTAAGAACATATATATTTACAGCTAACTCCAGATATTCTTAAATATTAAATTGTGTGAATACAGGCATAATTATGTAAATATTAAACTCCAGATCTTATTTTGTATACCGACTAATATATACAAATATGAAAGCTTATTTGCTATTTATGATTATGGACTGTGTAATAAATAAGAAATTTAATTATAATTTTAGGTCTAGAATCTGGGAACTCTGGTTCTCAGACCAGAGTCTCCTGACAAGGTATCACACTGAGGCTTAATTTTCAGCTTCAGTGCTAGGTACATATTTATTGTTTCTTAATTATTTAAAAATGTACTTGTGCTTATAGGTGCTGCTTCTTAGCTAGAAGAGTCATCTAACTTGTACAATTACTTACCAACCCTTCTACAATAGAAGCGTTTGTCACGTTTATCATATGCAAAACTGTACCTCACCGATGGCTAAAAGTTTTTCAAACTAAGGCTCCTAGCTTTTGTAAATTTTACTTAATAAATCAATTAAGCTGTATTCATTATAATCCCTGGAGGGTTATCCACCAAGACAATGCTCTTACAACTAAAGTGTCTGGTTGAAATATGCTCAATCTGTCTGAAATTGCCATTGAAGCATTTTCCTGCTGCAGACCAGCAAAACTTGGATGGGCTTTGGATTCATCTAACAACTAGGGAGACAGACGGTGTTAAAAAGATACAGATGTAGCAGCTTCATTCGATTCTTAATATGCTCCTTTTCTGTCATCTTAAGCATTTTCACCAGCAAATGAAATATTTGTTTGCTAAAGTCAATGATTTGCCTATTAAGTTGGGAGAAAAACACATAAGGCAATAATTTAAAACTTCGGTCATTACTGCTATAGGGAAGAAAATTTCCAAAAGAAATCCTTAATTTTAGAAAGCGTCATTATATCATTACTCATCAATTCATTCACATGTTTATTTATACAATAAATAATTTTGAGCACCTGTCATGGTAGGCACCATGATAGCCACTTGGGGATGGGTATAAACATAATTAAGCTATGATTCCTGCTCTTGAAGAACCTCTTAAGTAGAAAGTGAATAATGAATGGGAAAACTCCAAACAAGTTCAAAAGGGGGAAATGCCATAAAAGGCAAAGTGCCATCAAAATTCAGACTTCGGAGATATTATCTGTGGGAAAATTATAAGAACAATAACATTTAAAATAGAATTTGAATATTAGATTGGCTTTAATAAATGAAGATGAAAAGATAGATGTGGTATTACTTGGAAACCTACAAAGACTGAAGATAACTGAAAGCAAATGTAAGGGAAAGCAACTATCTGGAGCAAAGGTAAAATTGGAAAGATTGCTACTTTTGAACATTGATTAAAAGCGTTGAACTTTACTCACTAAATAATAAGAAACCATTAACATTTTTTGAGTAGAGGAAGGTTATGTTTAGTGAGGTTTATTTGGGTTGATATATAGGCTAGTTGGAAGGAGCAAGAAGTGTCAAGCAAAAAACAGTGCAGGAGGCTGCATATAGGAAGATAGTTTATTGAAGTGCAATTGGAGGGCTTCCCTGGTGGCGCAGTGGTTGAGAGTCCGCCTGCCGATGCAGGGGACACGGGTTCGTGCCCCGGTCTGGGAAGATCCCACATGCCGCGGAGCGGCTGGGTCCGTGAACCATGGCCGCTGAGCCTGCGCATCCGGAGCCTGTGCTCCGGAACGGCGGGAGAGGCCACAGCAGTGAGAGGCCTGTGTAACGCAAAAAGAAAAGAAAAAAAAATAATAAGAAGAATTGCAATTGGAGAGACAGAGCTTCAGACAAAACTGACAAAGTGTTCTGGGAAAGAGAAAGAGTTAAGGACTCATAAAGACAAAAGCCAGGAGGTTATTAAAAGTTTCCTGATGAGAATTGTGATTGACTCTGATGCAAATCAGGACATATTTGTCCTTAAAGAATCACCACTTATTTTAGGGTAAAGGTCCAATAAGTATCTTGAGTTTTGGCAGATGTTCTGGATGACTTCATTAGGACAATAAGTAATCAGAAGTTCAAATTCCTTCCAGGTTGAGATGAGTGTGCATAAGTCACACTTCCTTAAGGATCTCCCAGCTCCATTTTAGACCATTTTAGAGCATTCTCTTAGCCATACCAACTCCATTTCTATTTTCCTTTCACAGGACCCTCATGCTGAGAGATTTTATTTACTGAAACTCTCTAGAACAGATGAGTGAGAATAGAAACAAAAATAAAGGTGGAGACAGGATACGTTTAAAGAAAAAATATATAAAGCTTAATTACTGATTAAATGGAGACCAAATTGGAATGAAAGTAGGTGATGGGGAAAAGCTGTGAGACAAATATGTCAAAAAGAGCCAGGACTAAAACCCAGGGGCCAGGAAAAGAATTGCTTTTCCATCCAAAATCAAAAATCAGGTGAAGGCACTAATTTGAGAGGGAATGTAGAAAATATTTTGCATTATTTCCAACAGCATTTTCCAATCAAAATATAATGTGATCCCATACTAATTTTATATATTCCAGTAGCCACAATTTAAAAAGTAAAACGAAGCAGGTAACATTAATTTTCACAACATATTTCATGTATCTCAATGTATCCAAAGTATTGTTATTTCAATGTGTAATCAGTACAAAAAGTTATTAGATATTTTACCCTAGAATTTGTACTATGTCTTTAAAAACAATGTGTATCTTACAAGATTTGCGCATCTCAATTGAGATTAAGCTCCTTTCAAATGTTCAACAGCCATATGTGGCTAGCAGCTACCATTTTGGGCAGAGTATTTTCAGAAACTTCATATGAAAATATCTAAGAAGTTGAATGGAAAGTTATCACCATTAGATGCAGTGATTCATGAATATGGTGGTGACTGATAAGATAGAAGTAGGTAAGATCATTAGGAAAATGAAAAAATATATAAGATGGAGATCATAGGCATATTCTTGGAAAATGTCCATATTTTCCATGTGCAGGAGGGGTAAAAAGAGTGAGTGGAGAAGAAAAAAATAATTATTGAATGGGTAGGAAAAGAAACAACACAAGGAAGTGTCATGAAAACCAAAAGAAATGGAACGTCTAAAAATCAAAAATTGTAGAACAGTCAACTGATAAACATTACAAGGAATTTTGAAAACAAAGTTTGAAAAAAACAAAAAATAAATTAATTAACTGTACATTAGTGTGTTTGACAAGAGCAAGTTTAGTAGTAATCGCCAATCACCTGGCAAGAGTGTCTTGGAAGAATATAGACAGACTGAAACAAATCATACTATCTGACTTCCAAACTCCATCCTATGTATCTACCATAAAAAATGATGAAGCAGGGTACAAGAGAGGAGGTGGCCTGAGTGTGAGCTGAGGTCTTGGAGACAGGAAGATTTCAATGTCTCTCCGAGTTGTTTAGTAGTGAAAATAGAGTTGCTGTAATAGTGTGAGCATCTATAAGGCAAGAGGGTTTGTTGTGCATTTGTTTGTTTAATACTGTTAAGAACATAAACATTTCAGTGGTCTTAGGGATCAGGAGAGAATACAATACAAGGGAAATTTTAAAATAATGGGAAAAAAAATCCCATAGTAGAGGCAGGTTTTTCTTCTCAAGATAGGGGGGAAAAGCTTAATGGATATAAAAAATATGTATAAAACATAATGAAAAGGAGAGGTAACTAAAATAAGTTCCAATTGCCTTGCACTTTCCCTAATGTAGAGAGACAATAGTTAGTACAAAAATGTAGAGACAGCAGTAAGACTCTTATGAAAGTAGAAAAAAAACTTTTCCATGACTAGAGAGTCAACTGGAGGAAAAAAGAAAGACATTGGGAAAATAGCTATAATATAATAGCATGGGTTTGCAATGCACCCAATGAAAAGTTTTATGAATTCCTTAATTTGCTTTTAATTATGAATTGGGACATATCTGAGTTTGAGAGTTGGCATGGCAGAAATTCATCAGACAAAGGATTGACTTTTTTTTTTTTTTTTTTGGCGGTACGCCGTCCTCTCACTGTTGTGGACTCTCCCGTTGCGGAGCACAGGCTCCGGACACGCAGGCTCAGCGGCCATGGCTCACGGACCCAGCCGCTCCGCAGCATGTGGGATCTTCGTTGCAGGGGCACGAACCCATGTCCCCTGCATCGGCAGGCGGACTCTCAACCACTGCGCCACCAGGGAAGCCCGGGATTGACTTTTTTCCCCCCATTTCAACAATCCCTTTTCTGTATATTACAGGCTAACACAAAGCTATGCTACAATTTTGCAATAGCTGATTATAGTTTTTCTCAGAGATATCCATTATTCCCACGGCAAGAAAATTGCATTTCTAAACAACTTACAAAGCAAAACTGTTTACCACAGTTTCTTCACCCTTCTCTTTGCACTTGAATGGATTTCAAGAGACCCTTGATAAATGTTTTTCTCAATGACAAGGAATCTTCAAACACATCTTTAAAAAGCAATAAATATTCATTGTTCAAAATCAGAAGTATTTAAACTTTACATGATGAAGTCAATGCCTCTTCCACTTTGCTCTTTATCATTTATAAAATGCTGGAATGGTATCACATTTTGTCAAAATAAATTTGAAATGGACGTGTCTCACAAAATGTATGAATAAGAAGCAGATAAATGCACATTGCTACATTATGAAATGAAAATAAGTGAACAGCTTCTGTGAACTACATAGATCAGCTGGTAAACACACAAAGCCAAAAAGCTGTGATTGCAAGCCCTAGTGCATGGTCAAATCTGTGTTGTAACTTGATCCTTAGCCAAAGACCACACAGTTCACTTTAGGCAAACACCTCAAAAATTAATGCTTTTTCAGTAGGTCCCGTGGTAGTCACAGAAGAGAATTTCACGAATGAGAACAATCTGGGGACAAAGGAAATAAAGGGGCTTGGAATCAACACACCTATCTTCCAGCCCTGACTCCACCACTAATTAGCTAGGAAGTCAGAGGCAACTCATTCATTTACTTATTTATTCTATCATGCATTCATATACTCATTACATACTTATTAGCATATAGTATGCGCTAAGAAATGCGTTAGGTGCTAGCAATACACTGCTAAACAAATAGGGGCTGCACTATGTGCAAGGGCTCTGCCTATAGTCCTAATAAGCTATACAGATTTTAACCTGAGATGGGAAATTACTGAAACTTTTCAGCAGGAAAGTAATATAATTTGGTTTATGTTTTCTAAAACTCACACTTTAATTGTTTTATCCATAATGGACTATTGTGGATACAAGAGTGAAAGAAATTCCGAAACCATTTCCACATCATCACTTCATTGGAACATGTAAAGAAGGCAAGGAGTTATTATTCGACTCATTCTGGTATTGAAATTTGCTGAGATAGAGCATTTATTATGGATACATACTGACTAGTGACACAGCCAAAACTAGAGAACAGTTTATTGGTTCTTCCATTACAATACAACTGCATTTCAGTGGGCAGCCATTAATAAATTCATCCAATTGGCCACCTGTGGTCTCTTAGGAAAAAGTATCACTAGTATATCAAGCTCAAATGCTTAGAACAATTTTAACTAAAAAATAAAAATTAATGTAGAGTTAATTAAATGAAAAGCAAATAATGGTATTTTGGAATATTTGGCCAAATGTTTGGATGGAGCAAAGGTGTGAATATCATTAAATCACTGAAGTTTGGAAACTGTCATTGTAATAGATGGTTCTAGGATATTCACTATCAAACGACACCAGACAATACTTCAAGAAACCTTGACCATATCTTGCATTTTCATAGCCTTGTGCCATTTCTTGTCTGGAATGCTGGTTTCTTTTATTAAGTTATCACCTCCTTTTCTAACATCTAGTTTATATCTTTTATTATAGCACTTTATATATACTCTATTATGTATTAAAATAAGTTTTAGTATAGTTGTCATCCCTTCAGTGCTGGGAACTCCATGAGAGGAAGACTTATATATCTGTTCTGAGCAGATAGCATGGCTCACGCTTTCCCTGAGTGAATGAATGTGAAATTAAAATGTAGGTGTTTAGTTACTATTTGCTGAATTGACTTGACTAGGCCACTGAAAGATTGAGCTCCCACAGGTCTCCATTGTTAAATGTCACTTCAGACTTAGACAGCAGTGATGAATCATGGCTTCTGAAAGACCATATTTAAAATAAGCATCCGTTGCCTGGGAACAGAGCAAGTCCCACTGGCAGTTTTATAGATTATCTTATCAGGTTAGCTCATATCAGCAAGGAACCCCTATGAGTATGAGAAAGAAAAAGAGAGAAAAAAGGAAAGGGGAAATCATCATAATCATGATATGGTCATTTGTATAGAATTTTACCATTTCCTTACACTTTCTTCACCTCTGGATCATTTTATCCATGTGATAGATATTATTATTAGTAGTGGTGATATTATTATAATTCTCATATTCCACTGAAATGACACAAATGGTGAAAATAAAGTACCAATCTGCATCCTTGCCTTCCTGCCTTCTTTATTTTGTGGATTTTCACTTTTATGTTATTCTCTTAACTCATAAATCATAACTATTTTAGGTCAAATTTTGTATCAAGATGAAGACCAGTCCTACACATGTGTAACATACTCTATTCATGAAGCTGTCATCCCATCAGCCCTTCCATTTGGCTAAACATGTAATTCACTAGAGGAAATTAACTTTTAAAATTATGTTAAAGTTAGTTTCTAAATTATCCTCTTTAGATATGCATTTAAATTATATACACATTATGTATGCATATCCCCTTTAATAAACAGATTTGTATATGAGCTGGAAAATTATTTTGAGGACTAAAGACTGCTTCTAAGCATTTGATATATACGAATGTCTACTTTTTTTTTTTAAGTCTTTATTGAATTTGTTACTATACTGCTTCTGTTTTATGTTTTGGTTTTTTTGGCCACGAGGCTTGTGGGATCTTAGCTCCCCGACCAGGGACCGAACCGCACTCCCTGCATTGGAAGGCGAAGTCTTAACCACTGGACTGCCAGGGAAATCCCTCTACTTTTTTATTTCAAAGCTAGTTACTGAAAAAAATTTCCAGGGCATTTCATAGGTATGTGTGTAACATTCCTTCTTTTTCCTACACTGCATAGATGAAGTAAGTTTTCATGGAACTGAATAAGTTTCTTCTAAGCCAAAACTGTCAAAAAGATCATGAGTCAAAGAGAGACTCCATTCGTTTAAAAGGAAAGTTCTCAGAAAAAAAACTATTGCCTTTTCTTTACTAAAAGCTAGAATGAAATGAGTCTTAAGTAATGTATCAGATAGAGTTCAATCCAGGAAGTAGAAACACTAAGAGTACTATGGAATAAAGGTTTTATTAGAGAAGTTGGATGTTACCCAACTGTGGGATAAGCTAGAAATTAGGTTTAGAATGAAGAAGCTGGAGGATCAGAATAAAGTTCGTAAGCAGCCCTCCTGAAGCACTGGTAATGATGGAAATATTAGGGCTCGCATGGGAATCCGGGAAGCTAGTCAAACCTGTCTGTTGGTGTGTGACCACTAAAGGTGGGGAGCTGATGGGAAAGGCTATGAAATGATGTTGCCTCTGTATCTTGTGGTGAGTCTAGGGTTGAAGTTGGTCATCAGTGCCAGCAGTCAGAAAGAAATTACATAAAGTCTGAGTCACTGAAGGACACACTGACACCCACCAGCACCTCAAGGTCTATCTAACCACAAAGACCTTCAGAGCCAAGTGACTCCTGCTTCACTTCTGCCTTCCACATCTTGTGAAATTTTGGTTTTAGTCAACTCTGACTTGGAAGCATATAGGAAATGAATCCTAGAAAATGTAGTTCTAGCTTTGCCAGGTTGACTCAGAAAAAAAAAAAAACACAAGCTTTTTTTTTTTTTCTTGACATCTTTATTATGCTATGGACTTGGCATGTCATTCCATTTATTTAGTGTATGCCTAATGAGTGTATATACCTACGTATTTTGTTTTCTCTGGGGTGGTTGTCAATGACATTCTGTTTTTAATTTCAATTTCCACATGTTCATTGTTAGTATATAGAAACGTGATTGAGTTTTATGTGTTGATCTAACTCTCCTGACCTTGCTGAACTCATTTATTAGTTCTAGGAGTGTTTTTATTTTTGTTTTTTGGGGTTTTTTTTTTACATCATTATTGGAGTATAATTGCTTTACAATGGTGTGTTAGTTTCTGCTTTATAACAAAGTGGATCAGTTATACATATACATATGTTCCCATATCTCTTCCCTCTTGCATCTCCCTCCCTCGCACCCTCCCTATCCCACCCCTCCAGGCAGTCACAAAGCACCAAGCTGATCTCCCAGCAGCTATGCGGCTGCTTCCCACTAACTATCTACCTTACATTTGGTAGTGTATATATGTCCATGCCTCTCTCTCTCGCTTTGTCACAGCTTACCCTTCCCTCTCCCCACGTCCTCAAGTCCATTCTCTAGTAGGTCTGTGTCTTTATTCCTGTCTTACCCCTAGGTTCTTCATGACATTTTTTTTCTTAAATTCCATATATATGTGTTAGCATACGGTATTTTTCTTTCTCTTTCTGACTTACTTCTCTCTGTATGACAGACTCTAGGTCTATCCACCTCATTAGAAATAGCTCAATTTCATTTCTTTTTATGGCTGAGTAATATTCCATTGTATATATGTGCCACATCTTCTTTATCCATTCATCTGTTGATGGACACTTAGGTTGTTTCCATCTCCGGGCTATTGTTAATACAGCTGCAATGAACATTGTGGTACATGACTCTTTTTGAATTATGGTTTTCTCAGGGTATATGCCCAGTAGTGGGATTGCTGGGTCATATGGTAATTCTATTTGTAGTTTTTTAAGGAACCTCCATACTGTTCTCCACAGTGGCTATATCAATTTACATTCCCATCAACAGTGCAAGAGGGTTCCCTTTTCTCCACACCCTCTCCAGCATTTATTGTTTCTAGATTTTTTGATGATGGCCATTCTGACTGGTGTGAGATGATATCTCATTGTAGTTTTGATTTGCATTTCTCTAATGATTAATGATGTTGAGCATTCTTTCATGTGTTTGTTGGCAGACTGTATATCTTCTTTAGAGAAATGTCTATTTAGGTCTTCTGCCCAGTTTTGGATTGGGTTGTTTGTTTTTTTGTTATTGAGCTGCATGAGCTGCTTATAAATTTTGGAGATTAATCCTTTGTCAGTTGCTTCATTTGCAAATATTTTCTCCCATTCTGAGAGTTGTCTTTTGGTCTTGTTTATGGTTTCCTTTGCTGTGAAAAAGCTTTGAAGTTTCATTAGGTCCCATTTATTTTTGTTTTTATTTCCATTTCCCTAGGAGGTGGGTCAAAAAGGATCTTGCTGTGATTTATGTCATAGAGTGTTCTGCCTATGTTTTCCTCTAAGAGTTTTATAGTGTCTGACCTTACATTTAGGTCTTTTATCAATTTTGAGGGTTTTTTGTGTATGGTGTTAGGGAGCATTCTAATTTCATTATTTTACATGTAGCTGTCCAGTTTGCCCAGCACCACTTATTGAAGAGGCTGTCTTTTCTCCACTGTACATTCCTGCCTCCTTTGTCAAAGATAAGGTGACCATATGTACGTGGGTTTATCTCTGGGATTTCTATCCTGTTCCATTGATCTATCTTTCTGTTTTTGTGCCAATACCATACTGTCTTGATTACTGTACCTCTGCAGTATAGTCTGAAGTCAGGGAGCCTGATTCCTCAAGCTCCGTTTTTCGTTCTCAAGATTGCTTTGGCTATTCGGGGTGTTTTGTGTTTCCATACAAATTGTGAAATTTTTTTTCTAGTTCTGTGAAAAATGCCAGTGCTAGTTTGATAGGGATTGCATTGAATCTGTAGATTGCTTTGGGTAGTAGAGTCATTTTCACAATGTTGATTCTTCCAATCAAAGAACATGGTATATCTCTCCATCTATTTGTATCATCTTTAATTTCTTTCATCAGTGTCTTATAATTTTCTGCATACAGGTCTTTTGTCTCCTTAGGTAGGTTTATTCCTAGATATTTTATTCTTTTTGTTGCAATGGTAAATGGGAGTGTTTTCTTGATTTCACTTTCAGATTTTTCATCATTAGTGTATAGGAATGCCAGAGATTTCTGTGAATTAATTTTGTATCCTGCTATTTTACCAAATTCATTGATTAGCTCTAGGAGTTTTCTGGTGGTATCTTTAGGATTCTCTATGTATAGTATCATGTCATCTGCAAACAGTGACAGCTTTACTTCTTCTTTTCTGATTTGGATTCCTTTTATTTCCTTTTCTTCACTGATTGCTGTGGCTAAAACTTCCAAAACTACGTTGAATAAGAGTGGTGAGAGTGGGCAACCTTGTCTTGTTCCTGATCTTAGTGGAAATGGTTTCAGTTTTTCACCATTGAGGATGATGTTGGCTGTGGGTTTGTCATATATGGCCTTTATTATGTTGAGGAAAGTTCCGTCTATGCCTACTTTCTGCAGGGTTTTTATCATAAATGGGTATTGAATTTTGTCGAAAGCCTTCTCTGCATCTATTGAGATGATCATATGGTTTTTCTCCTTCAATTTGTTAATATGGTGTATTATGTTAATTGATTGGCGTATATTGAAGAATCCTTGCATTCCAGGAATAAACCCCACTTGATCATGATGTATGATCCGTTTAATGTACTGTTCGATTCTGTTTGCTAGTATTTTGTTGAGGATTTTTGCATCTCTGTTCATCAGGATATTGGCCTGTAGTTTTCTTTCTTTGTGACATCCTTGTCTGGTTTTGGTATCAGGGTGATGGTGGCCTCGTAGAATGAGTTTGGGAGTGTTCCTCCCTCTGCTATATTCTGGAAGAGTTTGAGAAGGATAGGTGTTAGCTCTTCTCTAAATGTTTGATAGAACTCGCCTGTGAGGCCATCTGGGTCTGGGCTTTTTTTTGTTGGAAGATTTTTAATCACAGTTTCAATTTCAGTGCTTGTGATTGGTCTGTTCATATTTTCTATTTCTTCCTGATTCAGTCTTGGCAGGTTGTGCCTTTCTAAGAATTTGTCCATTTCTTCCAAGTTGTCCATTTTATTGGCATAGAGTTGCTGGTAGTAATCTCTCATGATCTTTTGTATTTCTGCAGTGTCAGTTGTTACTTCTCCTTTCTCTTTTCTAATTCTATTGATTTCAGTCTTCTCCCTTTTTTTCTTGATGAGTCTCGCTAATGGTTTATCAACTTGGTTTATCTTCTCAAAGAACCAGCTTTTAGTTTTATTGATCTTTGCTATCATTTCCTTCATTTCTTTTTCATTTATTTCTGGTCTGATTTTTATGATTTCTTTCTTTCTGCTAACTTTGGGGTTTTTTGTTCTTCTATCTCTAATTGCTTTAGGTGCAAGGTTAGGTTGATTATTCGAGATGTTTCCTGTTTCTTAAGGTAGGATTGTATTGCTATAAACTTCCCTCTTAGAACTGCTTTTGCTGCATCCCATAGATTTTGGCTCGTCATGTCTCCATTGTCATTTGTTTCTAGGTATTTTTTGATTTCCTCTTTGATTTCTTCAGTGATCACTTCGTTATTAAGTAGTGTATTGTTGAACCTCCATGTGTTTGTATTTTTTACAGATCTTTTCCTGTAATTGACATCTAGTCTCATAGCGTTGTGGTCAGAAAAGATACTTTATACAATTTCAATTTTTTTAAATTTACCAAGGCTTGATTTGTGAACCAAGATATGATCTATCCTGGAGAATGTTCCATGAGCACTTGAGAAGAATGTGTATTCTGTTGTTTTTGGATGGAATGTCCTATAAATTTCAATTAAGTCCATCTTGTTTAATGTATCATTTAGAGCTTGTGTTTCCTTATTTATTTTCACTTTGGATGATCTGTCCAGTGGTGAAAGTGGGGTGTTAAAGTCCCCTACTATGAATGTGTTACTGTCGATTTCCCCTTTTATCGCTGTTAGTATTTGCCTTATGTATTGATGTGCTCCTATGTTGGGGGCATATTTACAATTGTTATATCTTCTTCTTGGATCGATCCCTTGATCTTTATGTAGTGTCCTTCTTTGTCTCTTCTAATAGTCTTTATTTTAAAGTCTATTTTGCTTGATATGAGTACTGCTACTCCAGCTTTCTTTTGGTTTCCATTGCATGAAATATGTATTTCCATCCCCTTACTTTCAGTCTGTATGTGTCTCTAGGTCTGAAGTGGGTCTCTTGTAGACAGCAAATATATGGGTCTTGTTTTTGTATCCATTCAGCCAACCTGTGTCTTTTGGTGGGAGCATTTAGTCCATTTACATTTAAGGTAATTATCGATATGTATGTTCCTATTCCCATATTCTTAATTGTTTTGGGTTTGTTATTATAGGTCTTTTCCTTCTCTTGTGTTTCTTGCCTAGAGAAGTTCCTTTAGCAGTTGTTGTAAAGCTGGTTTGGTGGTGCTGAACTCTCTCAGCTTTTGCTTGTCTGTAAAGGTTTTAATTTCTCCATCAAATCTGAATGAGATCCTTGCTGGGTAGAGTAACCTTGGTGGCAGGTTTTTCTCCTTCATCACTTTAAATATGTCCTGTCAGTCCCTTCTGGCTTGCAGAGTTTCTGATGAAAGATCAGCTGTTAACCTTATGGGGATTCCCTTGTGTGTTATTTGTTGTTTTTCCCTTGCTGCTTTTAATGTGTTTTCTTTGTATTTAATTTTTGACAGTTTGATTAATATGTGTCTTGGCATAGTTCTCCTTGGATTTATCCTGTATGGGACTCTCTGTGCTTGCTGGACTTGATTAACTATTTCCTTTCCCATATTAGGGAAGTTTTCAACTATAATCTCTTCAAATAATTTCTCAGTCCCTTTCTTTTTCTCTTCTTCTTCTGGAACCCCTATAATTCGAATTTTGGCGTGTTTAATGTTGTCCCAGAGGTCTCTGAGACTGTCCTCAGTTCTTTTCATTCTTGTTTCTTTATTCTGCTCTGCAGTAGTTATTTCCACTATTTTAACTTCCAGGTCACTTATCCGTTCTTCTGCCTCAGTTATTCTGTTATTGATCCCATCTAGAGTATTTTTAATGTCATTTATTGTGTTGTTCATCGTTGTTTGTTTCATCTTTAGTTCTTCTAGGTCCTTGTTAAATGTTTCTTGCATTTTGTCTATTCTATTTCCAAGATTCTGGATCATCTTTACTATCATTATTCTGAATTCTTTTTCAGGTAGACTGCCTACTTCCTCTTCATTTGTTAGGTCTGGTGGGTTTTTATGTTGCTCCTTCATCTGCTGTGTGTTTTTCTGTCTTCTCATTTTGCTTATCTTACTGTGTTTGGGGTCTCCTTTTTACAGGCTTCAGGTTTGTAGTTCCTATTGTTTTTGGTGTCTGTCCCCAGTGGCTAAAGTTGGTTCAGTGGGTTGGGTAGGCTTCCTGGTTGAGGGGACTAGTGCCTGTGTTCTGGTGGGCAGGACCTGGTGGATCTTGTGTTTCTGGTGGGCAGGACCACGTCTGGTGGTGTGTTTTGGAGTGTCTGTGGACTTATTATGATTTTGGGCAGCCTCTCTGCTAATGGGTGGGGTTGTATTCCTGTTTTGCTAGTTGTTTGGCGTAGGATGTCCAGCACTGTAGCTTGCTGGTCGTTGAGTGAAGCTTGGTGCTGGTGTTGAGATGGAGATCTCTGGAAGATTTTCGCTGTTTGATATTATGTGGAGCTGGGAGGTCTCTTGTGGGCCAGTGTCCTGAAGTTGGCTCTCCCACCTCAGAGGCACAGCACTGACTCCTGGCTGCAGCACCAAGAGCCTTTCATCCACTCAGCTCAGAAGAAAAGGGAGAAAAAGTAGAAAGAAAGAATTAGAAGAAGTAGAAAGAAAGAAAGAAAGAAAGTGGAAGAAAGAATGGAGAGAGGGAGGGAGGAAGGGAGGGAGGGAGGAAGAAAGGAAGGAGGGAAGAAAGGAAGAAAGGAAAGAAAGAAGATAAAGTAAAATAAAATAAAGTAAGATAAAATATAATAAAGTTATTAAAATAAAAAAATAATTATTAAGGGAAAAAAAAACACGGACGTATAGAAACCTAGGACAAATGGTGGAAGCAAAGCTATACAGACAAAATCTCACACAGAAGCATACACATACACACTCACAAAAAGAGGAAATGGGGAAAAAATCATAAATCTTCCTCTCAGAGTCCACCTCCTTAATTTGGGATGATTCGTTGTCTATTCACGTATTCCACAGATGCAGGGTACATCAAGTTGATTGTGGAGCTTTAATCCGCTGCTTCTGAGGCTGCTGCGAGAGATTTCCCTTTCTCTTCTTTGTTCTCACAGCTCCCAGGGGCTCAGCTTTGGATTTGGCCCCGCCTCTGCGTGTAGGTCGCCGGAGGGCGTCTGTTCTTCGCTCAGACAGGACGGGGTTAAAGGAGCCGCTGATTCGGGGGCTCTGGCTCACTCAGGCCGGGGGGGAGGGAGGGGCACGGAGTGTGGGGCGGGCCTGCGGCGGCAGACGCCGGCGTGACGTTGCACCAGCGTGAGGCGCGCCGTGCGTTCTTCCGGGGGAGTTGTCCGTGGATCCCGGGACCCTGGCAGTGGCGGGCTGCACAGGCTCTCCAGAAGGTCGGGTGTGGATAGTGACCTGTGCTCGCACACAGGCTTCTTGGTGGCTGCAGAAGCAGCCTTAGCGTCCCATGCCTGTCTCTGGGGTCCGCGCTTTTAGCCGCGGCTCGTGCCCGTCTCTGGAGCTCCTTTAAGCAGCGCTCTTAATCCCCTCTCCTCGCGCACCAGGAAAAAAGAGGGAAGAAAAAGTCTCTTGCCTCTTCGGCAGGTTCAGACTTTTCCCCGGACTCCCTCCCGGCTAGCCGTGGTGCACTAACCCCTTCAGGCTGTGCTCACGCCGCCAGTCCTCTCCCGGCGCTCCGACCGAAGCCCAAGCCTCAGCTCCCAGACCCGCCCGCCCCGGTAAGTGAGCAGACAAGCCTCTCAGCCTGGTGTGTGCCGGTCGGCCCTGATCCTCTGTGTGGGAATCTCCCCACTTTGCCCTCCGCACCCGTGTTGCTATGCTCTCACCCACGGCTCCGAAGCTTTCCCCCCTCCGCCCCCCGCAGTCTCCGCCTGCGAAGGGGCTTCTAGTGTGTGGAAACGTTTCCTCCGTCACAGCTCCCTCCCACTGGTGCAGGTCCTGTCCCTTTCCTTTTGTCTCTGTTTATTCTTTTTTCTTTTGCCCTACCCAGGTACGTGGGGGGTTTCTTGCCTTTTTGGAGGTCTGAGGTCTTCTGCCAGTGTTCAGTAGGTGTTCTGTAGGAGTTGTTCCACGTGTAGATGTATTTCTGGCGTATCTGTGGGGAGGAAGGTGATCTCCGCGTCTTACTCTTCCGCCATCTTCCCCAGCAATTCCCCCACAAGCTTTCTGAGTCCAAATTCTTTGAAGCACTAGTGTATCAGCGTCATCAAGTGAATAGAATGTATGTTCTGGAGAGATTCTGATTCTAAAATATTTTGGATGGAATCTACTTTCTAAACTCTAGAGAAATTTTAACTAAACAGTATAAATGACAATATTTAGTAAGAGGAAGATTGATTCCAGGACCTCACATTTATATCGGCATAACAAGAATCCATATTAAGTAAGTCACCATGGTTATAGAAAAACAATTGTTTGAATCATATAATATGTTGACTTTCTCAGTTTGTCACTTTTGTACTAATCCTGTCTTACAGTTCAATTTATCCATAACCAAGGATCAGTTTTCACCAGAGAGCAGGTTTCTGAATTTTCACCATGGAAACTGGAAAAAAATGGCCCCTAAAATAGCCAGAATTGCAAGATGAAACTTATCCAAGAGCAGTGAGTGGCAGTGTCAATTCATCTGGATTAATACCACATACTGAGCCGTTTTTATTCTCTACTATCTTAAGGTAGATATATTAAAATACTCTTTAAACCAGTCCTCAGGGCCCTGAATAGAAAAACACTTAAATGGACAGTTTGAATGAGGAAACTGAGCAAGAAATCTCAAGAACAGTGAGCACAGGAAGGGTGTTACAAAAGGGGAACTTCAAGCAGCTTGACTGACATGAAAGGAGGACACTAATCATTCTTTCTTCCCATGAAAAGGGAATAAAAGGTATGGCAACAAACATCAACTATGTAATATTACCTAGAGGAGGCTTTAGTCAGTATCAAAATGCTGTATAACATAATGATTAAATGTGGTTTACACAGTCATGATTTCCAGCATCTTTTTTAAATCAATTCTATGATCAGGTGTATCAATTAGTTATAAATTAAGCAACATCCCTATGTCCTTGTTACTGTTATTAAACCTATCATCATCTATTTTAAATCTATCTTGGATCTTTGTTATCCATCTCTCATTAATGTCCTTGCAAGATCTGTCTCTAGCTTATCTCTCCTGGCTCAATACTGTCCTTCACACATCTTCTCCTAGTCCCAGTAAACTCTCTCTCTACTATTTTTCATGGATACTATATACATTCTGGCCTCTGGGCTATTGTGCATGTTGTCTCTGATGTTTTCTTATAAATTCTGCCTTTGTGATTCAAATGCCACTTCTCCCAGAAACAGTTACTAATCCTGTCTAATCCAAACAAAATGCCTATTTTATTTATTATTTTTCTAAGCATTTTTTTAACATCTTTATTGGAGTATAATTGCTTAACAATGGTGTGTTAGTTTCTGCTTTACAACAAAATGAATCAGTTATGTATATACATGTGTTCCCATATCTCTTCCGTCTTGCGTCTCCCTACAAACAATAAATGCTGGAGAAGGTGTGGAGAAAAGGGAACCCTCTTGCACTGTTGGTGGGAATGTAAATTGATACAGCCACTGTGGAGAACAGTATGGGGGATCCTCAAAAAACTAGAAATAGAACTGCCTGCCTATTTTGGATCAACACATCAGATTATTAGTGGCACAAGAAAGTTACTTTTTTCATCTTTGTCATGTATTTTCATTATTTTTAGATATGTTCTTAACTTTTACTAGATATTTTTCTCAGTAAAGGTGGGGTAAGTGTCTTAATGTTTTCCCCCTCCATCTTGACAACATTGTATATAAATGGCGCTACTTTTAAGAGTCTGTTTTATTGGTCATCTGTTCTTAACTCCTTGATATTTGATCCCTGGCTATGAATTGAATGTCAGTAAATGAAAACTTAACTTTATAGTCAAAATGGCTTATATAAGATAAAATAACTGTATCAGAATATCATTTAAACAAGCCTATAAATCTTAGTTTATGATGAAATCACTTGTTATATACTCTCCACTAGAATGGGATCTTCCAGAATTTGGGAACTATATCCAGCAATCGTTATATGTCTATCATCTAGGATAGTGACTATTTGAGTTTGTTCATTGAATGATTATGTCAAGAGCATCTAACAAAGTAGTATTAAACACTGGAAAAAAATTGATGATGCAGTATTGCAAGTTGAGTTAAGGAGGAGGAATGCTGGGGAAGGCTTAGGCAATATTTGTTAGGAGGTAGAAAACCTGGTTTCTGTGTCCACTTACCAAGCTGTTCTATTCTTTGCCAACATACACAACACTGGGATGGACACCCTTTCTCCTTATGAACCTATATTAGAATTTGAGATACATACCTAAAGGTGGCTTGGCTAGATCATAGGTGTGGTCTAGGTACTGACACATTGTTTTCCAGAATATCTGCACCAATCTACACTCCTATGAGCAGTTTATACTTCATGATGTCTTTAGACATGAGAAACTTACCATGACCAAAAGTTCCAGAATAAATGAGTATTTGTAACTTTACTGTCCATACTGCAGTGACTGCATCTCCTTTTAGATGTAATCTCTTTAAATATATAAATTGTGTGAGCTCAGTTGACCAGGGTCTACCCTTTATTGACTATGAGAACTTTAGCAAGTCACTTTCTCTTTCTGATCTTTCCATTCTTCATTCATTTAATCAGTTATGCATTCATTCAAGCAGTACTGATTGAGCACCAACTATGTATTTAGTTTTTTGATTGTATCACCTAATATGTATATGTTTCTTCACTAGAAGGGGACCCTCCATAGTAAGTGCTATGAACGCGTCAGCCAGTATTTGGGGCCATCCTTGCTCTCAGAGAGCTCTTGGAGATTTGGGGAAGTCTTGCCTGAGAAAGATAAAATTAATTAGAGACCTGAAAGTAACTGGTTAGTCAAAAAAGTAGGGACAAAAAGTTGAGAAAAGAGATAATTATTGAGTTGAGAATGGTAAAAATAAAATATATTTTGCATAGAGAAATCAGTGAGTGCAACAAACATTGGGAAGCATCCCACATTCCCCAAGCTGGGATCCAGTAATGGAAAAAGATGAGTAAAAAAAGAGACAATGGCATCAACTGGAGGCTCAGAGAAACAGGAAGGTGGTGCCTGACCATGTAGGAAACTGCAGGACTTGAAAAGCATTTTGGGTTAGAGAAAATTGTCTATAGACAGTATGGAAATATTCAAATACAAGATAAGAGGCAGGGTAAGAATTTCAATGATCTCACCCTTTCATTCTGCTTCTTCTAAATGTTAGTTCTAATAAGATAACCACTAGTGACATGTGGCTACTGACACTTGCAATGTAGCTGGCCTGAATTCTTTTATTAATTTTTATTGCTTTACAATATTCTGTTAGTTTCTGTTGTACAGAAAAGTGAATCAGCTATATATATATATATATATATATACACACATATATATATACACACACATATATTCCCTCTTTTTTGGATTTCCTTCCCATTTAGGTCACCAAAGAGCATTGAGTAGAGTTCCCTGTGCTATACAGTAAGTACTCATTAATTATCTATTTTATACCTAGTAGTGTATATACATCAATCTCAATCTCCCAATTCATCCCACCCTCCCAACTGGTCTGAATTGAGATGTGCTGCAAGTATAAAATACACACCAGATTGTGAAGCCATAGCATAACAAAATGTAAATATCTTATTAATAATTCTTATATTGATTCTATGTTGAGATAATGTTTTAGATATATTGGGTTATGTAAATTGTATTATAAAAATTAAGTTCATCATTTTCTTTTTATCTTTATATTGTAGCAACTAGAAAATTTAAAATTACATATGCAGGTCTCATCATTTATCTATTGTCAATGCTGCTCTAAATCATTTGCTTCCTGGGTAACCAGAGAATGCTGATGATTCATCTAGAGTGAAAAATCTTGCTGACCAAAAGGGGGGATTTTCTTTATATCAAATCTGAACACTACAGAAGGTTACATTTATCCCTAAGATGATTTCAACCAGAATCCCAGGCAGAAACCATCTAACTAGATTATATGCTGTACAGACTTTAGGAGAGCAGTTAAAAGATTATGTGGGAGTTAAAATATATGCACATAGCCTATTATATATCAATAAGATATGTGCTCAGAGAAGACTCCCACACACCACTTAGAATACTGGTTTAAATTTTTCCACCCATAAACTTTGAATAAAGGAGGAAAAAAAGCTAGCAATAGTACAGTGCTGCCACATACTGTAGTTAAATGGCAAGGATTGTTTTGTAGAAAATGAATTTTTCATGAGTGTTCTTTAAAAAAAATCTTGCCAGGATTTTTTTCTTTGATATGGCCAGCTTAAAAAAACCCATTACTTCTTACTGAAATTTTATGATTGATCTTTTGCACATTTGACACAATTTGAAGAACATTTATTAAATTCTGCTTTGTGCCAAATAGCTGAACAAACTTCATTCTGGCTTTCCAAGATCTCAGTCCAATAGAAGAGATTGCTACACAAAGAAATAAAATAGTGTAAAAGTTGAATAATCAAATTACAACTAAAGGTACAAATGTAACATGATTCTCTCTGACAGAAATCATATCATTTACCTACACTATGTTTTTCTTAAAAACCAGATGACTGCTTAGAGTCCAGAAAACTTTATTTACTTTTAAAAACTGTCTCACATGAGCTCAATATGGGAACTGAGCCTTGATTAATTAATATTTTCTTTAGAGGATCTATCAAGAACGATATAGTGCATATGTGTTTTTACTGGCATTTTATATTTTGTAATTACTATGTAGATATCAGGGAAGTAATATTTTTTCCAATATTTTTGAGTCTTCCTTAGTCATTATGGCTCTGACATAATCAAGTATAATGAAGGTTATTGATTTACAGAAGAAATGCACCGTGAATGACAGTCACTGCAGATGTACCCCTCAGGGCCCACTTACTCTAAGCCACACTGTATATTTTGCTGGAGAAAAGGAGGCCAGATGTTTGACTCTATGCATTTTCTATAGGTGGCCAGCTCTTATATTTCTTTCGAAGCACTAAGCCTCCAACAGCTTGTAGGAGGGCCCTATGATGATCTTTAAAAATGTTGAATTAAAAACCATTTTTCCTCCAAATTACTAAACCCGAATCAGTGGGCTAAACAGAAAGACTGAAATTAGCTATCTTCTTACTTTTAAAAATATTATTTCAAAAATCATATTTTGAAAGTCATACAATATCACATTTTATATTCAGGTAGCAAATGGGTTGGATGGGGACATTTCATTCTTCAAATCATATAGGATTGGTAGAGTATTGAAATATTTAATCTTTGATTTTCATTTCTCCTGGATTTTACACTTTTATTTGGTGCATGGACTTTGAGGGGAAAGGGGAAGACTTTCAGTAAACTGATGAGATGAGATAATTCACATATAAATAAGCATCATTAAATTTTTGGAGTTTTTAAGAATATCAGGGGTCCAGTCTAGATATAATGGAGTTAAGTACCAGTCACTTTGTGTTTTGTATTGAATAAAACCTGGACAGGATGCATAGAACAGCTCTTTGAGGACTCTGAAAAATAGTAGGCAAATTGGAGACGATGTCTCTGATTTACTGATGAATCGGTGGTGACTTTACCATTTTTTTTCTCCAGTATCCCTCAACCAACACTGCAGTGGGCACAAAGGAATAGACAGAGAGAGCTCAGGAGAAGCCCTATAGTACTGGCTCAAGGAGCAGGAAAGGGAATACACATTTTTAGAGAGAGTATGGAAACACCTCGTTGAAGTCTTCTCTCTTTTTTCTGTTCTACCAAGGCCCAGTTCCTAAAAAATCACGTGGTATAATGGGAGCCCACAGAACCCAAATCTCTGAGTGGGAGAGTCTTCCTCTACCTTCAGCAGAGGAGCTGTAGTTCCAAAAAAGTGGGACCAGGGGCTTCCCTGGTGGCGCAGTGGTTGAGGGTCCGCCTGCCGATGCGGGGGACACGGGTTCGTTCCCCGGTCCGGGAGGATCCCGCGTGCCGCGGAGCGGCTGGGCCCGTGAGCCATGGCCGCTGAGCCTGCGCGTCCGGAGCCTGCGCTCCGCGACGGGAGAGGCCACAGCAGTGAGAGGCCCGCGTACCGCAAAAAAAAAAAAAAAAAAAAGTGGGACCAACCATTGTTGATTTTTGTCTTGTGTGTCCTTCCATTGTTTAACTGGAGAGGTGGGCATACTTCAGAAGTGCACTGCAGAGCAAGATAACTAAAATCCCAGCTATCTAAATGAAGGATGAAATACCAGAGTCCCAAAGAACCAGAAAGTATGGAGATGTTATGGAGAGGAAGGAACTCAGGAAATCAATCCCAAATAATTGTTTATAAGCATTGGACTCATTCCCAAACTGTGCACACATGGATCTGATACTATTTAGCATACAAAAGACTTTGAGAACTGAACAGATACACCACTGTTCATGTCCAAGACTGGCCACTAAGTGGCATATACACTGGGCAGATCCAAAGAGCATGTGAATGTTTTGAAAAGTGTATTGGAATCAGGAATTCAGGAAGCTGTTGAAACTTCAGGTCTAAATCTAATCAGTTTGACTACCTATAAAAACGACGTCAGTATTCTCCATAGGATTGAAAGTAGACCCAAGTCTCATATATGATATAATATTCAAAACGTCCAAGATTCAGTTTAAAAATTACTTGGCATATGAACTACCAGGAAAATCTCAACTTGCATGGGAAAAGACAATCAAAATACCATTGGTGAGATGACAAAGATGTTGGAATTATCTGATTCTTGAAACAAAAGGAAAAATAGAAATCATGCCAAATAAATAGATGATATAAACAAGAACCAAATGGAAATTTTAGACTTATAAACAGAGTAACCATAAACAAAAACAAAACCTGCATTGGCCAGCTCAGTAGCAGAATAGAGGTGACAGAGGAAATAATCAATGAGCTTGAGGATAAACCAATAAAAGTGATTCAATCTGAACATTGAATCAGATTGAGAGAGAGAGAGAGAGAGAAAAAAAAAATGATTGGAAAAGTAAAAAGAGTCTTAGAGATCTGTGGGATCATAACAAAAAAATCCAGCATTTATGTCATTGGAGCCTCAGGAGGAGAAGAGAAAAAGTGTAGTGCAGGAAAAGTATTTGAAGAAATAATGGCTGAAAATGTCCCAAATTTCACAAAAGAACTATACCTGCATTTTCAAGAAGCTCAGTGAATTCCAAATAGGATAAACACAAACAAATTCACTTCCAGTCATATAATCAAACTGTTAAAAATTAAAGAGAAAAAAAAAATCCTAAAAACACCGAGAGAAAAATGATGCATTCTCAATAGGAGAACAACCATAGAGGCCAGAAAGTAGTGACATTACAGCTTTAAAGAAAATAACTGTCAACCCAAAATGCTATATCCAATGAACATATGCTTCAGGAATACAGATGAAATAAAAAACACTTTCAGATGAAGGAAAACTAGGGAATCCATTGCCAGCAGACCTGCTCTAAATACATTGTTAAAGGAAGTTCTTTAGACTGAAGGGAAATAATATCAGAAGGAAATCCAGAACATTAGAAATTAAGAAAGAACAACAAAATGGCAAACATTTGGGTAAGTGTACCCAAAATGATTATTCTATTCTTGCATTCTTTAAAATATGTTTGCAAGTTGTAAGCAGAAATTATAATGTTGTCTGATAGGGATTTTGGTATATGTAGAAAACCATAATATAAAGGGAGAGGCTAAAGGAATCTCTGTGGTGGTAAGGTTTCTATATTCCATGCAAAGTGGTAAAATATTAATTGCAAATAAACTGTAATAAGTTATAATATTTATATTGTAATCCCTAGAGAAACCACCAAAGAGTCCAAAAGAAGTCAGAAAAGGGAAAACCAAAATGCAAAACAGAGGAAACAAACAGAAAGCAAATAATAAAATAGTAAACCGAAATCCAAACATATCAGTAATTACATTAAATTCAAATGGTCAAAACATACTTACAAGAGACACAGATTTTCAGGATAGATAAGAAATATTAGACAATCAAGTTAATCCCTGCTCTGCAAACTATCTCCATTTTACAATGAGGAAACAGATATAGAGGGGAATTAACTTGTACAAGGTCCTACAGCAATCAGATTTAGATGAGAGTTTTTCTAACTTTCTAGGTATCATCACCTACTACTTTACCAAATACTGTATTCCAGCCCTCTAGGATACTGCTGAGATTAAGAAAGAGAGAATGGAGACAACTAGGCTGTATCCTGTCAGCACTAAATTCAGAGCTCACTGGAATGGGGGTCCTGAGCCTGAGCCTGAGCCAGGGGAGTTTGTTACTTGGAGATCCACTGGAAAAACCAATCACCATACTAGGAGAGAGTCCAAGAAGGATGAACTGGCATTAAGCTTTATAGTGACCATACTAGGTCTGACCCACTTTCCAGTCTCCTTCTGTTGATAATAAAGGACCAAGTTTCCCCAGGCTTTTCCTGAAAAAAGTTGGCTGGCACTCTGGCACGGGCAGGGAAAGTGAGCTGGTTCCCAGGTAGATTCTTTTGATATGCACTCCTAGCATTCAGCAGGTTCTAAGTACTGGAACTCAGGACAACCTGATGTGAATTTCTAACTCTCCTTTTCTCATCACTGGGGCACAGTCAAGGGGGCTTATGAGCCTTGACAAGCTGTGTTTCTTTTTTTTTTTTTTTACTGGAGTATAATTGCTTTACAATGTTATGTTAGTTTCTGCTGTACAATGGAGTGAATCAGCTATATGTATATATATATATCCCCTCCCTCTTGGACCTCCCTCCCACCTCACTCCCTATCCCACCCATCTAGGTCATCACAGAGCACAGAGCTGAGCTTCCTGTGCTTTATAGCAGGTTCCCACTAGCTATCTATTTTATGCATGGTAGTATGTATATGTCAATCCTAATCTCCCAATTCCTCCCACCCTCCCCTTACCCCCTGTGTCCACATGTCCATTCTCTATGTATGTGTCTCTATTCCTGCTCTAGAAATAGGTTCCTCTGTACAATTTTTCTAGATTTCACATATATGCGTTAATATGCGGTATTTGTTTTTCTCTTTCTGGCTTACTTCACTCTGTATGACAGACTCTAGGTCCATCTACATCTCTACAAATGATCCAATTTTGTTCCTTTTTATGGCTGAGTAATATTCCATTGTATATATGTATCACATCTTTTTTATCCATTCATCTGTCAATGGGCATTTAGGATGTCAGTCCCAATCCCTCAGTTTATCTCTCCCCCCCTTATCCCCTGGTAACCATAAGTTTGTTTTCTATATCCATGACTCTACTTCTGTTTTGTAAATAAGTTCTTTTGTACCCTTTTTTTTAGATTCCACATATAAACGATATCATATTATATTTTTATTTCTCTGTCTGACTTACTTCACTCAGTATGACAATCTCTAATTCCATCCATGTTGCTGCAAATGGCATTATTTTGTTCTTTTTTTATGGCTGAGTAATATTCCATTGTTTATATGTACCACATTTTCTTTATCCATTCCTCTGTCGATGGACACTTAGGTTGCTTCCATGTCCTGGCTATTGTAAATAGAGCTGCAATGAACATTATGGTACATGACTCTTTTTTGAATTATGGTTTTCTCAGGGTATATGCCCAGTAGTGGGATTGCTGGGCCATATGATAGTTCTATTTTTGTTTTTTTAAGGAACATCCATATTGTTCTCCACAGTGGATGTATCAATTTACATTCCCACCAAAAGTAAAAGAGGGTTCCCTTTTCTCCACTACCTCTCTAGCATTTATTATTTATAGATTTTTTGATGATAGCCATTCTGACCAGTGTGAGGTGATACCTCATTGTAGTTTTAATTTACATTTATCTAATAATTAGTAATGTTGAACATCCTTTCATGTGCCCCTTGGCCATCTGTATGTCCTCCTTGGAGAGATGTCTATTTATGTCTTCTGACCATTTTTTGGTTGGGTTTTTTGTTTTTTTGATATTGAGCTCCATGAGCTGTTTGTATATTTTGGAGATTAATCCTTTGTCCATTGCTTTGTTTGCAAACATTTTCTCCCATTCTGAGGGTTGTCTTTTTCTCTTGTTTATGGTTTCCATTGCTGTGCAAAGCTTTTAAGGTTAATTAGGCCCCATTTGTTTATTTTTGTTTTTATTTCCATTACTCTAGGTGGTGGGTCAAAAAAGATCTTGCTGTGATTTATGTCAAAGAGTGTTCTTCCTATGTTTCCCTCTAAGTTTTATAGTGTCTGGTCTTACATTTAGGTCTTTAATCCATCTGGAGTTCATTTTTGTGTATGGTGTTAGGGAGTGTTCTAAGTTCATTCTTTCACATGTAGCTGTCCAGTTTTCCCAGCACCATTTATTGAAGAGGCTGTCTTTTCTCCATTGTATGTTCTTGTCTCCTTTGTCATAAATTAGGTGACCATAGGTGTGTGGATCTATCTCTGGGCTTTCTATCCTGTACCATTGATCTATATTTCTGTTTTTGTGCCAGTACCATACTGTCTTGATTACTGTGGCTTTGTAGTATATTTTGAAAAGACCCCAAATAGCCAAAGCAATCTTGAGAAAGAAAAACAGAGCTGGAAGAATCAGAAACAGCTGTGTTTCTGATGGAAAAGATAAGGGCAAGGACAAATGAAATACAGGGTAGATGGGCTACGTAGTAACAAACAGAAACAAACACCACTGAATTACTTGGCTTTCTTTAACTGATACAGAGAACTCTTTTTCTTGTGTCAGGGTCAGTCAGTGTACATGTAGTATAGGAAGAGTCACATGTTACCTCTTACTTGGTTTCTAGAGTGTAGTGCTGGGCAGAGAACAAAATATCAGGGGTGACAATTTTTTTTTCAGGGGACAGAGTGCTCTGAGTGAAAGCATGGAAAAAGCTATTATAACTTAATTCTGTCCTGGGAATTGATGGTCTGATCCAGAGCAGAACACTAAAAGATATCTCATAGCTAGGACTGCACTGTCAGAGAAAAGTGAACTTCTTTCCAAGTAACGGCGAAGCCTGTCTTAGGATGTTTGCCGTAAATAAAATGGCATTGGAGAGGCAAGGAAAGCCATTTTTCTATAAAGGTCCAGATATTTTATGGATGTCCTTGATGTCCTTGGGGCTACTATTTCAAGACAGCAGCCACACTTACTGACCTCACCTAGATCCAAGTATCTTGTGTAGAAAGTGAGCACCCATTAAATGGGGCTGTTTAAACAAGCATCTCTCTGGACTCAGACAGAACTAATTGTCTTTGAATCAACTCCAGATACATAGACAAGTATTTAATATAAGGCCAAGTTCCTTATCAAGAAATCTCTAAATATATCACAACACTCTCTCTGGGAGATTAGGCAGTGCTAGAATATGGCAGGGACATAGCAGTGGCTTGGCATCTAGTAGCATCTGCATTTCAAATTGTCTAAGTCTCATCAGAAAGGGCGTCTTCTGCTCATAACCCTCATTGATATTTACAACTTACAAGTTGTCTAGAAATCCAGATTCATCCAGCCTTGAATAGGCACTTAATAAGTATTAGTTATTTTTGTTTAGGAGTTTATTGAGTAGAGTGGTTTGCAACCCCTACAGATGAGAATCACCTGTCTTCTCACCAAACCAATTGCAATTGGATTTTGAGGGGTGGTGAGCCTAGATAATTCTAATATGCAACCAGGATTAAAGAACCACTGAAGAGGTCCTATAATAGAAACTGAATAGGTCCCTTCATTCCTTTAAATAGATGGAAAAGTCCTGAAAATTAAATCACTTTCTGTGGTCTGATTGACGATTTAATTGTTGGACTCCTTCACCTGGAAGCCAGATACACACATTTGACCAGAACTTAGGTCTAGTTGTAGAGACAGTGGTTGGGGAGGCAGGAAGAGGGTAGAACTAACCACTGGAGTTCCTGCTTGTAGAACCAAGTTCCAGATAACTACATATTGTGCATCAGAGAAGTGTATAGCCACCTGCAAGTCCTCAGACAATTGCATTGTCTGTATTCTAACAGACAACAGTCTTTTTTTTTCCCAGCCAGGTCAGAAATAGTTCAAGGCTTTAAGTTGGAGAGCAGGTTAGTCAAGCAGGTCAAGATCATTCTAGTCCATAATTTCATGCTTAGTTTGCATGTGTGCTGAGATGTGCCAGTGCAGGCTATCTGATAATAGTGAGTGGGTTGTACCTCAGGAAGACCATTAAACAAGGGTATTGTGTTGGCCGTTCTCCTATTTAACCAGATATGCTGAGCCAGCAGAATCCTCGATAGTGCATTCCAGGGTTACCTGACCAAAAAAAATAAGTACTCAAAAACTTAGTGAAAAAAATGTAAACTCTGGGACCTCCCTGGCCATCCAGTGGTTAAGACTCCACGCTTCCACTGCAGGGGGCACGGGTTCGATCCCTGGTAGGGAACTAAGATCCTGCACGCCACGTAGCTAATAATAATAATAATAATAATAATAATAATAATAATAAATTGATTAAAGACTTACTATGTGGCAAATACTGTCCTAGGGGGTTATATCAGTTATTTAATTTTTTAAAGAAGTAAACTAGTTCAGAGCTAAGTCAGTCATCCAAGTGGTAAGATAATCTGGAACTGGATAGAAGGAGGAAAATGATGATGCAAGGGATAAAAATGTGGTTGATAGAGACAAGCGAAAGCATCGACTGGCTGACGTGTAATTCATACATTAAAGACCTCCTCTTACTCTGTTCTTGTGTTTGTCTGTGTGTGCTTCTCTGGGTCAGGGACATATTTTTGAGGACAACAAATTGCAATGGAATGACAAGGCTAATACATGAGTATAATTGTAAGAGACATTGCATAGTGATTAAGATATATTATCTTCTAGATAAGCTTGTCAAAAAGTGTTAGAAAAATAACAATACCAATAATATTTTAAATTCCCAAGAAAAATAATTGTGAAAGCTCATGCTCAGAGAATTCATGTTGCTTTCAAATAGAGTAGATTATCTCCTCTGCAAAAAACAAAGCTGGATGTTGACGGAAAATCAGGAGAATTTTACGGAAGAAGATAAACCAAAGATTTGATGCACACCCAATTGTCCTTCCTAGGCAAAGGCAAACAAAAAGCACTCTCAGGTTCTTAAAGCTTCAGAGATTTATCAGCTTAGAAAGTTTTTAGAGTGTGCACCAGAACACTGCAAGTTGACTTAGGGAAGAAAACTTTAAATAGAAATTCGAAGAGATCTGGAAATTATTATTGAAACAAATAAGTAAAGATTTAACTTTCAGAATAACATAATGAGATCAATGAGAAACTGATTCTGATAAGTCTAATTAATGTAATTATTGGAGAGATAGATAATGAAATTAATGGAGACTAAAAAGAGGAGAGAGAATTTAAAATAGAGCCAAACCATGTATCTTCTATAATAGCACATATTTCCTAAGATAAGATTTTCCATGAGAATGATCAGCTCTAAAACCTTGCCCCAGGTGAGGTGAGAAGATGAAGTGCATTGTGGTTAATTCCTGAAAACAGACTGACCTGATCACACAAAGTTAGGTATAATCACACAAAATTAAGTAGAGGATCCATGCTTAATCATTGAATGGAAATTTTATAGTATATCTGGACAGTGCTGAGCTTGTATATTTGGAGTTTATGCTTCTCAAAGACTTGACCAGATTAGAATTATTCTTAGTCTATTAACAAACTTCCATCTCAATTTGTCATAAAGATGAAAAGGTGAAAAAAATATTTAGGTGTTTTGATAGAAATGAACTGGAATGTTAAAATTTTTTTGATGAGGTCATCAAAAAACAAATGCAATCTTATGTACTATTGTTACAATATCAAGAATGAGGGAATGTCTTGACCAGTTAGATTATATAAGGAATACCACGTTGGATTATGCATTACAAATTAATAAAATTTGTTCTGAATAAAACAGAATGGTACAGAAACAAAATATTTTAAATCTCTGCAAATCTTTCACATGAGTAAAGAATACTTGAAGAATGATAAAGAAATACAATGATCTTCAAATATCTGTAGGACTTTCTTGTAGGTAGAGGGTTAAATTGACATTGACTAGCCCTGGAGAGTGAAATTTAAAACAATGGTAGATGCTACAGAACAAGTTACTTCATATAAGAAAGAATTTTACACCACCAGTACTGCTCCCAAATGGAATAGGCTGCTTGAGAGATTAATATATTTAACCATCATTCAGTGTTCAAACATACACTATAATCTGTAGAGAAAATTCAAGAATGCTATGTATGGCTATCCCAGGTGATTCTGAAGTACCAAATAGCCCTGAATTTAGGACCTGGACTGACTATTGAAAGCTATTTTGAGATGAATTTTGTAATGGCCTAATCCTAGGTACCAAAAAGTAGATATGACATAGACCTCTGGTTTAGAATAGCAAGCTGCTTTTTCTAGTCCTCTGACAGTCATTTAAAAGCATTGGACATACCAGGTATATTGAGTTATTACCCAGTGCATCACTTTTCTTTAAAATTGCAGCTCTTTATATCTTCCTCAGTGACCCACACAGTGCCTTTTGCATAGAAGACATTTAATAATGCTTCGGGAATTGAAGCTTCAGTGCTTTTGTCTGTCCCCCGTGGTTTATGACTATAGCTTTAATTTATCAGTATTTGCATTTCTCTGCCAATTTTTAGAATATCCAATGAGCTGTGATAGGAAATACATTCATTAACAGATAATGGAAAATTGCCTTTTTTGCTACTCAGCATGCATTTCCATTTCCTCTTGCTAAATAGACTCTGAATTTCACTCAAATAGTCACTTCTCATCTATGCAGACCTGTATCTTTGGGGAAGCACATCCAACCTAGAAGTCTAAGAAAAGGCCCTGGTTGATTTAAAGCAGGCAACACATCTCAAATCCCTGGCCACGGTGGTTCGTCGTATGGACACATGACCCAAACTGGGCCAAGGAGATTTGAGGAGATGTTTTCTGGGCAATTGTAAGAGACTAGATGATATAAATATGTGAAGTTTTGCAACTTGTAAAAGAATTCCGAAATCCAAGAGGGAAGTTATTAAACATGGAGTGGGTAGAGCTGAGAGAACTACAGACAAATTAAGTCTCCATGGTGATGTTCCTGGGAACCTCTAGACGATGAAGGGCTGCTTTGGTTTGGGGGATTCTGATATGAGCAAACAGAAGCATCCTAACAGACACAGAGGCTCAAACCCATCCAAGCAGTGCAGTGACAAAACTTTGAATAACGTTTACTTTTTATGAAATCTCAACTCAGTTTTTTCCCCCCACCTCCTCCTCTGAACACTCATTCCTTGTTTCATTCACAAGTATTTCCCAGGTAAGTATCAATAGTATTTTTCATTTCTCCACAACTTTTCTTCAAATTATTTCCTCTACTGGAGGGACCCTTTGTTGTTTTTTCATTACTCCGTAAATATCTATCTGCTTTTCAATCCCTGTCTTTCATCTAGGATTGATTGTTGCATCATCAGTTGTCTATTAAATCTTAGTAACACACCTATGGTAGCACTTACCTTTGGATATTACATTATTTGTGTCTAGCCTTCTTGGATTTTTTTGAGAGCATAATTTAGTTTATGATCCCTAAACTCAAGGAAGTGACTAGTTAGTAAATTATGAACAAATGAATGTCTTCTAGTTCTTAATTCTCAAAAAGCAAGTTATTAAGTTTACCACAAGTAGCTTCATAATTAGGAAGTAATTTTTACTTTTGACATCAGTGTTCAATAAAAATTTTGACTCATTCCCCATCCATAAATCCGGTTTTGATCTTCTTTTTATGAGACACAGCACTTTTTCATTGACACATTATATGTTAAATACATTTTAAAAAGGAAAGAGACTCCCAAAGAAATTTAATGTTTAAAAAAAAAGTGCAAGTATTTTCTCTGCATGCATGAGCATCTCAAGATTTTAATCGCTTTTTGCCTGAGGAACGTTGTGATGTATAAACATTTTACAAATCTGATCTCAAAAAAACAATGTTTTGAATAATCTGTGCTTTAATGTAAAAACAAAACATTAATTTGTTCAGTTTCTCACACAATGCGTTTATTAAACAATTCGGGCTCAATAATTTCTTAAGATTGTAACATTTAACCTTGTAATGGAGCTAAAACCAGTTCTATTTGTGGGAGTATATTTTGGACTTTTGAACAAAAATAAAATTAATGCCACTGTCTTTAGGTTGTGTTCGGAGCAAAGACAAACCAACTAATTCTGTCCAACTAATAAAACATCTAATGATGCAATTGCTACTATGACATTATCTTAATGTTATTATCATAGTGTTAAATATATTTTTGCTTCTGTTTGTTACTGAAGCTCAGTGTATCATCCCTGAACATTAGCTATTTTCACTTAATTTAGATTTTTAATATTGAAGTTTTAACTTGGGTTCCAGAAAAAAGTCCTGAAAAATAGCTGCATTTAGCTTTTTTTTTTCTTGCTCTCAGCTACAAATTTTCAATGTGGCATGACTTATCAGGGAATCTGTATCAGGAAGTACAGCTCTTTAACATACCTTTTTAGGAATAAAAAATAGCCACCTCTGCGTCAAAGAGGGGATTCAGAATCACTAGCATTCTGAAGGAGCATGTGTTTTGATTATTGTTCCCACCTGTTTCTTTTTTTATTATAAAGTGGCCATTTATACTATCATTAGAAATATACATTTATATATAAAGTTTTACCTTCAAATCTCTTTAAGCTTTGATTACCTAGGACGAAAGACCACAAATCAAATAAAAACCCTATATAATATATCCTATTTCAGAAGCATATGTATATATACACATATATATTTGTAGAACAATCCACTGTTTTCAATGTGACTCTGATTTTAAAAAATGCTATTTACAATTTTATGACAGAGAAATAATCTCAGCTTTTTATGATATTAAAATGAGCAGGGGATTTGTATGCTTGAATGTGTTTCACCTGGTGCAGATGAAGTCGTGCAACATCATGGAAGACCTTCTCAGAGCACAGCCTTATAGACAAAGCCATGAAGGCGGAATAGTAGATTTGCTATTTCTGGGTCCATGTTTTAAAACAATTACTGTTGATGTAGTCATGCTTCTCCGCCAGGGAATTAGTGGTCCCAAATTAGGACCTTCAAGCTTTTCAATACACAAAGAGACAGTCTTCACACTTTACTTTTGTCTTAATACCCTCATGTCTTACTAGTGGCATCACGGGACCACCAACCTATATACAATACCTATCAATGGCACTGTCGTTTTCTTAAATAGAACAACTCTTTTACAAGCTATCTGGATTAGAATGAGGCCCATAAAGCATCATTGTTTGCAACAAATTGATGTCTTTTTATTGTGCTGATCCATAATGACTAAAAACGTGGTATGAAATTCATGTGTAAAATTCCAAACCCAAACTATTACTGTGATCAAGAATAGGTTGGCTTGCTGTCCTCCAGTTTCCTGAAGCACAAAATCTCTGAATTAGCAAATGGAACTTCAGCACCATTTTGTTTCTATACCTCTGACTTCTAGCTTAAACATCGAGTAAGGTATATTGACCAGAAAATTATTTTGTGAGATTCTCAGTTTTGTTTTCATTCTTAAGTCCACTGATTTTGAAACATGTTACAATAAGGACTCTTAGAATAAACATATTTTAACTTATATTTACATAGCCAATTACAAAGCTTTACTAAAAGTTATAATTTTCCTGAGACTATCCCAATGCATTTAAGAAAAACAGGCTTATTTTACTTAAGCCTGAATAAGTGATGAGAATAAGTGATGGGTGAATTGAGACCCAGAAATTGGAATGATGAAAATCAAAGTTAAGAATTATTTTACTTGGAGTAAACCTGAAAACAAACTATTTAAACTGACTCATATTTTTGGAGGAAATAGGATAATTATATGTGTATATATGGTAATATTTTAAAAACCTAGACAGTAGATACTGACTTTTTCTATGAAAGGTTTTATGTACTTAAAAAGTAAGCAGCAGTTAGGCAAATGTTCACCCTGTGTTCTAAACCATAGTTTTTGTCAGGTTAATGTGTAAAAAAATACGAGGTTTCCAATTTATTCTCTGACAGTAAGTTTCCAAAACATTTTATTGTGGTGAACATTTGCTTAAATGATATGGAGAAAAACAATATACAAATTGGGTAGTTAGAAATGTTTCTTCAGTGTTATCACGAAGGAGACAGATGTGAGTCTAGATGCTAAAAAACGAACAACCATTGAAAAAAAAGGGAAGAATTTTGTTGGAAATTCATTTCTCTACCATATTTTCCATAATATTTAACTAGATAAGATATATTGTCGTGAAATCATCAGTATAATTGTTAACACTTTGAGAAACTGTCAGTTGTGTTACTTGTGAGCTTGTGATGCCTATGTATATGTGTGTATGTGTATATGACCAAAAAGCACAAATCATTTTATGCTAAATGAGCCTGTGACCCATTTTGTAGAAGCCTCTTTTTAATTTTTTCAAAGAAAATAAGGCTTTGTGCTTGGGATTTGTTTGGTCCTGGAAGTGACAGGTGCATTTATAATCAAGTTGAATCAAGAGTGACAAGGAGAAATACAACCAGATTTGTATTTCTGTATTTCTTTTGACAAGGGCATTCTTTTCCTAGAAGAGTAACATTCCTTTTTTCTCTTTAATTTAAATGTGTGTTACGTTCCAAGTATTTTGGTTAAACAAATGTCTCTCGAAAATGTGTGTTCAAAATCCTTGCCTAGATGCATAACTTTTATTCTTTGCAACCAGTTAGACAAATTCCTCCATTTCATTTTCTGCTAACCTCCTGATAACAGAAACAGAATACTTGGTGAAGGACACGGACCACTATTGAAGAATAATGATTGTGTAGAGTGAGGGAAACTACAGTGACTTTGAAAGAATACAGCAACCAACGGCAAGGTCATTGAAGTGAGGGCCTAGAGTTTCTGCAAAGTGTATATATTTTAGGGAGTATTTGGAACAATACATGCTGGACGGTAGAGCTATAAGAGAAGTAACATGCTAAGTCTTCTCATTGATAATATCCATAAATCTACATATATTTTTTAACATTCTCTTTAGTTTTGTTTTGATTTGGATGTCTCTACACCATTCCTGATTTGTAGGACTAAGTAGATCTACTTTTTTCCAAGGCAATTGTATAACATTCAATTCTTCCCTAACATTTTTCTAACACTTTAGTATTCCTAATATGCATTTGCCTAGTCTTACACCGAGGTGTTTTTTTTGGGGTGGGGGTGGGGGGACTACTTTAAGCCACTCACACAACCCTGTCTGTTGGAGCCATGGCTGTTAATTCTGTATTATTTCTCTATACCCCTTGAAAATTCAGCACATTACAAGTTTCATTCTATGCTCTAGGAGACAGACTGATTTTCAACTAGATTTATAAATGAGGATATATAGTAACAAACAATTCACTGGCTTCATAAGATAGTAAGTTAGGAATTTCACAGCCATGCTTCCCAATTCCTTGCTGAAGTTTGGAAAATGCTACATACAGAAAACTCTGGTAAGGTACAAAGACAAATACAGTTTGCTTTCACCAATTTCTTAGGATTTATTTCTTTATATAAAACCCCTCTTCCTTCTTTCCTGCTGCAAGAGATGGTATAAAACTCTCTGAGACAGCTAGACATGCACCTATACTCTCAAAGGTGTCCACAAAGTAAAAAAAATCAGACCAAAATGGTATGAGCACATAACTTATTTATCACTGCCTGGGCATGGCAATGACAAAGAATTCCTAAAAGTTACATCAGCCTTAAAACCTGAAATTTTTTTCTAAATGGCTAAAGAAAAAAAATGAGCCCCTGAATTAATACCTTTGAAAAAAACATGATATTCTCCTAGGAGAATCTGAAAGTCTTTTCAGGAAGGAATGAAATCAGCTAATAGCATTAAATTCAACATAAGGCTATCCTTTGCATGAAACAATCTTAAATATCGATTTCAAGAATAAAATTCTAAAGTTTTCTTGATGTTAAATGATTTCTGGCTATATACCTTATAGGCAATAGAAGAATCTATAATTCATACATGTTCAATATCATGGTAAAAAAAAATCCTGGAAACAGAATGTAATTATGTGTCAATTCCAGATGTCCAAAGAAAATACAAATTCAAAACAAAACACACACCAGAGAATTATCCAGAGTTTAAGGTATTTAGGGTATTACATCGATTTGTAAGTTCAATTTTCCAAAACCCTCTTCTTTAAGGTAATAATTTTATTTCATCTTTATGATAGTTATGTTTTCATTACATTTAGCCCTCTATTAATAACAACACAGTTTATTTTAATGCTTGTGGAGTCTTGATTTATTTTTTCCTCTGCTTTTAGGTGTGCTAATCTTTGTGCATGTGCATTTTTCTACCACATTGCAACAGACAAGCTTTGGTTCAATTTTCTTATCCTACACAAAGAAAGATTTTGAGTGCAGAATCTTAGCCACTGGGTCTTGGGTTGCCATTTTATTTTCCTCTCCTTGGGTGGATTTATTGGAAGGAAATGGGTAAAGGGCAAGGGGAGAAAAGGAAGGGATGAGAGAGGGACGAAGGGAAGAGTTCTCAGCTATGTTGAATCTTGATTCACAACTTTGCCTCCATTCATGGTTGGTGTTCCGGAACTTTTCCTCGAACGCCCCTGTTTTTCTCCAATCTCATGTAGTGATGGCTCTCTGTACATACACACTGGAAGGCAAAAATCACATTAATTACTCTTTACAATAGTGGACATAAATTTCGCCTCAATAAACAGCTCAATTTTGACTTCATAATATTGTTCACTCTCATCACTAGCTCTTCTTCCTATGTGAAAATGAGTTTTAACTTAAAACATTTAATGGATACACATAATTCTCTTCTAGTTCTATCAGTCACAACCTTTTAAGTCTTCCCGAACGGCAAACACATGGGTAGTTTCTGTTCCTGTATAGATAAGGCTTAAGTTTTTACTGTCTGCTAACCTATATAATAGGATTTTCATCTAGAGTTAGAGGAGACATTGGGAGTATAACATTTAAAGGGTAGAAAGAGATATTTTGTTTTTTAGCCTTTAGCCTGCAATCTTGGGAAAAAATTCTTATTTACATGATCCTAATCTTTACCCTACTGCAAGAAATATGACATTGTTTTATCAAATTGAAATATTTATTGCCAACTTTCAGGGTATTCATCTATAGTTATTCATCAGTAGGAAATGTGATTATGCAACCGTGAGATTTCAGTTCACATCTGTATAAACACTTCCTTTTATCTCTATTGTTTTGTCTGGCTCTAAAGCTTAGTCATCTGTGAATTATCGTGGCTCTTGCTAGATTATTGCATAGAAAGAAAAATGTTTTTCAATTCACAAAGATAAGATAGGATCTATTAGCGTATTGAGTCCATTAAAAGAGATTCATTTTACTGTTGTGAGACAAATGTGACTGTATATGAGTATATGAAATATTTACTTAAATATCAGGAGGTATTTTTATCTTTGACTTAGGAACAAATAGTTGCGTACTCCCATCTATTGAACAATCACTACAATACCTTGGTAATCTGAATGTTATTTCCAATCAGATTGCTTCTGCCGATGGGCTTTGCCCTGGAACTGGAGACCCGAGCATGGCCATGAATAAAACAGATGTTGCATGGTGGTTAAGAGCACCAATTTGGGAGCCACACTGCCTGGTCTACATCCTTAGCCACTTTCTAGCTCTGTCTAATGGACACATAGTAAGCATCCAAAGATGTATAAGAAGAATGAATGAGCTGATCTCTTCAGGAACATTATGAATAAAAGATTTCAGAGAACATACCGATAAATTGTTTTGGTTGAAGGTATATCCTAAATCCAAAACTAGATTAAGAGAGTTAAGCTACAAGTAGGCTTCTCCTCAGACTCGTTCAGTGATGAAGAGATAGGTCTCTTCCAACATCTCAGTAGTAGGGCTTCTTAAATGTCCATGTGCATCTGAATCACCTAGGGGTATTGTTAAAATGAAGACTCTGATTCAGAAGGTCTATAGTGGGCTTGAGATTCTGCATTTTTAATAAGTGCCCAGGTGATGCGGATGCTGGCAAAACCACACTGTAGCCAGTACAAAAAATATATATAAAACATGTTTGTTAAGTATATTGTGCACGATTATTATACATACATATATATATATATATATTTTTTTCTTTCAATACGCGGGCCTCTCACTGTTGTGGCCTCTCCCGTTGCGGAGCACAGGCCCCGGACACGCAGGCTCAGCGGCCATGGCTCACAGGCCCAGCCGCTCCGCGGCATGTGGGATCTTCCCAGACTGGGGCACGAACCCGTGTCCCCTGCATTGGCAGGCAGACTCTCAACCACTGCGCCACCAAGGAAGCCCTACATATATATTTTTAAGTGAGATTTTAAAATATTTCAGTTACTGCACTGAATGGTCCCTCCGATATCCTCAAAGGACTAACTGCCTTTGGCCTCACTAGCAAAGTATACAGAGGAAACTAGAAAGAATTGATCCTGTAATTTTCAGATGGTGCCAGTAGGTAATTCAAGTTTCTACCTTTCTTTTACAAAAGACAGAAGATCCTTAAGATTCTACTGAAATCTTGAAATTCCTCAAGCCTAAGGTCTTTTACCTATATTTCTGTTATACACAAGTATTAAAATCCCCCAAATTAAAAAATATGTTTATATGTGCAAAATATAGCCATGTATTTATAACTGGTTAGTGCACAGGGGAACTCAGAAGTAATGAAGTGATTCAGTTGGAAAGTTATTCATATGATGCCATAAAGCAGTTTTTCTCTACTCTGTCACCTAATCAGTTGTGAAAATCCCCAGACCTGACTACTGACTGCTAAATCAGCCTCAAAAGAATGAAAAAAAAATATTTAAAAATACACACAATAGATTTTGACACGCAAATTTCTTAAACTTCAACTTACAGGCACTTGAAGAATATTACTCTTTAATTTCCATTAAATAATATAGTTTATAGTTTTGTTTTTTGTTTGTTTTTGCGGTACGCGGGCCTCTCACTGTTGTGGCCTCTCCTGTTGCAGAGCACAGGCTCCGGACGCGCAGGCTCAGCGGCCATGGTTCACAGGACCAGCCGCTCCGCGGCATGTGGGATCTTCCCAGACCGGGGCACGAACCCGTGTCCCCTGCATCGGCAGGCAGACTCTCAACCACTGCGCCACCAGGAAAGCCCTAGTTTATAGTTTTTGTATCTGAATTTCTTACTGTTGCAATTTCTTTTTTGTTTCCTTGTATCATAGATTCTACTCAAGACATTTGTTTTTAACTTTTATCTTTTTTTTTTTGCTATTTCTCACACATAAAATACTTAAGTTATGACAACACAAAATGTTGCCATTATAATTATCATTGCAGATAGCTTTTCAAATAACTTAACCCTGCTGACCATCCTAGTATCAAGTCCCCGTAGAGTTTTCCAAACTGGCATCTAAAATTTTTCAGTATTTCAAAAAGAACAAAACTCACTAGTGTCATAGCAAAATGTGCAACTTGCTCTTCTTCTCGGACAACTCAATCACTAATTTTCCAATATTTCCATTAAATGGAGTAATAAACTTCCAGGTTTTGAAAAATATATCTTCTTATATATCGTAGCTGGAAAATTAAGAGTAATTAAACCAATAGATTCAATTTAATTTCTTGGGCTTTAATTTTCATTGTTATTTACAGACTCTCAGATGCCAGTAATACTACCTAACTTAAGAAGCTGACAAATAAAGGGGTATGAAACTCAATCAAGTTTTAGAATTAAAGTGTAATTAAGAGACCATGATCCAATTAGAAAGCAAAGAAAGAAAGGACAAAACACTTCTCTTCAGGAATGTAACCTCCTTTGATAGTTATATTAACACTCCATAACTGTGCTATTCTGTCTGAATGGTACATAATAAAATGATGACACAAAATACAAGAAGAAAACAAGAAGGCATAAGTGTTCTATAAAGTGCATTATAAGCTCAAAACATAAACCCAAATCACTGTGATGTACACAATAACCACAATCATAACCTCTTAAATAAACCTTTAATCCCGTCAATAAATCTATTTCAGAATTTTCAAAGCCATTTCATTTATTTATTTTTTATAGGCAAATCGTCTTTTAATGAACTGTACCGACAGACAGAATTTTACATTTAACCCTAACTGGGACTTGGACTTCTTCCCAGGCACTGAATGATCACAGAGAGACTAGACTGTAGTAGAGAACCCGAGCTGGCATTTGACTGTGAAGATTTTCCTGGATGCGGCTGGGCAGTGCCGAAACCTGCCCAAATGGATATTCAAAGCCATTGTAAACTGACCACCTCATTTGATAATTACAATAACCAGGTGAATAAAGTAGGCGAGAAACATAAAAGAAACTAAGTAACTTCCCTAAAGTCAGAGGGTGAGTAGTAGCAGAGCCAGATGGGAGTATAGGATTTCGAGGTCCTAGTCAAAAGTTTTTAATAAAAGCAGAAAAACAGTTCATCAAATAAATGGTATAAATGACTGTCTTATACCAATGTTTAAGTTATTTCTGTATATTAATGTAGATCCAGGTTGGCTTCACCTCTACCATATGTTCCTAATGTCATCCAAAAATGGTAATGAAAACAAATTCGGGATGCCTATTATAAAAATAAATAATTAAATAACAAGTGTTGGCAAGTAGGTGGAGAAACTGGAACCATTGTACATTGCTGGCAGGAATTTAAAATGGATAGCCACTGTGAAAAACAATATGGTGAGTTCCTCAAAAAATCAAGCATAGAATTACCGTATGATCCAGAAATTCCACCTCTGGATATACACCCAAGAGAAAAAAAAGCAGGGACGTGAACAGGTATTTGTACACCCGTGTTCAAGGAAACATTACTTACAGTAGCCAAAATGTGGAGCACATTTGGTTGGTTGAACAAATAACAGATACACAAAATGTGTTATATACATACAATGAAATATTGTTCAACCTTAAAAAAGAACAAAGTCCTGACACAAACATGGATGAACCTTGAGGAACTAAGGCTATGTGAAATAAGCTAGGCACAAAAGGACAAATATTTTATGATTCCATTTATGTGAGATACCTAGAGTAGTCATTAATAGAGACAGAAAGTAGAATGGTGGTTGCTGGACACTGAGGGAAGGGAGGATGGGAGTAAATACTTAATTTCAGTTGGGGAAGATGTAAAAGTTTTGGGGATGGATGGTGGTAATGGCTGCACAACACAGGAATGTATTTAATGGCACTGAAATGTACTCTTTTTTTTTTTCTTAATTGGAGTATAATTGTTTCTCCCTTTGGGATTCCAGTTAGATAAGTATTATATCTTCTCACTCCTTCTTCTGTATATCTTGGACTCTGTGATATTTTCTATCTCCTCTGCCCTTTTGTCTACATTCTCAAGAATTTGTTTTTTAGATCGCAGTTCTTTATTTTTTTATTGGAGTATAATTGCTTTACAATGTTATGTTAGTTTCTGCTGTACAATGAAGTGAATCAGCTATAAGTATACATATATCATCTTCCTCTTGGACCTCCCCCCCATCCCACCCATCTAGGTCATCACAGAGGACCGAGCTGAGCTCCCTGTGCTATACCGCAGGTTCCCACTAGCTATCTATTTTACATACGGTAGTGTATTAATGTAAAACCTATTCTCCCAATTTATCCCACTCTCCCCTTCCCCTACTGTGCCCACACATACGTTCTCTATGCATGCATCTCTATTCCTACCCTGCAAATAGGTTCACCTGTACCATTTTTCTAGATTCCACATATATGTCTTAATCTAAATATTTGTTTTTCTCTTTCTGACTTACCTCACTCTGTATGACAGACTCTAGGTCCATCATTGCAGCATTATTTACAATAGCCAGGACATGGAAACAACCTATATGTCCATCAACAGATGAATGGATAAAGAAGATGTGGTACATATAAACACTGGAATATTACTCAGCCATAAAAAGGAACAAAATTGGGTCATTTGTAGATGGACTGAGAAATGTACTGTAAAATTGGTTAAAATGGTAAATTTTATGTTGTGTATATTTTATACAACATAATTAACAATTATACATAATTTTTAAAAAATCACACACACAGAAACAAACACCCTGAGTGTAAGCTGTAAACAAAGAAGTGACTATTAAAGCCAGAGATGTCCTATTTGCATGGGAAGAGCCAAAAATTCCCCAACAGTCAACAATATTAGTCTTAGGACTGTTCTGTGAAAGAGAGAATTGAGATATACTGAGGGTACAGGGTTGGTGAGAGGATAGGAAAATCTGATGAGAACATCCTAGGACTGTGCTACCTAATACAATATCCATTTTGCCATATGTGATCATTGAGCACTTAAAATGTGGCTGGTACTAATTCAGATGTGCTAGAAGTATAAAATAAATACTGAATTTCAAAGACCACACAAAAATTAAATATCTCAGTAATAATGCTTCATATTGATTATATATTGAAATGACGTTTTGAATATACTGGGTTGAATACATTATTAAAATTTATTTCATATGTTTGTTTTTATTTTTTAAATATGATTACCAGAAAAGTTTAAATTACATATGTAGCTTGTATTATATTTCTATTACACAGTGCTGTCTTAGAAGTTTGCTGTTCTCTGGAAAAGAAGTGTCTTGATTAGAGTCAAAGCTATCAATTACTATATGATGGGGAGGGGAGTTGAGGAAACTTCCTGAACTGACTGGACCTGACCTCCATAGGCAAACTTAGGAGAGACAGAGTATCTTAGATTTCTTTGATGGAATGAACTGGTTCACAAAACATTTATTGGCCCTTTTAACTTGGCTTAACTATTAATAATATTGTATCATTTTGATTCTATTACTGTCTTTTCATTTCTTTCCTTCCTCAAATTCCAGTTACTCTTTTGCTGACTAATATCCAGAGATGAATTTGTTTCAGCATTAATTTGTTCATTTATTTTATGAACAGGTACAAATTACTTTGTACAAGGCGCTCTGCTAGATTCTGCGGCGACTGCAAGAAATGCTCTCTTGATTCCTTGCCCTCAAAGAGCTCAAGGCTAAGAAAGAGAGCACAGGTGTTCACACAAATCACAGGGTAGAAAGGGCCATAGCAGAGTTTCATGGAAATGAGTTTATAAAATAGTTCTTTGATGTTGATTTAGCCTTGAAGGATGCAGAAGATTTAGAGAAATGGATGAGCTACTAAATAAGGATGAAGGGATGAAGCGCAGGTTGTATAAGAGAAACAGTGACCAGTTGAAGGATGGGGTAAAACTGAGAGGTGGCGAGGGATGAGAGTGGCAGGGCCGACTTGAGTCAGACCTCTGAATCCAGGCCAGAGGATTTAAGCCATGATCCTGATACAGTCAGCCTTGATTTGTTAGTGAATGAACAGTTAATAATATGTCCATCAAGTATATGAGTGTATAGGGAAAAATCTATTTATTCAATCTCTTTATCTAGAAAAATGTCTATGTTTACATGACATTCATAGCCAGTCAGGGTAGTCAAGAAAAATCAAACTGAATCTTACTGCATAGATTACATAAGAAATCATTGGCAGCGTTTCAAACCTTTATGAGTTGTTCTGATGCCTTGCAAACACCGTCTTAATTTCTTAGGAACAAACTTAGCTGGGCGCCATGATGTATGAGACCAGCTTCTTATCTCCTATACAGTTGGCTTTCTGTATCTGTGGGTTCTACATCCTCAGAGTCAACCAACTGCAGGTTGGAAAATATTCAATTAAAAAATTCCAGAAAGTTCCAAAAAGCAGAACTTGAATTTGCCCTGCTCTGGCAACTATTTACATTGTATTAGGTATTATAAATAATTTAGAGATGATTTAAAGTATACAGGAGGATGTGTAGGTTATATGCAAATACTATGCCATTTTATATAAGGGACTTGAGCATCTGCAGATTTTAGTATCCACAGAGATTCCTGGAACGAATCCCCTGCAAATACTGAGGGATGACTGTACTCAACATCTAACACATTTCAAACACCATGACTCTGACTGCAATTGAAAAGTGGGGCTCTCTTTGTTAAGCTAACTAACATGTTGAGAATGGTTATCCTTTTGTCTTGGGGGAAGCGTAATTTAGCTTAGCACTTAAGACGACTAAACAAACAACAAATGATAAGTCAAGAATTATTAATCCCGCAAATGAGACTCCTATATACTGTACAGTAAAATTTGGAGTTCTGGTATTAATTTCCAATCATATACTACTAAGCAATTCTGAGAAACCTTTAAGAAACATTTCCAGGGAACTGTCGAGATTCTGATCTTCAACAATTATATAAATTCTATAGCTCCTAAATTGTGCTTCTCAAATTATTACTGTCCCATACAAGATTAAGTTTTTTTTCTTCCCATTAATAAGTTCCTTATTAGTAATTGCAAAGAACCCTAGTCTCTTGGTTTGCTGTAGTTCAAAGGACTAAAATGGTATTTAAGTAGGGGCTTTTCCATCACTTTCTTTTACTATAAGCTATTATTTCATTAGAAAATAGAGTTTTTAGTCAATGCTTTAGAAGTTTTTAAAAATCCTTGAATATTTTCTTCCCAAGTGCTCTGTTTTATGCATTCTGGGGCACTATAGCTATGAGAGCAAAGTTTGATATTCTAGTTATTTTGATGAGGAGTCATTTCCAAATTGAGAATAAAGTGAAAAAACAAACAAAAAATCCAACTCCCTATCATTCTTGTCCTCCCAGCTCTGCACACCTGTTTCACAGAAACTCAGGTTCAGTGCCACTGCAGATTTAACAACCGGAAACCAATCCAGTGAGGGGAACTTGGGATATAACTCTCTATTTCTCATTCAGGACCTTGTGGGCTCCACTTGTGATACAGGCTTTACTTTCAGTGGGCATGGTTTAATGGCCAGCTGTTGGTATGGAACTGGTTTCTAACTGTGTTTCTTTCTGATTTAATTTTATACTATCTTTCCAACGAAGTTTCAACATCCAAATTTCAAGAATGTTCAGTGTCCTGATAGTGCAATACTTTCATGATTCACAACATTATATCTCTTTCATTTGGCTCTTCTGGGTTGTCCTGATCCTATTTCTTGCCCTCTTTCCTCTTTAAAGTATGAAAAAATATACCTGCTCTTTTTTTCAGCCCACAGAATGCTTTTGAGATAAATATTTTTCTTATTCTAACATATGTGGTATCATAATAGTTTTGGATAAATGGTAAAAAGGAGATAATGCTCTGAAAAGGGAAGTATTGCAGTATGGCTCTTTAGATCTCTTTCTTCAAATCAGTTTTCTATTTTTCCTCTATTCTGATATATGTTTCCATTTCTTCCTCTTCTTCCCCCTCCCCCCCTTCTTCCTTCACGTCTTCTTTTTCTTCTGAATGTTTCCTTTTATTCATGTTTTGACTTTTCTTGATTTATAGTATATTGAAGCAGAGGGATTTATCCCAGCTTTCAGAATAAGAATGAGGTAGAGATTTCATGAGAGAATATTCTTCCTCATTTGCAGACACAAGGACAAGCGCGGATTTCTAATAACACAGCCAACGTTACGTATTACCTTAAGACGTAGCATCTGCTAGGAATCCCCAGTTCATCCCTTTAATGTGAACGGAACACACTTGTATGATGGACCCTAGTCACTTAGTGACTTGGTGTAGTGAAGGCTGTCATTTTCACAGCTGTCTGAGATGCAGTGGTCCATTTTTCTATAGAAAGCCCTGCAGTCCTGTTATCAAATAAAATGCTACACTTGGTCATAACAAGACCATAAGCTACCAACCTTGTAATAATATATGGTATTTGCTCAACTTATTTTTTGCTTTACTTTTAAATGCAAGGTTGTGCCATTAGAAAAGAAAAGGGCCAAATACATATCACTGGGCTTTGAAGTCTTATTAAAAATAAATCCATCCTCTCTTTGTAAGATTAGTTATGGGTCTTTCCAGGGCAGGCTTTCCACTTATTATTTTTCCATTATATTCTTTCACTGGTACCTCTGCTGCAAATGCAGTTATCAGAATAGGCAGGCGTCCCTTGCCATTATAATAACTCATATTCCCTGTTTGCAACTTTTAATGTTCAACAATCGGTTTTATGTTAGTTATCATAAATTTCTCTTGGAAAACTTAAACTAAAATAATGCCTTTCTTAAAAGTATGAAAAAGTGACATCTCAGGGGTTGCTGTTATTTATAAATCAAACAACAATAATAAACAAGGTTTCAGGTACCATGCTGGGGTATTCTCCTTCTAAGTAGCCACTGTCCTCTTAATCATAGCTAATATTAACTGAGTACTTGCTAAACATCTGCACTTTATATACAGTAAGTTTATTTTAAATGACCCTAAAAGGTGGATACTTTAATTGACCTCTTTCACAGTAAAGGAAACTGAAGAGCAAAAAGGGTAGTTTGTTCAAAGTAGTGCACTGACACAGGCAAAATCTGCATTCAAATTCATGTGTGATTAGCTGCAGGGTTCCTGCCCTAAGGGTATAGCCAAATAGTTTAAAGAGTTTGGAGAAAAACAACACTTAATTGCTTGGTCTCAGTCAAAGTCTTGACCCCAAACCTCTGGGGTGCTCAGCAGTTCGTGGAGTCCTATTACGTTTTTCTACCCAGTTTCCTCTCTCATTCTTCCCAAGTGACTATTCCATACTTCTCTTCCCTCCTCAAACTTTGAAAACTGCCTCAGACCCTCCTCAGACTCAGGTAATAGGCTTGCCTTCTTTTCTTTTCTCTTCTTGTCTTCTCTTTTTCTCCCTCTCCCTTTATCCTTCCCTCCTTTCTTCCCTCCCTTCCTTCCTTTTCATCAATAAACTACCATGCTTTGTACTTCCCTTAGAAAAGAAATGCAGACGAGAAAGTTTTCATATTTCCACCACAAAAGTTACCAACCCTCACACATCTGCTCATACATGTTCTGGCTCCCTGCTTGTTAAAATGCATGAACTCTTCCTGTTTCTATTTAAATCTAGCCCTCCCCTTGCCATGTGTGTCCTTGATCCCATCCCTGCTGGTCAGTGTTATTCAGTGACCCTCTCTCCTATAATACCAATTTTCACTTCTCTCCCATCAGTCTATAAATACGTTGTAACAGTTCTAAACAAATAAACCTCACCATGCAACTACCATGTTTCTCTCCACCTTGGGCCCCATTTCTCTACCTCCCTTTTATAACAGGACTCCTCAGAAGTGTCATTTAATATTATTTTCTTCTTTACCTCCTGTTATAACTTGAATCTACTCCAATTAGACTTAGTGCCCACTACTTCACTGAAATCACTCCAGTCAAGTCGCTGTTGAACGTATGTTCCAATCCCAATGGTCATTCTCATTCACCAGCGTGCTGGACGCTCTAGCAGTATTTGGTAATGGTAACAGTTCTTGTCTTAGTTTTACTTCTTTCTAGCTGAATGGACCTGGGTGAGTTATGTAACCTCTCTTAAACTCAGTTTCCTCATGTTTAAAATTGGAAATTTTAATCTGCATCCTTCCAAATGTCAGTGACTATCAAATGATACCCCTGTTAAGGAAGAATGTTGAAAATAACAAATCATCCAAATGTAAAGTAGTACAATTGCTACTAATGATTACTTTTATATTACTGCTGCATTCTTATAAATTGTTTAAAAATTGAAAATTCTGATAGTTATGGAAGAACTAGGTGTAAATCTTTAAGTGTCAACATTACTCTGGAATTGAGAGATGGAAAACTTGAGTGGAGGGCAATTGTAGTTGTTGCTGACAGATTCTATTTTCCAAATGGAGGCAAGATAATTCCAGTTTCTAATAAAACTCATAAATGACACTTTATAAAGAACCTTCATGCTAGTTGAGACACAGATGTAGAGAACAAACGTATGGACACCAAGGGGTGAAAACCGTGGTGGGTGGGGATGGTGGTGTGATGAATTGGGCGACTGGAATTGACATGGGATTGACTGATGTGTATAAAATTGATGACTAATAACCTGCAGTATAAAAACAAACAAACAAAAACAACTAACGCTAAACTTTCTTTGGGTTATTTGTATGGAAATATGTTAATATAAATGTTTCAGACATTACATGAAATTTCTAAAAATCTTATATGTTCTGGTATAATGTAAGTCATAATTCTAGTATTACTTTAAAATGTATATCTCAGAAATCACTAAATTTCCTTGTCAATTGAAAAAAAAATAAAAAAATAAAACAAAACAAAACAAAACAAAGAACCTTCATGCTCTATCAGTTTCCATCAGAGAAGAATGAAATATGACTAATATTTTTATTACTACCAACTTAATCAAATTTTCCTTGGCCCTCTGTAATCTCCAAGTGGAAAGGTTAGATTGCTCTGTTAGTTAATGGACCATTAAAGAAATTTAATTGTCTTAATAGCAGATCATGGAAGGGTGTGAGAAATTAACAGAAAGCAATTTCACACCTTAATTAATGTCACATAGAACCCCTTTTGGAACTGTAGCAGAACTTTATGTGCTGGTTCAGAACGTATTGTCAAAAGGATGCACCCAGTATGCCGTAAATATTTGTTATAAAGAGTTAAGAGACACTGTGAACAAAAAGATCTATATCTTCATTTAGAAAGAGATCAGAAGCAGTATTTGTGTGCAAGAGATAGATATAGAAGAAGAATATGTCAGGGAGAGGTAGGAGGGCTTTATTAAAGACTAAATTCAAAGCCAGGAAAAAGCTGCTTTGAATGAGTTAACTGGTTTGGGGAAAGAAGGTGTCACAGGCTGGCAGAGATCCCAAACTCAAAAGGTGGAGCGAGAGATGCTGCTATTATCTTTTCTGTAATAGAAACATTCAAGAGCATCAAAAGTATGTTTTTACTCCATCTTTCTGTTTTTGTCTTTTAGTATGGTTGGGTCCAAAAGAGGATTTTGGAAAACAAACCGTCTAGTTCTCTTTCAAGTTAACTGAAATAAAAACATCAAAGTAATTTGCCAGGGCTTCCCTGGTGGTGCAGTGGTTGAGAGTCCGCCTGCCGATGCAGGGGACACGGGTTCGTGCCCCGGTCCGGGGGGATCCCGCATGCCGCGGAGCGGCTGGGCTCGTGAGCCATGGCCGCTGGACCTGCGCGTCTGGAGCCTGTGCTCCGCAACGGGAGAGGCCACAACAGTGAGAGGCCCGCGTACCGCAAAAAAAAAAAATAAAAAAAAATAATTTGCCATTAGTATCTTCCTGATAGGAGTTTTACAAAATCAGGACTCCTGATTTATTCACTTCTTTGGTGTTTTAGTACAAAGGTTTTGAAGAAATTATTATTTTCCCTCCAAATTCAATTTTCATTGTCTCTAATACTTTATTCAATACCATGCCTCACAGCCTTTCTCTAGTACATAACACAGTAACACAATGTCCAATTTCCAAGGGAAAATGAAAAAGGCTCTTGGCATTGATCTGACAGATTTGAGAGATCCAACTTTCTTACAATGCCAATCTTCATATTATTCCTGTGAAATAGATGGAATTTATAATCAGCTGCATCTCCAGAGATTACCTAGGTTGAAGTAAAAAATTATTTTTGCAAAGTTACTTAGCAAGTCATTGGTAAAATTTTTATTAGAAGAATTAGACATTTGTTTATCCTTGACTAATTGATTACTATCAAGTTACTCTTTCTTAGTGATCAATGTGGTACAATAGTTGGTATTACTTCCACTAACTCCATATAGTAATTTAACCCAGCACTAAAGTACAACCATCCTAATAGCAGTAGGAGAGGTAATTAAATATATTAATGTGTTTAATATATTTAATTCCATGGTGTCAGAGTGACAATTTACTCTATATTAGATTAGGCTTAGTCCAATATATAGATCATACTAATTTGAATACATTTAAATAATGGCCTACAGCCAGACTGGATCAAAATGAGCACTGAAACAGCAAATTCAGTTTAGAACACTGAGTCTCGAACCTGGTTGCCATCAAAATAACTTGGACAATAAAATCAGAATCCTTTGGAGATTCAATCTGAGAATTGGTAGCTTTTAAAAGCACTCCAGATGGTTTTGATACTGATGTTTGGGAACCAATGATCTACATTATATACTGCTGAGACTTCAATTAGGTTCTATTAGCTTGAAGCAACAGTTCTAACAGACAGAAAGGGTAATCTGTAACTGTCCTAAAGGTGTGTGAGTGTATGTGCATGTTGTGTTAGTCTTATCTTCCCACTAGAAAATAAATTGGTAGAAACTGGTTAGGTGTTCCTTTAGTCCGAGTTTAGTATTTCTGTAGCAATGGCTCGCAATTGATATTTACTAATTTCACTTTGGAAATGTATTTCTCACTCCAGGATTAAGTTCTTGAAGCTTAAATCTTGGAAAGCGCACATATTCTTTTCAGGGGGAAGGAACTAGATTCTGAATATCCAACCACTTGCAAGAGCTGAGCAATGAACTCCGTGAAGGAGGAGGGAGGAGAAAAGGCAGAGATTGTTTCTTGTTCTTTGTCAGAGAGTATTTGGCTGGTGTATCTGAAGCTAAAGGGGGAGGTCACCATCCAGACAATTAAATCTGGGGGAGTTACTTATCTGTGGTGTGAACAATGCTCTGAATGGACAAAACTGGGAATGGTGAAGCCTGCACTGCTGTCTTAAATTCCAGGGGAGGGTAAGTAAAGGTTGATGTGCAATGTACGTGGTAATGGGTTTAAATATCAAGTCCATCCATCTGTCTGAATAGATGCCCTTGCAGCCCCTTATTAACACTGCCTATGTTCTAAACACAGGATGGAGGGTGAAGCTGTGAAGGGAAAGGGGCTGGTGGGTTATTATTATCATGCAACCAGTGCATGACTTAAAGATCCTCACACTGACGGAGCTTAATTTTGGGAATCCTGACATTCAAAATGACATCGCCATCAGGACTGGGAAAAAGTCAGAGCTATTTGAAAAACAAAAACAAAACGAGAGTGGCACTCAAAGCTGGACATAGCCAAGGTTGCTAACAATTGCAGAGCCGCAGAACCAGCCCTGGACAGCAGGTTTCTAGATTTGGTTTGTGAGACAATAAAACTTTGTATGATTAAGCTGCTCTTAACATGGGTTTTGTGTTGTACACAACCAAACCTAATTCTAATATATACAACTAGGAATGTCTGGTTTTCTTTTCCCACATTTGTACTCAAATGCAGCAAATATGAAGAATTAAGGCAGCTCTCAAACTCGGAACATGGTAATTGTATACATTTCTCTTAGAAATATGTACATGATCATACAGACTCAAGAAGAAGCTTGATTAGCCAAAATGCAGACAGAAGTCATGATCAGGAGGGTAGGTTACAGGTGTTTCTTCTTTTTTTGGGGGGTGGAGGGATTTAGTATGAAATGCATTATTCATAAAAGGAATAAACAAAACACAAGGATTTTTTACTTTTCCTTTATACTCTCCTGAATTTTCCAAAAATTGTTAATGAGCATGCACTACTTTTATTACAACAACAAAAAAAATCAACTTAAATGCACATATAAAAATGGTGCAATAGTTTTAATAGTTTACTTACTCTGCACCTGGAGTGTTTTTGTCTACCTAATCCCCACCTCTCATCTCAAATGTTCTGAACCTGACCTAGCCCTGAAGGTATGTTTCAGTATCAACTTTCCAATATCTTCCTTTTGGTGGAAGTGCTGGCTCTTTCTATAAATCCCAATATCACTTCCGGCAACATTTAGTCCATCACTTTTTACATTATACTACTGCTATTAGTAAACATACTTCATATCTCCAAGAATATTATAAAGTTTCCTGGAGAATATAGTTCTTCTTTGTCTTTATACTTACCTATGTGTTCATTTGTTCATTCACTTGTTCACTTATTCAATTGACAATGATTATTGGATATCTCTCTATGATATGCCAGGTATTGTACAAGATACAAGGAGATATGAGAAAAATAAAACATTCTGTCATTTAACAAGTGATCTAATTATGGATAAGAAGAGACAGAGTGGTAAATAGGTGAATTTAATACAATGTGATAATTTCTAGAAGAGAGAACAAGATACAATAATAAGGTGACAGAATATTTAATTCTACTTGAAGAAAGTCAGGGAGGCCGTCATAGAAGTATTAACTCTTGAATTAATTCTTTACAAGGACTGATAGGCATTCTCCAGGCACATGAATGGAAATTTTGAGGCCAGAAGGGCAAAAAAAAAAAAAAATACATAAAGCTCAAAATAGTAAAAATGTATTACAAGTAGTAAAAATGTAGAACAGAAGAAAGTTCTGTTTTGTGTGGTTTTAAAAGCACAGGGTGTGAGGGGAGGCTTGAGAAAGACTAGGAACTTTGAATGTCACATTTCCCCCCAGTGCTTTGAACACAGTATTGATTTAACAAATGTTTGCTGACTGTTTCAGTCATAGGTAATCTGCAGCAGGCACTGTGTCCCTACACTGGTGGACTTGACCATACCTTATAGATATTTAGCGGACAGTAAGCCTGGCTAAATCACAGAATAGCAATGCACTGCCTCAATTTTCTCATTTCTTTGGATGAGGAAGCTGAACTAATGTCTTAAGTGATTATAATGTGACTTTTAGAGAAGAGTGTTATGTTGGTAAATGTTCACTCCACTGCTGCTTTCTTAGCCTGTATTAAAAAGCTTGAGTGAATACAGTAAATGTGGTTACCTCAATGGGAGATTCTCATCTTGCTTAGGGAACAAGTTGCCAAAAATGGGTTTCCTCAGCATGAAATTATTTATTCCACTGATCAATTGAAATAAATGAACACTATATTAAATGGTCAAGGGAGGGGAAGTTACAGGCTCAGGTAAGAGGGATAGAATTTTAAAACTGTAATATTTATTAGCACAGTAAATTGAATATTATTTTCTTTCCTTAAAAATACAAATAAAAATTAATACATTATATTATGAGATTTGTTCACAAAGATGTAGAAATTAGGATATAAACATATTTCTAAAAGACTTGTAAAAACTTTAAAGCATTATAATAGTACTATTGGTTTTTTCAAGAGTGTAGCCTGAGAAATTAAATTATTGTGTTCAATAAAGAAGGAAATTACATTCCAAATGGTCACTACCACTATTTTTCTACTTTCAAGAACTTGCTAGCCTCTATATTCAAGCAGTGTTTTCTAAGTGTCAAGTATTTTTAATGGAATTTTATTTTTTGATAGGAAGAGGTACTATTGTGTTTTCTGAATCTTTGTTCTGATCTGTTGTATGACAAACAATCTACTGAGTGAAAGGAAAAGGGGTGGAACTGGCATCAATACACAGGTCAGGGTCTAAAGAAAAGAAGCTTGTCTTGTACCTTCAATAGGTTTTGGTACAAAATGTGATGAGGGCTTGGTTTTCTTCACTCTGTTCCCCTTCATAATTTGACCTTCCTTATTGAGTCCCAGAAACCATGCTCGGCCTGATTCTTGCTGACGGTACAGTGTGGAAGAATAGATCACATAGTAGTTTTCAAACACAGATTCCTTAAATTTGCATTCTGGAGTGAAAACATCCTGCAGGAAAAAAAAAAAAAAAGAAGAAGAAGATACAAAAGAGAGAAAGGATTTAATAATGAATCAGCAAATATTTAAATCCAATGAGCCTGAAATATAGGTTCTCTGTTAAGAAAAAATGAGAAATAATTGCACATAATTTCTATTAGCATTTGGTTTAAAGATTTATCATACAAAATCAAGAAACGAGATTTCCTTTCTAAACAACCTTACTCCACAGAACACAACTGTCAGGCTTGAATAATTTCTTTGGTTAATATCACTCAAGACTGTGCCCATGTCCACGCTCTGATCTCAGTTTAATGTTTTTTAAATTTAAGAGAATAGCCATTGTGCATTTTTGTGGCCCTTAGCATGTAAAATGTAACCCTGGGAATCAAAATATAACACAATCACAGCACACACAGGCTCAGCAGACATTTTTGAAGGGACTATCCTATATGTTCACAAATCTGTGAAATACTCAAAGCTTGTTCCATAAAATCACTAGTATACTACCTCTTGGCTTAACGTCAGTAACTTTCCTGTTAATTTCTTTGAAACATTTTTTTTTTTTACTTAGTAATTAAAATTTCAGGTAAAAATATCAGGAAAAAGTAGTAGAAAAATTTTACTACTATACTGTATGATCTCCAGTGAAACATATGAGAGTTTTAGTTCAAGAAGGAACCTTAAAAGTCCTCTACCTCACCTTCACCATTTGATAAGTGAGACAACCAAAAGGTTATATGATTAATACAAAGTTAAACAACAACAGCAAAATTACTGCATCAATGCCAGAACTCACATTTATTGCTTCACAATCACTGCCTCTCAAGTTCACCTTTTCTGCCTGAGTCTTGTTCAGTGACTTACAATGAGATTTTATAATCAATACAATAAAATCAAATCCTAACATGTCAAATGAACAAAGTGTATTTCATGGAAAGAAGAAATTCCTCCCCTTCAAAGAAAAGCAGAAGAAAAACAAATGTGATAGCATCTTCTCAGCTACAAGTAAATAAGAATCCTACATGTCAAACATATTCACAATAGTCACTGCCATCTTCACTAAGTGCTAGAAGAATCTCTTCCTTGTAACCCTTTCAATGAAAGGCCCCAGTGATTTAATGCAGTTACACCTGGAGTTATTGAGGAATATGTGGGACTAAAGCTGTTGAAACCATGTCCTTGGAGGTGATTCTTGCAGACTAATCCCCTGGCTTCACTTCCAGGGAGCTACAGTGATGCATCTGTGGAGACAGATGAAGGTCTTCAGGGATAAAGAAACTGCTGGAAGGACTCTGTTGATTTTAAATGGTTCAAAAGTTATAGACCCAAAAAAATGAGACAAAAAATATGGGACGGGAGATGGAAAGGTGGTTGTACCCATTAAAATAATAATAATAGTAATAATAATATTTCAATAATATATTGATAATAAAAATATGATGTCACAGAATACTCTCAGTTTTAAGTAAACTTAGTGGCTTAAGAACCAGAGAAACAATTGACTATGTGGTACCATTTCACATCTGCTATGATGGCCATATCAAAAAAGATGGACAATAAAAAGTGTTGCTGAGGGTTTAGAGAAACTACAATCCTCATACCTAGCTAGTAAAAATGTAAATAATGCAGCAGTTGTGGGACATAGTTTGGCAATTCCACAAAAGGTTAAACATACAGTTACCATATGATCTAGCAATTCTACTTCTAGGTACATACATATGAGAATTGAAAATATATCTCCACGTGTGAACTTATACACAAATATTCATAGCAGCATTATTCATAATGTGGAAACAATTCAAACATCTATCAATGGATGAATGGATGAACAAATGTGATCTATCCATACGATGAAATATTAGTTAGCTATTAAAAAGGATGGAGTACTGATTCATGTGACAGCACAGATGAACCTCAAAAACATTATGCTAAGTGGAAGAAGCCAGATACAAAAGGTCACATGTTGCATGATCCAATGTATATGAAATATCCAGAACAGGCAAATCCAGAGACAAAACATAGATTAGTAGTTGCCAAGGGCTGAGGAGATGGGTAAATGGGAAGTGATGGCTTTTTTGGAGAGACAAAAGTGTCCTGGGATTAGACTGCACGGCTATATGAACAAAACCATTGAAGCATATAGTGTAAAAACATGAATTTTATGGTATGTGAATTATTTCTCAATAAAAAATGAGGAATCAGATAAATGAAGTAACTAGAGAAAGTAAGGGGAAAAAATGAAACTACTGCATATTCCTTGTCTGGCAACACAAAAATCCTAATTTATGGTCCTGTGTGCTGAACAATGGGCTCTCCTATGACCTTGTCTCAATATTATTAGGACAGAGTTTAACCACTGCCAAGTATAGGAATCAAAGTGATTCTGATTAAATTTATAAGATAATCTAAAAGTTCTGGTTTCCTTCTAGGACTAGGTTAAAAAGATCTGAAAAAGCTAAAAATTTAGCACAGATTTTATTAGTTATACTTTTTAAAACAAACTAATCCAAATCTCAAAGCTTTTGTTTCTAGGTCTAGCTCAATATTAATGAACTCTAGATGCTAAGGGACTCTTCAAAGTTCAGTGAATAAATTCTACATATAAGACTTCAGACCTCATAATAGAAGGTGGGAGAAATATATGGGGCAAGGAATTGTGTGTATAAATACATCTCATCATACGTGTAATACCTATTTACTTATAAGTATACCTCACAGAAATATGAAAATTTGTAGATAGAAAGCTGCTTACTGCCCTTATTTAACAAAGTAACAGAAGCCATTGATAGTTAAATAAGTGTTTTGTGAGTCATAGTATATTAGAGGCAGACCCTGGGCTAGAACCCTGGCCCCTGGCTGCTGGTTCAGTACTTTTATCAATGCCACACAATGCTTCCTTACTACTTAACCAAGCCTACTTTTGGTACCAAGCTGTTGATTGGAGGCAAGCCATCATCACAACCATGCCCACCAAGTATAATTACTATGCTGTCTTTTCTACATATGAAAGTAATATTTTTATTTAATAAGTAGTGAACTCGTAGGTTTCCATTTAGTTTCACAATTGTTTAAAGTCTGCTCCTAGAAGAGCGAAAGTCCAGAAAATTGGGCAGGGACTGAAGTCCTGGGAGCATGAGCCAGGGATAGCATTAGGTAAGGATTGAGCCTTGAAATTCTGAGTTGGCGAATGGGGATCCCAGATATAGTATCCAGATATAGTACCCAGAATTTTTACAAAACTCCAATGCATTATTATTAAGTTTTTTCTTATAGCAAGAAAAATACAATCAGTCATGTAACTAGACATTTGATTCTGTGTTTTTGTCATAGATGATTATATCTGCTCCAGCATCCAGGACCCTATGCCATAAGTTAAGCTTTATCCTACATAGATTGTTCCTACTATAGCTAAAACAACATACACACATACATTTTAAAAATCTTTGGCAAAGACTTGGGCAATCACATATATTCAGAAGAGGTTCTGAGGTTATAAAAATTATGTTCAGAATGATAATAACTCTAAAGTGTAGTGGAGATACGCAGGCTTTGAGACAAGGCGACAAAATCCTAGACTATCTCAATCCAGGACATATAATGAAAGCAGAGTAAATAACTAGTATAAGGAGGGTTCTTTTTCCTTTTGTAAAACTAACTAGTAGTCATGTTGCATCTCATGAATAGTATTTACTTATATCTATAATCCTGAGTGCTCAGTTCCATGTAGGTACATAGCAAGGCTTATAGAATAAACGTTTGTTGATGAAACAGAAACACACCCACATGCACATCATGTGTGTAAGTGTGTGAAATGCTAGGTTTATTTTTCACATTTATTACTCTAAAATCTTTCCAAATCTTTAATTTGTTCAACTGACCTTAATTTCAGCAGAATATGACCTTTGATAGTGTTTTGAAATTAATTTTGAGCACTCACTTTTTTAGCAGCATTTGCACAACTTGTTGTTGTTCTAGCATTGTACAAGTCATTATATGACCAATTCTTCTCACATTCCAAATGCCTATTCACCCTAGCCTTGTCTTGGAAAGTTGGATCACCCACCCATTTAATTCCAGATGATGAGTCAATAATGGAACACCACTTAAGCTCAAGACCAGCACTCAGGACCCTTTTCAATCTCTCCCCATCCATCTGATTCTAATCTACTCTCTCCAGAATTCTTCTCGCTGATACCCAACTTCATAGCTTCATACTCTACCTTGATCCCTCTCCCGTATTTCTTCCTGTTCTTCTCTTTGCACTTAGAGCACTGATAACCTACTCAGGTTCTGGATTCTCCCATCAGTCTTAGGCTCCATCACTGCACAAGATGAGACACTTCCTTCTTAGCCAGCCTCTAACTGTGCCAGTCTTGGCCCATCCCACCCCTATTTGAATGGTATTCTCCTTTAGATATAAGTATCATGAGGAATAAGGAGACAGAAATTTAGGGAATTTGATGGCTGTATGGATAAAATGTTATATTTCCTTCATGGTTGACTATCACTGCCAACAGTGTTTTCATCACATACTAATTCCTCGACATGCTCACACCTCTTAACCCTCAAATTGTACTTTGTTCAACTGTCCTCTCTAATTCTCTATCCAATAAAATAATGGCAAATGTTTTTCTCAGTTATTGCGGGTTATTGTGAATTTTCCCTCCTTTAGCTTCTCATGGTATTTACTTTTTTTTTCCCAAAGTGTATTTAATGCACTTTGCCTTGTGTCATGATGGTTTTTCTTGCTCCTGTCCTATACACTGCAGGCTTTTGCTCACAAAGACATGTTCCTCATCAGTGCTTATTAGGAAGTCCAGCACATTTAGCCCTCAATTTATTCTTGTTGAAGTAAATAATAAAAATATTTTAAGGAAACAGCAAAGACTATGTGATAAGATAGAGCTGAGTGACAGCATTGATTCTGTTTCTTTAGCTGCATAATTTTGGATGTGCTATTTAATTCTGATATATCTTTGTTTTATCATCTATAAAGTAGGGGCAATAATTTTCACATTTAAAAATTTGGTGAAGACACTTAAGATCTGCTCTTTTAGCAAATTTCAAGTATACAATATAATATTGTTAACTATAGTCACATTCTTGTACATGAGCTCTCCAAAACTAATTCATCTTGCATAACTAAAACTTTGTACCGCTTAACCAACATCTCTCCATTTCTCCCTCCCCCAGGTAACTATCACTCTACTCTCTGCTTCTATGAGTTTGCCTATTTTAGATTCCAAACATCTAAATTCCACATATTTGTCTTTCTGCATCTCATTTATTTCACTTTGTCTAATACCTGCCATGTTGTAGCAAATGGCAGGATTTCCTTCTTTTTAAGGTTGAATTATATATAGCTATATATAGATATATGTATATCACGTTTTTTTAATCATCTGTTGACTGGTGCTTAGGTTGCTTCCATATCTTGGCTATTGAATAATGCTGAAATAAACACTGGAATGCAGACATTTCTTCAAGATCCTGGCTTCATTTTTTTGGATATATTCCTAAGTGGGATTCCTGGATCATAGGATAGTGTCTCACCACACACACACAAAAAACCAAAAACAGAAAGAAAAAGGTAGCTATGGATATGTTAATTAGTTTGATTGTGATGAGTATTTCACAGTGTATATGTATATCAAATCATCAAGCTGTACAATTTTTAATTGTCAACTCTACCTCAATAAAGCTGGAAAAATCCATCATGGGTTACATTCAAGTATAGCTAAAATGAGATAATAGATAATGCCAAGTGTTGGAAAGGATGTGGAGCTACTGGACCTCTCATATGTAAATGACGGTAGAACAAATTGGTAAAACCACTCTGAAAAGCTGTTTGGCAGTATTGATAAATACAGGTGTATCCTATAATTCAACAATTCTACTTCTGGATTTATACCCAATGAAACCTATCAGGCTATCTATTTATTAATCAATCAATCTATCTATCTCTAACTATCTATCCCCTAAAAGACATGTACAAGAATGGTCATAGTAGCACTATTCATAAGAGCCCCAAAATGGAGACAACTGAAATGACCATCAATAGTAGACTGGATATGTAACATATTCTGACAATAAGATACTATAGAGCAGTGAGAATAAACAAACTACAACTATAAGCAATAATCTGGATGATTCTCACCAACATAATGTGGAAAAAAATAAACCAAACAATAAATACAGCTACTTGCTACATTATTTCAATTATATAAAGCTCAAAAGCAGGTAAAACTAATCTACTCTAGAACTCAGGAAAGCAATAACTTTGTTCAGGGAGGGTAATTAGTAAGATGAAGCAAGGGGAGGACTCTTGGGTGCTGGCAATGATGTATTTCTTGATCTGGTAGCTAGCTACACGTGTGTGTTCACTTTATGAAAATTCATTGAGTTCTATATAGTTTGTGCACTTATTTATGTATGTTATATTTGTCATTAAAAAATCCATAATAGAAGAGTCAAAGCATGTGGTGAAGTTTAAGTAAAATGATAAATATTACTTCTCAAAATCATTGTCCTTCTTTTAAAATCAAGTTTTTCCCATATAATTAGCTAACATATAATGCATGAAAATTTTATACCAATAACAATCATTCATTCATAGGTTGCAGACAAATTTTGTTCATGATGAAAATATAACACTTTTGGATCAAATAATTTATTCACAAAAAATATTATCCATCCTTTCTCCAACTCATTTATTCTACTTGTCATTTTTTATTGCAGTCCATTATATAATGCACATGATTATATGTTTTATTTATAAATAGTGCTTATAAAACTGCGTAATTTAAAACTAACCATTTGTAATTTCCTATAATAATAATAATATCAAAACATAAAATGAACAGAATAGAAAAAGAGAATTGCCCATAACACATGAAGAAATACACAATAAATTATTTTCTGGAAAACCATTTGGAGTTTCTAAATTTCTGGTTTATTATCCATTGATAATTTTCCAAACTGTCAAAGCGACCTTTGGCAAATCAGTTAACCTCATTGAACCTCAACTTCCTCTATTGTACTACAGACTCATGGGGCTATAGAGATCAAATTACATAACCTATGTGCAAGCTCTTTGAAGACCTATACAATTATTTGAGATTAATTCTTTTCCATAGAAGACTCTGACATCATAACTTGAAAAGTTTCTACATTTTAGGGTGACAATTGCTTGGAATACATTTTTTGAGAAGTAAAGAATGTTATGTGATTCAATCACAACCACTTTTGCTCCTTCTAGCTTTACGTTTAAAACGTATGCTTTCTAACTCAAGTAGGAATCCACAACTTTTATAATCCTGTATGATTAATAAAATTAAATGGTACCATAATTATGATTCATCTTCATCCAGTTCTTTGTGGATCCCCATTTCCCCTCTCACTGCTCTGGCTATAATAATCCATGGGATGAATGTGCAGTGAATGAATGAATGCTTATCACACTGCAGCCACTGGTCTCCTTGCTGTTTCCCAAAAATAACAAGCATAAACCATCTCAAGTCCTACACAATTGATATTCTTTGTTCCTGGAAACCTCTTCAATAGCATATTAACATGGCTTGATCCCTCATTTCTTTCAAGTCACTGCTCAAGCGTGACTATCTCAGAGACCTCCCCAGATTACCTTACATAATTTAGCACCTCCTCCAGTCACTTTCTAATTCTTTACCTTGTTTTCTCATTTTTCATAATCTAACACTACCTGTCTAAGCTTTATGAAGGTAACTACTATAATTGTTATATTCCCCTCTAATTCTCAACAGTTCTTGGAATTAAAAAAATGTCTACTCCAACAAAATAATTTGGTGAAAAGACATCATAAGACCTGGATTTTTATTCTTGTATATCTCTAATTTGTGTTCAAATTGGGATTATCAGTTTCCTTCTTAGGCTCCTTGTTCTCCTAAATGTAAAAGAGAGTTGTTTGTTGAACCAGGAAATCTAAAACATCACTTCGACTTAAACCTTCTATAGCTTTATCATTCATATTAAACGGTTAAGTAATTTCTTGAAATTAAGCAGTCATGATAAAATATCGTTACTTTAAAAACAGTGTTTAACTACCAAAGAGAAATAGTAGTGATATATTATTATTAAGAAAACAAAATGTAAAAGGTAATCAGAGAAAAGAAACTTTGCTATTATATAAGCAATTATAACAAATGATTCTCCCTACAAAATGTAAAAATTACTGATTTTTCAAACATATGCTAGTACAAAGAACCCTCTTGTTTTGATTTTTTCCTTTCCAGTTGGAAACCAAAATCTAAACTCTTTTTAATGCACAAATGCATCTTCCCTGTTTGCCGTAAACCTTGTTTATTGGGTTGTGTATAAGGACGGAATTAAATACTTGATGGTTCTCGCAACACGATTTACATCCAACAACTCCAGAGATACACAGTTCCTTTGGTCTCAACCTTTGGATATTTGGCTGTGAAGCTTCTGGTTCACTAACCTCATTAGTGACTTTTAGATGCACAGAACTTGAAAATCTTTGGAATATTAGCAGTTGCTTTGTTAACTGTGTTGTCAGACATAATGATATTAAATCAAGCAAGAGAACTATTGTTTCCCATCCTGACAAGAGGCAAAGAAAATGCTGAAATACATTATCTCAAATGAAGCATTTTTTTAAAACTTGGTTGCTTTGACTAGAATAAGTCTAATTTTATAACTTAAACTGTAGATATGGAAATCTTTATATACTTTTGAGATATTTTTTACTGGAAAACTCCTGAGCTAATTTCTCTAAAACTGAAGGTTCTTTGTTAATGCTTTCTTTGCAAAATCTTATAAGGCAACCAAACTAAAGGTTCTTTGTTAATGCTTTCTTTGCAAAATCTTACAAGGCAACCAGGTAAACTTATATCATCATAAAATCATGAAAACTGTAGTGTATTGGAAACATAATTTTGGAGGCAGACCGACAAAAATGTTCATCTCCCTAATTTTTAAACTTGGACAGGTTACTTAATTTCCCTAAAGCTCAGTTTCTTCACCTGTAAGTTAACACTAATCATACCTTCACTATAAGGTTTTGATTATTAAACAAGACAATGTAGGTATGCTAAACACGGTAACTGGCATATTACGTACTTTCCTTACTTTCTCGTTACAATTTTCAGGTGATATCTGATATCACAAATGAAAATGGGTTCGCCTGAGCAGTAGGTTGAGGAAAGTCACTTTCCTTATGGACTCTAAATCATGTGTCCTGAGTTTCTCTTCCCTGTAACAGGCTAATCAAGGCTATTTTGCTTAAGGCTCAATTTTCAATTTGGTCATCTATTTACAGAGCACACAGATAAATCTGACCATTTCTCTTTTTCTAGTAAGGGATGATTTTGACATCAATTTAAAATAAGTGATGTGATGATATTACCTTCTAATGAGGCGTAATACCACAAAGCCATCTGACTTATCCTTTAGCCAGAAGCCTGCAAGTATAGAAGTAAGGTGAGGAGTGGGAATTAGAAGACCAGTGGATGAGGGCATATATCATATTGCAATTCACTGTTATCACAAAAATTATTTCCAGAAGTCTGAATGTCCTAGGGACAGAGAGCAGATATTGGGGGAACAGTGCAATTCTCCAATTAAAAACACCATTAATTCTTATGAAGTGAGCATGTACACAGTATGTAACCAAATGCCCCCTTATGACTGAGTTTGAAAATCAAGGCAAGTACGTTGAATACCCCTAACACTTTATGTGAGAGGATGTGTGCCTCAGCCTCTGTCTTCTTTTCTGGGGATAAGGATGAAAGTGGGAATGTTTTCAAATTCCCTTATTTCAATTTAAACATTATTATACCTTTTGGAAAATCATTCTGAATACTCTGACAGCCCCAGAAATGATCAACTAATGATAGAAATACATTCTTAAAACATGAAATTTCCCAATTTTTAAAATTTCATCTGTCAACTTCCTTGAAGTCAGAATAATCGGTATCAAACATAACTTCCTATTATAAATAATTATAAAACTGGACAAACTATATGAGACAGTAGTTTCCAAGCACTTGTCAACTGGAATTGTAGGGTTTTGATCTTTGAGAGAAGGAAAATGCATGGGGTAAGCACCATATTAACCTTGACTTTCTTTTCCTTTTTTCTTCTTTTTAAAATTTCTTTTATTGAAGTATAGTTGATTTACAACCCTGGCTTTCTTCAATGGGCACTGTTCAACCCTGAAATGGAAAGGTGAAGCTGAGGTATAGCACTTTGGGTTTTTTGGAGCTGTGGTGTCAGAAACTGGAGGTTGGGACTGCTAAGGGGACTTGGATTTGTGGAGCAAGGTGCCAGAGAAAAGGAAGCTGGTGGAATTGGGGGCAGGAGTCTGTATGGGAATTTCCTGAGGGTCTTGGGCTTATGGATAGACTGCATATGCTGAGAATGAGATTCCTCAAGCCTAGCATAGAACAACTACTGAAAGATTGATAACTGAATGAACATACCATGGCTGGGCAGGGCCGGGATATGATGAACTTCTAGACAAGCCAGAAAGGAGAGACCTCAATAAACACATTGGACATTCATTGGAGACCCCAAAAGGCCATTTTAGGACCACACTGTAAATCTCTAAATAAGGTCTCCCCCCGACCTCAGACTAAAGACAGAAGCAAAATAGTCAAGACCTAAACACACACACACACAGAGGATCAAGAGGATCTATTAATTTTTAATTTAAATGTCAGGAAAGAAAGCATACACTCGAGATTGGTTCAAGATGGCAGAGTAGAAGGACGTGCTCTCACTCCCTCTTGCGAGAGCAACAGAATCACAACTAACTGCTGAACAGTCTTTGGCAGGAAGACACTGGAACTCACCAGAAAAGGTACCGCAAATCCAAAGACAAAGGAGAAGCCACAATGAGATGGTAGGAGGGGCACAACCACAATGAAATCAAATCCCATAACTGCTGGGTGGGTGATTCACAATCTGGAGAACATTTTACCACAGAAGTCCACCCACTGGAGTGAAGTTTCTGAGCCCCACGTCAGGCTTCCAAACCTGGGGGTCCGGCAACAGGAGGAGGAATTCCCAGATAACCAGACTTCGAAGGCTAGCAGGATTTGATTGCAGGACTTTGACAGGACTGGGGGAAACAGAGACTCCACTCTTGGAGGGCACACACAAAGTAGTGTGTGCATCGGGACCCAGGGGAAGGAGCAGTGACCCCATAGGAGACTGAACCTGACCTACCTGCTAGTGTTGGAGGGTCTCCTGAAGAGGCGGGGGGTGGCTGTGTCTCACCATGGGGACAAGGACACTTGCAACAGAAGTTCTGGGAAGTACTCCTTGGCGTGAGCCCTCCCAGAGTCCGCTACTAGCTGCACCAAAGAGCCCAGGCAGGCTCTAGTGTTGGGTTACCTCAGGCCAAACAACCAATGGGAGGGAAGCCAGCCCCACCCAACAGCAGACAAGCAGATTAAAGTTTTACTGAGCTCTGCCCATCAGAGCAACACTCAGCTCTCCCCACCACCAGTCCCTCCCATCAGGAAACTTGCACAAGCCTCTTAGATAGCCTCATTCACCAGAGGGTGGACAGCAGAAGCAAGAAGAACTACAATCCTGCAGCCTGGGAAACAAAAACCACATTCACAGAAAGAAAAGATGAAAAGGCAGAGGGCTATGTACCAGATGAAGGAACAAGATAAAACCCCAGAAAAACAACTAAATGAAGTGGAGATAGAATTCAGAAAAGAATTCAGAAAAATGATAGTGAAGATGATCCAGGACCTCGGAAAAAGAATGGAGGCAAAGATGGAGAAGATGCAAGAAATATTTAACAAAGACCAGGAAGAATTAAAGAACAAACACCTAGAAGAATTAAAGACCAAACAAACAGAGATGAACAATACAATAACTGAAATGAAAAATACACTAGAAGAAATCAATAGCAGAATAACTGAGGCAGAAGAACGGATAAGTGACCTGGAAGACAGAATGGTGGAATTCACTGCCACAGAACAGAATAAAGAAAAAAGAATGAAAAGAAATGAAGACAGCTTAAGAGACCTCTGGGACAACATTAAACACAACAATATTTGTATTATAGGGGTCCCAGAAGGAAAAGAGAGACAGAAAGGACCTGAGAAAATATTTAAAGAGATTATAGTTGAAAACTTCCCTAACATGGGAAGAGAAATAGCCACCCAAGTCCAGGAAGCGCACAGAGTCCCAGGCAGGATAATCCCAAGGAGAAACATGCCAAGACACATAGTAATCAAATTGACCAAAAATAAAGACAAAGAAAAATTATTGAAAGCAACAAGGGAAAACGACAAATAACATACAAGGGAACTCCCATAAGGTTAACAGATGATTTCTCAGCAGAAACTCTACAAGCCAGAAGGGAGTGGCATGATTTATTTAAAGTCATGAAAGGGAAGAACCTACAACTAAGATTACTCTACCCGGCAAGGATCTCATTCAGATTCGATGGAGAAATCAAAAGCTTTACAGACAAGCAAAGCTAAGAGAATTCAGCAGCACCAAAACAGCTCTACAACAAATGCTAAAGGAATATCTCTAAGTGGGAAACAGAAGTGAAGAAAAGGACCTACAAAAACAAACACATAAAAATTAAGAAAATGGTCATAGGAACATACATATTGATAATTACCTTAAACGTGAATGGATTAAATGCTCCAACCAAAAGACACAGGCTCGCTGAATGGATACAAAAACAAGATCCATATATATGCTGTCTACAAGAGACCCATGTCAGACCTAGTACACATACAGACTGAAAGTGAGGGGATAGAAAAAGATATTCCATGCAAATGGAAATCAAAAGAAAGCTGGAGTAGCAACACTCATATCAGATAAAACAGACTAAAATAAAGAATGTTACAAGAGACAAGGAAGGACACTATATAATGATCAAGGGATCAATCCAAGAAGAAGATATAACAATTATAAATATAATGCACCCAATATAGGAGCACCTCAATACATAAGGCAACTGCTAACAGCTATAAAAGAGGAAACTGACAGTAAGACAATAATACTGGGGGACTTGAACACCTCACTTACAACAATGGACAGATCATCCAAACAGAAAATTAATAAGAAAACACAAGCTTTAAATGAAACAATAGACCAGAGACTTAATTGTTATTTATAGGACATTCCATCCCAAAACAGCAGATTACACTTTCTTCTCAAGTGCACACAGAACATTCTCCAGGATAGATCACATCTTGGGTCACAAATCAAGCCTCAGTAAATTTAAGAAAATTGAAATTTATCAAGCATCTTTTCTGACCACAACACTATGAGATTAGATATCAATTACAGGGAAAAAACCCATAAAAAAACACAAACATATGGAAGCTAAACAATACGTTACTAAATAACCAAGAGATCACTTTAGAAATCAAAGAGGGAATCAAAAAATACCTAGATACAAATGGCAATGAAAACATGATGATCCAAAACCTACGGGATGCAGCAAAAGCAGTTCTAAGAGGGAAGTTTATAGCTATACAAGCCTACCTCAAGAAAGAAGAAAAATCTGAAACAAACAATCTAACCCTACACCTAGAGGAAAGAGAGAAAGAAGAAAAAACAAAACCCAAAGTTAGCAGAAGGAAAGAAATAAAGATCAGAGCAGAAAACAATGAAATAGAAACAAAGAAAACAATAGCAAAGATCAATAAAACTAAAAGCTTGGTTCTTTGAGAAGATAAATAAAATTGATAAAGCATTAGCCAGACTCATCAAGAAAAAAAGGGAGAGGACTCAAATCAATAAAATTAGAAAGAAAAAGGGGAAGTTACAACAGACACCACAGAAATACAAAGCATCCTAAGAGACTACTACAAGCAACTCTATGCCAATAAAATGGACAACCTGGAAGAAATGGATAAATTCTTAGAAAGGTATAAACTTCCAAGACTGAACCAGGAAGAAATAGAAAATGTGAACAGACCAATCACAAGTAATGAAATTGAAACTGTGATTAAAAATCTTCCAACAAACAAAAGTCCAGGACCAGATGGCTTCACAGGTGAATTCTATCAAACATTTAGAGAAGAGCTAACATCCATCCTTCTCAAACTCTTCCAAAAAATTGCAGAGGAAGGAACACACCCAAACTCATTCTATGAGGCCACCATTACCCTGATACCAAAACCAGAGAAAGATACTTCAAAAAACAATTTACAGACCAATATCACTGATGAATATAGATGCAAAAGTCCTCAACAAAATACTAGCAAACAGAATCTAACAACACATTAAAAGGATCATACACCATGATCAAGTGGGATTTATCCCAGGGATGCAAGGATTCTTCAATATATGTAAATTAATCAATGTGGTACACCATATTAACAAATTGAAGAATAAAAATCATGATCATCTCGATAAATACAGAAAAAGCTTTTGACAAAATTCAACACCCTTTTAGGATAAAAAATCTCCAGAAAGTGGGCATAGAGGGAAACTACCTCAACATAATAAAGGCCATATATGAAAAACGCACAGCAAACATCATTCTAAATGGTGAAAAACTGAAAGCATTTCCTCTAGGGTCAGGAACAAGACATGGATGTCCACTCTCACCACTATTATTCAATATAGTTTTGCAAGTCCGAGCCACAGCAATCAGAGAAGAAAAAGAAATAAAAGGAATACAAATTGGAAAAGGAGAAGTAAAACTGTCACTGTTTGCAGATGACATGATACTATACATAGAAAATCCTAACGATTCCACCAGAACACTACCAGAGCTCATCAATGAATTTGGTAAAGTTTCAGTATACAAAATTAATGCACAGAAATCTCTTGCATTTCTATACACTAATGATGAAAAATCTGAAGGAGAAATTAAGTAAACACTCCCATTCACCACTGAAACCAAAGAATAAAGTACCTAGGAATAAACCTACCTAGGGCAACAAAAGACATATATGCAGAAAACTATAAGACACTGATGAAAGAAATTAAAGATGATACAAACAAATGGAGAGATATACCATGTTCTTGGATTGGAAGAATCAATATTGTGAAAATGACTATACTACCCAAAGCAATCTACAGATTCCATGCAATCCCTATCAAATTACCAATTGCATTTTTTACAGAACTAGAACAAAAAATCTTAAAATTTGTATGGAGACACAAAAGATCCCGAATAGTCAAAGAAGTCTTGAGGGAAAAAAATGGAGCTGGAGGAATCAGACTCCCTGACTTCAGACTATGCTACAAAGCTACAGTAATCAAGACAGTACGGTACTGGCACAAAAACAGAAATATAGATCAATGGAACAGGATAGAAAGCCCAGAGATATACCCACACACATATGGTCACCTTATTTTTGATAAAGGAGGCAAGGATATACAATGGAGAAAAAACAGCCTCTTCAATAAGTGGTGTTGAGAAAACGGGACAGCTACATGTAAAAGAATGAAATTAGAACACTCCCTAACACCATACGCAAAAAATAAACTCAAAATGGATTCGAGACCTAAATGTAAGACTGGACACTATAAAACTCTTAGAGAAAAACATAGGAAGAACACTCTTTGACATAAATCACAGCAAGATCTTTTTTGATCCACCTCCTAGAGTAATGGAAATAAAAACAAAAATAAACAAGGGAGACCTAATGAAACTTAAAAGCTTTTGCAAAGCAAAGGAAACTACAAACAAGACAAAAAGACAACCCTCAGAATGGAGAAAATATTTGCAAACAAATCAATGGACAAAGGATTAATCTCCAAAATATATAAACAGCTCATGTGGCTCAATATTAAAAAAAAAAAAAAACCCAATCCAAAAATGGGCAGAAAACCTAAATAGACATTTCTCCAAAGAAAGCATACAGATGGCCAAGAAGCACATGAAAAGCTGCTCAACATCACTAATTATTAGAGAAATGCAAACCAAAACTACAATGAGTTATCACCACACACCAGTTAGAATGGGCATCATCAGAAAATCTACAAACAACAAATGCTGGAGAGGGTGTGAAGAAAAGGGAACCCTCTTGCACTGTTGGTGAGAATGTAAATTGATACAGTCACTATGGAGAACAGTATGGAGGTTCCTTAAAAAACTAAAAATAGAATTACCATATGACCCAGCAATCCCACTACTGGGCATGTACCCAGAGAAAACCATAATTCAAAAAGACACATGCACCCCAATGTTCATTGCAGCACTATTTACAATAGGCAGGTCATGGAAGCACCTAAATGCCCATCAATAGACAAATGGATAAAGAAAATGTGGCACATATATACAATGGAAAATTACTCAGCCATAAAAAGGAATGTAATTGGGTCATTTGTGGAGACATGGATGGATCTAGTGACTGTCATACAGAGTGAAGTAAGTCAGAAAGAGAAAAACAAATATTGTATATTAACGCATATATGTGAAACCTAGAAAAATGGTACAGATGAACCAGTTTGCAGGGCAGAAAGTGAGACACACATGTAGAGAACAAATGTATGGACACCAAGGGGGGAAAGCGGTGGGGGGTGGTGGTGGTGGTGTGATGAATTGGGAGATTAGCACTGACATATGTACACTAATATGTGTAAAATGGATAACTAATAAGGACTGAAAAAAACTAAATAAAAAAATTCAAAAAAAAGCACTCATACAAATATCTAACCTATAATAAAAAAATTATAAAACATAGATACAAGCAAGGCAATGTAATCCATAATCAACCAATTAAGCAGTCAGCAGTAAGGACCACACGATGACCCAGATGTTAGCATTAATAGACAAGGATTTTAAAACAGCTCCTATTAATATGTTATAGACGTAAAGAAAATGGACATAATGAGTAAACAAATAAGAAATATCAGCAAAATTTGGAAATGATAAAAAGAAAGAAATGACATTTCACTTTTCATAGAAGTGAAAAGAAAAATGTTTAAGGAAAAAGTATTGGATGTACTTATTGACAGACTAGAAACTGGCAAATGAAAGCATTAATGAACCTGAAGACAGATTAATTGAAATTATCCAGGCTAAAATAGATAAATATTTAATGCCCCCATCCCCCTTCAAACACATAAAACAGATTCAGTAACCACCAACAATATCAAACTATCTAAACTATGTGGAAGAAAAATAAATAGAATAAATAAGAAAAAAATAAGTAATGGTTGAAAGTTATCAAATATGGTAAAAATAAAAATTTCTTCTGATCGACATCAAAGAAGCTTAGCAAACTCCAGGCAGGAGAAATATACCAAAACTATGATCAGGCACATTATAACCAAACTTTTGAAAAATAAAGAAAAAATTAAATGAAATAGAGAAGGAACAAAGACACATGAAACACAGGCAAACAACGTAAGCTAGAAAACAATGGAGGGATGTCATTAAAATGCTAAAAGAAAAAAGAGATTGAATCCATAATTCTATACCCAGCAGAAGTAAAAAATATTTTCAGATAAACAAAATGAGTGAATTCATTTCTAGCAGACTTGCATTATAATAAATGCTGAAAGATGTTATTTGGACTGAAGGGAAATTATACCACATGAAAACTAGGTTATATAGGAAGGGATAAATACTACTGGCAATCATAAACATGCTGATAAATATAAAAGGACATACTTCTTTTAATTTTTAAAGCAAAAATAACATTGCACTGAGAGGGTTATAATGTAAAAACGTATACATGACATTGCAGAAAGGTGTTTAATTTAAATATATTATTTTAAGATTCTTCTATTTTATGTGAGGTGTTTAATAAGAATTCTAAGTAGACTATCATAAAATAAGAATCCCTGCTATACTCTCTAGAGCAAGAGCTATAAATATAATACAAAAGAACTAAGAAGGCAACACAGGAATAAAAACGAAATATAAAAATCATTAATTAAACAAAAAGAAATAATAAAAATGGAAAAATAAAAGTCAGATGAGATAAATAGAAAACAAACAGCAAGGTGGTAGTTTAAACCCAACCATAGCAATCAACACATTTATTGCAAAAAAGAGCAACCACTCCAACTAAAAGGCAGAGCCTGCCTGCCTGATCAAAAATGCAAAACTCAACAATATCTTGTCTAGAAGTGATACCCCTGAGTCTCATAGGGGTTGAAAGTAAAAGTTTGATACCCCTAAGTCTCATAGAGGTTGAAAGTAAAAGTGTGGGGTACATACACCCAAGTCAACAGTAAGCATAGATATGGCCATATTAATATCAGACAAAGGGTGTTTCAAGACCAGGAGTATTATCAGAGGTAAAAGGAACATTTCATAATAATCAAGGGTCAGGGCATCAGGATCTAGATATAATAACCCTACTTATGTATGTGCCTAATAATAGTATCTCAAAATTTATGAAGTGAAAAGCAACAGAAGTAAAGGAGACAACAAATAATTCCACAATCATAGTTAGAGATTTTAATACTCCTCTCTCAACAACTGTTAGAAGATATAGCAAAACTCAGTAAAGATATATAAAATCTGAGCACTATCAAACTACTTGGCCTAATCAATATTGTAGAACATGATTCCAAACAACAGCAGAATTAATATTTTTTGAGTGTATATAGAACATTCGCTAAAACAAATGTTGGCCCTTATAAAAAGACAAAAGACTGATACCTTACAGGGTATGATCACTGACAACAACAAAATTAAATTAGAAATTAATAAAATTAAACATCTTAAAAATCCTTGAATGTTTGGAATTAAACACACTTATAGAAACCATAGGCCATGGAAGAAATCACAAAGGATATTAAAAATAGTTCTAACTGAATAATAATGAAACACAAAATATCAAAGTTTGTGGGATGCAGCCAAAGGTATACTATTAGGAAATGGGAATAAACTCTCATATTACAATGCACATACCTACCTGCTGACCCTCTTCTGGGAATATGACCGGCAGATATAGTAGCACATATGCAAAATGGAGTATGTTCAAGATTATATTCATGGTAAAGATGTTTGTAACATCAAAATACTTAAAAAAACACAAATGTTCTTCAACAGGGGATTGGTTAGATAAATTCTGGAATGTCCATACAATGTAATGTTATACGGGTGCTAAAGACAGTAAAGCAGCTAATTATTTATTGCTTTAGAAAGATCTCCAAGGTGCATTGTTCAATAAAAGAAGCAATCTATAAATGTGTGTGTTTGTACATACTACCATTTGTATTAAATACACAAACACTCACAATGCAAACGCATATATATTTGTACATTCTACCATTTGTGTTCAATATGTACAAACGCACAAATAGGTATTTGCTTGTATTATGTTTAGAAAGTCTTTTGAAGGATACACAAGAAGCTGACAATACTGTTTGCCTCCTGGGAAGGGATTTGGGTGGTTGGAGAATAGAGCTGTAAGAAATAGACTTACTCTTCTCTATGCTTGTGTTACTGCTTCAAACAGTAAGTTAAATTAAGGGAGAGAAAACTGTTGGTCAAGTGAAATTAATGTACTAGGAAAATGTGGCTCTCAGTCCTCTAATAAAGAGTGCAGCTGCTGTCATTCTTTTATATATAGCTGTCCAATATTCCCAGCACCACTTATTGAAGAGACTGTCTTTTCTCCATTGTACATTCTTTCCTCCTTTGTCATAGATTAATTGACCACAGGACATGGGTCTATTTCTGGGCTCTCTATCTTGTTTCATTGATCTATGTGTCTGTTTCTGTGTCAGTACCATACTGTTTTGATTACCATAGCTTTGTGGTATAGTCTGAAGTCAGGGAGCCTGATTCCTCTAGCTGTGTTCTTCCTTCTCAAGATCATTTTGGCTATTTCAGGTCTTTTGTGTTTCCATACAAATCTTAAAATTATTTGTTCTAGTTCTGTGAAAAATGCCATTGGTATTTTGATAGAGATTGCACTGATTCTTAGATTGCCTTGGGTAGTATGGCCATTTTAATAATATTGATTCTTCCAATTCAAGAACGTGGTGGATCTTTCCATCTGTTTGTGCCATCTTCAATTTCTTTCTTCAGTATCTTATAGTTTTTGGAGTACATTCTCTAACACCATGTACAAAAATAAATGCAAAATGGATTAAAGAGCTACATGTAAGAGCAGATACTATAAAACTCCTAGAGAAAACATAGGCAGGACACTCTTTGACATAAATTGCAGCAATATTTTTTTTGGATCTGTCTCCTACAGTAAAGGAAACAAAAACAAAAATAAACAAATGGGACCTAATTAAACTTAAAAGCTTTTGCACAGCAAAGGAAACCATCAACAAAATAAAAGGACAATCTACTGAATGGGAGAAAATATTTGAAAATGATATGACCAATAAGGGATTAATATACAACATATAGGGCTTCCCTGGTGGTGCAGTGGTTGGGAGTCCACCTGCCGATGCAGGGGACGCGGGTTCGTGCCCCGGTCCAGGAAGATGCCACATGCTGCGGAGCAGCTGGGCCTGTGAGCCATGGCCGCTGAGCCTGCGCGTCCGGAGCCTGTGCTCCGCAACGGGAGAGGCCACAACAGTGAGAGGGCCGCGTAACGCAAAAAAAAAAAACAACAAAAAAACAAAAAAAAAACCCAACATATATAAACAGCTCATACAACTCAATGTCAAAAAAACAAACAACTCAGTTGAAAAATGGGTAGAAGAATTAAATAGACATTTTTCCAAAGGGGAAATGCAGATGGCCAACAGAAACATGAAAAGATATTCAACATTGCTAATCATCAGGGAAAATGTAAATCAAAACCACAACGAGATATCACCTCACACCTTTCAGGATGGCTATCATCAAAAAGAACACAGGTAACAAATGTTGGTGAGGATGTGTAGAAAAGGGAAACCTCGTAAACTGTTGGTGGGAATGTAAATTGCTGCAGCCACTGTGGAAAACAGTATGACAGCTTCTCAAAACACTAAGAATAGAACTACCATATGACCCAGCAATTCCACTCCTGGGTATATTATCCTAAAAAAAACCCGAAACACTAATTTGAAAGGATACATGCACCCCAATGTTCATAGAAGCATTGTTTACAATAGTCAAGATATGGGAGCAACCTATGTGTCCATCAACAGATGAATGGATAAAGATGTGGTTTATATACACATATGAAATTTTGCCATTTGCATCAACATGGATGGACTTAGAAGGCATTATGCTAAGTGAAATAAGTCAGAGAAAGACAAATGCTGTATAATATCACTTATATGTAGAATCTAAAAAATACAACAAACTGGTGAATAAAACAAAAGAGAAGCAGATTCACAGATATAGAGAACAAACTAATGGTTACCAGTGGGATGGGGGGTAATACAGGGGTGGGGGAGTGGGAGGTACAAACTATAAGGTGTAAGATAGGCTCAAGGATGTATTGTACAACACAGGGAACATAGCCAATGTTTTGTAATGCTATATATGGAAAGCAACCTTTAAAATTTGTATAAAAATAACAAAATTAAATTTTAAAAGGTACAGCTGCTAAAATAGTTCCATTTTAAATCTGAGAAAACTTAGAGTCTGAAATGGGAATTGACTTACCCAGGCTCACACAACAAGCAAAAGCCTCATGACTACAAGGATATACTGTAAGATCATCTGATCCCATATAAAAGAATGGTACTTCCTGTGAAAAGTTACCAAAAGAAGATCAATGAAATCCCCATTAAATAAACAACCCAAAATGGACTAGTTGAGTTAAGGAGGGAATGAGAATAAACCTGGTTACCTATCACATCTTTCACGTCCTGGTGATTAGACCACCAAAATAACCTTGGGCCTCAGTACAAGGAATATATATATTTTAAAACACCTCACCCTTATTTGGGCTCTACTTGCTTTATTTTTTTCAGCCTTTCTATGACTTGGATCAATTCCAACATCCAGAGGACTCAAAATTTCTCCTCCAATACTACCTAAATTTCTAATCAAAGCTGACATAACATTGCGGGCTTTCCAGAGGATGATGACATTTTGCCTCTGAATATACGCAGTAAAGGGCTTTTCTTGGGGGTAATGTGTCACTGTAGGGATGCTCTATAACTATTCCCACTGTCATTGAGGAGAAACAACCCCAGAATTTGCTTGTGTTACTTGCTCATTGGGTTTAAATTACACTTTCATTTAAACATCTTCTTGGCAGTGATTACAATGCTCAGTGACTGAAACATTTCTCAGTGAGGAACTACTGTAATGGTCAATGAATGAGAAATATAGGCTGGGATGCACCATGACTACAGAGCACCTGTGATGTGGGATTGCTGTGATGTTGCTGTGAGGCATAGCAGACACTACAAATCCTTTTATTAATCTGGAAAAAAAATGTAAGATTAAAAAAATGAGGCAAAACAAAAGAATCCTGGTATCATGCAGGTACCCAGCAGGTGTGAGTAGATTGAGACCTGATATTATATCCCTAGCAGTGCTCTAAAACCACCTGTCACAGACGTGTTCTGCTTAGTCTCAATCAAGCCTGCATGCACCATCACACCAGCCACTTTCATTTCAACAGCTTAAAGAGTAATCTGCTAGACAAACAGTTCTGATAGAACTAAAACACTAGAGTTGTGTTTTATTAAAAAAAAACATCTTTGCTGCAATGCTTCTTGCTGTGATAATGACTCCTCAGAAGGATAATTCAAAGTAAACATATTCACCACTAAATAGGAATGAAGAGAGAGGCCTTGGTTTGCTTTTCTTTTCTAAAGTCCTAGGTTATTGAATATAATTTACCTCTATCATGTTTCAAATATATTATCATTCATACAAAGAGATGACACGCATATTTGTTTGGCTTCATAAAACAAAGGAAGTTCATAAGTTCTGTTCCTATGATTAACAGAATCCTTGAAATTCACAGCTTGTAAATGTATAGTCTGACTCTCCATTTTACAGACGACGAAATCAAGGTCTCTAATGGGAAGGAAATCACACAATCAAGATCATGCTGCCAGGTAACAAGAGGGTCAGGATTGGAATACAGTCTCCAGTTTGGGGATCTTCCCTCCTTATGCCATGATGCTCTGGTTATGATTTATGCCCTTTCATTGATAAGAATGACCAGGTAAAATAGGCTTTTACTTATAAATGTGCATACTTTCCAGTAATCCAATGACTTTGATCAATGTGCTTCAGTTACTATAATAGTTAATATCACTTTGTTTACCTGTTACATTGAGCACACTCTGTTTTTAGACATTTTGATTGTAGGTAGTGAATATTTTGCTCCTATGATTTCATAAGACAGGCATTGGCAAAACAGGAGGCAGAAGGCAAAAAGAAGTGACCATTTTTATGTAAACAGGATAAAAGCAGAGTAAGCTTGACTGATGGATTGAATAGGGATCGTGAATAGAAAAGAGATTATATTCTTCCAAGTGGAATTGGAAGACATTGTGTATAAAGACAACACTGGGTGAAAGAACAGGGGCAGGCCCATTCAGCTCTGAAAGTTAATAACCATCCTACTACCCAATGGTCCTATTAATGCAAATTTTTAATTTGATTCATTTGTAATTCAGGACTCATGACCTAATCCTAGAATAATTTTCTTTTGCACACTAAAAGGTGACAAGTCACTTAATCAAAGCATCTTCTCAGACCCAACAAAAATGGTAGACCAAGGAAATGGTTCTGCAAACATGAACGTTTATTTACCTATCTTCCCATTTGTATAGTTTTTGGTTACATATCCATAAAAAGAAAAGATTCAGACATATGTGGATAATTCATGTTCTTTACCATCAGACTGCTAAATCACCTCATATGCACGCATCTATCTTCATAGGTCATTTGTTATATACCTTTTCATCTCCCACAGATTCCATCACAATATTTCACTTGTTGTTTATGCTGTGCTTTTTACATGTGGCAAGTCCTCCCACCTATATCTGCAAAACCAAATCTCAATTATTCTTAAAGACCTAATATAAATTCAACTCCCTTCACAAAATCATCTCATCTTGTCATCTGAAAATCATCTCATCCTCTTCTGATCCCAACAACAGCAATGTATCTGTAGCTTTCAACATAATGTTCACTTTTTATTTCACATTTTATATATATATATATTTGCAAATATGACTTTACTAAGTACAACTTATTTGTGATCAAGGTATCTCTCATTTCTCCTCGAATTTTAGCAGTACCTGCACCTGGTTGCTTCTCTATAAATGTTTGTGAATGAATGAATATAGCCTTTTCCAAATGTCTGAAATAGTTTGATGAAATAGCCTTTGCCATGGTTCATCAGACTTAGTACTGGTATCTTCCAGAGCTAAGCTTCCTTTGAATCAGCATACAAACAAAATTCAAAATCCAACCATTTGTATTTTTAAATTTATTTCTTTGCTTTACATCTAAAAGTTACAGCTAACAATCAACAGCTCAATTACCTAAAAGAAAATACCATTTATCCTTTCATAAATATCTGAAAAAGAGAGAAACATGTTTTAAAAAAATAAACAGGAGTATACATTCTCAGGGAGCCTAAAATATGACAGAATAAGCACAGGTATGAAAGAGCAACCTTTTCACATTCTATGTTAGCTTACAAAAGAAAGATTTCATGTAGGGTGTCTATAAGAGGTACTAATCCTTTCTTGAATTGAGAACCAATTATGTTAAAATTCAAATATATTTTAACTTGATAAAACCCATTAATATATATTAAGCAAAGCAAACAAGTGATATACTGGGCCTTGAGGAATATATAGAGAATCCTAATGTTTCTTTTTTGATGTTAAATAAACCCATGCTTTTAATGTACTCTCAAATGTCACAGTTCCTGTCCAGTTCATGTCTACATACCTCCACTAAGTTGCATAAAATATAATTTTCTGTTTTTATTTTTTAAAATTCATTTTTTTGAGGATGATTAATAAATTTTATGGATTATCTGGGCAGTTATGTGACTAAAAATAGAATAGTTTTTAAAAATTGAAATATAGTTGATTTACAATGTTGTGTTAGTTTCAGGTGTACAGCAAAGTGATTCAGTTACACATACATATATATCTATTTTTTCAGATTATTTTCCCTTATAGGTTATTACAAAATATCAAGTATAGTTCCTTGTTGGTTATCTATTTTACATATAGTAGTGTGTATATGTTAATCCCAAACTCCTAATTTATCCCTCCCCCCTCCCCCTTTGGTAACAATAAGTTTGTTTTTTATGTCTGTGGGTCTATTTCTATTTTGTATATAAGTTCATTTGTATCATTTTTTTTTAGATTCCACATATAAGTGATATCATATGATATTTATCTTTCTCTGTCTGGCTTACTCCACATAGTATGATAATCTCTAGGTCCATCAATGTTGCTGCAAATGGCATTATTTCATTCTTTTTTGTGGCTGAGTAATATCATTGGTATGGAAACACAAAAGACCCCAAATAGCCAAAGCAATCTTGAGAAAGAAAAATGGAGCTGGAGGAATCAGGCTCTCTGACTTCAGACTACTTACAAAGTTACAGTAATCAAAACAGTATGGTACTGGCACAAAAAAACAGACATATAGATCAATGGACAGGATAGAAAGCTCAGAAATAAACCCACACACCTATGGTCAATTAATCCATGACAAAGAAGGCAAGAATATACAATGGAGAAAAGACAGTGCTGGGAAAACTGGACAGCTACATGTAAAAGAATGAAATTAGAACATTCTCTAACACCACACACAAAAATAAACTCAAAATAGATTAAAGACCTAAATGTAAGGACAGACACTATAAAACTCCTAGAGGAATACATAGGCAGGACACTCCTTGACATAAATTGCAGCAATATCTTGTTGGATTCGTCTCCTAGAGTAATGGAAATAACAACAATAATAAACAAATGGGACCTAATTAAACTTAAAAGCTTTTGCACAGTAAAGGAAACCAATAAACAAAATGAGAAGACAAACCTACAGAATGAGAGAAAATATTTGCAAATGTGACAGACAAGGGATTAATTTCCAAAATATACAAAGAGCTCATACATCTTAATATAAAAAAAAAACCCAATCAAAAAATGGGCAGAAGATCTAACAGGCATTTCTCCAAAGAAGACATACAGATGGCCAACAGGCACATGAAAATATGCTTAACATCGCTAATTATTAGAGAAATGCAAATCAAAACTACTATGAGGTATCACCTCACACCAGTCAGAATGGCCATCATCAAAAAGTCTACAAATAATAAGTACTGGAGAGGGTGTGGAGAAAAAGGAACCCTCCAATACTACTGGTAGGAACGTAAAGTGGTACAGCCACTATGGAGAACAGTACGGAGGTTCCTTAAAAAACTAAAAACAGAGCTACCATATAATCCTGCAATCCCACTCCTGGGCATATATCTGGAGAAAACCATAATTAGAAAAGATACATGCACCCCAATGTTCACTGCAGCACTATTTACAATAGCCAAGACATGGAAGCATCCTAAATGTCCATTGACAGATGAATGGATAAAGAAGATGTGGTGTATTTATACAATGGGATATTAGTCAGTCATAAAATGCTGTTTAACACTTACTGAACTATACACAATTTTTCCTATATATATGGTTCTGCACATACTAACCTGAACAGCAAGAAAGCTATACTTCCTTTTTCACACTAATTCATTCTATTACAGCCATTTTTAGGAACTATCAAATAACAAAATTTTATGTTCAGGTCACTGACTACAAAAACCGTCAATTCAATTTCTCTTAAATTTTTATTTTGTGGAATGCTACTTTATCTGAAAGGAAAATAATTTGGTCTTGCTTCTTTTTTTTTTTTTTGCCTGCCCTTATGGGAAAAAAAATGGGTTGACAGATTAAAAAGCAATTGAGGGCTTCCCTGGTGGCGCAGTGGTTGAGAGTCCGCCTGCTGATGCAGGGGACACAGGTTCGTGCCCCGGTCTGGGAAGATCCCACATGCCGCGGAGCGGCTGGGCCCGTGAGCCATGGCCACTGAGCCTGCGCGTCCGGAGCCTGTGCTCCGCAACGGGAGAGGCCATAACAGTGAGAGGCCTGCGTACTGCAAAAAACAAAAAAAAACAAAAACAAACAAAAAGCAATTGAAAATCCATTGTCTAATTTGAGTCATTAATCTCAAATTCTTTTTACCTGCCTACAACTTTAGTCTCATAGTTTGGGGTTTAATAATTGATGAGCAGTTAGTATTTCACTTTGGTTTCCCCTAATGTGTGCCCAATGCTCAAACATAGTCTTTGCTCTTTTCAGATACTTTGCAGTTTGGCAATTTAAATATTCTTTTCTCCTTAGTAGAAGTCTGGATTATTAGAGATGGAGCTGAAAGGAAACTTGGAGTTTTCCTAAACCTTTTTATAAAAGGGAAAGACCCAGCATTGAAAGCCAGCCTCAACACTGATGCTGTCCTAACTTGAAGCCAAGTGGCAAAGTACCATAGCATCTTACCAATTTAGCTTGTATTCATTCTGAATAGAATCTGACCATTTTCTCTAATAGAATCAGCATGCAAATTTCTAGCATTCATCTTTTGAAAATCTGTATGTAAAACTAATGTGTGGGAGAGGAGAACAATATGTGAAGCAGATATTGTGCTAGACTCGACAAGTTTTAGTGTCTGACATACAGTCTTTGAGCAAAAATTTATGTAGTATATCTTTTTTAATAATTTCTCATAAACAGGTCAACAAAACTACAAGCATATGTTTGCCTGTACTCTCAAGTTCAATGTATATTTCACATGTAAATCATCCAAGGTTGGTAGAGAAAAGGGAGGTTAATGTGAGGTTGACAAAATAGCACATTTGGTATTTAATGCCTGTGTAGCCACTGAAATAATTATATAATTCATGTACTCTTTCAGCTAACATTTAAATTCTGTCTGTGTTCTAATCAGTTAGTGATATAGAGATTAATAGATACCCCTTGTAGTCAGGAGTTTACAATATTGTGAAGCATAAGACTGAGTAATTAAATCTCCTCTTGAGTAAGGATCTGGGTCAAGAAGAGCTTCCTGGAAGAAGCTGTATTTGACCCTTGAAGAATGCATAGGAACTTAGTAGAAAGACGATGAGGGGTAAAGGGAAGGAAAGAAAATATTTTGATACCCAATAATCAACTTATAATATTCCAATATTCCTATAATCATACGATCCGATAAATGAAATCTGGAGTCCAAAGAGTCACTAGTGAGATAGCTTGCCCTACCAGATATTAAAATGGCACGAATTCCAAGCATAGAGCTTCCATGTTCCACACAACCTAACGCATTTAGGAGAAGACTCCGCTGGCCTTTTGAAAGGTTAGTGTGGGATTACAGACTGAAACTACACTCATGCTTTTCTTTCAATTTTAAGTTGTTTTCCGGATGTTACTTGACCTCCAATGCTGCCACTAGGTGGAGTGGTGGTGGCTCAGTGGGAACAGGCTTTGGTTAGACTGAGAAAGAGAGAGTTATGGGTCTCATGATTCCTATTTCATTTCTTTTCATTTTTCTTTCGAAAACTGTATTGGACAGTTTTAAGAAATACACTTCAAAAGTAAGCTTTTATAAAGAATTAACTGTGTGGTATGATACTTGGATTAAAACAGGTTTTCTGAGAGGTAGAATGAAACAAAGGAAAACTCAGGGCTTTGGTATCGCATGCAAGGTTTCCCTGCTGCCTCTGCCGTTTATTACTTGGGTAAAAGCCAGCAGGCTCCTTAATTTCTATAAGCCTCGGCTTTCTCATATGTAAAACTTGAATGATCATACTTATTTTACATGTTTGTTAGAAGATGAACAGAGCCATATGGTTCATTGTGGCTTGAGGAAAAATGTGGGTAACCATGCAGCTATGACCCAAGGATATGTTTGATTTAATTCCAAAAGTTTTTTTTTTTCAAATTCATAAAATTTCACATAGAAATATGATTTTTTAAAAAATAAATTTATTTATGGCTGTGTTGGGTCTTCGTTGCTGTGAGCGGCCTTTCTCTAGTTGCAGCGAGCTGGGGCTACTCTGCATTACGGTGCGCAGGCTTCTCACTGCTGTGGCTTTTCTTGTTTCAGAGCATGGGCTCTAGGCATGCGGGCTTCAGTAGTTGTGGCGCACGGGCTTAGCTGCTCCGCGGCATGTAGGGACCAGGGCTTGAACCCGTGTCCCCTGAATTGGCAGGCGGATTCTTAACCACTGCACCACCAGGGAAGCCCAGAAATATGATTTTTAACTTCCCATGAAAAGCCTGAAGTTCAGGCTACATTGGGTCTTCATTGCCATACCTAAGAATTATTGGAGTTAAATTACCTAGGTGCCCCTCTCTCCACCTTGGGCTCTGGGCACTTGGGTTTGCTATCATGGATTTAAAGTCAATTTCCCTGGGATTCTGGTGTATTTGTGTCAAAAAAACAAAAACAAAAAACACTTCAGCATTTTCACACAAGTCAACAGCTCGTAGCCTTTCTGAGTATCAGCCTGTTTCATGAAATCTGTCCTGATAGAGTTATCTAAAAGGGGCTTTTCAATTCCCCTTGATTCCTCTGTTTTTTCTTATTTTATTTTCCATACCTGGAGGAATCCAACAGAGAAAGTCAATGTTAACTAAACTCTCTCTTTAGGAATAACATTCTTCTCTGTGACAAAGGCATATTTTTCAGTTTCAAAATGAGACAAACTTGACTCGTCCAAGCAGGAACTAGCTGTTCATTAGATTCATTCATCTATGCATTGAATTTAAAAGTGTACATCTAACCAGCTTCTCTTCTCCCTCTGTCCTCTGTTTTGGGCTGAATTGTGTACCCTCAAAATTCATGTGTTGAGTTAGGGAACTCTCAGTGCATAAGAATGTGAATACCTTTGGAGATATGGCCTTCAAAAAGGTAATTAAGTTAAAATGAGCCAGTTAGGTTGTGGCCCTAATCCAATCTGACTGATGTTCCTATAAAAAGAGATGAAGATACACAGAGAGATACCTGGGGTGCATATGCACAGAGGGACAACTGTAGGAAGAGGCAGCAAGAGGGTGCTCACCTGAAAGCCAAGCAAAGTGGTCTCAGAGGAAACCAAACCTGCAGGCCCCTTGATCTTGGACTTCCAGCATCCAAAGCTGTGACAAAATACATTTCCATTGCTTAAACCAGCTTGTGGTATTTTGTTACGGCAGCCCTAGCAAACTAACACATCCTCCAAAGAAGATTCTCATTTGGCTACTTGGTCTCTGTCATTTCTCTTTCCTTTGAGAAAGATGTCTTAAAGCCTTTTGTGTTTGAGAGTCAGGAGCAGGGAGGCAAGGAAAGAAAGGCTGTGTGAAGCACAGAAGGTCAAGGAGGAGTTTTCCATTTTCTGTTGGTGAGGGCAGGTTGAAGAAAAGCTTGGGAACACCTAGGGTGGGGTACATAGCTTATGACAAGGAACATTTTGTTTTTTTAAAGAAGTCTTGAGAAAGATTAAGAATTTTATTTTGAGATTATGTTGCACAGACTTTGCTTTTTTATCGCTATCACTTCTCCAGCATCAAACACAGTGGTCAAAACTTTATAATTATTCTACAAATTGTACCTCAGTAACAAGCAAACAAACAAAATGCCGTTTACAAGTTGCATGTGGCAGGATGTTTTATGTTTCAAAAATTCCCATAGATATAAAAACTATTTTAAAGGGCAAGTGATTTGTTCACTGAAAATTTTCTGAAGCAATCACATTTTAGAAGAAAAATTTAACTAATTCTTTAACAGAGCTATAACATGCTTTCCATGTGACCAACTTTATACTGATGATTAGATTCTTACAAATTTTAATTCCAACTCTCTCTTTGAAATGCTCTTCCAAAATTTCAGTAGGTCAATACTGGCCCCAGAACCCATGAAAAGCATCAGAATACAAATGTGATGATATTAGTGAAAAGGTCTTGTAAATTAAAATGCATCATATATGCACAAACAATTATCATTTATGCCTGTTATTCTGAAGAATGATGACCTCTTCAAAAAGAATTCATTATTTCTGTCCATTTCTTTAGGCTTTCATAAGAGTGAGCCCATGAGAAAGCAACAATAGGTCTAGTGAAATTAGACAGGATTCTTGTAGTGATACCCCAGTAATTTTTTCTAGAGGTCTATATTTTCTTCATCAGTACTTCCAGCATTGATGATTCTTCTATTAATATGGAGAAGTATACTAGTATTTGCACATGTAAAATAATGAAGCCCTAAACAAATAACAGGGATAAAGAGAAACACACAAACAAGATAGGAGAAAGCTTCTGTAGAAAATAAGAAAGTGGTGTTGCAAAAGTTTCTGGATTCTTCATATTCTATGTTTGTCACATGGACATGGGATAACATTGTGTGCCTTTAAGCACACTGAGTAGACAGTATTGGTAATCTCTGGTGTTCTAGCATACATTTTAAGGACAAACTCTGTAGAAATCACACTTCAGTCTCATTTAATACAAAATCTTACATGCTAAATGAAGAGCTAGCCTGGTTAGAGCTTGAAGTCTTGGTCCTCAAACTTTCATTTATTGGAGAGAGAATCAGATGATTACTGGTTTTGTGATTTTCTTACAAACTGACCAAAAGGAAACTACTGATTATGAGCTTTCCAATATAAAGAGAAATTCTCTTTCTCACTATCTCACTTTCATTGTTTCTCACACTTATACACACATACCTTCTCAGAACAAACTTAAAAATATATTTAAAAAATAAAGCTAGCAACAAGAAAGTTCTTCTCACTCAAAAGATATTTTTAATGTTACTAGCAATGATTTCCCCCCCTCCACATTTACATTACACATTTGTTTTTCATGGAATCACAGAATCACAATGTTTTAAAACTTAAAGGGGAGACCATTTGATTTTACAAAGAAATAAGGCCCTGAATGGGGAAATTATTTCCTGGAGGTTCATTTTGAAAATGAAAGAAGCATCTTTAATTTTATACTGTGGTACTAAGTGAAAGTTCAATAGGTGTTTATAAACACCAGCAGCTATTTTTTATCCACAAATACATACGTGTCTACATAATATATCATTGTGTACATACTGCATTGAGATGTTTGCCATTTTAAATAGGAAGCATTCTGTGTCATGGAACTGCCAATAAAAATGGAATTAATGACAACACAATAATCATTTAAATAGCAATGTCAAGAATACTTTTAGCACCTACACAGTGAGAAGAGTTGTATTAGATTTGGTTGCTATAATTGTCTCATTGAGAGGTAGGGAGTACATAGAGCAGGACATGATTTGCTTCAGGTAAATCAGAAGTTTGGTCTTGATGATCTGAGTTCCCATGACTCACATTTTTCAGAGACCAGAAAAGGTATCATAAGTGCCACATGTGTTCTTAAATCTTCTCAATATTTTGACCATTCTGCAAGATATGGTTTGACTTACCTTACGGTCTTGCTTGCCTTGTATTAGGTATGTTCAGGATTGCCAAGTTTTATTAAAATATGGCTCCAATAAGTAGATGTCTATTTTAGATATAAGCTAATCTGAAGTGAAAAGGAATGACTTCAATTTTTATACCTTGGTCCTCTACTGACACTGTCCACTATCTTGGACACAGACACTGGTCTGTATGTAAGGGTGCTCATTTTCTTTTTGATGCAATAAAGGACCCATTCCTCAACAACGATTTAAGTTTCTTTTTCTTTTACATAGGTTCCCATAATCAGTTTCTTTCTCAACAGCCTAGTGTTATAATTCTTTTATTTGACTCTCTTACCAAACACACCTCTTCTCTTAAAAACTGGTAGTAAAAGTTACCTTGGTTAAGACTGGGTAACAATTAAAGCTATATCTCATGATCTCATCCTGTGTCATCTGTCATTTTCAACACAACCAGCTCTAATATCATGACTCCACTTATCTTGGGATGAGTTCCCAATCCATACTGAAACACTTTCAAATGTTGGGAAATGGCCTTTGTCCTCCCTCTTTTTAAAAGACATTTTCATTCCAAATATTATAATTTGTATATGTACCATCGCTGTGACTCCCAGGAACACTATTAGCCTGACATGCAAAGTAACTGTTGCTGGCTCACCCTCATGTGCCCGAGTTTGGCTGTGAGTAAAAGATGTTGGTCCTTCTCAAGTTCCTTTTCTACCAAATGGTACACACTGAGCCAGCAGGTGTGTGTAGTATGTGGAAAAAAGACAAGCGGCATCTTTCTAACTAGAGCAACATCTCTGCTCCTCACAACTTAAATAGCACTGGATTTGTGCTTATCCTGACATAACTGTTGAAAATTAACTTGAGAATTTAAAAATGGAGTCATATTTTAATAAAGGTATAGTTTTCTATTACTTTGTGAAGCTGATCTGTATGAAGCAGAAATCCATTCAAATAGGTCAGAAATTTGTAAAATGGATAGAGATTTAGCTCGTTAGGTTTACCTTGTGGTCTGCCCAAATGGTCAAAGCAATTAAAAGTGTGCTGAGGCTTTTCAGCTCACTGGCGCAGAGATTAATATATTCTTGTCTAGTGCAAGGATAGGAAATGCACGTGTCTAGAGGGACAAGTGATAACCTAAAGTAGTGAATCAGGCTGAGGGGGAGCTATGGTACCTTGGAGACACTCATTTCTCCTCTTGTAAAATGAAAGAATGCTCTAGTTGATACTGATAATACCTTAGAGTTACCTATTCATATTACTCTGGATAAAATTTTCCTTCACAGCTATAAACACCAGGGTAGTTCCATATGGGCTTATTTTCATATATTTAGATGTTTGGTATCCTAAAAATATTAACTAATTGGCAAAATTTTTCTCTTCCTGTGCATGAATATCATATAGGTATATCTGGAGTGGGTGTCATTTTTTTCTTGAGAAGATAATCATAGAAATGCACCTTTCTTAACAGTCTAAAACTCAGTACTATGCTTGAAACCTCATCAAGTTCCCATTCACTTTGCATTGAACTATAATCTGAGGTATTCTAAAAAACAATATGTATGCTTTTTAGTAAGGAACTGAATTACTTTTATATAACATATTTTCAGATTTCTCACCAATAAGAAATTAAAATAATCCTGGTGCAACCAATATTAGTTTTCGAGGTTATTTAATTAAATCATATACCAAGGACTTTTAGTATTCTTGCTTTGGGTCAGATACTTTGCCAAAGGTTGGGGTAAACAAGTGATAATGATTGACTCTGTCCTCAGGTAGCTAAGAGTTTCATGGGGATAAGCATCCTTACTAGGTGTACTCTCTACCACTGAGGTTACCTTGGAGCCAGAGCTAAGATGAATATTGGCTCTCCCACATATGGCCAGCAGGGTCCACCAATTGCTTATCTATTCCAAAAAGGCACTTTGAACCCTCACTTCGAAGCAGAAAGAAAACAAATTTCTTCTTTTACATTTAATTTATGATTGACCTTAAGTTTAACTTTTCATAAAGACTTTATTTCAACTAACGTAGATACCATTTAAATGATCAAAGAGAAAAATCAGGGTCAATGAATTTTAAAAGACAGCAAAAGGCTATTTCAAAGATTGTACCAAAAAATAAAATTGAGATTTCTTTTTATTTAAAGGTCGGGATGAATACCATGTTTTATAATGCCTCAGGCACAGATTTTGAATGGATGTGTTAGAACAGAATGAGCTATAGAACCCTGAAAGTGAGAGATCTTTATAAACCATTGAGAGATGAAATGTCACCTTTCTTATTTAGCCAACATTTAGAGCTTATTAGGTGAGAATACTCAATGGTACAGTAAAATTTTTTAATTGGCCAGGAGAAAAAAAAATCCCATTCATACATGAAAGGGTTTAGCAGCAAGTTTCCCTGTTAAGCATGTCAAATATAGATGGAATTAATACCTAAAATATTCTAGGCTTCACTTTTCTTACTTTCCTTCAAGAATAACACTCTAAATGTGAACCATCAAGTAGATTTGACAGCATTTTATAGCATTCTTTCCCCCCTTTTGAGTCCATTTAGTTTTCTGTGACAATTTGACAGTCTTAAGCACTCTTTCTTCAACACAAACTAGGATACAGAATAAAATTATAGATTAATTTTTCAGAAGCCATATTTGCAAGGACAAGTGTCTGTTTTTGCAATAAATAAAGTAAGCACTAGCTATAGAAAATAATAACTTAATGTGACAGTGGGCTGAGCCTTAGGGGAAAAAAATCAGTTATGTACTGAATGGGCTCTACTTAAGACTAGAGATCATATAATATGGGTTTCAATTACTAGAAATCTAAGGAAAGGTAATTTTGTAAAAATATTTCTATTGGAACTAATTATCAAAAATGACAATAATGAACTGCTGTTCTTACTGCTTGCTGTGAATTGGCCAAGCACAGTCTTTACTTTGAAAGTTCATATGTTATTTTCTATAAATCATTCCAGAAAGTCCTGTTATGAAAGAAAAAATGTATTTTTAGTGACATTTTTGTTTTTTAATTCTGTGTTCTTCTCAGCACCTACATAAAACACTCTGGACAGTTACTATGAACCTCAGGATCAGGCAACTAATTTTCAATATTTGTCACTTGTCTTCCTTTACTAATCTTTTGTTTGTTTGTTTGTTTGTTTGTTTTTGCGGTACGCGGGCCTCTCACTGTTGTGGCCTCTCCCGTTGCGGAGCACAGGCTCCGGACACGCAGGCTCAGCGGCCATGGCTCACGGGCCTACCCGCTCCGCGGCATGTGGGATCCTCCCGGACCGGGGCACGTACCCGTGTCCCCTGCATCGGCAGGCGAACTCTCAACCACTCCGCCACCAGGGAAGCCCTTCCTTTACTAATCTTTAAAATTTTTTAATATGCTGTAATTTTTCATATTGGGGATGAAACAAAGTCTGAATTATATGAGATTTAACTTTGGATGTATCATAATTTGAGAGCAGTATTTCTTTGTTCTATTTCCTTTCTTGCCAAGTTTTTATAGAATACTCTCAGGTAAGCACCATAGAGATCATAAGGGTCTTACTAGTCCTTGAATTAGAAAACAGTGGATGGAAAGCTACAGTTTTCATTACTGTCCAATCAGGACAGTATGGTGAAGGGAGATTATCTTCTTTACGAATTCCTTCAGGGACTTCTGAATGCCAACCTACAAAGCTACTTTTTTCGCTTTTAATTTTAGCTCTGATAATATCTACATATTTGCTGTCAACAGATTTCTTCATCCCATGGCTTTGTTACAAAGTTTGAATAGAAAGAAGAAGCCAGAAATAATTCAGAAAAATGCAGCAATTCCAAAGACAAAGAGCTGAGAATTTTGCATTATGATAAAAAGATATGCTAAGCAAATTAATCACACAAATAAGATAAGGAAAGGATATTCAGCCTTTTTAAGACCACAGTGTTTTCAAGAACCTAATTAGAAGTGAAATGTTCACTGATGGCCATGAAGGAATTAATGGCCTTTAAAAACTGACAATATAGTTTTTTCATTACTTTATTTACTTAATATTTATTATTTATCCTATAACCTAAGTACAAATGAAACTGCACATTAGATTGAGGGTGGAAACCACTGAGAAAATGAGTAAACAAAACAAAAATCAGTAATAATGTTTAATAAATTTGTAAATGTTCAGATTTTACATTACCTCTTGTAACTTTGCTTACATCATCTGTAAAATGGGGTGAGAGAGGGAGGAGACAAGATAATCTCTAATAGCTGTTCTAGGTACAATAGCCTATAATTCAAAATGGAGTGCTAAGGATATTGAAAAGGAAAACTGAGTCGAAATGGATATCAGTGATACAATAAAAATTCAAAAAAATCAGCTCTTTAAATCTGATGTTCCCCAAATTCCTGAAGCTTATAATAACTAACATCTTCACTCAACTGCCCAGACATATGTAAACAACTTAGAAATGTTTTGGGGAAGTCCTAATTATTTATAATAAAGAGGTAAATACGATTCACATGCTAGTGCGCATTCTCAAAGAGAAGTTTCATACTGTTTTACTCAACCTGCCTTTGGACACTTTCAGTGGCACAAGGCACAAATTTATTACCTTTTAAGGTAATTTCTTTATTACCAGGCAACAGCTCATTAACAGACTATTTCCAACTTATGTAAACTTTCCATTCTGGAAATTTTTACGTATGCGCTTTTTAGAAAAATTAGAGCCCACTTAAGTTGTAAACTAATGAAGCTTGTCCCAGCACAATATCAAGGAAAATATGTGCAAGACACATGAACAAATGGGAAACAGCTGAAGTCAATAACAATGCTACCTGAAATCAAGATGCTATGCCACCTCTCTTGCCCTCACTTGCTTCATCTGTAAAATGGGAAAGGAGACTAAAAGGAACAAGATAATCTTTAAGATCTATTCCAGGTATAGGAACCTATGAGCCTAGAATGAAATGCTAACAAGGCTGGAAAAGAAAACTGAGTAGTGAGTGCAGCCAACCTTGTTCTATTCATCCACCGTAATGTATCACCCAAGGCTAGCATTTCTACATTTCATAGATCAGATCAGATCAAATGTCTTCTATATTTGACATTTCTTACTGTTATTTTTTGCAGGGTTTGGGGGAGCAGGGGGGTTAGGGTAAAAAAAAAGTAGTACTGTCTAAAAATACCAAGTAGATTTCTGAAGCCAGCAGACAGGTGGAGTTCAGATATAGACGCTGCCTTTCTTCAGAAGCATGCCATGGAATATAGAAAGCCCACCTAAGCAGTGACTCCTTTGAGAGTCGGTGCATAAAGTTTAGGAATAAAGAAGAAATATTTGACCATATGGGAAAAGCTAAATCTTGTAAGTGGCTGCTAAAAGATAAAATAAACAACATTCTCTGTCTATTTGGAAAGGTGAAGAAAAAAGATAGTCTAGCTGTTTGTGAGCTCTAACTGCTCCCTTTCCCTCCCTCTCTCAAAAGAGTGAAAATGAAGTACTTGTATCATGTACTCTTAGGCCAGGAAAGCTCAGGAATAAAACTATCACAATCCTGTTGGAATGAAGGGTATTTTCTCGGTTGATGACCAGAATGATTCATCTGTCAAAGGCCAATTGTATACATGTACTGACTGAGGAATTATCAAGTCAATTTCCTAGAGATGCAAGGTTTGTTTCCTGACTCTAGAAAACAGCAGTGCTAAAGAGACTAATCAAGAATGCAATGGAAATTCCTCATGTGTTAGAACATAAAGATATTAAAGTCACAATGAAAATGAGAATACTAGTCAAGCAGAAATGAAAAACACTGCTATGTACTATTTTTTTTCCTCTCCGGTTTAATCTGGAAAAATACTAGACCCAGGAGATACATATGTTAGACACTAAGAACAAAACTTCAACATAGGAGGCCAAATAAATTCTCAAATCATTTTCCCCTTGTGTGTAAACTAACTCTTGCAGTATATTCACATTCCAGCAATCATCAAAGGCTTACAAATGTAGATCACAGCATCAACAAGTGTTTGGTGAGGTGGATCTAACTCTCTTGGTAATATGCTATGTGATACTGAAAAAAACATACTCCCCCTCTCTCGGCCATTAAAATGGGATAGGAAATGGAGGCACAGATTATATAGAGATTCTTCTCAGCACCATGAATTTAGTTGTATCTTGATAGGCCTGTGCTCCTTAAGTTTCTTGATGTCAAAAAGAGGCTCTGTGTTATATTACTGATCGGATCAATAATAGACTCCAACTAGCTTTTGCATGATAAAATAAGTGGGTAAGCTACTTGAGTATTTTAATGGATGGTAAAAATATCTTATTTTTGACAGCGAGGTGAAAAAGCTAATAAAAACATACAACGTTTTCATAAAAAGTTCCACAGCCCTAGAAAGCCCCACACATATGTCTGCTGATTGTGAAAGATCATCTAGAGAAGGCCATTGGACATATGTTTACCAATTTAGCTAGTTAACAGTTGGACCCTTAGACAATGAAATGAAGGGGCATAGGATTCAAGGAGCTAAGCAGAGTTTATCATAGGGTTTGACATGTTACAGACGGACCATAAATATCCATTGCATGAATGGGTGGATGGAAATGGAAAACAGCTAAAATGGAGATATGGTGAAGGGGGCAAAATCAAAACTTTAAAAATGTGTCATCAAATTATACCTACTTCATAGATTTATAAATTTTATTTTCATGCATTTAAATAAAACTTGCCTTTTAAAAAAAAATATCAATGTCTGTTATTTCACTTGAACCTCACCATAACTCCATGGGGTAAGCTCAAAGACTAAGGCTGAGAGAGCTGATATAGCTCAACTCTGGCCACAAATCTGATAAAGCATAGAGCTGGACATGGAACCCAGTCTTACATTCATCCCTTTTTGTATACCATCAACACTGATCCATAAGTAGGAAAACTATTAGCATAGAAACACATTAAAATCATGTTTACACTTTTATTGGCTTAAAATCATATTTATTTAACTTGATGTCTCATTAGCTTATTGGAGTCATTACTGCCTGTCAGTCAGGAAGTAAATGAGTGAATATCCTTCACAACAGAAGAACAAGCAGGACTGTAATTAATGACTTTGTTAATAACAGTCGCATGTTCACACACATTGATTTTCAGATATGGAATATACACTTAGAACCTCTAGAGAACAACGTTCTTCTATTTATTGAGAATAAATAGTTATTAAAATATATATTCTTTTACAAGTTCTATTCCTAATAACCTCTTACATATGGACATTCCTTTAATGTCAATAAGTAATTGGTTTTGAATCCTTTATGCTGTCAAAATTTTGCATTTATTTCATTCAGATGATACAAGTAGATGTATCAAAGTTACTTCCTACACATAAAGAGCTTTATTGCTGAAATTCCTCTGTAGTTGGCACTTGAGTTTTTAATACATAATAGTAAAATTAGAGGAAATTTAAATATACAACTTCACAAAACGATTCCTATTAGGGGTTTTATAATTAACAAATTCATATGATTTTGGAAGTCTGAAATGTCTACATGTTAAAGTCATATAACATGATTCTCTTTAAATCCTTACTCAACAAATGATATGAAAATCGGATTGAACATTCAATTCTCCTTTATTTTACACCCCCAAAAAATAAATTCTAAAAAATTCCACATGGCTTTAAGCATATATAATACATTTTTTTTTTTTTTTTTTTTTTGTGGTACGCGGGCCTCTCACTGTTGTGGCCTCTCCCGTTGCGGACCACAGGCTCTGGACGCGCAGGCTCAGCGGCCATGGCTCACAGGCCCAGCTGCTCCGCAGCATGTGGGATCTTCCCAGACCGGGGCACGAACCCGCGTCCCCTGCATCGGCAGGCGGACTCTCAACCACTGTGCCACCAGGGAAGCCCCTATAATACATTTTTAGAAGTACCATAAGCCATAAAATCACAGACCATGTCTTAATTAGCTCCACATCCCCCAAAATGAATAAAATAATGCCTAGTAAACTGTAGACACTAATAAAATGATAAATACGCAGCAATTTAGGAGAGGTGAATTCATTGCAGTTTGGAACTATATAAGAATGTCTCAAGTGGAAGAGGCATTTGAGCTGGGCTCTTGAAAGAAAAGTAAGATACACAAGAAGATCAGATCATATTTAGAGGGGATGCAAGGTGGAGGAAACAGCAAAAGAAAACGCACAGAGATTGAGAAGATGGCATAGTTCCCAAGAACAGAGACTGGCCTTGTGGCTGTAATGAAAGTACTAGAGGAAAGGTAAATAGAGTTTTGATATCAGGCTTTGGAAAGTCATGGTGCTCTGTCTACATGATAGCAAATATCCAAACGTTTGAAGCTACATGTAATTGTCCAAAAATTTTAAATCTTAACATTTCTGTGTTTGAATAAAGAATATCTACAAAAACCCTATAGCTAACATCTTACTTAACGGTGAGAAACTCAACACTTTCCACTAAAATCAGGAACAGGGCAAGTATGTCCCCTCTCACCACTTCTTTTCAACATCCTACTGGAAATACTAGCTAATGAATTAAGACAAGATAAGAAAATAAAAGGTATACAGATTGAGAAGGAAGAAATAAAAATGTCTTTGTTCTCAGATGCTCAGATGACATGATCATCGTCTATGCAGAAAATCCAAAAGAAATGATAAAACCCTCTTGGAACTAATAAGCAATTATAACAACGTTACAGAATATAAGGTTAATATACAAAAATCTATTGCTTTCATATATATATATATATATATATATATATATATATATATACACCAGTGATGAATGGAATTTCAAATTGAAAATATGTTATTTACATTGGCAACCAAAAAAAGAAATATTTAAGTATGAATATAACAAAATATGGTCAAGATCTATTTGAAGAAAACTACCAAACTCTGATGAATAAAATCAAAGATGAACTAAATAAATGGAGAGATACTCCATGTTATGGAGTCCTATGGAGAGGAAGACTCAATGCTGTCAAGACGTCAGTTCTTCCCAAATTGATCTATAGATTCAATGCAGTCCCAATCAAAATGCCAGCAAGGTATTTTGTGAATATTGACAAACTGATTAGAAAGTTCATACAAAGAGGCAAAAGACACAGAATAGCCAATACAATATTGAAGGAGGGGAACAAAGCTGGAGAACTGGTTCTACCCAACTTCAAGACTTACTATAAAGCTGTAGTAATGAAGGCACTGTGATACTCGTGAAAGAATAGAAAACTAGGTCAATGGAACAGAATAAAGTTCATAAATATACCTACATAGATACAGTCAACTGATCTTTAGAAAAGGAGCAAAGATAGTCTTTTCAAAAAACTGTGCTGGAACAAGTAGATATCCACATGCAAAAAACTGAGTCAAGACACAGACCTTATACCCTTCACAAAAATTAACTCAAAATGGATCACAGATCTAAATATAAAACACAAAATCATAAAACTCTAGATGATAACACAGGAGAAAATCTAAATGACTTTGGTTATAGCAATGACTTTTAGATACAAAAACAAAGGCACAATCCATGTAAAGAATAATGGATAAGTTGGACTTCATTAAACTTAAAAATGTCTCCTCTGTGAAATACAATGTTAAGAAAATGAAAAGACAAGCCATAGAATGGGAAAAAAATTTGCAAAAGACACATCTGATGAAGGATTGTTACCCAAAATATACAAAGAACACTTAAAACTCAACAACTGATTAAATAATGGGCCAAAGACCTTAATAGACACCTCACCAAAGAAGATATACAGATGGCAAATAAGCATATAAAAGATTCTCCACATCACACATCATCAGGAAAATGCAAAATAAAACAACAATGAGACAGCATTTTATACCTACTAGAATTGCCAAAATTTGGAACACTGACAATAGCAAATCCTGAGAAGGATGTAGCAACAGGAATTCTCATACATTTCTAATGGGAATCAAAATGGTATAGCAATTTTGGAAGACAGTTTGGTGGTTTTTTCTTACAAAACTAAACATACTCTTACTAGACAGCCCAGCAATTGTGCTCCTTGGTACTTACTCAAAAGAGGTGAAAACTTATGCCCACACAAAAACCTGCACATGGATATTTATAGCACCTTTATTCAAAATTACCAAAACTTGGAAACAACCATCAGTAGGTGACTAGATAAACTGTGGTACATCCACACAATGAAATATTACTCAACACTAAGAAGAAATGAGCTATCAAACCATAAAAAGACAGGAAGGAGCCTTAAATACATAATACAAAGGGAAAGAAGCCAATCTTAAAAGGCTACATACTGCATGGCTCCAAGTATATGACATTCTGGAAAAGGCAAAACTAAGGAGAAAGTAAAAAGATCAGTGGTTGCCAAAGATTGGGAATGGGAAGGAATGAATAGGCAGAGCACAGAGGATTTTTAGGGCATACAGTGAAAATACTCTGTATGATACTAGAATGACTGATGATGCGTGCCATTATACATTTGCCCCAATCCATAGAACATACCATACCAACTGTGAAATGTAATATAAACTATGTCCTTTGGGTGATTATGATGTATCAGCATAGGTTCATCAGCTGAAACAAATATACCATTATGGTAGGGAAGATATTGATAATGAGGGAGGTTATCCCATGGGTGGTAGAGGGTGTATATTGGGAATCTCTTTATCTTCCTCCTTATTTTTCTGTGAGCCTAAAACTGTTATAAAGTCTTTAAAGTTGGAAAAAATTTTCTGTTTGGTCTTAGACACAGATTTGCTATGTGCCTGCTCTCACTAATTAATGTGGGCAAAGATGCTATTTTTATTAATGCACTTAATATCCTGCTGTTTCCATACAACTTTGAGAAAAATATTAAAATGGGGGACAGGGTTTTATTTTTGTTGTTGACAACTTGCTTCTTCAATTGGAAGGAAAAATCTAGAAAAGATTTAATTTTGTCTCATATCTAGAGAGTAGCAGAAAGACCACATTGTTGGAATGGAGTAATGGGAAGTACATTACTCTGCCTATGTAATGGGAACTTACATAGTGCTATAGAACAGTGAGCAGTTATCTGTGTGGAAAGGATAAACAAAGACAAAAACTAAAAACTTTACAATTATTTTATCTTTACCTTCTATATTTTTATTTTTTAAAAAAATTTTAATTGGGATATAGTTGTTTTACAATGTTGTGTTAGTTTCTACTGTACAGCGAAGTGGAGTTCCCTGTGCTATACAGCAGGTTCTCATTAGTTATCTATTTTATACATGTTAGTGTATATGTGTCAATCCCAATCTCCCAATTCATCCCCCCCATCCCTTCTATATTTTTAGTGTTTCCTCTGTCAATGAAAGAAAATGAGAATGACAATTTGCTTGATGGTGACAAAACAATGCTAAAATATTTCATTGATTCAGACATGCTTATTTTATTTTTTAAATTGGTCCATGTATTAGGGAAAAAAAGATTAGTTAGGACAGTTGTTTGGATCTTTTTTAGAAAATGTTTTCATTAGGGGGGATAAATTAGAAGTTTGGGATTAACCTATGCACACTACTATCTATAAAATAGGTAAACAACAAGGACCTGTTGTTTAGCACAGGGAACTATACTCAATATCTTGTAATAACCTATAACGGAAAAGAATCTGAGAAAGAATATATATATATATATATATATAACTAATTCATATAACTAAATTACTTTGCTGTACACTTGAAACTAACACAACATTGTAAATTAACTATACTTCAATTTAATAAATGTCACATTTTCAAAAAATGTTTTCAAAAAGTTTACCTATGCATATTTGTGTGTGTGTGTGTACATGGGCACTAGATAAAAATAATGTCTTTTTCTAGTCTAGATGACTAGTAGGACTAATTGGGAATTTTCTTTCCTAATAAATCGTTACTTTATATGCATTTGTCCTATAACCTGTTTTCACCTTGGCCAAGCTTAATTATCTTTCTAAATAAGATCTTCTCTAGTGAAAAGTAATTAGATTATGTGACACTGACTAATGAGGTACAACTTCATTTTCATTCATTTACACACAGCTTTACTGAAAAGTGTCAACAAAATTAAGACTTGGAAGACCAAGTTGAACTTTTCTGTAAATACCTAATGTCTATATGCCTAAGAACATGGATGCATGTTGCATGTGAAGCAGCTTAAGCATGTCTAACAAATGAGTTCTTATTTCTTAACTTATGTTCTTAACTATGGTTTCAATCTTAGGAGTTTCTCAGCCCTCCCTGAATACCTGATTTTACTTCTAGTAAAGAAAGGTCAGGACTTCATGTGGCTGAAAAGAATTAGTCCTGTTAGTCAGTTGATTTGAACAATTCGTCAAAGATTAAATAAAGGAAATTTGACAAATTTATTATTTACAATTGCTTGATCCAAATTATCAACTGCTGATAGATGGGAATTTTCACTTTTCAATTAGTTGAGGTGCCAAACAAAAGCCAAACATTAAGTTGCAAAAAAATCTTGAAACGTTATCCTTCTAGTCCATGTCAATCCTTGTTCCTCTTTCAGCCTCACACTAGCAGATGTGAGCACACAGATGGAGGAAAATTCCATTTTCCTTATCATATAATAAGAATCTCACCATGCAATGGTCTCCAGTAGAACTTTCTGTAATGATGGAAATGGTCAATTTCTACACTGTCCAATACTGAATCCACAAGCCACTTGTAACTGCTGAGTATATGAAATGTGGTTATTATGACTGAGCAACTAAATTATTAGTTTTATTTAATATCATCTAACATTTAAATTTAAATAGCTGTAAATAGTCTTTATTGGGCATCTCAGCTTTAATTAGAAATTAATCACACTTTCTTGGAACTAGAATTATGAAGGGCCATGCCCCAACCAGGTAAACATACTGCCTTTTAATAATCTGTAAAGTCAGGCTGTAGCCATTTACCCAGGTACCATAATAACAAGGGTCACCTTTCTTCAGACATCAATCACAGTGCTAAGTTCTGAAGATGGAGAATGCTATATTAAGAAAAAATACCTAGGCTTTGGCAACATACATGGGTTTAAATCCAGGCTATAAACTTTATTGGTGATATGGTCAGAACATAAACATCTGTTTATTCATCAGTGAAATGGAAATAATACTTTATAGTTGTACTGAAAGGATTTAATGATATATTATTTGTAAAGTATATAGTATCTGGGATTAAGTATACATCTAAATGTTACCCACATCTGACATAGAAAAATTTATTATGTCACAGCTCCTAAACTTAAAGTCTAGTCATGGAGACAGAGATATAACAATAATTACAATAAAATGTAACTAATACTCTCAGATACGAGCAGATTGCTATGAAAATAAAGAGACAGATGATTGACTTTCTTTGCGGAGATGGAATGGAAATATTTGAGCTAAGTCTTGCAGAAAGAGAAACTGTTCAAATAGAAAAGGTGTTGGACACAGAGCAATCCAGGCATCGTCAAAAGCAAATGCAGAGAAGTATGAATGTTCGATATATTTGGAGAGTGGGGAGAAGTGAAGTGTGGCTGGAGCATATGACACGTGGAGGGAATGGCAGGAGATGTTACCGGAAAAGCAGTTGGGGCCAAAATGTCAAGGACCATCAACGCTCTGCTAAAGGGCTTGGCGTTTATCCAGCAGGCAACAGGGATCCAACAGAGGTTTTTAGCAGGGCAGTAAAATGAGTGGATTTGTTTTTTAGGAATTATTTCTCTGGCATCAGAGTAGCTGATGAATTAGAGAGGTGAGAAACTGGTGGCAAGACTTACAGCAATAGTCTCCTAACTGGGCTTCCTGCCACCACTTTAGACACACTGCTAGTTGAGGTGCCTGCAGGATACCCAGTGCAAACCACACTCACAAAGCTAAACATAGGAAAATCCCACTTACAGCCAGATAAATTACAGGGTAACTACTGCAAAACATACCTTGCTTCACAAGAGGATTTACTTCATGATCCCAGAATTCCTTTAAGTAGAAAAAGTTTTAGTGCATTTAGACATCTCTTTACAGCTCATTAACTACTGATAAAGGTGGAGGAAATCGAGAAAATCTTAAAGATATAGTTTCCAGAGTTCTTATTAAAAATCATCATGGAATGAAAATGAAACTTTTGAAGTTATCGTTTATCAGTGGGAAAACGAATTTGATTTACAAAAATGTTCAGACGTAATTTATAGAAACAGCTATTTCTTAAGACGAGGTCAGTGTGTGTCATGATATTCCATAGAATGTATCCTACAAATTTCAACCACAGTAGTTCAAAACATTGTTGAGAAATCACTTTGAGGAATGCCTTCAGAATATTCTTTGAACTATCCTAACTTAGCAATTTGCCTGAGTGTCTCACTGTGCACACATAAAGTATAAATATACAGTATGTCTTATGTAGTCCCTTACCCTGAACTAATTCAGAGAATCCCTTGTTGCTAAAGAAAAATTATGCGGCAAACTGAAAGTTGCCTCTCAACGTTCATTCTTATTTTCCTCTCTGGTAACAAAATACATATTTTTAAAGAAGTATACTATAGGCTTCCTTGATAAACCTTCCTTATATCTATATGTGGCCATCTCTCTAAATCAGGGCTAACAGGATATGAACAAAAATATGTTATGGGACTCTCAGAAAAGCTGATTAAAATTAGCTCATTTGGCTTGGAGGAAAACATTTTGTTATTCTCTGCTTCTTCCTTCTGCCATCGTGGAATGTAGATGTAATGGCTAGAATTTCAGCAGCCATCTTGAATCAAGAGGTAATGAAAGCTTTCACTGAGGGTGGAAAAGCAGAAAAAATAGAAACCTGGGTCTCCAGTGTCCTCTGAAAATCCTATGCCAGCTATGACTGTATCCCTACAGACCATTTTATAACTTCTGTCTTGCTTTAACTAATAGTATTATAAATTTCTGTTGTTATAGTACAGTGAAAATTAATCCTAACTGACACACATCGTATCAAAATAGAACATATTCTTGTCTACATAAGTTATCAGGATAAGAAAGCATAAAATGAATTAAGGAGAAATGTTCTATCGTGCTGAGTTTTCTAGTTTGACAGATAATGATGATGAGAATAAGAATATACCTCGTATGAGGACAGGATTTTAGAGATAGGAATTTTTCTATCCATGACCACATTTAATCCTTGATGTAATCTGTGATAAAGCAGCAGGATTCCTTTTCCCCATGTAAACAGATGATGGAATTAAAACTCAAGAGTAACCTGCCCAAGGTCAAACAATTGCAATTGATGGAGTTAAAAATCAAACCCTTTGATTCATAATTTATTGCTTTTCCTCTCATAACTTGCAGATTCTACATGAAACATGAAAATTAGTCGCACTGTTTTATGCCATTAATTATCTGGTTGACTTATATGCTCTTCTGTTTAGAGGAAATAAAAAAGATTTGGCTTCAGGAGTTTTCCACTGGGTTTCTGTTTTGGTCATGTTGGAGTAACAGTGATTAGACTTATCTTCCCACCTTAAACAACCAAAAACTAGACAACGGTTTCCAGACATTGGAAAACATGCAGTGAACAGCTGTCATCCTTGAAAGAAGGGAAACAAAGGTGGTGAACGTTACCATTGCTCCAGGAAGAAGTTTCTAGACAGCAGTACAGAAACTGTCTAGAACCTGGACAGCCTACAAACTCACTGAGTTGAGGAAACAGAAATTGGAGTTCAGGGAACCAAGTGTCTATAACTCCAGGAAGAAAAATTAATTTCTGCACAGCCCCTTAAGTATTTGGATGGGTACTGACCTGAACATGTGGGAGAGGAAACTACCCAAGTCTAGGGAAGGAACCACTAGAAATAATTTTTGGAACTCACACAGAGCTGGGAGTAGTTCAATTCCCCACATATCAGAATGGAAAGACCTGGTAATACAAGGGGCTTTGGAAAGAGCTGTAAGGAGCGAATTACTTTGTATATTTTCATGTTAATAAAATTCTGGAAAAGTCAACACTATAGACTCAGAAAACAGGTGGAAGAATGAACAGTTGTATGGCCACCCAGGACTTTATGAAATTGAACATAGATGACAAATGCAGTACTTCTGCTTAGCTTTGGTATATATCAAAGAATTAACCACATAATTACTAGTTATTATTTTTGAACCAAGCACTGTTCTACATATTGGGGTATAGCAAAGAAAAGAGATACAAATCTCTGTCCTCATGGAATTTATATTTTGGCAGAAAGTGGTAAGAAGACCATACACATAATAAATATTATATTTGAGGAAAGAAGTGCTACTAAAATACAATATTAATTAAAAAATATAAATGGGGAATAAAGTGTTGGGATATGTTGGGGGGTGCTATAATTTTAATAGGTTGATAGATTCATTAAGGTAGATGAGCCTGGAGATGATGCCCAGCATAGCTGGAGAGAAATCAGCAAAGAAGAGAGCAACAAAGAGATGAGGTCAGAAACATAGCAAGGGATCAGATTCTCCAAGACCGTTGCAAAGACTTCTGCCTTTCAGTGGAAAGGGGAGACACTGCAGGGTTTAAAGCTGAGATATGCAATGATTCCCCATGTATTTTGAAAGGACCCTCAGGCCGCTGTTTGGATTAGGGTCCAAGGAGTCGGTGGAGGAAGCCAGAAGACCGGCTAGTAGTGAGTAGGCTACTACAGTACTCCAGAGGAGAAGTGCTAATGGTGTGGATTAGATTAGAAACTGTAAACAAAGTGAGAATTCCTCAGATTATGCTTATAGTTGAAAATAATAAAGCCATGAGAGTTTCCCAACAGAGTATATGTGGGGGATGAAAAAGAGGAATTAAGGATGAATTCAGGACTCTAATTGTGGTTGGTTGGTTGGTTTTTTTAAGCAAATGGAAGTGTAGAGTAACCATTAACTGAAAAGGAGAATACAGTGGATTGAATGCCTCTGGTACGAAAGATGAATTCTGGTCATGGCAATCAGTGACAGCTGAGTTAGTGATGCCACAAAACCTACTTTGAAAAGAAATGCTAAAAAAAAGTATAAGATCCACTGCATGATAATTTCTAAGTGCTTAAAAGTCACAACACAAAATCTTTTTTCTTTCCAAAGAACATAATAAACCCTACATAATTGCATATTTCAAAAGAAATAGGAAAACACAAAAGTTTAGACTCCTGTTGCAGAGTGAAGTCTCCCACGTTAGACACAGGAACATTAAACAGCCTACAGTGTTCCCCCAAATAGTCCACTGTGTAACTTGAGCAACATGTATTTGCAATTTAATTTCTGTTTTGCCTAACTTTATTTTGTAAATGCATCCTCTTCACGTTGCAACGCTGTCATTTATGTAGACTTGCACAGCAGGGTGTACCTTTAAACACTGAGACCTCAAGCAAGTGGACGCTCTTGGCATCACTTGTTTGCTTGCAAGCTGCTGGGTTGCTGTCACGATTAACAGTTTTTCTTTTCTAGCCGATAAGAACAGGAAGGTTATACAATCCTACGACTGGAGTTGGAAACAAAGATACTGATCAGGTAGATTGTCCTTTTACAGATGTGGAGACTGAGGACTGCAGTGGGGAGGAAATGTGCCATAAATGTCAAAGTCTGATTTAGCTCAGCCAGCTGCTTTCAGGAGAAAATGTACTTAACTGTGTTATGTAAAAATGGTGTGGGGAGGAAAATGGTTAAGTTCAAACAACTTGTTATTTTGAAGACTGTAGGTGACAAGAAATCGTTTCTTGCTGCTGTCTGCTCACCCCCTTTCCCTCACTGCTTGAAAATGCAGTGAACTGGGCCAATAATTTACAGTGCAATTTGCACAGCATAAAATGAAGGTTTCTGTTCGAGACCATTAAAATCAAAGGTCACATTTAATACCAACCTTTTATCCTGCCTGGACTCAAAGCCGTTTCAGGATTTGTCATTTAAAAGTCATAAATAATGTGCCTCCGCTTGTGGCATCCTGGAGATCGTTCATCTCTCCTTTCATATTTTCTTCAACTCAAAAAGTCACAGAAATGCAGAGTTTAAGAAAAAACGGAAGGAAAGAAAAAGATGAGAAGGTAACTTGGCAATTTCTATTAATGATTTCAAAAGCTGGTCCTTGAGCTTTGGTGGGAATGAAACGGTTAGCGTCAAAGATATAAAGAGAAATATAGAAATCAATGACTTGTCTTCTGTGGCAACTGAGCTTGTCAGAGCTGTGTGCTGTGTGCCAGTCCTGGAAATGCTATGATACCAGCAGTTTTTATCCCATGTTCTTCCTCCACTGTAGCTTGCCAGCATATGCTGTAACAATCCTTAATCAATGTCAAAAATTCTGTAGAAGAGGGTTCCACACAGAATGTTCTTACCCTTCTAGCAAGGAAATGCCAAATGCTGTCAGTCTCCCTTCTTCCTTCAAAGCACAACTTTCCCAGTGAGCCAGAGCAATAAGTGTGCCTCCCACTCTTTTTTGGAAACTGCATTTGTAGTCAGTGAAAAGCTCTGCATAAATCAGGAGAGGAATCACCCTTTGAAAAGAGAACAGCTTCTATGTGTTTGGAACTCTACAACCAATAAGAATATCCTCTGGCAGGAATTATTAAGGTCTTGTATTTTACAAAGGCTCATTTCATTTTATTTCTTCATATATAAGTATCCATCTCATTTCATTTGCAAAGCCATTTTGAAGGTAAGTATTACGATGCCGCTTTTTTTCAGTAAGTTGTGATTTACCCAAGATCATCCAGCTTGGAAGGGGCAAGACCAGGTCTTAGATCCAGTCTAGCTCTCATTTTACTACATTTTAACCTCTTCGTCTAAGGAACTTACAGTATCTATTAGGGATTTTACAGTCCCAAGAGTTGATTTATCAAATATGACAAGAACCATGTCTCTCTGTGGCCCAACAGATAGAACACAGCTCAAATCGACCCGGAGACCATGTGATGTCCCCTATTTAACGTGACTGGGGTGCCTCTCAATAAATTGGATGTTCATGGTCCATTTATTTCAAGGGAGCTTCCAGTTCCACTGATTATCATGGAGGCTGTGGTAATGTGACTGTGAGTGAGCTCAGCCTGGTCGCCAAGAACTGAGCCCAGGATTGGAGGACTTCCTGGGGAGCAAAGGCAAAACAAACCCAAGTCAAGGAAACGGAGTGGCGTATTTCCTTAAACGGTTACCTTCCTCCCTATGTGTCAGTGTAATTCACAAATATTACGATGCGCGCTACAAGACTGTCAAACGCTTAATGAGGCCATTTCTCAGTCCACAGGATGCACTTTCTTCGATGGAGACAGGAGCTGCAACAGTAATCAAGCACCTACATGACTGCACATCCTGCATCACAGCATTTACTAATTCTCTTTTGTTTCTTCTTCACAATAACCATGTGAGATCAATGTTATATTCATTTTGCTGATGAGAAAATGAAGGATCAGAAAGGGCAAAACACTTACCCAATACTTCATATTTAGTAAGTGTGAGAACCCAGAATCAAAGCTATAATTAATAATGAAAGGTAATAGTGAATCTTTTTTTTTTTTGAAAATAGTTTCCAGTATAGATTTTTTTTTAAGACTTTAATTAATTAGTTTATTTTTGCTGTGTTGCGTCTTCGTTTCTGTGCGAGGGCTTTCTCTAGTTGTGGCAAGCGGGGGCCACTCTTCATCGCAGTGCGCGGGCCTCTCACTATCGCGGCCTCTCTTGTTGAGGAGCACAGGCTCCAGACGCGCAGGCTCAGTAGCTGTGGCGCACGGGCCCAGTTGCTCCGTGGCATGTGGGATCCTCACAGACCAGGGCTCGAACCCGCATCCCCTGCATTGGCAGGCAGATTCTCAACCACTGCGCCACCAGGGAAGCCCCAGTAGTGAATCTTTGAGCAAGCACAATAACTTTCTTCCACAAATCTTGGTGTGTTAGGCTTCTTTTATTTGCAAATGCTGTTTTGGGGAGAGGTGATGGTGCTGTCAAATATGTTTATTAAAGGAAGATCTGGAACGAGGGGAAGTGACTGCACAGAGCCACCACCTTCATGTGGTCCACACACTTGTAACACAGTAGGAAGAGGAGCTCTAACTACAGACTGGCTTCCAGCTCATTCACATTTCCCTGTGTTCCAAAAGGTCATTATCATTAAGCAACTTACATGAGAGTGAAAACCAACGTAGAGGAAGGGAGTTGGTGACTGACTTGTTAAAGCTTATTTAAAAATGTCAATCATTAGATTATCATTAGATAATCTAATGATAGATCTAATTAGATTAGATAATCATTAGATTATCCAGCTTGATGTTGGGTCAAATGGCCAAACAGTTGTCTTAAATATCAATGTTAGGACAAGGCTAAATAGCGAGGATAGTTGTGACCAGGTAAGAATGGGTGGAAAGGAATGACGTTAGGATCTTTTATTCTGCAAAGAATAATATCTGCCAATTAGAATTGAGTTATATGAGAGCAATTTCTTTGGCTATCTTCACCTGCAACCCAGGTGCCTGTTAGGAATGAAGAACTTATTCTTTGCTGCTGGCAGAAATTCCTCATGTTCTCAGTTCCCCCAAAATCCACTGAAGAGAGTTGCCTTATCCAAGATCACAGCCCACTAATCTCCATTTCAGAGTCTGTTTTCCTGAGCCAATGATAAAGAGAAAGGAGAGGGATGCTTAATACTCATTTTCCAGGAATGTAAGAAACCTGTCTCATCCTTACCCCGCTACTGCAAGTTAGCGTTACAATTGGTGGACTTCACATGGCAATATTTCATCAGAATAGTTAAGTTTCCTCAATCAAGATTTTATTCACTATTCGTTACCCATAGCATTGGGCCTTAAACTTAAGTGCCTGACTCAAAGTCCCATGCACCTCAAAGGCCAAAAATCCCCAATAAATCGAAGAATATTTAATGCCACGACCTACTTCACAACACTCTTGTTGATTTGAATCTATTCTCTCGTAACAGGTCTCCAATTACAAGGCTCTCTCACAGCTGAAGGCCATCTTTGGATGGCTTAGATTGCCCTCCCTTATTTCCTTCAAAATCTTTTCCCCCTACTGAGGAGATTCTGCCAATTTTTTCTTATTTTATTCCTTAAAGTCATATAAAACAAATCCAACTCTTTGATATAATTCTTTGACTACACAAAAACAGCTTTCTAGTTTCCCTGAAAATTTCATTTAACACTCTCAGGTTTTTCAGTCTTTCCTCACAGGACTTAAATTGACTCCTTCCCATGCTACTGGCCTCCTCTGTATTCATCCCACTTTCTTACTGTCAGGATTAGAATGTTAAATGTGGTCATGATGCATTCATTCGTGTCACTTGCACTTGACTTTCTACTATGTACAAGGCACCATGCTAGACCCTATGAATAGAGTCCACAGAGAGCTCAAAGTCCACAGTAAGTTTAAGAAGATTTACTTTCCTCCTTGAAACCAATTTCCAGGCCATGGTCACAAAGACACTGCAGTGTATTTTTATATCCTGTGACAGAATAACCCTAATTGCATAAAATCTGTAATTGATCTCCTCCCATTGACATTCCTCCAGCTGATTATTTCCTTTCTTTTCTGGCACAAAGAAATATTCCCAAATTACTGTTAACCTGAACATCTTGTAAATTGGACAGTGTCACTTCAAGCTATGTGTTATCTACATATTCAGGTAATGGAGGTTATTCCTCGTCAACCCTGGCCCACACTGTTTTACTGTCCATTGTATATAACAATAAGAGAAATATTGTTTTCCTAACTCTTAGTCTGATAATGCAAAACAGGATCCCTCTTGCGTGGAAAGTAAAAATGAATTTACACATTGTTCTATAAAATGCAGTATATACTATACAATTTACATGTATTTATAAAAAAGCCTTGTTCTTCCTTAAAATACAAATGTCTTCAAACCGCATAATAAACAATAGCTTTAAAATGCCAGACAATCAGAAACTTCTGTGAAAGTTTTCATATTAAAAGAAATCATCAACAACTTTTTCCAGGAAATAGCAGTTAGGGTAGAAAACAATTCCCCAATAATGCTCTTGTCCTATCTAAATTTTACCTTAGAAATAAAGTTTAATTCGTAAGATTTGGGAGCCTAAAAGAACCTTCAACACCATCATTTTGAGATGAGAAAACTGAGGCCCAGAAAAATACAGTACTTGTTAAATCTACTACAGAAAGTATATAGCCATGGCCGATGTGGACGTAAACTCTGGCATCCAACCCATCACTTCATTTCAGAATATTTCCTTTGACTGCATTGGGTGATAAATGTTTTAATAATTGAATATTATGGGTATGACAAGACGAATCCATTGAAGCAGATAATTTGATGTTTCTAATTGTGTTTGTTTTATTTTACAATCTGTGTGTCAAGGAAAACACGTTTACTGAGTGGTACTTGCTATACATTAATAATATAGTAGGACAATGGTTAAGAAAATCTGCTTTAAATCAGATAGTCTTGGGTTCCAATTCCCACCCAGCTTCCTGACACGGAGCAAATCACTACTCCCGGCCTCAGTTTCCTCATCCCTTGTAGGCTTATTCTGGGGATAAAACGAGTTAATATGTGTAATGCACATAAAACAGTGCCTGACATAGTAAGTACACTACATGAGTGTCTGCTGATGTTTTTGTCTTTGTTATTTGTCATTATTTCTAGACTCAAAAATTAACTTTTTCAACACTCAACACAAGTTCATTTTTAATTGTCACTCTTTTTACTTGGTACCAGCTGGCCATCAATATCAAACCAAAGGTAAGGAGCTACTCCAGGGGGAGAAGTGGGCACAGGAGTTTGTACTGTGGGTAAATGCTCTCTACTTGTGACAAAACCGAGAAATCAAAGAAAGCATGTGGAGCTATATGACATCTGGGGCATTTCTCAATGACTCTCAAATTGTTTTACCATCATTTTAAAAATGCTTTTACGAATAACATATAATTAAATCTTAGTATTTTTTTAAGGAAAAGATGTAAAGTCAAATTGGAAGATATTTTTCTAAATGGCTTTGCTATAAAGTTTTGTAAACATACACACTGTGTCTAAGTTCTTTCTCCAATCTTACTTTAAAAGGATCAAGGTCTGATTACTTCCACCGGTAATATACAACTTGTGACATATTAATGAGTTCTGGCCAATATTCTATGTCAGGAAACCTTATTGCATTAATAGACCTAAAAAGTGAAATTTATACAGATAAATGGAAATCACTAGATGTGAGTTCGTCTTGTGGGAGGGTATATGTGATATGTGGGGAATACATCAAGAAGAGATAATAGCATCTTTTGGGTCAGTTAATGTGGATGATGTAGTTATTGGCTGCTTATACAACAAGGTACTTTGACTAAAAATGGGCAAAGGTAGGAAAGATTTTTAAAATAATCATTTTATTTGGACAATATAAAACTTTCTGGTTTCCTGCTGGATGTGTTTCACATTTATAAAGTCACGCTCATGTACTCAAATCTATGGTCACAATCCAAACTTACCTTCCAGGTCCTGGTCCTGTATTTCAGCTGTCTATTGTGTACCTAAGCCACATGTCACACCTAATCATGCAACTGGTTTGGTAAACTTGGAAGTGCACATATTTGTTTTATTTGGACAATGCAATGTTATAAAAATTAGAGAAATTTACATAAATTCAAATTTTTAACTTCTTAAATATCAGAAGATATGACTCACGGTTTTTAGTCTGGCTACCCATTGGGATCACATGAGGAAAGAACGTAAAAAAAAAGAAGGCATCCTGAATTGTTTAATAGATGTGGCATAAGCCCAGATACTGGGACGCTCTTAAGCCTCCTCAGATGATTCTCATGTGCCTTACAATACACTTAGCTGGGGCACAGAATAGTAGAGGCTCTCAAAGTGGTTGACCAGCAACAACAACGTCACCTTGGAATCTGTTAGAAATACAGATGATCAGACCACATGTAGCCCTACACAATCTTCTTTTCACAAGAAACTCTGGGAGTGGGAAGACTCTACTCTGTCCAGCATCAAAGACCCTCCTGACATGGTTGCTATTTATCTTCCTACCACTTTCTCTTCCCAATCCACTTCTCTTCCAACTTTAAACTCTGTTTTAACAAGTCTTGCCGGTGATTGTGGTGCACCCTCTAGTTTTAGAACCACTGCACTATACCACAGACCCCCACGTATCTCTGTTGGTTATTGTAGCTTGTTCCCACTCAATTAAGTGACCTACCTAGTGCATTAGTTTGCATTTGAAAACCCCTAATTGAGCTCACTTCCACTTTCCTAATCTTAATGTTTCTATTTATGACAAATGTAAATTTCCTCTTTCTGAGTATGACAAAAGGATACCAACCGAGCTTCAGGCATCATTTTCCTTTCCAGTGCGGATGCTACCTTCTCAATATTACTCACAGTCATTCTTTCTTTACAGTCCCACTACTGCTTTCCAGTTCAGGCCCTCATTACTTCTTATCTTCAGTATTGAAATTGTTTCCCAACGAGCTTCCCTGCCTCTAGTACCTACTCACTCCAATCCATCACATATAATGCTGACAGTTTAATCTTCCTAAAGTGCAAGCCAGGTCATAAACTCTCTCAGCTCAGAACTCTTCAGTGACTCACCATTGAATAAGTTCCATCTACTCTGTCCACCACCAAAGACCCTCCATGACCTGGTTCTTGCCTATGTTCCCATACCTTTCTCTCACCATTCCACTTCTCTTTGAACCTTAAACTCGAAATGATTTACTATCCCCTAAACTTTCCTACTCCGTACTTATTTTTAAGTTTATGTTTTACCTTATGCTTTCTTTCCACCTGGATTGTTCAGATTTCATCTTCTGTTATCACCTACTCCAAGTTCTTCTCACATTATAACTGTCTCATAGTCAATAAGGAACTAGTATTTATCTACTCAGTCAACAAAAAATTAATAATTGTCTTCTATGAACAAAAAGCTGTGCTAAGCTCTAGATGATTGGTAAGTATATCGGTTCATTAAATAAACAATATCCTAAAAATCTACGGACCAAAATGTTTTCAAAAAGTTCCATTAAAAGATTAAAAGATAAAAAAAAAATTAAAAGACAGTTGGAAACATGATATTCAACATTCCAATAGTTTACTGAAAAGGAAAATTTGGGAAACCTCTCCTTTCCATCTTCCAGGTGGTTCCTCTATCATCACTCTATCAGGTGAAATGAGACATAATAAAGTCTTCTGAGCATGTGTCAACTGCAAGCACCTTACAAGATCTTGACCCAAGCATGTGAAAGACAAAGGAGCAAATGAACACACTTACATGATTCTATGAGAAGATGATATGAAAGGACAAGTATTGGTAATGGAATAAGACTGGGTCTTAGTCAAACATGGCAGTTTGTCTACATTTGGTGCTACTTGGATTCTATCATGAACATGCAGTTCTCCGAATTCCCTCTTTATTTGGGTAGGGTGATATTTTTTCTTTGATAAAGCTCCACTCCCAACACTAACTCCCGTATTCTTACATGATTAGTGCTTCTTTTTCTTCTAGATATTTTCCATGTTCCAGAGGTCAGCCAACGGGAAAATGATAACTAGGTTTAAATGTTATGCTTTCCTAATAGTAATTAAAGTTTAATGGGGCTTGTTTCATGTGCCATGGGCCTTACTCAAATGAGAGATTCTGGTATGTCTGTGGGCATCGTGACAGCCCAGGGAGGTATTTGGTATCTTTAGACTGTGACACATCTCAAACACCAGTGGTGTGAGAGGGTGAAAGAGATACCAAGAGCATAAGAACCAAGTGCCTGGGTCTTCAGAACATCATAAATAGCCCTTTAAATAACTAAATTTTAGATGATGTGATTCAGGACAATTTAAACATGGAGCAAACTGGGAGAACAATGTGCGTGGATAATATATAGAAAGAAAAACAGTTCAACACTTAGAAATCTAAAAGTAAAATGCAATTCTGGTCAACAAGCATTTATTGATCTACAAAATATAGAAAAAAATATTACTAAGATATTTGAGATGCATTCCTAGTTTCCAGTGATGACTAGCAGTGTAAGATAGGATAAACAATTATAAAAGAACAACTGTAATTTGAATACCATAAAGTTAAATGGTGTAAGGATTTGGAGAAATAAAACAACAAAACAAAACACACACACAAAACAAAACAAAAGAAAATCTTTGCTAAAAGAAAAATATACGCATTTGAGTGAGATGCCTTATAATTCAAACTCAATTTTGATCAGAAAAGGCATGGTAAGAAGACGAAACCACAGGAATAAAAAGAAAGAGAAATGCCAAGTGTGATGTATATTCAGGCACTAGCCATAAACTGGGAGAGAATATAAGTAAATTGAGAAAGGATGTGGGAGATGGGACTGGAATACTCAATGGAGTTATATTGAATGGGACGTGAACGTGGGAATAACTTAGTACTAGCTGGGTAAGTGAAGGAAAACTAATGAAAGGCAGGTTTCTTGTTCTCTTATGATCAAAAAAGTCCCCTGAGACATAACATTCATGATAACCCACTCTACCGGAGAGACTCGGATAAGGTTCTTTAGCTGAGAACAGCTCATGAGACTGTCCAGAGGAGAATCAGCTTGCCTATCAGATATCCTTGCATTTACTGTGAAGAATTTTATAAACTACTTGGACATGATTATTCTTGGATTACAGATTTCTTATTTCAGTACTAACAGGTTGGCATCTGGGAACCCAATGGGAAAGAATAATTTGTATTTGTTCTTGCATATCAGATTTTACATTACTCTAGTGTGGTGTTCCCTGGGGGGATAGATTAGCAGATACCAACTGAATGGTGAAAATACGTCTTTTCTTTTCTCGATGCTAAAAGATAAAAAGGCTATATCAATACATGATACGTTCACAGTATATGACACAAGCAAAAATTCAAACATGTTTTTATGATTACATTGGCTGGTACATTTCAATTCACCCTGATAAAACAGGTTGGAAAATGGAAAATGTATTCAATCCACCAGTTTGGCTACTACTGTCACCAAAAAGACTGCTCATTCTAGCTCTTTTTTTTTTTTTGCGGTATGCGGGCCTCTCACTGTTGTGGCCTCTCCTGCTGCAGAGCACAGGCTCCAGACGCACAGGCTCAGCGGCCATGGCCCACGGGCCCAGCCGCTCCGTGGCATGTGGGATCTTCCCGGACCAGGGCACGAACCTGTGTCCCCTGCATCGGCAGGCGGACTCCCAACCACTGTGCCACCAGGGAAGCCCATTCTAGCTCTTTTTAAACACAGGCTGAAACACAACACAGTTTCATTTATCTTCCCTGCAAAAGAACTAGGCATTAGAGTTCAGAAAAATAAATGTTGAATTAAAACTCTATATCTGCATTATGATGCGGTTGAGAATCTCCTTCAGACATTTCATTTCCTTCCCTTTCAGTTAGATAGACCATCTTTATTTCCTCCCTGTATATTCTGCACTACACCTCTGGCCATACTTTCCCCTAGACTAGAGGCGGGTGCTAAGGCACAGTGAATCAAGATCATTAATATTTTCAGATCAAGTAAAATCACATTAAAGGAATCTTGGAATCATCTGAGATAAAACCAGTTTCTTACAGTTCTGTACCTTCAACACATTTTACTTATCAAAGGCGCCTGAACACTGAATATTACAGGTTACCTAGGAAACTTACAGTGATTACACTTAAAAACAACACAAAGCCCTCCTCCTGAAGCAGATCCATTTTTAAAAATTCTATTTTGGGAATGGTAAAAAGAAAAAAAATAGTTAACAAGTAAATATTAGCACACAGATTTTGTTCTATCTGGGTTTTCTTTTTCACATTATTCTTTAGTTTACTTCTATTTCTGCTACTGAGTTGCTGTTAAAACACAGAAGTAAAGAAAATAATAAGGGATCATGAGCAATGGTTTCTAATATCAGCTATGATGCATTTCATGACCTCTGACCCTGAGGTTCCTCAGATGAAGTGATAAATAATTTGTATGTCTTTTAAGCATTCATTAATTTAGGGTGACCATACATATAGCTTGCTGAGTATAATCCTGGTTTTTGCCTGAAATCCTGGCAAGATTCTTAATGGAGCCCTATTACTTGAAAATTATCCAGGTTTGAATGATAAAGTATATGGTTGCCTTAATTATCTATTATATGCAAAATGTATTGAGGAATATAAAACTGAACCAGGATAATCAGTGTGCTCAAGGAGCTAAAAATGTATACCCTAATTGAAAAAAATGTAAAAAGTAGTATACTATATTATTTACATTTAATACTAAAATAATATAATGCTGTTAACATTATTCACTATTACGAAGTGACAAAAATAATTTTTCCAAATTTTTCTGTCTACTGTAATAAATTGTGTTAAGAAGACACTTCCCCATAGCCCATAAAATGAAAAAAAAAATATATATATATATATACAGAGTAGGTTGTTATGATTCTGCAAACCCACAGCAGCTTGGTTAGCAACAAAATCAAGGTCACGTTGGCTCCTGCCCAATCCTAAATCTACCACTGAGAGACTGCCTCAGGGTTAGGATTTTGTAAGATACCCTGAGAGTTGCTGCAGTATTTTCTGAAATCCAATTACCAAGTCCATTATTACTACCAGGCAAGGTGCAGTGCACAACATAGCTCAGCAAAAAGGAGCTTGAAAAGTGCTTCTGGGTGATGATGGTGGTGATCATGATGGTAATGATGTAGAATTCCATTTCTTTCCAGTTTACACTTCTACTCTAGTCAGTTAAAAACAAACATGAAGGGCCCCCTGCCCACCACTGAAAGAAATTATTTTTCTTTCCTTTTCTCAGCAACCCTTGTTATATACAGTAAATAAAAATTATACTAATATGACTTGGTAAAATGAAAAGACATTTTAGGGTTCAAATCTCAATTCTGCCATCTTTTCATTCTATGTGCTTGAACTTCCAAGTCTAAATATCTCATTTTTATAATAAAAAAAGTGTTAGAATGAAATGAAAGAAAAAATGTGGAGTGTCTGGCATGATGTTGGTAAAACTTGAACCTGAATATCAGTTCTCAAATGCACATAATCACCAGAGTAGTCAGGGTAAGACCTGTCAGTGAGGTTCTTGCAATGACCCCTTCTAATGCTGGTAGGTTAGAGCATTTTTTAAACTCTAGTCTGTAAATGAATCAGCTGAAGGACTTGTTAAAATACAAATTCCTAATCCCACCTAGAAAATTCTGATTTTCTATGTCTGGAAGATGCCCCAGGGCTGTTTATTTCTTATTAGCACTTGCCCAGCCATTACCACAGATCACACTTGCACAAGTACAAGTTAGAGAAAATGAAGAAATGAAGCCTAGCCACAATCTCAAGGCTGAATTTTCGCATTACAAATACATAGTCAATCACTTAACATCTCCCTTTGGATATCCTTGCAGCAAGTCAGTATGTCCCAAACTGAATTTACCTTAAACCTTGAAACTTTTGTAGATGACCCTTCTACCTCAAAACATCAATGTACGCATCCTCCACTGGGGATGTGAAAAAATTGAAACCCTGGTACATTGCTGGTAAAAATATAAAATGGTATAGCTGCTTTGGAAACCAGTTTGGTAATTCCTACAGTTAAAAATGCTGTAGCCATATGAGTAGCAATCCCAGTCCTACATCTATACCTGAGAGAATTGAAAACATATGTTCATGCAAAAACTTCTGCACAAATGTTTATAACAGCATTATTAATAATAGCCAAAAAGTGGAAACAGATAAAATGTCCATCAACTGATTAATGGATAAATACCATGTGGTACATGCATACAATGGAATATTATTCAGCCACGGAAAGGCATGAAACACTGACACATACAACATGGATGAACCTTGAGAACATTATGCTAAGTGAAAGAAGCCAGACACAAAAGGCCTAATATTGTGTGACTCATTTATATGAAATGTCCAGAACAGGCAAATCCACAGAAACAGAAAGTAAATTCGCAGTTGTCAGGGGCTGGGAGATGATGGAATGCGGAGTGACTGGTAATGGGTATGGTTTTTTGTGGGGGAAAGATAAAAATGATCTGGAATAGATAGTGGTGATGGTTGTACAACCTTGTGAATATGCTAAAATTCATTGCACTGTACACTTTAAAAGGGTGAATATTTGTTATATGAATTTATCTCAGAATAAAAGGTTCCCATGGCTCCCATCTCAGTGAAAACTCTAAACTTCCCACCTTGGCATGTGAGACTCATTTTTCTATAGCCCCTCTTCATGTGTCCTATTCCCCTGCCTAAGTGAACCATTGCTCTTCCCAAGTACTAGCACGTGTTTTCCCCTGGTTGAAAGCATATTTCGTATATCTTTGTTTCATGTGCAGTTACCATAATGTGTCACACAACGTCAGTACTCTATACTTGAATGCTGAGTAAAAGAGCAAACTTTTTCTTTCAAAAACACAATATGCCTCAATTTTTATATGGTACCATCTTTATTTCAAACATGAATGTGTGGAAATCCTTAAAATAGGAATGAAGCAGGATTCTGTCCTTGGCAAAAAATATCATAAAATGCCGTTAGTGCAGCCATAAATAAATAAATACATGCCTATGCACACTGCACACAAAAACCACATGCATAGACACATGCATATGCAATAAAGGCATGAATAAGCAGATCTTATACAGTCTTACAACTATCCTGTTTTCTCATTCTGCAATCAGTATAATCACTATTTTAGCAGCAATTTTAGAAAGAGAAGTAAAACCCAGGAAGCATAACTTTTGTTCTTATTCACATTTAGAAACTTAATCCCATATCCTGTGCCTATGTCCTTCGCTTAGGCAATATCCTTTCTTCTGTTCTTATGAGGATATCAGTGCCATTTCCTCTGTCTGTGGAAGTAGGCGAGTAAGCAGAATCAGTGTCTGAAATGTATATTGATTGCTTCCTCATTCCCCTTCATCTGATTATTGGAATATTGAAAGCTATGCGTAACCAAAGACAAAATGTTCCCTTCTACATGGTAAAGCTAAAATCCCATTGAGTTTTTGGTAAAAAAAAAAAAAAGTCTACCACACCACAGTAAGTGAACAGGAGGTAACTAACAGGCATATGAAATTGAAGGAAGAATTGACTGAAAATCAAAGCTAAGTCTAGGCATGGAGACTCATTCCGAACTATCCATCATTGACAAATAGAGGTCACCTAATTCTTGAAGTCCATGATACATCGTCATTCCTTTCAACTGGTACTTAAAATGGATTCAACTTCAGCAAAAAATTAAAATTGAGAAGAATTTAAAGAGAACTGGAAATAGCTGGAGCAAGAGGAATATTTTTTTAAGGGAACAAACTTTTAGTTTCTATTTTCTACTTGTCCATATTTTCTACAAGAGCACATATTACTTTAAAATGTCTTTTTGGGGACTCCCCTGGAGGTCCAGTGGTTAAGACTTCACCTTCCAATGCAGGGGGTGCGGCTTCGATCCCTCAATGCCTCGCGGCCAAAAAACCAAAACAGAAAACAGAAGCAATATTGTAACAAGTGCAATAAAGACTTTTTAAAAAAATGGTCCACATCAAAAAAAAAATCTTTAAAATGTCTTTTTGTTTATAATAAATTAAAAAAAATGATTAGAGATGACATCAAGCATATGTCACTCACTACTGAGGTAAAAATCCTATCTAAGTCCTGACATGGTCATTCTGCTAAGCATGTATACTCTTAGTCATGCCAACTACATTACAGACATTAACAGTAAGTAGAAATTTAAATAGTTTAAATGTAACTAACTCTGCTCTCACCACAACTGTATTCTACCTACTTAGCAAGGCTGCCAAGTCAACCTGTCAAGGCTCATCACCTTAGCACAGGAAACACAGGCAAAATCCTTAAAAAATAATGAGAACTTTATCACAATCACGATGCCCTCAGGTATTTTTTTCTTCAGAACAGGAAATGATATCTTTTTGTAGTAATAAAGATAAAAACAAAATCAGTGTCACTATTTTAGGAAAAAAAATTATACTAAGAATCAAAAGTCATATTCCAAGGGAATCTACAATCCATGTTTGCTTAAGGCACTAGAACCATCAAGATTTATATTAAAGAAGATCACGTGCTCCATAGATTTACATTCTAGCATTGGTTACATTATTTAAATAATTATTTAGTACAACTGTCTAATTCTCTGCTTGAGAGAAAGGAAAATGGGAAACCAGGCATTATGAGAGGCTGTAAGTTTCCAGTAACAGATCTCAATCATGTTTATTAGGTTAACCTATTCAATTCTCGCAATAATTTTCTGAGTTACACAGGTAGCATAATCCTCGTTATGGTGGATCAAAAACTTTCAGGCTATCTAGAGCTTACGGTATTGTGAGATTTCCCACGACTAGGAGCTCTCTGAGAGGAAGGACATCCCTGTACCAAGCATAATGGGTCTAGCATTGGGCACTCAATTGAAGCACAATACATTTTATGAATCTAAATTAATGAAATTACCAATAACTGAGCACTGGAGGGTTAAGCACACGTAATTAATTGATGGAAGATTAAGATTTGAACACTAAAATGTCTTTCTACCTTAGCAAGCTGTATTGGTATAATGTTTATTTACTATCTAGAATAAGAATCGGTGAGAAAAAGAAAAACGATATCTTCTTCCAATTGTGGGTAGGGAATCCTTCACATTTGTTTTTGTAACTGACTGACCTCATTCACACAGGACATGGGAGAGCTAAAGTTCGTATGCAGCTGTTTTGGCTCCAGTGTTTTTCTACCACCTCCTAACTGCTTATTAGACAATCCTGTATGTCCTGATAATTACAGATTTTGATTTCTTAGACACTCTAAAATTGTTTTTAGAATAGTGTTACCAGGTCAGAGGCCAAATATCACTTACTACTAAATAATACAATGCAACAATTTGAAAATTAATAACATCCTGCAGACTGAGAAAATCAATTTTAATAGCATAAAATGAGATTAATATAAAATCCTATAGAAAACACAAAAATTGCTGCTATAAACAATTTGAATGATCAAGGTATATAAACTATGGCATATTAGTCTCATAGAGCTTTAGAACATTATATAAATGAAAGAGATCTGTTCAGGAAGTCTGAAGAATAGAGTTCTTGTACAATATTTACTGACTAGCAGTTCACACACCGGAAAAGCTTGAAAAAAGTCACATTCACGTTAGTTCTCTCATCTGTAAGACAAATACATCTCCTTTTACATGCTCTATGTAATTGTAAGAATTACATAGAAATTTGTAATTACAAATTTCTATGTAAAAATTACATAGAAATTTGTAATTACAAATTGAATTACATAGAAAGAATGTTGTAAACTTTAAAGTGCTGTGCACATGTCGTAGCTTATTATCTAATACCTTGCTACATAAACAGTGCAGCAGTATCAACATCCCTAGGAACTGAACTGAAGAATCCCAGACCTCATTCCAGGCTTACTTAATCAGAATATACATTTTAACAAGCTCATTGTCCAATTTTAGGAATGTGTGGCTATCCCACTTATGTGATGTGAAACTTAGGTGAATCCATGGCCACTTAGAGAGACATATTTGCTGTTATCCTTCATATTCTAGTTAAGCATCCTCTACAAATCAAGAGTATGTTGATTTATAGGGTTTTTTGTTTTTGTTTTTTGTTTTTTTGCAGTACGCAGGCCTCTCACTGTTGTGGCCTCTCCCGTTGCGGAGCACAGGCCCCGGACGCGCAGGCTCAGCGGCCATGGCTCACAGGCCTAGCCGCTCCGCGGCATGTGGGATCTTCCCGGACTGGGGCACAAACCCGCATCCCTCTCAACCACTGCGCCACCAGGGAAGCCCTATAGGGTTTTTTTTGATTTATGTTTTTTGTATCACTCTGACATATTTTAGACTTCATATTATTGGAGGGCAGGGATTGCCTTCAAATACTTAGTTCATTGCATATCAAACAAATATGTAAAATACACCTTGAGAAATTATGATAATATTATAATCTGGCAAGAATTAAAGAGAAAATATGTCTTTGATGCAGAGCTAATAGTAAGAAACTCTCAGTAACAATAATTCCAGTGCACTTGGAGATTCTCAGAATAGGAGAAAGAAAAGGTTATTGTTTAATATTCTTGAACTCCCACAGTTAATTTTGATGAGATCCTATGTCAGATTGACCTGAAATTTCAGATGGAATAAAGAGCATTCTTCCTTTTTACCTCTTTATTTTTTTACATTCATAAGGGTAAAAGCCTCAACGTATAATTTAAAAATGGACAAGAGGAAGCCCTGAAATGCAACGAATGACAAGTAAGATTAATGCAGCATATCAGGAAAGATGACCTCTCATGTTGTGGAAATAGAGTTGAAAAATAAAGATAGTAGATATGGTCTCCAAATTTCAAAATGAGAAATGAAAGCCTTAATAAAACTAAACACTTTAAGGATAACCTACTTAAGAAAATCATTTACCTTTTTAATCTTTAAGCACCTGAATCAAATAGTTTAGATTTATAGTCTCTAGACATTGCTAAATTTGATTAAATGTGAAAAAATGAAAGTTCACCTGGAATAAAAGCCTTGATTAGTTTTACCTGTGAAAGAAAAACCTACACCATTTTATCAGGCCTTGGCAATTATCTCTGACAGAATTCTGAATTCTCTTTATTTTAAATGCTGTTGCTATATTATTGATGTAGCTTTAAGTCATGCTGAATAAACCTAGAAATGCATAGAAAATCTGAAAATGACTATTTGGACAGGTTACAGGTCCCCTTTTTACTAAGCTAATATTTAAAAATCAGGAGTCACAGAGCATCAATAGCACTGAGAGAAGATGTTACGAGTTATGAGGTGCTGTGTAGAGCTCCAAATAAACACTTTAAATTTGTATATTCATGTATTTAAAGTAGGGCTGTTACAGTGAAAGGAGGTGTATGTAAAACTAGAAAACAATCGTATAGCAAGCCTAGATTAATCAGCTCATGCAATAAGAATGACTGACCAGCAGGAAACAGAGACCAAACTCAGCACTGCCTACTGCTTATGATACAGAGCTAATTCCTCTGATGGACTTCTCGATGCACTTCATTGCTCAATGCCTCAAACACAACTAATTCTCAACAAATACTCATAAAATATCTCTAGAACTCAGTAGTAAATCAAATACATCTTTTTTGTCGTTGCTGTTACTTTCCATTCACAAGGGCAGATCTTTGAAACCCAGACTTTAAGATGCATGGCTGCTCCTTCACACTAACAGTGAAGATAGTGGATGGAGCATGAGTTTAGCTATTAATCTATTAGCCCTAGTTGTTTCTCTAATGATCTCTATCTCCAGGGGTGAAGTGATCTTTTTTTCTCCAGACCTTAGTTTTGTTACCTGAAGCATAAGATGGCAGGACTGGAAAAAAAAAAAAGAAAAAAGAAGTTTCATTAAATGGAAATACTTCAATTATCTTATTTGATGTGCATAAAAACCCTGCCACTAGACAGCATTGTAAATGGAGGCTCAGGGAATGAAGTGAGTTACCTCCTTGAAGGGAGTAGAGCTGGGAATGAATCCAAGGTCCTTTTGTTACAAGTATCTTTCTATCAGCCTACAGCAGCTCCAAAGTTTCCTGACAGTTCCAAAGTTTATTCGAACTCAGTGAATTCCTCTGGTCACCCCACATGTAATCCTTCTGAAAAACACTATCAAAGGCAGTCTTTGGACAGTGCTTATTGTGACTCATGCCAAGTCAAGCCTATGCTAATCTAATTCTCCCAAGTCTGATGGGAAGTAAATTGCCTACAAACAATACTCAGTTGGGAAGGAAGCCCAGAGTCCTGGAAAGAGCAGAGGTTTTAGAGCCACGCCGATCAAAGTTCCAATCCCAAAGATCTCACTCACTGCAAAACTTTTCCCAGTCTTTGTACTTGCAAAAGAAATTTGTCTTTCATAGGTCTTTCATACATAGAGCATCCAAAAGTATGCATGACTAAAAATATCTATTGAGCCTAATAAATATGTGTGTGATGAATAAAATGCTAGCTCTTTTCCATTCTCTATTTGGCTTATATACAAATGACAGCACTCATACATTATAACACTATTCAAGATTAATGGTAAGAAAATAAACATGCTAATGGATTTGTTTTGTTTGCATTGACTGTCTTAGAACTACTGATTTCAATAAATTTGTTTGTCCAACTAAGGACTAATCCCTGAACTCCTACACTGAATTTTAGTGAAGAGATTGATGACGGGAGAAGTTACTGCAACTCAGCCTGTTCTTTAATGCCAAATTGTGACAAAACTATTAATTATGTGAAGCTGATTCTAGCAAGAGCTCTCCAAGTGTGTGACAGACTGTTAATCCTGCTGACCGTGGAACTAAAATCACAAGCAACTTTAAGGTTGGAAAACCCCAGTGAATATCTGAGGGCTTAGTGGGAGTGGGTAAAGTAAAAGGTGAGGGAGTTGTATTTGACAATAAGTGAGCAGGGGTGGAGATCTCAGAAATAATAAAGTCTTTTCATGGAAGTTCAAGATCTGGCCTTGTTGGTAGAACAGAACTCAACAAGGAAACTTGTCTTATAAATTTTTCATAGACCTTGTGCAAGTTAAATCCCTACCCTTATGGAAATCCATTAGAGTGCTAAAAGCTCAGAGGAAATAGGGGGAAACAGGTGCATTCATGCTTGATTTTTCCATGTTTGTTATTCAGTAGAAGCACAGTGAGTGATGAATCCTATATCTAATTACCATATATTGAAAAGCTTTTCAGATTTTTCTAGCCCAGCAGTGAAAATAATTGTCATTCAAAAAAGTAAGTGAAATCAATGTTAGTAAAAGGGTACAATGACTAGCCTGATTTTCCCTAATATCCTACATCTACTTAGGAATCCCGACTTTTCACTGAATTAAGATGGTTTTCTGATGATAAAATTGTTTCTTATTCTGAAAACCAATTTAAATATGTTTACCTGCTACAAATAAGGATGATTATATGCAACAATAAATGCGAACTTAGCTCCTATTATATGCAAAAGATTTTGCTAGGAGTTGCAAGGGATAAAAAGACCTGTCAGAAGTATTTGCTGACTTCAAGGTTCTTGGAATCTAGTAAAATAGATGGCCTAGTGCACAATGATTGTATCACACAATTTTCCATTTCCATCAGCCAGAATCCTGTTCCCTCCCAGTTTCCCATGTCCTAATCCTTCAAGGTGCAGCTTAAGTCTTATGAAAAACTTAGCCCAATATTTTGTCTGAAAAAAATTCTACCTCCAATTTCTCAGGGCTCCTTATCTCTGTTTTTAATTATTACTTATAATTTCTCATTTTATGATATTATCATTATGCTCTTGGTCACAAAAAGGACGTATATTTTATTTTTTAAGTTATATCTCTTTAAAGCAACTAATCTCAAGGATAAAGAAAGGATCCTTCGGAGATGTCAGGAAATAGGAATAAGTCAATTATAAGAAGGGAAAAATAAAGTTGACCTTAGAGATCTCTAGAACAACATTCAATTCTAGAAAGTAGTGGAACAATGCCCACAAAAATCTTCATGGGAAGATAAAAATAACCTAAGTATTTAATATCCAGCCACAGTATTGTTCAAATACAAACACTAACAAAAAACAGTTTTTAACATTCAAAAATTCAGGAGATAGTGTTCCCATGAGTCCTTCTTGAGGAAGAATTTCATCCAGCAAAGAGATATTTTTGGAAAGACTATGTAAAAAGATAAGTACAGAGAGTTGAATCTACTTATTTGTGGAACAAAGATTTAAATATATGCAAGGATTAAGGTGACAGGAGAGAATGTAAATGTTACATACCCTGACCATGGGTGGGAGAGTGAATTAGTATGGTAATTTTCTCAACTCGAAATCAGGGTTAAAAGATATTTTTAATTCCTCAAAATAAGTAATGGGATATAAGTATTTAATAGCTCAAAGTAAAACACTAAGAAAGATTATGTAATTAACTGAAATCAGGTGGAGGAGTGGAGGATTCGGAGATATAAAGAAGAGGAAAAATACTAATTCCATCATTGGTTACAGAGGAGAATCAAATACTGTTTAAAGAAATAGAGAATTGAGAGAATTTAGAACATAAAAGTTTTACTATGTCAAGAATACCAACTTTCCAGTTGTCAGAAGCAATACATACATACCCACAAATACCCCACAGTAAGCAAAATCAGAGTACAAAAAGCTTTAAAGAGAGAAAAGCATAACATGAAATAATATACAATTGATATTAAATATGTATTCCCTAATAATAGCAACAAGAGGGCAGGGTGGTCTCTTTTGCTCACTGTTGTATCCCTAGCACCTGTCACAGTGTCTGGCTCTTGATTCACATGAAAATAAAATCTTTAAGGCATAAAATGTACATAGGCTAAACTCACATATTAAAGAAAAATACTTTCAAGTGGCAGTAAGCAGCAAAACCCACTCTGTACTATACAGAAGAAAAACACCTAAAACAAAGTGCGTCAGTAAATTTGAGATAGAGGAATGTCAAAAAATATACCAAGCAAATGCACACAAAAGGAGAACAAAAGTCATTATTGTAATAATGGTCAAGGTTGAATTCAAGGCAAAAAATATGTTCTTAAAGAAGGCAAAGAAATGTGATTATAAGTGATAAAATAGATGTTTAACGAAACTATGTAGATTAAACAGCTAAGATTATATAGGCACCAAATAAGAGAACAGCAACATTCATAAACTTCAACACATAATGATTAAGGCAGACCAAAATAAAAATGCAAAACAGACCTCGTTTTACTAGTGGCCGTAGAACATTCATAAAAATTTATTTGCTATGGTTACCGACAAACCACTAATAAAATCAAAACAGGAGAAAGAGCAAAGGCAACAGTCTCTGATCACATATTGATAGAACTAGAAATTAATAAAGAAACTGGAAAACAATATCTGACATTTTAAAATACTCTTACATTATCTTCAGTCAAAAAAGAGATCAATACCCAAATTACACTATATCTCAAAACCATAGTGAAAATACACTACATCAGAGCCTATGGGACATAGCTGAGACACTGCTCAAAGAAATAAGTCACCGCATTAAATATTTACATAAGGAAACAAGTAAGGAAGATACATGAATTAAGCATCCATATTTGGAAATTAGGTAAAAGATGAACACAGGCAGAAGGAAGACTATTAGAATAATCAAAACAAAAGCTAATGAATTAGAAAGGAAATGGTGGGAATAGTAAATATATACAAAAGCAGAATCTTTGAAAAATAAAATTATATAAATACATGAATACACTTTTAGCTGCCAGGATTTCTTGGCACCTTGGCAGTCAGGGAAAATAATTCTTTGTTGTAGGTGCTGTTCTGTGCATTATGTTGAGCAGCATCCCTGGCCTCTACCTACTAGATGCCAGCAGCCACTCCCCTCACCTCTTTCTAGCAACCCAAACTGTCTATGGACATTGCCAATTGTCCCCTTGGGCTGGGGGTTGTCAAAACTGCCCCAACTGCATCCACTAAACCAGCCCAATCAAAAATAAAGAGAAAAAGCTCAAATGCCTAATGTAACAAATGATAAGGAAGGAATAATTGGTTAGAGAAAATAAAAGGCTAAAAAAGAGACCATTTTATTAAACTCTGCAAATGAATATGAAACATGGATAAAATTGATAATATTATAGATCAATCAAATTAACAGAAATAGAAAATATAATACATGGATTACCAAAGAAGAAAGACAGAAAGCTGTCAAATTCTAACCATCTAAAATAATTATTTGACCCCTCTTATTTAAACATTGTTCCATTCTCCTATATACACATGGCCATATAATTGGATAAGAGAAAAAAATCTTAGAAAAAATATTAAGGATAAAAAATTAGTATTTTTACTTAGACGATGTTTTGCAGGTGATAACTTAAAAAAAAAGAAAGGGGGGGTTACCAAGCAACTATTGAAAACAATGAGAGAATTTATAAATCGGCTCAGTATAAAATTAACATACAGAAATCAGTATCCTTTATGTACACCAATAACCTCCATTATAAGAGATCATGCGAAAAAGACACAAAATATCTAGTGAAAATTTACTGATAATAAATTTTCATAAAATAACAAGAAAAAAAACAGAAAATTTGAGAAAATTGAAAAACTGATTCTATAATTCATATAGAAAAATAAGTCAGAAGGAATAGCTAGGACAATCATGAAAAAAAAGATTAATTTGGGAGGGGAAAAGGAAAAGATAAACTTATGATATTAAAAAAATAATGGAAAGCTACAATAATTAAATCAGTGTGGTACTGGGACTCAAATAGACAGAACAATGAGACAGTGGTAGAAGTACAGAAATCCAAACAAATAAAAATGTGTTTCTAAGGCATCATTTAATATTAATGGAGAAAAGATAAATTATTTACAAAATTGTGTTGAAACATTTGGGCAGCTCTTTGGAAAAAACTTTTCTCAGGATAAATTCCAAATACACCAAATTTAAGAATAAAATTTTAAACCATAGCTTTATTTTAGGTATTTTTAATGAACTTAAATGACATTAGAGTAAGGAAGGCATTCTCAGTATGATTTTTATAAATCTCGGAAGCTATAAAATATTAATAAAATGTTAACTTCTTTATGTTGCTGAAATCTGTCAAATACTTGGTATTCATGAAAATGCAAGCACTTTTCTATGACAAAACACACCATAAACTAAGTCAAAAGTTAAAAAGAAAAGTAAAAAGCATTTTCAAGGGCTAATTTTCCTAATATATAAAGAGTTCATTTAAACCAAAAAGTAAAAGGTCAAGATCTAAATAAAAAAAGGGCAAAGAGAGGTGACCCAAAAGATTAAAATTAAGCAGCTCTTAGCCATTCTCATACAATATACTAGAAGCCAAATGTCCAAAGTGAAGTAAAAATTGCCACTACAATGAATAACATTTTTTCACCCATCAAATTTTAAAAGTTACATTGTTCACTGTGTTAGTGAAGCTGTAGAAAAGTTGACAGTGTCATATATTGCTTTAGTGAGTATAAATCTGTACTACACCCATGGGGGTCAATTTGGCAATATCTAGCAAACACAAATGTTCCGCTTTCCATTTCACTTCTAGGAATTTACAGATATACTTTAAAATGTGCACAAATACTTATATTTAATGAAGACATTATTGTTTATATTGCAAAAAAATGAAGAAAACCTTCCCCAAAATAAGACTGATAAACCACATAGGGCAAAGTCTATGATGCAATACCACTTGACTTAAAAAGTACAGAAACTTCCTCTATACTGATACAGAATAATCTCCAAGAAATACAATTAAGGGGAAAGAGCAAATGGGAGTGACAGTGTGAAGAGTGTCTATCTTTTTAACAATATGGAGTAAATAGGCACATCTGCTTACATATAAAAAAAAAAAAACCCTCTGACTTACACATAAGAAAATGATAACATTGGTAGCCCATAGGAAAGAGTGGCTCGAGACAGGCTGAATGAAGATTTTGAGTGAATACTGTTTTATATCTTATGGTTTTGGGTTAAATAAACATATTGCCTCTTCAAAAGGGAATAACTCATTTTAAAGTACTGGCAAAAGTTTGGTTTGATAAATGTGAAACAAGATATGCACAATAAGATCAAATGAAGTCAAAACAAATGCTGATTTTAAAATCCAGAATCCAAGCCCAGATGATTCCTAATTTTTTTAATTAAAATTCATGTTTCCAAATAGCAAAAATCAATAAAACTATAAGCTGGTTCTTTGAGAAGATAAACAAAATTGATAAACCATTAGCCAGACTCATCAAGAAAAAAAGGAGAAGACTCAAATCAGTAGAATTAGAAATGAAAAAGGAGAAGTAACAACTGACATTGCAGAAATATAAAGGATCATGAGAGATTACTACAAGCAACTACATGCCAATAAAATGGACAACCTGGAAGAAATGGACAAATTCTTACAAAAGCACAACCTTCCGAAACTGAAACAGGAAGAAATAGAAAATATAAACAGACCAATCACAAGCACTGAAATTGAAACTGTGATTAAAACACTTCCAACAAACGAAAGCCCAAGAACAGATGGCTTCACAGGCGAATTCTATCAAACATTTAGAGAAGAGGTAACACCTAATCTTCTCAAACTCTTCCAAAATATAGCAGTGGAGGAACACTCCCAATCTCATTCTATGAGGCCACCATCACCCTCATACCAAAACCAGACAAAGATGTCACAAAAAAAGAAAACTACAGGCCAATATCACTGATGAACATAGATGAAAAATCCTCAACAAAAAATAATAGCAAACAGAATCCAAGAGCACATTAAAAGGATCATACACCATGATCAAGTGGGGTTTATCCCAGGAATGCAAGGATTCCTCAATGTGCACAAATCAATCAATGCAATACACCACATTAACAGACTGAAGGAGAAAAACCATATGATCATCTCAATAGATGCAGAAAAAGCTTTTGACAAAATTCAACACCAATTTATGATAAAAACCCTCCAGAAAGTAGGCATAGAGGGAACTTACCTCAACATAATAAAGGCCATATATGACAAACCCACAGCCAACATCGTTCTCAATGGTGAAAAACTGAAACCATTTCCTCTAAGATCAGGAACAAGACAAGGTTGTCTACTCTCACCACTATTATTCAATATAGTTTTGGAAGTTTTAGCCACAGCAATCAGAGAAGAAAAAGAAATAAAAGGAATCCAAACTGGAAAAGAAGTAAAGCTGTCACTGTTTGCAGATGACATGATACTACACATAGAGAATCCTAAAGATGCTACCAGAAAACTACTAGAGCTAATCAATGAATTTGGTAAAGTAGCAGGATACAAAATTAATGCACAGAAAACTCTGGCATTCCTATACACTAATGATGAAAATCTGAAAGTAAAATCAAGAAAACACTGCCATTTACCATTGCAACAAAAAGAATAAAATATCTAGGAATAAACCTACCTAAGGAGACAAAAGACCTGTATGCAGAAAATTATAAGACACTGATGAAAGAAATTAAAGATGATACAAATAGATGGAGAGATATACCATGTTCTTGGAATGGAAGAATCAACATTGTGAAAATGACTCTATTACCCAAAGCAATCTACAGATTCAATGTAATCCCTATCAAACTACCAATGGCATTTTTCACAGAACTAGTACAAAAAAATTCACAATTTGTATGGAAACACAAAAGACCCCGAATAGCCAAAGCAATCTTGAGAACGAAAAACGGAGCTGGAGGAATCAGGCTCCTGGACTTCAGACTATACTACAAAGCTACAGTATTCAAGACAGTATGGTACTGGCACAAAAACAAAAATATAGATCAATGGAACGGGATAGAAAGCCCAGAGATATACCCATGCACATATGGTCACCTTATCTTTGATAAAGGAGGCAAGAATATACAATGGAGAAAAGACAGCCTCTTCAATAAGTGGTGCTGGGAGAACTGGACAGCTACATGTAAAAGAATGAAATTAGAACACTCCCTAACACCATACAAAAAAAATAAACTCAAAATGGATGAAAGACCTAAATGTAAGGCCAGACACTCTAAAACTCTTACAGGAAAACATAGGCAGAACTCTATGATATAAATCACAGCAAGATCCTTTTTGACCCACCTCCTACAGAAATGGATATAAAAACAGAAATAAACAAATGGGATCTAATGAAACTTAAAAACTTTTGCCAAGCAAAGGAAACCATAAACAAGACCAAAAGACAACCCTCAGAATGGGAGAAAATATTTGCAAATGAAGCAACTGACAAAGGATCAATCTCCAAAATTTACAAGCAGCTCATGCAGCTCAATATCAAAAAAACAAACAACCCAATCCAAACATGGGCAGAAGGCCTAAATAGACATTTCTCCAAAGAAGATTTACAGATTGCCAACAAACACATGAAAAGATTCTCAACATCACTAATCATTAGAGTAATGCAAATCAAAACTACAATGAGGTATAACCTCACACAAGTCAGAATGGCCATCATCAAAAAATCTACGAACAATCAATGTTGGAGAGGGTGTGGAGAAAAGGGAATCCTCTTGCACTGTTGGTGGGAATGTAAATTGATACAGCTACTATGGAGATCCGTATGGAAGTTGCTTAAAAAACTAAAAGTAGGGTGGCACAGTGGTTGAGAGTCCGCCTGCTGATGCAGGGGACACGGGTTCGTGCCCTGGTCTGGGAAGATCCCACATGCCGCGGATAGGCTAGGCCTGTGAGCCATGGCCGTTGAACCTGTGTGTCCGGAGAGAGGCCACAACAGTGAGAGAGGCCCATGTACCGCAAATAAATAAATAAATAAATAAAAATAAAAAACTAAAAGTAGAACTACTGTATGACTCAGCAATCCCACTACTGGGCATATACCCTGAGAAAACCATAATTCAAAAAGAGTCATGTACCACAATGTTCATTGCAGCTCTATTTACAATAGCCAGAACACAGAAGCAACCTAAGTGTCCATCGACAGATGAATGGATGAAGAAGATGTGGCACATATATACAATGGAATATTACTCAGCCATAAAAGAAACAAAACTGAGTTAATTGTATTGAATTGGATGGACCTAGAGTCATCAGAGTGAAGTAAGTCAGAAAGAGAAAAACAAATACCATCTACTAACACATATATATGGAATCTAAAAAAAAAAAAATTGGTTCTGAAGAACCTAGGGGCAGGACAGGAATAAAGATGCAGATGCAGAAAATGAACTTGAGGACACAGGGAGTGGGAAGAATAAACTGGGACGAAGTGAGAGAGTGGCATGGACATATATACACTATCAAATGTGAAATAGATAGCTAGTGGGAAGCAGCCACATAGCACAGGGAGATCAGCTCGGTGCTTTGTGACCACCTAGAGGGGTGGGATATGGAGGGTGGGAGGGAGACAAAAGAGGGAGGAGATATGAGGATATATGTATATGTATAGCTGATTCACTTTGTTATAAAGCAGAAACTAACACACCATTGTAAAGCAATTATACTCCAATAAAGATGTTAAAAAGTAATGAAGGGAAACAACTTTGTATACAAAATATGACAAGAAAATGGGATTATTGTTATATGAAGAGTATGCAAGAAATATAAGATGTGTTTTGTTAAGGAAAAAAGAGAGTAATTTTTTCCTAAAATAAAGTGACTTGTTGTTCCAGGATAAGAAAGGAAAAAGAAGACCAAAACCTAAATGGGTATAGAAAGCTGCAGAAGTTTTGTGGAAAAGAAATGCTATGTCATGAGGTCAAAGCTGGCTAAAATTATACAGATTTGTTTTTAAGAATTTTTAAAATGAGCTCAATAATGTACTGATACAAAACAAAAGTTAAATTTTCTCTCCGTTAAAGCCAGAAAATTTCTTAGGTTATTGGTTTACTCTTAGTAAAATATTATAAAATGTTTTCTTTCTCTTTAGTGTAATCTGCCCAGGAAGAGGGATTCTGTGTCTTAGGAAAATATTGTAAATATCTTTGATAGAAATGGGACGGCTCTAAAAACATGTTCTTTAAGAGAAACTACGGTGTACACAATATCAGACCCTAGTCTTGCACTTGGCTTTGAGATTTGTTATCTACTTGTAAACTTCAAAAAAAATCACAGAAGTTAGTTACTGCTTTACTCTTGATTCTTCTCTGAAAAAGTTTACAATCAACTACAGGAAAAAATGCTTCCTCTTCAAAGTGACTCATGGTAAGAAACCCTGACAAGGACTGTAGAATGCAGGTTTCTGATAACTTTAGGATCATAACATGGAATGAGTAAGAATTTCTAAAACTCTAATGGAAAACTGATTGATTTACAAAGCTGCTAATGCAAGACCAAGCCATACAAGAATTAACTGCAAGAGGCTAAATGAACTGATGAAGATGATTATAATTTTATGAGTGTATTTGAAACCTTGCTGGTTCTTTAATGTTTTGTTTTCCCAATTTAGAGGATGCATTTTCTTCTGTTAAGTTGTCTATAAGTTACAGCAATTTGGTAAAGTGCACTTTTATAAACAAGAGTTGAAACATTTATCTTTTTCTCCCTTCCTGATTCTTCCAGAAACTCTTAGTAAATATTCTTATTCTTCATGGAAATATATGTATTTACATGAGTTCAATAAGAATCTGTTCTCCTTGTAACAGGACACAGTTTGACAAGGTCATGACCCTTCTTCCAGGTTCCACACCCGAGCTGGTGTTCCGACCTAAGACCCAGGGCTGGCAGGTGAGGACAGGCTTCTACAGGAAGACTCTGTGACCCCACGGCCAGGGTGTCTGGCAATGATTGTACCACTGCTTGAGTGCCTACACCAGGGAAAGTGTATCACAGTGACATGGAGATACTCAGTTTTCAGAGGGTCTGCTGGTACATGGTCCCCCTTCCTTCCTGGGCACCCGTGGGGCAATATTCCCAGAGGAGACCAACAACCAAGCTCCCCCTCCTTTGGATTGTATCTTTCCCTTTATTTCTGAATGATTTTTTTATTTACTGATGTAGAATTCTCTATTAGCATTATTATCTTTAGAACATTGTAGATTTCACTTCACTGACTTCTGGTTTTCATCATTTCTGCCAAGATGTCAGCTGTTGGTATTATTCTTTGCAAGCAATGTGCTTTTATTCTCTGGCTACAGGTTTTAGTTTAATTTTTTAAATTTGATGGATGTATAATTTACCTACCTTATAATGTTTCCATTTTGAAGACATCGTTGTATAACTTTTGATGACTGTGTGCACCCCTGTCACCACCCAAAATTAAGATATAGAATATGTGTCACCTCCCAACTTGTCACTTCCCCCTTGTAATCCGTTTCCTCTAATCACTAGCCCATCTGATCTGGTGTTAATTGCCATAGGTCCTTTTTACTTGTTCAAGAGCTCCATGTAAATCAAGCCATACTATGTGTATGCATTTGTGTTTAATTTCTTTAGCTCACTACACTGTTTTGTGATTCATTTCAATCACCACATGCATCCAAGCCTGTTCCTTTTATTGCCAAGTGTTTTTCCATTATATGAGTATATCACAGTTTGTTCACCCACTCACATGTAGATGAATATTTCAAAGATTGGGTTGTTCAAATTTTTGGCTTTTTTTAAAAAAAAAAGTTGCTGGAAACATGTACATAAGTGGGTTTTTTTTTTTTTTTTTGCAGTACTCAGGCCTCTCACTGTTGTGGCCTCTCCCATTGTGGAGCACAGGCTCCGGATGCGCAGGCTCAGCGGCCATGGCTCATGGGCCCAGCCACTCCGTGGCATGTGGGATCCTCCCGGACCGGGGCACGAACCCCTGTCTCCTACATCTGCAGGCGGACTCAACCACTGTGCTACCAGGGAAGCCCCCCCACCCCCAATTTTTAAGCAGGCAGTAGTTACACATTTGATCAAGCACAACTTACTATTTATTCATCAAACATTTATTGGGTATCAATTACATGCCAGGTAGGATGAAAGGTCCTGAAACAGAAAGATGCAAAGACATGGTCCCTGCTCTTAAGGAATTCACATGGTAATCATACAGGGAGAAGAGAAAATGGTGGAATTTATGCAATTTGATTTGTGTTAGAATAGTAGTCATGAAGAAAAGTATAGTGGGAGGCTGGAAGAGGGAGTCAATAACAATTACTGAAGCTGTAGAAAGGGCTTCACAAACTGGAGAACATTCTACCTCTCCCAGACCCCCTAAAGTTAGAGTGACAGCCAACCCCTTGCTTCGAGGTGCTTAAACACGAAATGACTTAATACATATAATAGTAAAAAATGTGATTAGTGTGACCAATGAAGTTCTGACTTCACAGTTGGCGATTTCCACTTCATATCCACTTTATTCACCAACTTCCAATAAATTGGCTTAGGAAAGTATAGTGATTGTGGCAATAGCCACCCAAACCAAAACATTAGGTACTTTGGGAGAATTCATATCCAAATCTCTGGAACTCCCAGCCTAGAATTTTCTAATGAATCTCATCTCATTAGAAAAGTCCATGTTATTTAATACCTTCAGAACATAAACACAGTTTCAAAACATCTACCAGAAATTATAGCTTTAGTTTTAAGACGGTTCTTCAAAAAGCATGCTCCAATCCAAGGTAAATACTCAGAAATAAAAATATAAATATCATCATTTATCTTCATAGAATAATAATTACCATCATGAGTTCACAAAAGTATTAAAAGGAAAACAAAAGAATCACTGTCACTACAGGTGACATCAATAACCACTAAAAACTGTACAAGGGAAATAATTCATCTTTAACATAAATGGAGCAAATACAACTACATAGTATAGAGCAAATAAATAAAAGAAGCAAATTCTTTTCTATTGTGGATCTGTAGGGACTCACCACCAAGCATAATAATTGTAAATACAAATTATACTGAATCCTGTAAGTGCTTCCCATGAAGTTCTGAAAGTCTGAATATTTTGTAGATGGAGACATACTCTCCTTGATTAAAGATTTTAAGAACTCATTTCTCAGAGATCATGAAAGGGTTTTCCATATAGGGCCTGGTTCTAGTTGATATAAATGTTAAAGTGATAAGAAAACCTAAAGCAGTTTTCAAGAAAGAAAACAGAATGTTGAGGATAAAAGCTTGGTGAGGTGAGAGTGTGCTGAGACACGCTGACAAGAGCTGCTTGCCCAATCCAGTAGGCACGTTTTCAGTCTAATCCCAAATCCCCAACAAGCAGATTTACTAATTTGGCATCCCCAAAAAACTTCAGCACTGAATAACTGTTTCTTCATTATAAAGTATTAAATTGGTGGGGAATTTTGTCTTTCTACCTGGCTACAAAAACATTCATTCAGGGCTTCCCTGATGGCGCAGTGGTTGAGAGTCCGCCTACCGGTGCAGGGGACGCGGGTTCGTGCCCCGGTCCGGGAGGATCCCACGTGCCGCGGAGCGGCTGGGCCCGTGAGCCATGGCCGCTGAGCCTGCGCGTCCGGAGCCTGTGCTCCGCAACGGGAGAGGCTACAACAGTGAGAGGCCCACATACCGCAAAAAAAAAAAAAAAAAAAATTCAGAGGCTATGAGCTTAAAGGTTACTGTATTTTGTAGTTATCCATGCATGCAATCAGATTTGGCTCAATCGACTCTGCTCACCTCACAAGCATGCATAAAATACTATTTAAAGGTCAGCCAACTTTCACTCTGTCTAAACAGCGGAAGGAGAGAATACCAGCGATGTGGGTCTGTATTATGGCACATATTTTGCTGACAGCTTTTTTTTTTTAACTCCTTTTTTTTTTTAACATCTTTATTGGAGTATAATGTGCTATGTGGCTGCTTTCCACTAGCTATTTTACATTTGTTAGTATATATAATAAGTCCATGCCACTCCCTCACTTTGTCCCAGCTTACCCTTCCCCCTCCCCGTGTCCTCAAGTCCATTCTCTATGTCTACTTTCTGAAATCCACACCTAGAAATCAGTAGCAGGATCAAAACAATTCAGGGTGAAGACTTTAGTTAATGCTTCTATTACATGTTTATGGATTCTACCATATTTAATGAGGAATGTATAAAAAACTGAAGATGTTAAATCTGGAAAGGACCTAGGGAAGAGAGAGTCAACAACTTCTGTGTGGCTTAGTGGAGAAATTAAGACCGAATGAGTGAGGTGGATTTTGGTCCTAAATAGGACCTTACGAATAATGAAGGATGTTGAAAAATGGAAAAGCTTTAGCTTCTGAAAGCAGAATTTCTGCTACATGGGTAAAACAGATGATACATTAATACCTAAAGATATCATTTATTAAGACCCATACATTGCCTAATGCATTTAATTATTTGACCCTTCTAGACTGTCTCTTTTTATATTCTATGATCAGTCACGAAAATTCTGAGAGGGATAAATGGCTGAGCATTTTTTTTCTGTTGCATACTACTATCTGGTATCAATGTAGCCGAATTATCAACATCAATTTCCTAGAGGAAAAATTTCACCCAACTATTAGGTATGATATACAGGTTCAAAAGGGGTTGAAATAAAAATCACAAATGGGAAACTAATAAAGAGCCTTTAAAAACCTAGACTTGTTTAAGATATACACTGAACTTGAAACGCTGTCATGGAGAACAACCTTGACAATTCTCAAATGTGTTCTTTGAAGCTATTTTAAGATGTATAGACGTGGCTCAATATGGAAGTTTTCATGTTCTCCATGCACCTGCTTTCACCTGACATCTTCAAGTTATCTGAATATAGGAAGTATCACTATTCGTGTTGCACAAGTATTAACACTGAATATACTTATCACATTCTCTGGAACGTGGCTTTAAGCTATCTTAAGTATTTCAGATAATTAAGCTTTTAAAATTATCCAATAGTTTCCCTTTAATTTTCTCTAATAGTATTCTGGGCTAATAGTAATTATAAAACCTTCAGATAGCAATTTTTTAGAGGGCACATTATTATTGCCTAATGTAAATAAATTGGACTATCATCAAGTCCTACCTAGTTGATGAATCATGTTTACTAATGCCACTTTTTACCTGCCGTTACAATTGGTGATTATTCATTGGTTAGCCAAGAAATTTTAATACTTTAGTTTTAGCAGCCGTTCTGAACTCAACATGAGACTTGGTTATCAAATGCACAAGTCACGATATATCAGTCCACCATGACTAAAATGCAACTGTCCTAATTATTAAATAATGAATGTGGTGGCACTTTTTTATTGTAAAGTCTATATAAGTGCAGTACACTGTATTATTATAATTACAATCATAAGCTCCTTGAGAGAGGGTATGTGAAATAACCTTCATGGCCCTTAGCAGGGTCTTCACAAAGTGAATGTTCATTAATTGTCAGCTGAACTAATAAAATACTATCATAGAAAACTCTGTTGTGAATCAAGTATTCTGTTTGTAAAACTTGCCTGTAATTATACTTACATACAACAGCGTATGCAGAAGGTACTCAATAAACTCGATAAACATATGTGAGAAAAGACTGTTTGCTCAAATAATTGCTGTGAGCCTGACTCAGCCCTTCCAGAATATTTAAAATATAGTAATGCACTAAATGGATTTCTCTACACTTCATGAACAGTGGGTAAGGTCGGGAATATTATCTTTAGATATGCGATATAGAGACCGTTGGAACAGAGGAAATTTGTTTTTTCAACACATAGAATCTGGTTCTCCTGAATGACTTCCTGAAAACTCCAGCTTTCCTTGCTAAGGAACATAGATTATTTTATGTGGTGCTTGAAAAGGCATTATTTGCTCTGAGTCTTTTGATGAGTTGAGACTAGTCCCACACATGGTATCTTCAGAATGGAAAGAACAAACTTCTCTCTTTTTCTAACGGCACTATTATTACAAAAACAGGACAGGTATACGGGGTGACCTTCTCAGTGCTACCTGAAAAATGAGGCAATCATTGTAACTCACATTCTATCCATTTGTACGTGACACTGACCAAAAGCAATTATGGGCTCCTTTCAAGCAGTTTGCATCGGAAGCCATTAAATGGCATCATCACCTTTGCTGTAATACAGAAAGCATCCAGCCAATGAAAGGTTGGAGTCTAGCCAGAACAGGAGAATGTTTTAGACATGGAGATAATTGCTCTAATATTTAAAAATGTATTTTTAAATCAATATTATTATTGATTCATATATATACTCAATTTTCCATTCTTCTTAGTACTTGAAGTGTGCACTCATGTGGATAATCTGAAACACTGAGAAGTCAAATAACATTTACATTAAATCTGGACTTATATTAAATCTGACTCATACCTTAAATTTTTAGGGTATGCCAAAATGTGTCTTTCTATTTTTTTTTAATTCTGATAACCTTTTGTTTATTTTTTTGCGGTACGCGGGCCTCTCACTGCTGTGGCTTCTCCCGTTGCGGAGCACAGGCTCCCGACGCGCAGGCTCAGCGGCCATGGCTCACGGGCACAGCCGCTCCACGGCATGTGGGATCTTCCCGAACTGGGGCACAAACCCGTGTCCCCTGCATCGGCAGGTGGACTCACAACCACTGTGCCACCAGGGAAGCCCCATATTCTGATAACCTTTTAAATTTGATTCTGTGGCCTTGAATATGCCACATTTGGGCAGGGGAAAAATTTCCTAGGAATATACTTTTGACTGTGGGCTGTATTATAACATTTAACATTAGCTTGTTAAATAGGCACACAGAAAAAAAAAAGTCATGATTTTGATGATTTTGATATAAATTACAGTTAGGACAAAACAACAACAACAAAATAGAGCACCTTCATACTTGGTCACCAGAGAATGTCCTCAAGAGAAAATAATGCACAAGTGATTTTTGATAAATAAATAATATTAAAGTATTATATGTTAAATTATAAAGTCTATTTTCTGCCTCAAAATTCTGACATACTTTATACACCTAATTAATGAGAATAATGTTCTGACCTTGCTAACATTAATTCAATGATAATAATAATATATTCAGAAAACTGCTTTTTAGAAACTGTATCAAAAATAATAGGGGATTATATCTACAACCTTCTTTTCCTAGAGAACTTAAGCACGGTGTAAAATGGATGTTTTCTTTATGCTGTAAACAATTCAATAAATTATGGGACAAATAAATATATTTTGAAGGTTTTTAAATTTATGGTGGGCTACGAAAGAATGATAAAACTTGGATGCTTGTTCATTTAAAATCAAACATAGAAAATAAACTCCACAAGAGCCAAAAACCATAGGTACTTCTGTAGAGAAGGAATTCTCTTAGGTGCAGAAATCCAGTGTACCATACTTAATTCCTGGTCTCAAGATACTGGTATCCAGAAAGAGCAAAAGCAGGAGATGTTACTTCTTCTAGGTGAAAACGTGTCATTGCTTATGATAGTGGGCTTTCAGTAAAGGAAATTAAAGGTCCTAAGCTGAATCTGATTCAATAATGTGAAGCTATTGGAATACAAATTGACATATTTTGTCCTTCTCTCAAGAAACTCTTTTGTCTCTCCACAGCACACATTTGCTGCTGACCAAATAAATACTCCAGGAACATACAATTCACACAACTTAGCACAAGATTCTCCTAGAAAGAGCTACTCTCCCTTAAAAAATTGTATGCATTTAAAGTATACAATGATGATTTGACATAAATATATATAGTGAAATGATAACTACAGTCAAACTAATTAACATATCTAGTCACATAGTTTTCTGTGTGATGAGAGCACCTGAAATCTACTCTCTCACCTTTTTTCTCCCTCTTTCTTGGAGCAGAGAGTGCTCCATGCAAATACGGTCATTGATTATACTGTCTGGTACTGTCTACCCTGATTCTGCTGGAGAATAAGTTGTGTTTCTTAATAATCATATTGTATATTGCCTTTAAATCTATTGTACTATTATATCCCTAAATTTGACTGTAATGTAGGAGTATCAACTCATTCAACAACTTTGCAATTATATTTGACACTATCTACTAAAACTAAACATATACCAACCAATGACCCAGAAATTCTATTCCTGTGCAAATTCCAAAGACAAATGACTATATGTGCCCACCAAGAAACCATGACTAGAATGTGCATAGCAGCTTTACTCACAATATCCCCAAACTGGAAGTAACCCAAATGTCCATCATCAGGAGAATGGATAAACAAATTGTGATATATTCATACAAAGGAATACTACATAGTAATAAAATGAATTAACTAGAGATAAACAAACTGATTTATATGGGAAATCTCCATACCTTCCTTTCAATTTTACTGTAAACCTTAAGCTGCTTTAAAAAATAAAATCTTAAAACAAATTAAAAAATAAAAACAAACACAAAACATGATGAATCTCAGAAACATTAATTTGAATGAAAAAAGAGAGATACAAATGAGCACATATAGTATGATCCTATTCACATGAAGTTCAAGAACAAGCAAGAGTAATTTTTGTGATAACGGTCAGAATGGTAGTTAATTTTTGGTGGGGAGTTTGTGAAGGGGCACTAGGAAAACTTCTGGAGTGATGGATAGGTTCCATGTATCTGAGTGGTCTTTACACAGGAGTTTTACACTTAAGATCTGAGCAAATATAAAGCATATATAACTATTTAGGACATAGTCTGTCCTAGGCATTCATATAAGAACTGGTAATACCCTGGTGAACAAGACAGCAATAACACATTTAATTATTTTTCTTGATTCCTTTTAACAAAGACTAGGAGTTACATAAAGCCAGAGACCAGCGTGGTTCATTTTTATATTCTCTATATCTGGCACAATAGCAGACACACATTAGGTCATCACTAAATGTTTTGGATTACTGTCTTCATGAGTTTAAAAAAAAAAGGAATTATTTACCACTGTAATCAGTAATTACATCTCAGACTTATCTCCCCTTGGTAGAGTTTCTTAAATATAATTTGTTCACCATCACAAATATCAACCTATGACATGTATGTTGTCTTCTAAATGGAAAAAATAAAGACAATTTAACAACAACACATTGTCCCTATGAAGTTATGCTTAAGAGAGATCAAGTTTAATCTATGGAGAAAACAGTTTAAAAGATAAGTCTATCTTCAAACTCATGAAATTATATATTTTATAATGGGAATTATAACCAAATATTTGCTATATCCAAAAATAAGCAAATCTGGGCTTCCCTGGTGGCGCAGTGGTTGAGAGTCTGCCTGTCGATGCAGGGGACACGGGTTCGTGCCCCGGTCCAGGAGGATCCCACATGCCACGGAGCGGCTAGGCCCGTAAGCCATGGCCGCTGGACCTGCGCGTCCGGAGCCTGCGCGTCCGCAGGCCACAACAGTGAGAGGCCCGCGTACCGCAAAAAAAAAAAAAAAGGCACAAAAATAAGCAAATCAGAGATATTTTAAATGGAAACAAGGAAGAAATTCTTCATCAATAGGATGATGAAACACATAGGCTCTTAAGAAAGAATGTGATATTTCCAACCCTAGAGCGACAGGGGGAATAAAAATATATGTACGTAGGTTGGTTGCCTCTAACTAGAATCAATGGCTCTGTCCAGGTGGTTTTTACTGCCAATTTCAGAAATAATTACTTGTCTCTAAGTAATACAATAATCATCTTAATTTGATCAGTGTCTGCCATGGTAAAAAATTGTGAGTGGATAGTCAGGAGAAATATTCTGAAAACTACTACTTAATTCACATGAGACACATATCTCAATGAAATTGAAAAGAAAAAGAACACAAGAAAGATTAATGATAATAAAAAGCATTACATCAAGTGTGATCTTCATATTATTGCCTTTCTAACATTGCTCTCATTATACCCTCAAGGAACTGATTTGTTCTTAATGCCAAGGAAAGCAAAAAAAAGGAACTAAATCCTATTGACAAGTTAGTTATTTAGTAAATACTTTAGTAGTATAAAATCCATTCCCTTGAAAATTCATTTATGAATTGATCAATAAACTCAGAGATAATTTCTGACCAATGGCATGTAAAATATATCAAAAAATCATCTGATCTCCTTACTTTTGCACTGAAGGAGAAATATAACCTGACTCTGGATAAAAAGATATGGTCTGAATTCCCAGAGCTCTTGGAACCTAACACCTTCCTCCCAATTGTATATTTTACAAAAGTGCTCGATCACCTATTCTTAACCTCCAAAAGAGGTTAATATTTTTAGAGCAGATAGACCATTTTGTTAATCCTGGACTTTGCTCCCAGACATGGAACTAATCACATGGAACAAAAGGGAACGAGGAAATAAGACAATATTGACAAATCATGAATCCTGGCAAAAGCAATATGTATTACTTGAGTTTAATAAAAATGTGACAATGGGGGAGGAAAAAAAGGAAGAAAGAAGGGTGGAAAGATGGAAAGGAAAAGGAATTACTTAATTTAGCTTTAGCCAAAGGTAAGAAAACAAGACTTTGAGGAAATTAGGATGTTCTATTGATTTTCTGTAAGATGTGTCCAGAAACACAAACTAGAGTCAATACAGGAATTAATAAAAATAATTTTAAAAAAAAAGGTTGGGTGTGGCTAAAGCCTGAGTTTGGAAGAGAAGATGGTGTTATTTAAACTATATATTGAACCCTGCCATTTCATATTAATCCAGAGAAAGTTTAAAGTTTTCTTGAGATTCCCAGAATAAAAAATGCAGGAAATTTTTCTCAAAGAAGGACTTCAGCTAGGAAAATTATTCACTTTATAAAGGGAAAGAATCATGTATTACTGTCAACATATTTGTTATTAATTTACAACTTTTAAAACAGCTATATCTAGTATCACCTTAGTATTACAATGCACTTTTGTAAAAGAAATAACAGGTATTCAATTACGTGCATGTGTTACTGCTATTTTCAGCACAGTGACAGACAGTATAGGATATTTGATAAATTGATCAGTTAAGATCACAGAAGCTATTTAGGAAACATACAGAGGATAACTGCATTAAATGTGATACTGGACTAGCAATAATCTGTAATTTACCTTTGAACTCAAACTATCTGATTCCACCACAGGCAAAAGCCAAGAATCTCGAGCTAACTGTGTAAACATTAAAAGATTGAGTTGGAAGATATTAAATGTTTACATTTAAATATGGACTTAAACTTCTCTAACAGTTTGCACTATGAAAAGTTTAACAATTCAGTCAAAAGAAGTCATAACAAGTAAACAAGTGAATACTTTCTAATGATTTGGTTTCGATTGAATAATTTCTTATGATTTGGTTTCAACAATATACCTAATATTTGGAATATTAAGTAACATTACACAATTTTTGCTAACATTCTACTGTAATGTATATCAGGCCACAGCCTAGGATAGAAGAGAAGTATTAATGTGAAGTGTAAGAACAACTTAAAACTCAGGAGGCACACTGAGAAGGGAATGAATTTTGATTCCACCACTTACCAACTGTAAAACCTTGGAAAAAATTCTTTATCTGGAGATGCCTTGGTTTCCTCATCTGAGAAATGGAAGTTAATAAACTTCCATACCAGGTTATAGTAAGGATTAAAAGAAATACTTCAAACAGAGCATTTATCAATCTGCTGGGCACATTGTGTGTGACTTCAATAGAGGGTTGCTGTTACTGTTAAAGTAATAAAAAAATTAAAATTATTATGAACACTGTGAACTTTTCCACTTACAATATTTCCAGAAAAAGCCAATAAATAGGTCTAGGAGTGAGGTATACATATTAAAATTAGGATCAGAGGAGAGAAAATGTTTCTGAATTTTATTATATTAGGTGCTTTCTGAGTAAGTTGATTTGTAGGGGGAAAAATGATTATGGTACCCAGGAAAGTTGGAATTATCAATGCACTAAAGTCATAATGTTGATGTGTATATCATAGCATAAGTTTTTACAATGAATTAAACTCACATTTTTTTTAACATCTTTATTGGGGTATAATTGCTTTACAATGGTGTGTTAGTTTCTGCCCCATAACAAATTGAATCAGTTATACATATACATATGTTCCCATATCTCTTCCCTCTTGCGTCTCCCTCCCTCCCACCCTCCCTATCCCACCCCTCCAGGCGGTCACAAAGCACCGAGCTGATATCCCTGTGCCATGCGGCTGCTTCCCACTAGCTATCTACCTTACGTTTGTTAGTGTGTAATGTCCATGACTCTCTCTCGCCCTGTCACAGCTAATGTGATTAAAAAAACACTTGGATTCAAGTGAGATTCTGTCTTAAATATCAAATATAGGCACAACTTGACTTCCCACCATTATTTCTGGTTTTTTTTTTATTGCAACCTCTGATGAATCATCAAAGGCAAACCTAATTTAGTTGTTTAAAAGCAATCATTAAAAATTTTATTTGCCAAGGACAAAGTTATATTATTTCTCATTTCTGACTCGCAGATAGTTTTTAACATAAAGAGAGAAATCTGTTACATTTAATCTAAACACACCCAAGCACATATATTTTTTCCTAGAGAGGTGTGTATTAAACGTATGGAACCTCTCTAGTGGCCATTAATGTTCTTCCTGAGGTTACAGGGCATCTAATGAGTACATCCACCTGGCAGACTAGTTTGTTATTCTAAAGGAGGTAAAACAGCCCATTTAATGAGATTTATAGACCTTTCTGACTCGAGTTCTGGTTGGGAGAGAAACTGCATGTCACTGTTATGGCTTGTCTGGTTGTGCTATGCCAGATGATGAATTCGTTGTCATAAATATTCAAGTTCAGGCCAGAGAATAGTGAACCCAGTTAGCTGGTCCTTGTGCTGTCTTCTATCATAATGGTATCCAACTAACTACAGTGAGGCAGAGTCTTACTTTCCATGCGACTGAGTCTTTCCTTTGGTTTTCACCTTTTGACTTATAAATTTAGGTAATTTTATAAGAGTTAAATAATTGAAACTTTCAACAATCTAACCAAATATACATTGTTCATTTTTTTTCTTTTAAAGAGAGATTATATGTAAGGAGGAGAAAGCCTTTGATATTTTTGCAATAATTTATCCTCACTGATTTCTACTCTCTATTCAAATTTCGCATTGCATTTACTCACATACACACACACAAACCTATAGCTGACAGACTTGTTAATATATATTTGGTAAAGAAACTAGGATATGCATACATTTTCATGTTTCTTTACTTTAAAAATGATGCATACTAATTTGAGTTTTGAGTAATTTTGTTTAAATCCTTATCCCATGTTATCCTAGTGTTTTGATTTTTAAAGTTTTCTTCTCAGTAAATGGCTTTCTCCATATTCTTTGCATCAGACCCATTTTGGCTTCCACCTTTGGTGCAATGATAATTACGTGTAGTTCATCTATATCATGCAGAAATTGTTGGTGCTGATTTTGCCGGTTGGTTGGGTTAACCAAATGTTCTATTCACCTGACTAGGGAATTTTTTCACAATTAAGCAAGAATATACTACCTTGTAAGCAGTCTTCCTTAGAACAGTAAGCAGTCTTAGAACAGTATTACTTATGTAACTGCAGTTACTCAGCTGAATACATTCTAATAAAGGATACAAAATGATTCTCTCAAGATTCCAAGCAAATTACTTTGTTGCATTTAAGATCCAACCAGAATGGCTTTTCTTGTGTCAATTCATTACACCCAAGGGCAATTCCTCTATTTAGTCACAGTAAACACTAGCTTTTTCCACATTTCATAATAAAAACTACAAAGTTACACTTTACACAAAACAAGATGAGCTAATTCTAAGCTATGGTAAATTTCTATTTTTAAACTTGGTCTTGACTTCTAAGAGGGCTTGTCACTGTAATAAATGTTTAAAAATTGAACTCCTGAATTCTAATCTTTAAGCTATCCTGTGATTTAGGACCAAGGAAGCTTCCATATTTGTAAAACAGTGGTAAAGTAAAAGCAAAATGAACAGACACACTATAGATTAACTGTGTGAAAAGGCATTTTTTGGAACCAGGGAATTTTACATGAGAAAAAATACATGATCATAAATATAATGAAAAAAGTAAAAATGGTAGTTAGCATCATTGCTTTAATAATCATTAATGTTTATAGTGGAAATGCATTTAAACCATAAGTAGTTTGGAGTTGATTCATTAAAAAAACCAAAAACGGTCTGGAAAACATAAATATTGACAACCTTAGTCTTTTTCTCTAACTCTTAGTCAAAAGCTTTAATTGTTTTGCTGTAATCCATATGAAGATTCAAATTATTTTGACGTATTTGTTATATACCTTTAAAGAAAGTATAAAAACATTTGTATAGCTCAAGAGTAAAATAGCAGAAACTGGCACATTGCTGGCTGGAAGTTACTCTAGCAAAGACATATGAAATAAATCCTTGTTCCAAATAAGGAGAAAAAGAGCAGTGAACAAGAAAAACTAAGAAAATCTCCTATCTCTAAATTAATTGAATATTGTATGCTGTCATCAACACTTAGTGACTCAAGAAATGTCACTTACGAAACAGATTTTATCATATGTATGTGTAATGTGTGTGTATGTGTGTTTGCATGTATATTTACCCCCCTCATCAGCAATGCCATCAGTATTACTTATGTAACTGCAGTTACTCAGCTGAATACATTCTAATAAAGGATACAAAGTCATTCTCTCAAGATTCCAAGCAAATTACTTTGTTGCATTTAAGATCCAACCTGCCTGGCTTTTCTTGTGTCAATTCATTACACCCAAGGGCAATTCCTCTATTTAGTCCCTTTTTCAAGGTCATGGACTTGAGCTTGATTAATATGACTGCCAAACAGAATCACAAGAGAAAACTATTGGTCTAGCATCAGAGAAGAAATTGAAAAGGGGAAATCTTTATAATGAAAATATTGCATAATAAGCTAACAATTGCATTGTATTTTTTTTTTTTTATCATTTTGGGTGATGAATAAGAACTATAGTGAAAATAGATGTTGAGGCTATGGCTGAATGGCTTTAAAGCAACTTACTTTTTATATGTAAAATGCAGTTGCCAACATATCCATAGAATAGAGAGAGGAAAAAAAAGAATTGAGTGAGGTAAACACAATCATGTTATTACAAAACCACGAGTAATCAGATTGGAACAAGGAAATTCTAAGTGCATGGGTAAAATGCAGTAAGTCCCTGACATACGACATGAATACGCACATTCTATGGATGAGAGGTAAAAAAAAATTCAAGGAAATATTTATAAATGGAGGGGGGGGATGGTTTATACTTTCTTCTCTAAGGAAATCTGTAAACTGAGAATAGCTCAAAAATATTTCCTTAAAGGAAAAACACAATAAATATTCTTTCTTTCCATATAGGATATAAGAAATATATGAATCTTTCTTTGCCACAAAGTAATGAAAACAATTTAACTTTAGGTAATGGTTAAAGAGAAAGCTTGTCTAAGCATATGATAAAGCAAAAAATAACCGAGGTGTTGGATTTCACGATCAAGCCAGGGATTCAAACCTAGGACTTTGGGTCCAATGCCAGAATTCTTAATCATTAGCCCATCTTGTAGGAGAGATTGTGTGTGATACTCCCTTAGTTTTGTCTCTAATGCTTAACTGCCTTCATTGTGAATTTTTTTCTTCCTCAGACAGACATTGCAGTAAAATATATAGACTTAGCATAAGTTTATTATACAACCAGTAACTTATTCCAGGTTAATTGACTCTTTGATTTTTTTTTCCTTCCCCACCCAAATCTTTCATTTCTTGAAATAACTCCATGCCAACGATCAATAACCAATTGCCAAGTCCAAATCATCATGCCAAGATGCTCCCATGCATAACTTTTCCTTTGGCAAGTGCCAAACCAAATGCATTGCCAAGCTACAAGTCCGATCAATAATATCAGAGGCAAATTCTTCTATACTGAACATACCTGGATTTCCCAATTAGGTTGTGTGCCCATGAAGACAACCATGTTTTATACATCTTTGATCTCCCACAGAAGTCTTTATGTCTAATTATTAGTGCCAAGTCAATGGTTAAGAAACCACAGTAAATGGAATTCTCTCCATTCTCAACTTGTTCAAATATGTAACATATTGGACTGGGATTCTACTTGCCTCAGATTTAATTGAGAAACACATACAGTGGCTGTCAGAATGCATTCTGGGTATTACACAAATCTCCACATGCAGAATTTACATAGGTTATGAAAGGAAACATATTCTATTACTCTTGGACCCCCTTAGGTATAACAAGATTGAAACAGAGGTCCGAGGGTCAGAAGTAGGATTGCGGAGAAAACTGGTTATCAGGTTTTTCCAGAGAAAGCTGCTGCTGTGCTGTAAGTCCTCTTTTCCCCACCCATATAGAGGAAGGGCTGAGGAGTGCTACTTCTCAGCAGTGGAAAGACACAGAGCGCTGGGGACTGACTCACATCTAAGAAAGTTAAAGTTTACTAAGATCTAAGCTGTGCCAAAGAGAGAGACAGAGAGAAAGAAGAGAAGAGAAAGGGAAGGGAAGGGGAGGGGAGGGGAGGGGAGGGGAGGGGAGGGGAGGGGAGGGAAGGGAAGGGAAGGGAAAGGAAGGGAAGGGAAAGGAAGGGAAAGGGAGGGGAAGGGAGGGGAGGGGACGGGAGGAGAGGGGAGGAGTCATCTTGGATAGGCTAAACTGGAGTGCACCGAGAGAGGCTTTTCACCACAAAGAGGTTGAACTTGCATCACAGGGTAACAGGAGCTGAGGGAAGATCTACGAAGAAACCACCTGCAACAGAGACGCCAGTTAAGGGAACTGCAGGGGAGAGCATCTGTCAGGGAATACTTAACGATCTCATGAAAACAGTCATGAAAGAAAAAGACAGCTTTTATATTAGCCTGGTCTACCCAAAGACCTCAACTTTTAACATCTGCCAAGGCCCAGGGTTTACAAAGCTGAGACAAAGGAGACCTGTACTATATGTTTACAGCTCCCCTCCCCTCCACAAAACACCTTGACCCCAGTGGAGCTAATATAGCAGCTAGATAGTAAGCGATAGTAAGAGACGCTAAGAAGGAAGGGTTTAACTGTTGATAAATCGAGTTCAAAGTGTGGGATAATCCCTTGGACTATATTCTAATTACTGGACCTACACTGTTCTTGACTTAGCGTATCTGTAGGGCTGTAGAGATGCCATGGGCCTGCTGGAGGTTACATCTAGGAATAGATTAAAATTATTCCTCACTGAATAAAATGTAAAGGGGACAGTGGGAGAGGAAAAAAAATCTCTTTTGTTTACATCATAAGACATGTTTTTAACACACACCTTACAAATAAATTAGGCTTTAAATTAGTAAAATGAATTCTCCCTACCTACAGTAATTTTATGTAGAGTCATATTATAGAAAACTCAGTAAGTCATTTCTCCTCCAGCCTGTGGGAAAATCGGAATTATTTGTCCTTTACAGAAAAACAGATGTGTAAAAAAGAAAACAGTAGCAGTGGCCCTGGAAATTCTGCTTTATGGCCTGCTTTTCTGAGAAGGTGACTAGCTGATTTTATTAGGGAGGGGGTCGAATGCCAAAGACAACCTAGGTTGCCACCTTAATATCTGAAGTATTAGAAAACATATTCAGAAAACAGCTTGAAACCTAAGGCATGCCAAGAGGAATAGAAAGAACAGGCTCCCAAAGAGGCTCTTAAACAGTGTTGTTAAAATTCACACTCATTTGCTTAACATTAAAACCCAGCAATTAGCTAACAAACCTTGGTGACAGACTGCTATTAATTTTGTGCTGACTCCATACATGTAAATTAAACCATTACCAGTTCCCCACGTGCTGCCTCTGACATTTGTTTTGTACAAGTAAGCCAGCAGTGGGAGGCATAAACTTTGCTCTTAATTCCCTTGGCAAGTGAGCTGCTGATCACTTTGTTAATTTCTTGAAAGAGATTGAAAAACTATTTTTTGAGGACAAAAATAAGTGATTAGCACAATGACTTCCATTGAACATGTCTTAAGCACTACAGGTTACACTATTACAAAAAGTTTTCACAAAAGTATTTAGATCTGGCTGGAGATACTTAGATAATTTTATATAATTAGAGTCTATAATCAGATATTATAAAATAACATTAAATGACATTTATTTTCTGAGGAATAATCAGTCTTATTTATTATAATTTATTAACCTCATTAAATCCTAAAAGTACATTAGAGAGTACTACCACTTGCTTTTGACCATTTCAAAAACTAAAACGGAGAAATAGCTGGTTATGTTTAAATAAGGTAATACATTGGAAGAAAAGATCTTGTAACATATTTAGAGAACTTTCTCATCAATGACCAAGAGAAATTTATAAATCTTCCACAAAAATCCCATGATTTTCTACTCATCTGTAGGCTCGAAGTTTCCAACAGAAAACTAAGTGTTCCAAACACCCAGTCTGGAAGTACTTAAACTATCCTCTTAATCATTGTTTCCACTGAACTTCAGGGACTTGATAACATGAACTTGATATATAAAATGGGCAAAGTGTTATCTATTCTTCTGTATGGTCTTGAAATGCCTGATCTATAACAGTTGTTCTGCCCACATCCTTCTTCCATTCCTTCTCTACTTTCCCATAAAGAAACTGTCCCGGGTGTGACATGGTATGTTAGGGTTCTTCACCTTTACTATGGCATCCGTCACACTGCCTGCTTCAAAAGTCACTGTTCTGAAATACTAGGTGGCAACCATTCATTCCACTCACATTTTTCAAGAGGTTTTAGTCAAGCACTGTTCTAGTTACTCTAGACACACCCATCAACAAACTAGATTAAAATTCCTAAAACCTACATCCCCCACCCCATACACACGTACATCTTTTACAGAAAAGAAAGGAAAAAAAGGACTTTAGACTTTAAGAATTTTCAAAACCTGGAAAGTGTCTCAACCCAAAAGGCATAACATCTCAAAGTTAAGCAAAAAGTCAAACATTTTACTTCTCTTGTAATGCTTTGCACTTTAAATTATGGTCATTAGCATCAGCCCTTCACTCTTCTTTGAGCTACTTACGTGTAAGATTTGTATTTTTCTACTCTGTACATTCCCTGCAAGCCTGGCAAAAGAGAGAGCATGTAATAGGTGTTCAATAAATGTAGGATTGAATTAAGCAATGTGACCGTAAGAGTGGTAATTTTTTGACAGGTAAAGTATGAGATCATTTTGAGTATCTAATGAAGCCAAAGATAATTACATCATAGACAGTAGTTTAGTCAAGGCATTCACAGATAAAAAGTTTCCTAACAAATTCAGACCTTAATTTAGATCTTTCTTATTGAAAATGTGATGCCTAGATCAGCAATGTTGGCCCCATCAATGTCCCACCCCAGACCTACAGAAGGGTCAGTTTGACTTTTTACAAGACCCCTAAGTGGCTTAGATGAACATTAAAATTTGAGAAGTGCTGATTTATATCACTGTATTTTAACCAAAACTACATGTTAAAGTATTCTGGTATTGCTTTAAAAAAATAAGGAAAAAAAAAAAAGGAAAAAGAGAAAAAAGAAAACCTATGTCTGGGCCACACTCCAAACCAATTAAATATGCATATGAGTCCAGGGATGACCTTTCTTTTTACTTTTAACTGTCTATGGAATTCTCAGATACAACCAAGTTACGAAGCACTGATTTAAACAATATATTGGCTCTGCCGTGGAATTCTCTGAATTGAAGGAAAAAAAATTGAGTTTTAAAATTCAAATCAGAAGAAATAAATTTCTGATATATATAAATTCATATATAAATGATATGGTATATAAAAATTCAAGTAAGACCTTGCTCAGCAGTCTATTGATTTTAGGGTCTAATGGAGAAACATATGAGTCTAAAGATGTCCTCTGTAACTCTTCTGCCATCTAACAAAGCATAATATTCCAATCCTTCTTTGATACAAAACCATCTTAAGCTATAAGCATCAATATGCACAGTGGAAATGAGCTTTAGAGCACAGCTCTGTAGAATTACAGGAAACTCTCCGTACTGAGACTAAAGAGGAGCTAACACTGTGTTATATTCCATCTTTAAAGACTGAAACAGGGATTCCCTGGTGGCACAGTGGTTGAGAGTCTGCCTGCCGATGCAGGGGACACGGGTTCGTGCCCCGGTCCAGGAGGATCCCACATGCCTCGGAGCGGCTAGGCCTGTGAGCCATGGCCGCTGAGCCTGCACGTCCGGAGCCTGTGCTCCGCAACGGGAGAGGCCACAACAGTGAGAGGCCCGCGTACCGCAAAAAATAAATAAATAAAGACTGAAACACTCTTTTCTCTTGGGGAAAATCAAAGGAATCAATCCTTCCATCATGTAAACTAATATCTCATTTTGAGTTACACTTTTGCTAAGAATTTGGCATAAGACATTCAGGTTTGTTTTCATAAATCATAACTATATACCATAATCAAAAATCTGAAGAATAAATAAAGGTTCTTCTAGCACACAGTAACTAAACTGATCTAATAGTTTGTGTTCATTCACCCCATCAATAAAATGTTTTTTAAGGATGCTTTTTCTTAAAAGCCATAGAATACAATTGGCTGGGTACATCATATTTTTTGACAAGTGTTGTCAAAACAAAGATAGGAAATGATTGGTTCACGTTCAGTGTGAAATCCAAAAGGAACTAAAAGGAAAAACTTGTATTCACAATAAACATAGCAGGGAACTGGGATACTTGATTTCTATTTTTAATTGTCATGGATAAAAAGCAAAACAAAAATTCTTAAAAGAGGGTAATTAAAATAATTCAAATGATTTGTTATCTCATTTAATCCATGCATCAACCCAAAGAAGCAGCTATTATTACTCCACTTTCCAGAGGTAGAATATGATGAAAAAGGAGGATAGATAAGTTGTCAAGGCAATTCTTTACACTATATTAAGTGGAATCTTCATAATTATAGAGCCTTTGAAATCAGACATCTTATATGAACAGCTCTAATATACTAGTGGTTATTAAGGCTCTACTTTTAGACCAACAAGGATAGAATTCCAGAAGTCCAATCTGAGGAACTTATAGAAAAATGTCTAATAAAATTTAAAATGTCCCTGGGATCCACTTTCTGATGCCAACAGCTTTGTCTTTGTCTCTATAAGAGTACTGGTCTGCTTCAAAGATATTTAGGTGTACCGGATCTTGCTAAGTATATTCAAGTATATTGGATTTCATCAATGCTCTCTAGGAATATCATCAGACTCACATTTTGAGTTGGTCACCTTATCTTTGATAAAGGAGGCAAGAATATACAATGGAGAAAAGACAGCTTCTTCAATAAGTGGTGCTGGGAAAACTGGACAGCTACATGTAAAAGAATGAAATTAGAACACTCCCTAACACCATACACAAAAATAAACTCAAAATGGATTAAAGACCTAAATGTAAGGCCAGGCACTATAAAACTCTTAGAAGAAAACATAGGAAGAACACTCTTTGACATAAATCACAGCAAGATCCTTTTTGACCCACCTCCTAGAGAAATGGAAATAAAAACAAAAATAGAAATGGGACCTAATGAAACTTAAAAGCTTTTGCCAAGCAAAGGAAACCACAAACAAGATGAGAAGACAACCCTCAGAATGGGAGAAAATATTTGCAAATGAAGCAACTGACAAAGGATTAATCTCCAAAATATACAAGCAGCTCATGCAGCTCAGTATCAAAAAAAGCAAACAACCCAATCCAAAAATGGGCAGAAGACCTAAATAGACATTTCTCCAAAGAAGATATACAGATTGCCAACAAACACATGAAAGGATGCTCAACATCACTAATCATTAGAGAAATGCAAATTAAAACTACAATGAGGTATCACCTCACACTGGTCAGAAAGGCCATCAACAAAAAATCTACAAACAATAATCAATGTTGGAGAGGGTGTGGAGAAAAGGGAATCCTCTTGCACTGTTGGTGGGAATGCAAGTTGACACAGCCACTGTGGAGAACAGTATGGAGGTTCCTTAAAAAACTAAAAGTAGAACTACCATATGACCCAGCAATCCCACTACTGGGAATATACCCTGAGAAAACCATAATTCAAAAAGAGTCATGTACCACAATGTTCACTGCAGCACTATTTACAATAGTCAGGACATGGAAGGAACCTAGGTGTCCATCAACTGTGAATGGATAAAGAAGATGTGGCACATATATACAATGGAATATTATTCAGCCATAAAAAGAAATGAAATTGAGTTATTTGGAGTGAGGTGGATGGACCTAGAGTCTGTCATACAGAGTGAAGGAAGTCAGAAAGAGAAAAATACCATATGCTAACACATATATATGGAATCTAAAAAAAAATTGGTTCTGATGAACCTAGGGTCAGGACAGGAATAAAGATGCAGACATAGAGAATGGACTTGAGGACATGGGGAGGGCGAAGGGTAAGCTGGGATGAAGTGAGAGAGTAGCATTGACATATATACACTACCAAATGTAAAAGAGCTAGCTAGTGGGAAGCAGCTGCATAGTACAGGGAGATCAGCCCGGTGCTTTGTGACCACCTAGAGGGATGGGATAGGGAGGATGGGAGGGAGACACAAGAGGGAGGGGATATGGGGATATGTGTATACATATAGCTGATTCACTTTGTTATACAGCAGAAACTAACACAAAAATTGTAAAGCAATTATACTCCAGTAAAGATGTTAAAAACATGATTATAATTAAAAAGCAAAAAACATGAATACCCAACCCAACACAATACTATTAAAGCTCAGAAGTTGTTCCTAGTGTTTAACTTAATTTTTCCTGTGCCAGTTACACTTATTATCCTTGCCACTTTTGCATTATGGACCGATTACCCAGTCTACCGTTCTCTGACCTACATATTAGCAAATCCTGCTACTTGCAATTTTCCATGAAAGGCTCAATCTTCAAGCATCTACTCTCCCACTACCTGGGGCTCTCTGGTGCCTTTTACCAAACACTAACCCTAATATCAGACTTCTGGGAGTAGGTTTTCAAATGGTATAAGTAGCTAAATGGGATGGAGATTGTCTTTCTTTTGTAATATGTGAAAGACCTATTTTAATAAAGTTTGAACTTTGTACTCAAATGTTATACATTACTAAGTCATATTTTTAAATAGTAAAAGCCATATATTAGAACATTAAAGGAAATTTTATTTTTAAATTATTTATTTATTATAATTAATTTTTATTGGAGTATAGTAGCTTTACAATGTTGTGTTAATTTCTACTGTACAGCAAAGTGAATCAGCTATACGTATACATATATCCCCTCTTTTTTGGATTTCCTTCCCGTTTAGGTCACCACAGAGCACTGAGTAGAGTTCCCTGAGCTATACAGTAGGTTCTCATTAGCTATCTATTTTACACATAGTATCAATAGTGTATATATGTGGATCCCAATTTCCCAATTCATCCCACCCCCCTCTTCCCCTAAAGGAAATTTAAAAAATGTATCTCTTCCAAATTTCAACGTTAACTAATTTTATTTCTGTATATTCTCTCCCAGCTTTTTCCATGCACTCAGAGTGTTACTAGGTGTAATCAATGTGAATATACCCGTTTGTTTGCTGATCTTATATAGAACGATGGTTAAGTGTGACATCTAGAGACAGATTATCTGGCTTTGAATCCCAGACCCAGCAGTTACTAGCTCTGCAACCTTGCTCAGTTTCTTCATGTGTATAATATGGGGATAATAATAGTACCTATCTCATTGAATTATTCTGAAGATTGTATAAATGTACAATGCTTAAGTAATGCTTGGCACATGGAAAGGACTTAATAAGCTATATTATATAAGCTTACATAAACTAATAAGCCTAACTAGCTATACTTATTATGACTAGTTATCCATTTCCTCTATCTAACATTAGAATGGAAATAATCTTCTATAGTTACATAGTCTACCTAATAACATTTAATGGCTACAGAATGTTTCTTTACCTGTGTATAGATGAATTTATTTAATAATTTCTATACCATTGGATAAATTGCTTCCATCTTTCACTATTATAGCTAATACTGAAAAGAATATCTTCAGGTATATGGCTTTATTTTTCTTTTTTGAAATCATTTTATTAAGATAAATTTCTGAGTTGAATAGATGAGTCAAAGAATTTGAACATTGTTACTGAGTCCTTTGCGACAAAGAGAAACAACATTTGCTCAGGTTAGTGGCTAGGTGTTTCATTCATTTAGGTAGAACATTAAATATTGGTAAATACTAAAAGAGAATAACTTTCATGGGGTTACAATTCCAGTTCTGTGCTCCATACCCTCCCATGTCCAAAGGTCAATGGAGTTAAGACCTGGTGTTCAGTAAAAAGCTTTCACAATGTAAAATTCAAGGCTCTTCTGCTCTGATGACCACAGAGCTTTCTCACAGAAATAAAGCTTTTCCTTCCTGATGGTCTTGAAACAATTTTCCACGGCTCACTGAAAAGGGAAAGCATTTTTCTTCCCTCCAAGGAGCCTCAGGCTGCATGTAATGTGGCACTTAATTTCCTGCATCTAAATTGGCAACTGTTAAATAAATTCATGAGCAAAGAACTAGACTTTTCATGAAATTCTCTGCTCATGTTATCTAATTATGTCAACATTTAATAAAATCCTCATTTTTCCTTTCTATCATTTGACAAAATGAGCTAAAGAAAAAAAAAAGGAAAACAAATCCCTCAATCTAAATTATTATGAATCACAGCAGGACTCCTGAAGGGTCCTGGGAGAGAAATAAAGTGAGGGCATTACAGGAGTCGATGAATTAATTCTGGATGAGTCAAATCCAAAAAGCTCATGAGAATCCATATGCGTTATACTTTATACATCTTTCATACTTTCAGCAAAGATAAACTAAAACGACAAATATGTTTCCATGCGTATCTCACCTGCATAATTTTCCAGATTATAGACAGGACAATGCTAGGATGAAAATTAAAAAAAAAAAAAACAAGAAAAATACCCACTAATTTAATGGAAAGAATAATGGGGAGAGACAATTGGTGTTGACAAGATGGTAGAATTCCACTAAAATGGCCTCAAATTCAATTCAAATTGAATTGATTAATAGGTTTTTCTTGCCATTCTGAGTTTCTCAGCTGCGTTATTGGCAGGCTGACTCATTCCATGCCATGGAGATGGTTCTTTAGAAAACTGGACCATGATCAATCAACTAGACATTGCCACAAATCTCTCTCCAAGTGTCATCTAAGTCATTAACTTCGGGCTTCCCTGGTGGCGCAGTGGTTGAGAGTCCTCTTGCCGATGCAGGGGACATGGGTTCGTGCCCCAGTCCGGGAGGATCCCACATGCCGTGGAGCGGCTGGGCCCGTGAGCCATGGCCGCTGAGCCTGCGCATCCGGAGCCTGTGCTCCGCAACGGGAGAGGCCACAACGGTGAGAGGCCCGCGTACTGCAAAAAAAAAAAAAAAAAAAAAAAAATTGCTCCTCTGAGAATGATTCTGGTCTGGAATCTGACCTGGCCCTACTCATTTCTCTTCTCCTGGTCTAGGGTTTTCCAGGTGGACCGGAAAGAAAAGAGAATACCGGAAAGAGGAGAGAGAAGAATACTGACTTTCCTTTCAGTGATGTGATTAGGAATGACTAATAAAAATGTTGGCAAGTCCTGGAAAACTCGAAGTACTGCATAAAAAAAGTTAATGGCCCAAGTTCCTTGGATCCATCTGAAAATAAAATAATCACCCAGGACAAATCCAAAATGGAAAAAAATAAACAAAAACAACAACAACAAAAAGTTTCATACAAACACAATTTACTCCAGGAATTTTCAATAACTTGTTTTTTGAGTTTTTTTTTTTTGTGGCATCTAAGCTTCACAAAGGGCTCATTTCTTCTCAAGCCTACCTTTGTACCCCTTTCAGACAGGAAGAGGGCAGCAGGGAGGTTATGTGTATCCATAATCTGAGTCTCTACATTTGCTATGTCACAATGTAATCAATGAAATATTGCTGCATGATTACAGACATAGAAACTTGAATTTAATTATCAGAAAATTACAAACCACTCCACTAACTGGATATAAATCCTCAACGATGGAAACAGCGACTGTATGTGTATATGATACGCTTGCTACTGGCTTTAGTGATCTTTCCCTATTTGAGTAAGATAAAGAAGAAATTACATACAGATGAGGCTAGATATTTATGGTGTATTTGTCACAAAACCCCAAGTTGCTTGATTTTTTCCTGTGTGTCAGAGAAACAGCACACTGAAAGAGAGAGAGTTCTCCATCACTGGGAGTGCCCAAAAGAGTCCAACTAACCAGAGCCATTGCAAACACAGTCATGGATAAAACTGGAAGGTCCCTTCCTGGTTTGACGTCCTCTGACTTGTGATTTCTTGAACTTGACAAGGCATTACTTTCATACCCTACCTTACAGACAAACTCCTGTCCAGTGTATTTTAGGAGAAAAATAGCATCTATCTCAGTTACCCTCTCTTTTTCAAAACCCTCTTAGATGAGCAGAAAGCACTGATGAATAAATTTTAAGAACCAGTTTCTTTAGATTGGATTCAGGGTAGGAAAAGAGTGGGTAAAGTTTACAGGGCCATGTTTCCCACAGATAGAAGAGCAAGCTAATTTTATCACTTTTGTGCACAGCAAAGAAGAATTCTCTCTGAATCTTTCTGAAGGGATTTTCTTTTTTCATAAGAATATCATTCTCCTCTTCTAACAAAGGTACTGAACCACTCACACTGTTATATAAATGAGTTAATGGGGAAAATCCATGCAAACATTTGCACTAGGCACTCTAAGTTTACAGACATGGCCACGGTTGAGAGACACTGCCATTCCTGACATTAAAGAGCGCCAGTGGAACAGGGCAAATATGTACAGAACTCTATGACACAAGGAGTAAGAAGAAAACTTCACAAAACACTTACTGATTAAAAACAAACGAATAAACAAAAAACACCAGGCTTCCCTTGGGCTAAAGGTGGTTCTCAATACAGATGAATTTGGAGGCTCTCAGAGAGTCCATCCGGCATGCTGGCCTCCATTTAGAGTTGAACCTCATCGGTAGCTCACGTTGAGCTCAGATTTAAGCTCCTGGAGTTAAGCTGCATCTCCTCCCATTACTGGTTGTTTGTGGTCCATGTCTGTGTCTGGACGGCAAACACAAATACTCAAGGCAGTGAGTATTCTTTCTCAAGACTTTGCACATGGCCAGTCCCCAGCAAATGTTAAATGAATGAATGTACTTCTGACAGTCTGTCAGACTTTGAAAAATTTACTTCCACTTCTATAAAACTTTTTCTTTAAAAAACAGCTGGCAAAAATAATAGATGAAGGGATTCAATCTCTGAGTACAGCCTTGAGACAGCAAGCTGGGAGACTGGTTTGTCTGCTTCCTGCCTATGCCCTTCCCGCTCAGCATCTTGATTCAAGGATTTGAGTCTTCAGAATGTCAAGTAAGTGATTAGAAAAAGTAAAACTGGAAACATTGAAAAATACCTGTCGTCAGCATCATAATGATTGATCACCATTAGCCAGATAATTATACAGGCTGAGGAAGATTGTTACAAACATGAAACCTAAAATAGATGCCTCAAGGTTAACACATCCTAATTACCTTTAGTGACATCATATAAATACTTCTCTATTTTTGAAGGAAAGTCTGGAAAAGATAGGAGAAAATGAAGTTAATGAGGATAATTTCCTATATCCATAGAGATAAAGAAATTATCAGATAAATCATCCCCATACAATTTTACCTATCTAGGCAGAACAGGGTACAAATTCCTCAGTACAACAATAACATATTATTCCAGTAAGCACCCTTACCAAAATAGAGTGAGGAATTCAGTGACAATTACATACATAAATAAAATGTGTACAGTAAACTATACCAAAAATAAATGACTTGGTAAAACTCACAAAATACTTCATATTTGCCACCTGTTTATATACTTCACAATTTTTCAGAGTGTAGCTATTAACTCACTTCAGAGAAGCTATTTAGCAATAAAAATTGGAAAATGCTTACCCTGGTGGCAAACCATAAAAAAAATTGTTGGTAGCTAAGAGAGTCAGTGTTTAAGAACTCACTCTGATGAGAGACAGAGACAGAGACAAACAAACAAAGCGGGGGCAGGGGAAAGAGAGACTGAGGATGGAAAAGAGACAGAAAAAGAGCTGTCTTCCACTAACAACTGGTAATCTAATTGTCTGGCTCTGAAGTCCAGGCCAATAATACGTAAATACTTTAAGTAAATATAAGCATTTGCTCAAATTGGCATGACTGACTTCCAGTTAGGGATATACCGGGGACACAGTGTGACCCTAAAGAAATAAAGCCGCTTAAAACAGGCCATTTCCAAATAAACTTTGTTCCCTTATATTAGTCACCATAGAAGGCTTCACATTCTTTTTTCCAACAGGGCCATCAGTACTAAGTCCACAGTTGAGATATTTTTTTAAAAGACGCTTGAATGGCCCAGGGAACGATCCTTAGATTATTCTTAATGGGAACATACATCCTGAAAAAGTGAAAATCCATCTGTTGAATAACATGGCGATGAAGCTGAGTATTACTGTTTTAGAGGAAAGATGATTCGTATCTTATTTCCTTTGTTCAGTACCTGACACCAGAATTTTCATAGGGTGCAGGCATTATCGTATAGATATAAAAAAGAGGAAGTCGGAATATATCTGCCTGTAGGAACTGGAAAAGGCTTCTAAAGGAGATGCTTTCTGGGATCTCGACAGATTGATAGAAACAAAACAGGAAAATGCAATAGAAAAAGAATGAAGAGTTTGCTCAATGGACAGATATATGGTCAGATATCCTTAAGTAAAATTTAAGTAAAGCTTAGGGTGAGAAGAACAACTAGAAATGTACTTTAGGGACAAAATGTGGAAAGATACGAATGTCAGGCTATTTCTTGTTCTCTGGGAAATCACTAAAAATTATAGATCATGGGGCTTCCCTGGTGGCGCAGTGGTTGAGAGTCCGCCTGCCGATGCAGGGGACACGGGTTCGTGACCCGGTCCGGGAAGATCCCACATGTCGCGGAGCGGCTGGGCCCGTGAGCCATGGCCACTGAGCCTGTGCATCTGGAGCCTGTGCTCCGCAACGGGAGAGGCCGCAGCAGTGAGAGGCCCGCGTACCGCAAAAAAAAAAAAAAAAAGTTACAGATCATGAAATTGGCTTGATCATATTTTCCAGGTAATTCCACATCCCAACGTCCTAGCAAAAGATGTCTCCTTACTGTGACCCTGTTGGGTTGGATTGGAATCCCTGTTTCCTTGGAATCTGAAAGTAATAGAAATTTTATTGTCAAGAGCTTCTTGTACACAACAAACCACTCTATATAAACCTAGCACCTACTTAGGAGAGATGCAACAACAGTTACTTACTTTTCTAGATTATAAAAGTTAAAAGCAATTCATTAAGATTGGTTTTCAAAGAGGCTCACATATGTAGTGTTCAAAATCAAAAACCTCAAAACCACCCAAATGCCCACTGACTGGAGAACTGATCCACCAGCTCTGGTAACTCTAGGGACTGTGGTCCTTATATAAGCACTGAAAGTCTCCCTCCCCTGACAATAGCACACCTCTCAGAGGAAAGGTGAGGGGAAAATAAATGGACCTCAGGCCCACACACAATGAGATGAAGTCTAGAAATCTAGTGCCAAGTAACAATCCTGTTTAAACTGCCATCCAAAGCAAATCACAACATTCTGAACGGAGTCTGACACGGCTTCAGGGTGTGGGATCCATTACATTTTGTCCTGGTTGTTACATATTTTTAATTTTTTCTATTTTTCTCACAAACTCACAGAAAACCAAAACGCCTTATGGGAAAGTGATCCTTATGTTAATGCTCTCGTTCCATTGATACAATGGTTCACTGCTTTCGTATCAGAGAATAGATTGTTTCTAAGTGAAAGTGTTGCCTCAGGTTTATCCAGATGTAACAGATAAACCTGGGTCAGAGGGAAAAAGACATAAACTGGCAGGGAAAGCCAAATTTGAGGGGTAGTCAGAAACGATCTACTACTTTTCATTGGCTTAATGAGAAAGCACTCTAGATACCTCCATCCACAGACATAACCGTGACTGCAAAACCAACAGAAGATAAAGATGGTTTCCAAAAGTGAACAAAGAATGATGTTTGGTCTGCAGTGGGGGCACCTACTTGGCCAATCCTCTTTGGGGTCTTCATTTGAAATTTTTTAAAAATAAAAATTGTATCTATTTAAGGTATACAACATGATGATTTGATGTACATGTACATAGTAAAAGGATTACTGTAGTCAAGCTAATTAACATATTATCTCCTGACATAGTTACCATTTGTGTTTATTTGTGATGAGAGCACCTAAAATCTATTAATACATTCTTTTTATTCAAGAGAAGAAAACCTTTTACTGATTCTGAGTAACCAAGAATGTTGCTTACAGAAGCTATGACTGTGCTGCAGTACTTACTGTTGTTTCCATGAGTATTTAAACTTCTTCCCTCCTTGCATGTGTTCAGAGCAGTGGAGCCTGCCTGCTACCCAGCCTTTTAATGGCGATCTGGCCATCACGGTTCTTCCCCAACCCACCCCATACACACACATTTCCACCTTATTAGTCTCATGCTGTGATAAACACTTCAGCTTACCTATGCACTGTATTCCAGACAGTCACCATAACCAGTTCTTGGAAAACTATCAATTTGTTAACAAATGTTGATTGAATAGGCATCGTTAGATAACAGAATTTTTTTAAACTGCAAATTTTAATTAAGGCATCTGGATATGATAGATATGAATTCCAAAGTATGATGGTAAAAAATATGGAAATTTAAAAATAGGTAATGTGAAAATTGGTTATACTGCTCTAAATTCCACAAGGAAGATACAAAGTTTGAGGATGGAATAGGGCTTAATAATTTCTTCATCTCAGACCTAGAGAAAGGTCTTCGGTAGGACCATTCAGAGACCTTGATTTTCTTCCCATCATACTGGGGACCACAGTAGACCAATGTCAAAATGCATCAAGCCCTGGGAAAGTTAGGGAAAAAAAAGAGGCGCTCACTGAGTGTTTATATTTTGACTGAGCTGCATTCCCAAAGTTGGTCAACGCAAAGGAAACTGAGTGTGCCTTATACACCAGATATGGACCACATGGTAGAATGAACCAGCCTAGAGTCATTCTAATTCCAATCCAAGAGGATAGGATGGGAGGGTAATGTGTCTCCAACACAAAAACGTCTATATAGAGTGGAAACTGAAAAACCAGGAGCTGAAAGGAGAGGGGTGGTTTGAAGATTAGAAACCATCACTGACCCGAGGGAACTGCAGTTGGAAAGCCCAGTAGGGAAAGTCTCTTTAAAAGTCCACGAAAGGGCTTCCCTGGTGGCGCAGTGGTTGAGAGTCCACCTGCCAATGCAGGGGACACTGGTTTGTGCCCCGGTCCGGGAAGATCCCACATGCCGCGGAGCGGCTGGGCCCGTGAGCCATGGCCGCTGAGCCTGCGCGTCCGGAGCCTGTGCTCCGCAACGGGAGAGGCCACAGCAGTGAGAGGCCTGCATACCGCGCAAAAAAAAAAAAAAAAAAAAAAAAAAATCCATGAAAAATCACAGTAGAGTAGAAGTCACCCTCCAATACATTCTTGTGGCAGCGCCAATTAAGTAAGAACTCTCCGCCTCCCTTCCTGCTCCTCCCTTTCCATTCCCTAAGGAGCCCTGAAGGGATCAATCATAATGGTTACAGTACGGGCCATGGAGGTGAGTGCAAAGTTAGGTAGCCTCCTGCACTCATGGCCCAGTTAGGGCCTGACTCAGGGTAAGAGTGGGGAAGGAATAATCTCTGAATAAAGAAGTGCTGATATTATATTGGACTAGGCAATGTAAATTTATTAAATGAATAAGTGTTCTACAACTTAAAGAAAAGTGATCGGTGTATCCAGGCATATAGGGAAAAACCTCCCCAGTGTATACATTTTTAAAGGACAGTGAAAGAAATCAAAGTCTATTTTGATTTCATCTTATAAATCATGCTTGTTTAATGTATGAATTCACATATATTTCTATTATGCATCATATACATTCCGATAGAGAATTTAATTTAATCCTGGCAGGAACTCTGTGAGGTAAATCTGCCTCTCATTTTATAGCTGAGAAAACTGAGTCTAAGGGAGAGCCTGTAAGGCTATTAATAGCCCACTTTAACTGAATGACCACATGCTGTACACTCTTCTAAGTATTTTATATAATTAACTCATTTAGTTCTCAAATCAACACTGTGAGATAGTCATTATGATATACCTCATTTTATAGGTGAGAAAAACAGAGGTCCAGAATTATAAAAATCCACAGCCAGCAACTGATAGGCTGATAATCAAACACAACCAGCCTGGCTCCAGAGCCCACAATCCTAAACATTGGGCATGTGACCTAGAGAAGACACAGCAAAGTCTAATCTGAACCAGTGATTCTGAATGGGCTTTCCCCTTTATCAATGAGTGAGGACTCAACTGTATTATAAAGAGTAATGCAAAAGACAAAAAGTAAAGAAGGGACCACACCAGGTCTGTCACTACTCTGCTGTGTGGTATGAGGTAAATAATTTCCCTTCTCTGGGTTTGAGTTTCCACATCTATTAAATTAGGGGAGTGGACTGGGGAGTCTCCAAGGGTTCCTTCCAGTTGTGGATTTGATTTCCATTTCTGAAAGAATATGTGTGTGGTGGACAGGTATAAGCATATTAAACTATGTAAACAATTTAGCTCAGCGTCTGACTGACGTGGCTGATGAGACACTTCTGAAATTTACATTTACCTAAGAGATCTTCTTTTGAAAAATGTTAACATAACATACAATCAAAAAATATTTTTTACAACATGTCAACTAGATGAAAATGTAAACCAACTTCAAAAACTGAAGAAGCCTAAATGTAATTTTTTAAGAGAGTGTGATGGGGTTATAGTTAGATTCATTATTATTATTTTTAGAACTGCACAGCTGTTTTGGCAGTTTGTTTTGTGAGTTCTACTTTGCAAATATAATGAGGCTTTTTTTTCCTTTCTGAACAAATTTTAGTCAATGGAGCAGATAACCCATTTATTTCCTTGTCGTAGCTTAGCATTAAATAAGAAATGCAACAAGTCAGAGTTTAAAATTTGAAACATGGTGTTTGGCTTTTTTACTTGCTAGTTATAAGATTAGAAAATAACTCAGTATTTTAATTTCTCTCCATATATTTTAATGATAGCATCTGTGATTAGAGAATATTAGTGTTCAGAATTTCATTTCCTGTCATGTAAGTCTTTCCTTATTTTAAGGTCAATAGTTATGATGCTACTATGTCTCCAAAACAAATCTTAAGTAGCTGAGCAGAAATTTATAATATCCAGCATGTTTTAGGAACTTCCTATATGCCACATACTGCTCTAAATGCTTTTTGTTTATTGATTTATTTAATCCTCACAACAATCCTATAATTAGGAACTATTATCAACCCATCTGACATATGAGGAAACTGAAGCAGCAGGAGTAACTTGCTCAAGGTTAATCAGTTAGTGAGCAGATGAGCTAGAATATGACCCAGACCATTGACAGGTGCAGAATAAAACAAACTTCTACTTATTCATTTACTGTCTCTGCTTTAAGAACATTAAAAAGTGATACATGATACTTTTCATAAAGACTTAATGAGTAAAATGTGTATTTTAAATTATTACAGAATTATATTTTCAACACTTATTCTTGGACCTATCACTGCTAAATGTTTATAAATAATTATCCAATTAATTCACTAGAGTGTAAGCTCCATTTATTCTCAGATTTATTCCTAATATCTAGATAAACATCTGGGACATAGTAGGTGTTCAACACATATTTTTTGAAAAAAGTGAATGAATGAAATAAACTCTACCTAGAGGAGAAAGAGAAAAGTACAAAAGTACTAGACTCTTAAGTATGAAATATATTCCCATTCACTGTTATAAAGAGTAAAAAATAATTTATACTAATAGTTTTTTTGTTGTTGTGAATTCTTCTCTGTTGCGTGCCAACCCTCAATACTCCCCCTGTGGGATGCTGTTTGAAAAATTCCGTTAAAAAGAGCTACATTTGCTATGCCCCCAAATTAAACAATAAATATGTATGATATTTGTCTTTATCTGTATGACTTACTTCACTTAGTATGATAATTTCTAGGTCCATCCATTTTGCTGCAAATAGCATTATAATATGACATATGTGTAATCTAAAAAAATGATACAAATGAACTTATTTACAAAACAGAAATAGACTCAAAGCCATAGAAAACAAACTTACGGTTACCAAAGGGGGAAAGCGGGTGGAGGAAAGAGAAATTGGGAATTTGGGGTTAGCAGATACACATTACTATACGTAGAAAAGATAAACAACAAGGACCTCTGTATAGCACAGGGAACTATATTCAGTATCTTGTAATAACCTATAATGGAAAAGAATCTGAAAAAGAATATATATATATATATATATATATATATATATATATATGTAACTGAATCACTTTGCTGTATACCTGAAACATTGTAAATCAATTCTATTTCAATTTTAAAAAATTTTAAAGAGTTATTTATGAAAACACAGTGAAACAAAGAAATCTGCCTATTTAAGTATGCTTGAAAAATAAATACTGGTCATAGTGAAAAAAAAAAGAAAAAGAAAAGAAAACAATAAACATGTGAATTACTATATCCCAGTTTTAACTGTGGCTTCCAAGTAGCTCTGGGTCAATTTGTTTTGTCAAATATAGAAGCTCCATAGCAATGCATTTTCTCTCCTCTCTTAGCGTAACAATTATATTTCTTTTTAAAAAACTTTTTAGAAGTTGCCCTAGAGTTTGCAATATACAACTATCCAAGTTCACTCTCAAACAATACTATATTGCTTCACAAGTAATGCAAGTACCTTATAGTATTACCAATTCCACCCTTCCATCCCTTTATAATATTGCTGTCATTCATTTCATTTATCCGTAAGCTAATATAATCATGAAATACATTGTTGCTATTACTAATTTGAAAAGATAAATTAAAAATAAGAAAAATAAAAGATTTTATTTTACCTTCATTTATTCCTTTTCTAACACTCTTCCTTTATTTATGTAATTCCAGTTTCTGACCTTTCTTTTCCTTCTCCCTGAAAAATTTATTTTAAGGCAGGTCTACTGGCAAAAAATTTCCTCAATTTTTGTTTGAGAAAATCTTTATTTCTCCTTCAATTTTGAAAGATAATTTTGCTGGATACAGAATTCCAAGTTGGTAGCTTTTTTTTTCTTTAAACACTTTAAATATCTTACTTCACTCTCTTCTTGCTTATATGTTTTCTGAAGATAACTCTGATGTCATTATTTTACTTGCTACTCTATAGATAAGGTGTTCATCCATCCCCCTCTAGATTCTTTCAAGAAAGTCTCTTTTTCTTTGATTTTCTGCAGTTTGAATATGATATGTCTTAGTGTAGAATTTTTAGCATTTTCCTGCTTGGTGTTCTCTGAACTTCTGGATCTGTGGTTTGGTGCCTGTCATTAATTTTGGGACATTCTCATACATTATTGCTTCACATATTTCTTCTGTTTCATTCTTTATATTTTCCACTTCTGGCATTCCCCTTATACATATGTTACACCTTTTGTAATTGTTCCACAGTTCTTGGATAGTCTATTCTGGGTCATTTTCTCTTTAATTTTCAGTTTGAGGAATTTCTTTTAACATATAGTCAAGTTCCTTGATTCCTTCCTTGGCCATGTACAGTTTGTTACTGAGCTCATCAAAGGCAGTCTTCATTTCTGTTAGTGTTTTTGATTTCTAGTGTTTCCTCTTAAGTTTTTTCTTAGATTTTCTGCTTACATTACCCAGCTGTTCTTACATGCTGTCCACTTTTTACAGTAGAGTCCTAATTATATTAATCATATTTATGTTAAAATTCTAGCCTAATAATTCCAAAATCTCTGCCATATCTGAGTCTGTTGATTTGTCTCTTCTAACTGCATTTTTTGACTTTCAGCATGCCTTGTAATTTTTGTCAAAAGCCAGACATGATGTAGCAGGTAAAAGCAGCAGGACTTTACTGTGAGGTTTTATATTTATTTGGCTAGGAGTCAGACTGTTTTAACTGTTTGCTGTATCTGTATCAGAGGATAAAACTGCCTCTATTGTTCTTGTTTTTGTCTCTACGGTTGTCTTTGGTTTTCCCCAGAGGCTCCTTCTTAAATAAGAGAATGAGCTTTTAGCTCTTTACAGTTGTAATACCACAGAAGCCCTGTAGATATAGTAGTGAGTGGTAAGATGGGGTGGGGGGTGGGGTAGAAAAACATTTTATTCCTATGATTATCTCTCAGTCTTTTAGTGGGTCTGTGCCCCTGGGCTGTAACCTTCACCAGTGCTTCTCAGCTTCTTCCCGCTATACCTTTGTGTGACTTGGAAAGGCTAGAGGAAACTGGAGTTGGGCCTTTCCCTCCCTCTTGGTTAGGCCCTGGTAAAATAGTTTTCTTTGAGGTCAGTCCTTTGTTAATAAGAACAAATGCTCATTTTAAAATGATTACTTTCCCCTCCGCTGCTATATGCATGGGGGCTTTTTTCTCTAATCTTCACCCTGAGAACCTGGTGGGGCTCCTGACGCTAAAACTCATGAAATTTGAACCCTCCGCCCCTGCACAAAGCTGGGTCCCCAGGAGTTTTTATCTCTCAAGCTAGCCCATGCTCAGTCTCCAGCAATTAGTCAATTACTCTTCAAGTATTCTTACAAAGATCCAGCTGTAGCTTCTGCTCCCAGTAAGATCTGACTCTATTTTCCTGTCTTTCCAGTTTTCAGCTGGTGGTTGGTCCTGTGACCTCAATTCTCTGACAGAGCTAAGAAGAGTTGTTGATTTTCATTTGTTCAACCTTTTTTTCTTATTGAGAGGATAGGAGCAATGACTTCTAAGCTCTCTACACGTAGAACCAGAAATCAGAAGTCAGCAGTTTACTTTTTGTTGGTCATCCCGTACCGCTTTTGTATTTTTTTTTCCATTGATATGTGCTATTCCTTCTGCCTGGAATGTCCTTCCTCTTTTTCATAGAAGAGTAAGAGCCTCATCATTTCTCATTAATCAGTTCATGTGTTAATTTCTACGCTGACATCTTCATTAAGGAGATTTATTCACAACTAAACTATATGTTCTCATACCACTAGGTACACAGGATGATTATATCACTTATCACATTATATTATGTTTATATTATATTATTTACAACATTATCTATGATATAGTTAGATACTGTGGGCAGTGACTATAAACTATGGTGTGCTTCGAATTAAACATGAGTAAATAATTTCCTTGTTTATTAATTCCATGGTTGTTCTCTCTCAGGTCTGGCTTTGATTCACCTGATACTTCCTTTCAGCATCAGCTAGGTCAGATTGTCACTGAGATAATATTTTTGGAGCTTGGAACCCTGTGGTTCAGTCTTATTTCTTATGTAAAGGCCACAGAAAGTTAGTAAGAGGGTTCCAGAGAATAATGCAAATTAGTGACATACACTCATGAGATTCTGAAGATTGATTATTGTTGCCCAGTATTCATTAAATTTCCTAATAAGGGTAAAAAGAGTTTGCAGATGATCCCAAACTTTGCTGCCACATTAATGTAGGTTAACATCAATCATCTTGCCATTTTTAGTGGTTCCTCCCTTAGAAGATTGAAATCATTTTCGATTTTAGCAAATCAATAAGAAACCAGATTGAAAGCTCTGAACCAAAGCTTGCCTAGCTTGGACATGAGACAATGGTCCCTATCTGGGGACTGGCTTCCTTGCTGGTGGTGATAGGAAGATACTTGTCCATATGGTTACCAAGGTACACATGCAACTAAACCGTTATCTTGGAAAAGCACAATATTTCCCATTTTGCAACCATAGCTTCTAGTCCTTAACTGCCACAAGAATTTTATATATATATATATATATATATATATATATATATATCAGAATCATATTCTGGCATGTTAAACATGGAAGGATCCTGAGAGATTTTCAGATCCTAACCTCTCATTTTATCAAGTGGGGAGTTTCTTTTTTATAGGGAAATATACCAAAGGCCAAAAGGGGAAACTAGAATTTATGCCCCATAAAAGCAGAAATATTTGTACATTTTTCTCACTACAGTATCTCAAGCCTAGAACAGTGACTGATATAAAATGAGTATTCCACAAGTATTAGTTGAATAAGAATAAAAGGACTTCCCAAAGTTCCAGTATAAATTAGAAGCTAAACTGGGAATAGAGCAAGGTTCCTGATTGCCAAATAGGTGATCTTTCAATCACATGATTTTTCCCAGCAAATTCTCTCTCCTTATGATTATTCTACATATCTTAGAATATGGAGATACTAGAGAACAAAAGTGCCAAAATAGGAACTAATGCTTCTAAATTTAGGATTAGGCTATACAGAAAAGTTTATCATAAACTATATAATATCCAGTGTGGAAGTTCTAAAATGTTAAATTATTGTCAGAAATAAGTTATTTTGCTGTGCATGAGAAAGCAATACATTTACCTTTCATATAATTAGACTATGAATTAATAACATATTTAAATAAATAAAAATTCAAATTATAAGGATAAAAGTCCTCCCAATTTCTAACTGACAGAAGGTATTAGTCAAAAGTTAATGACTATTGAAGATTTATCTTACGTAGGGTACTAAATGAGATAGGATTGTGGAGGGAAAGTGCAGAGATATATAGAGCTTAATTTCTGCCGTTTATGTTGAAAGGGCGAAAAAGCACAATTCTATTTCACTGCCTGCTTCATGGAAACCATGGCTCCTCCTTCCTTTCCTATCCCCATGTGGTCAACACCACTGAAACAGAGTCTGAGTTTTCCATCTGAGGCACAAAGAGGGGCCAGCCATTCTTTCTTTCCTTCCTGCTCTGCCAGAGAACCTCCATGTAGCTGAGTGGGTAAGAGTCCTTGGGACCACTTTACTGATATAGCTCTGCTCAACAGGTAGGCTGTAGTTCTAAGGTCTGTATTCAGAGACCCAGAAATAACCCCACACTTTTGTTTCAGGCCAACACTGAATTCTGCTTTGCAGCTTTTCCAACTACTAGGCACTTGCCACCACTAAAAATAAAACTGATAATTTGATCCTCATTTGCACTGTGGTCCTTAATTTTCTACTAGTCAGAACCTGGAAAAGAGGCATCAGTAATCAAGACCCAGAACTTCAACATCCTTTCTAAACTGGGAAGTTCTTGATGGCGAGAAGTATGAAGTACTTGCCATTTACCTTTGTTGATATCTTGATGACCACGTGGAACCTTGCCCATCATGGATGATCAATTAACATTGCTAAATGGACATCCTGTTATTCAAACACTGAGATCTTTGCTGAAATATTCTTCAATTGCCCCCTATCCTGTCCTTCAAATAATCTTTACATCAGAAATTTCCAAATTAATTGTTTAAAGAATAGCATTAGTTTTGCTATTTGGCTTCCCAATCATATGAGTCTCTAGCTAGCTGTAGGGGTGGGAAGAAGGTTAAAAAAAAGGGAAGAACAAAATGTATTAATCTATTTGGATTTTTGAGAATCAGGTCACACTACAGAACTGCCTTTTGTCTACTATTCCATGGGGAGAGAGTAATGTTTGTCATGACCCTCATGGCAGATCAATACAGTGCGGGAGAAAAAAGAACAAAACTCCAAATCTCAAGTTCCCAATAAGTCAGAAAACATTCAAGACTTTGGACAGACTCTATTGTAATATATTGGTTTTCACAGAGTCATAGAATCATTGGGCTGGAAGTCTTAAATTAAGCACCTGAAGCCACTTAGAAAACTACTGGGGAAGCTAGACCTTTGACTCATTGGTCCTGGGTATGCAGAGAGCTCTGAGTTCCCATCAGATTGGTGGTGACACTGGATTATAGATGTTACTGGAATTAAGACTCAACAAGCTGGATAGACTGCCTGAGGGCTACCCCAGTTAGGCTCCACCAATGTGTGAGTAGAGATGTAACCTATATTCAAAGATAGATTATAGTATAAACATATAACCAACTGTTCCAGTATGTGGGATTTATATGACCTGGCAAAGAAGGAGCTGTTTAAGCCTTGAATTATACACTGGTCTCAGGATGTGAAAAACAATATGTCATCTCATTTAGTCCCCATGGCCCTTAGTGGTAGGTAAGGAATTAATTGCTATGAGACTGGAATTATCTCCGTTTTACAAATGAGGTTTCTAAGCCTCAGAGAAATAGAGGAATTGGCCATAACTATATAATACATAATGGGACAAGCCAGTACTGAAATTCAAGCTTCCTGCCTCCAAATCTAGTGCTTTTTTCACTATAATCCCAAACAAATCTCTTAATGTCAAGAACTAGTTTCTAGATCAATGAGTTATAAAGTATATCAACTTATTATAGGGAATAAGCAATATGAGTAAATGAAATATCATTAGAGGTAATTTGTTCCTTTTTTGTTTAAATGGCTTATGTAAATAAGCATTTCTCTAAGAATCCATCATATGAATATAGTTTTGTTACTGTTGTTTTCTCATCATAAACTGAAATTCTTTTAAATTCTGAAGCTCTTGCTTCATTTCCTACCCCCTATAATAAAAACTGAAATGTACTAGAACATAATTATACTTTTATTTTTGGTGTTCATGCTGTGAACCACCTTTTAGGTCAGACCAGCATAATTATTTTTATGGATACCCTTAGTAATGAAAACTTCTTGCATGAAGCAAATGAAATAGCACCTCTCTGCAATTATATCCTGTTGTGAGAGTATTTAAGTCAGATTCTAGACTATTTCAAGGTTATAGTGTTTTTAGTGGAAATAACCAGAGACCATCAAGCCAAGTACTAACTAAGTGTGCTCATTCACTCCGACAACAAATGTCTGAGTATCTAGTACATGTTAGAGATATAGAAATGAACATAACCTGGTGCCTGTCCCTGAGGAGATCAGCCTAAGAGAGGTGGATATATATTTGATTAAACCAAAATGTATCCTAGTTCCTGATATAAGCACAGAATGTCTGACTTAGAGAGGGGAAGCCATTAATTCTGCTAACGCAAGTGAAGATTTCAAAAAGGAGGTGATAATTTAACCAAGTCTTGAAGTGAGATGCTTTTGGTACAGTATAAACTTAAAGAAGCCGAGGAGAAAAAGGATTAATCCCAGTGCTCCAAATAGTATGTTATCAGATGTCTGGCTATATCTTCCATCACATGTATTCCTGGCACCCATCAGAGAGAAGTGAATTTTGCGATGGAATTATTAGAATTATTTTTTTTTCTCCAATATGTTAGCCTCCTTAAGGTTCTTGCCAAATCATAAAACCCTCCAAGTCAAATACGCATCAATGGTAGATTGGAAGGGTTTGGAAGAGTTTCCATTCACAGTTACTAGTGCTGAGCACTGTGGTGTTACTGAATTACAGAGAATTTAAAACACCCAGAAATCTGTTCTTCTTTTTTCAGTTACTCAGAGTGATCTACAGTCTGGCTGAATTGACTGATTTCTGAAATCATGATCAGAGTTTTGGTGTTTTAATTGGGTGGGCATACAAATACATACAGAGGTTTCCATCATGGAATTTTTGAACAGTCCTCAAAAAGGCACATATGAGAGGATGGGATGAGCATACGCTTAAAGCCAAATGAAGAAAGAACTCATTTTATTAATTGTAATAATTTGTATTTTAAAAACTTAGGATAATTTTTATTTTTGTTTTGAGTGTGCTCCTGAAATTTATTATTTTTGTCAAATTGTCTTCATTTTATTAGCAAGTGATCAAACAATACAATTGTTCTGCAAGAGCAGGAGAGGGTGCTAGCTACTTATAAGGAACTCCAAGGCATATACATTTGCTTCTGAGCCCTAATACACACCTGTAATGTATAGAAGTGTTACTGCTTATTGCAAAGATGTAAACCTTATGATATGTGAGTCAGTTCTGCTATACAAAACATTATCATCTATACTAAACTTTCAAAATATTTTCTTTAGAATTTATATTCTATCCAATTCCAAATAGAGGCAATCTACAAATAAAAAAGACACTAAAATAGAATATTAATGGTCAAATATAAATGGAATTCCCTGAATGACCCAGAAGAAATTAGATTTCTGGGCCTAAAAATAAGAAAAATCTGTTATTTGGCTATACTAGACTTTTTCCTCCAAATAACTTCCATACTGCCAATCACCCCATATGTTTCTCTTTGCTTAACTTCCAAGGGTAAGATCTAATCATATACCTTGTCACCATAATTTAAACCTTCCCTGATACCCTAATTCCCTTAGTCTTATTTCCTTCACCTTCATCTGCACTGAACAATTCGGTACGAAATATATATTATCTCCTTCTCCAGTTGCGTTCTCTTTTTATATATTGCCTTCCCAAATAAATTGGGGAGGAACCGTGTCTTTTTTTTTTTTTTTTTTTTGGTATCACCATGATGCTTAACACGACGCTAAGAATAGAGTTTTGTTCAGAAGTTAACAGTCTGTAAAATTTAGCTTATTGTTTTAATGTGCTTAGTTATCTGGTCTGTTGCATAAAAGAAGATTAGAAGCAGCAACTATGAAAAAAGCTAATACAACTGAGAAGAGATGACATGGGAAAAGCTAGCCAAGGTAGTAAAACCACTAACCCCAAAGAGACCGGTGTCACTGAGTGGAGGAACAAATAAATGCAAGACCAGAAATGCCACTGAGATTGTAACTGAAAAGAGCAAAGCATTCAGCTAGATTTCAAGTTCAACAGCTATGCATTTAATACTTACAATGTGCCAAGAACTATGCTAGAACCTGAGTTTACAAAGGTTGACATGACGTTTGGATACCTAGCTTTTTTTTTTTTTTTTTTTTGTGGTATGCAGGCCTCTCACTGTTGTGGCCTCTCCCGTTGCGGAGCACAGGCTCTGGACGCGTAGGCTCAGCGGCCATGGCTCACGGGCCCAGCCGCTCCGCGGCATGTAGGATCTTCCCGGACCGGGGCACGAACCTGTGTCCCCTGCATCGGCAGGCGGACTCTCAACCACTGCGCCACCAGGGAAGCCCAGATATCTGGCTTTTGAGAAACTCACTATCTATTAGTGGAAAGAGACACATGATATTGTTTTCAAAACAAAGTGGTGAGTACTATGATAGATGTCAACATCTTAAAGGAGCACAAATCAAAGATACCTCCTTAACTCAGACTAGGGTTCCCTGGTGGAGTAACTTTCCTTGACGACTCCAGCTACCAAAAAAAAGTCGTTATTATCCATCACTGTTTAAAAAGGCATTATTATCCCCCAAAATAAGTTAAAGAAAGACCTTTAGGATGAAGATTTTGCTAAAACTGCTTCAGGATTGGGGGGTGTTTATTATAGAAATAACTTTAGGTAGAAGTGACAAGTTTTCAAGCAAAATGCAGGTCTTGAAAAATAAGTTTGTGAATTGCAATACTACTCTGTGTGACCCATCATCATTCACAAAATACAATTACCCAACAGAAGAAAAATATTCACAGCAAGGAACCACAGCAATTTATAGCAATTAGTGCAGTTTATGCCTAGTTATCAAGAAATATTATCAAAGCCAAAGCACAATTACATAAACCATCTAGGTGTCATTTAAGAGGAACACAAAAGTGAGAATCTATTCTCCAAGGGATTTGTGAATCTTCCTTTAAGAATCAGACTTATACCTATGATTAAATTAAAAAAAATCTTTAAGTTATAGTATAATCTTTTGTTATAGATGATATCCAGATTAAATATATGTTCAGAAACCAAATGATATTTATCTTAACTGATGATTCTGCATTTTCAACAAAAAGGCTGAAATCTCATCCACAGCCATTTCTTGAATCATCAAACTATAAAGTTTTCATAATTAGGATTCTGGTTATGATAGACATACATCAGCAGGTAGATATCAAACCAACACTTTTAGTAATGAGTTGTCAGTAATGAAGTAGACAAAATCTTCAGGTAATGAGTCTGTCTCAAAACTAGCTCATGCTGGTTACCAAGGCACATGGACCATTTTTTAAAATTCACTTTTCTATTTGGAACTGCACTTTAAAGATTGAATGCAAACTGTATATACTCAAGATATAAGCACTCTCTTTGCATTTTAAATGTCTTCAAAAATTCCTCATGAGCTTTCCCGTGTACCATGTCTTGTATGCTTAGCTTTATATCACACCAAGAACCACCAATTGTGATGTTAAAGGAGACCTTATGTCAGAGTGCTCTTGCTTTCTCAGCTAAGATTCAAATTATTCACCAATACTCAAGCCTATTAGCACCAATACATTTTTTTCAGGAAATTAGGAAATTTTTTCAGGAAAAACACTGATAATCATTCAGTAAACCGAAGGTTACACTTTATATGATTTGCTTAGCCTCAGCCTACATTGAAAATAGACTCTAAGAGACAGCTGAACGTCATTCATTCATTTAACAATTATTGCTGCTGCACCTATTGTGTGCCAGGCTCACTCTAAGTGCTGGGACATAGGAACAAATAAGACAAAGTCTTGGTCTCCAAGAGTTTATATTCTACTAGTGGAGTCAATCAGTACTTAGACAAACATATAAATGATTTCAGACAGTGACAAGTGCTACAAAAGAAAAACAGTATAGGCAATGTGCCAAAAAGAAAGGTAACAAGAAAGGAGCAGTCATTGCTAGATACGGGGGGCGGGGGGGGGGGAACAAAAACAAAACAAAACAGAACAAAAAAAAAAACAAGAAGAGGATTCAAACAGATAAAAACAAAGAACACTAAAGTCAACACATGTCAGGAACAGACTGGGATCTTGCTGGCTATGCAAAGAGCTGGCTCCAGCCTACAGAAGGAGAGACCTGAGTCTAGAGTGGGACTGTGGACACTACCGCTTATTTTTTGCATTATGTGAGAGAGTTAGCCACTTTAAAACCTCTGTTTGCTCACTATAAAATTGGGGCAACGGCATCTAATTTCTAAGTTTGTAGTCAATATTAATTAGTGTAAATAAATCACCCGGCGCATATGAGATGTTCAACACATGGCAGTTCCCTCTTCACCAGGAAAGTAAGTAGATGTACCCAGTTGGGATTAAAAAGATATATCGGATCGAATTACAGTAACTTATTTTATAACACAGCTGACCATGCCTCATTCAACCTTCCAATAACCCCCACAGAATAGGTTTTTATCATCTTCCCTTTATGAATGAGAAAACTGAAACTCAAAGAGATCAGCTGACATTTGCAAGATGACTCTGCATGTTTGGGAGCTTGGACTTGGACCCAGATCTTCAAATATCTCATTCCAAGACCTTTGGCTGCACTGAACTTCCTACTAATCATATCTATATGTTTGATTAACACATCAAAATGGCTTTAGATAAATGGGTAAGAGCTTTTCATAAAATAGTGAATGAAAGGGAAGCTGTGGTTGTTACATGTGTTTATAGAGGACAACTCTAAGGTGCAATGGGATCAAGGGCAAGTTTTTTTTTTTTTTTGCGGTACGCAGGCCTCTCACTGTTGTGGCCTCTCCCGTTGCGGAGCACAGGCTCCGGACACGCAGGCTCAGCAGCCATGGCTCACGGGCCCAGCCGCTCCTCGGCATGTGGGATCTTCCCGGACCGGGGCACGAACCCGCGTCCCCTGCATCGGCAGGCGGACTCTCAACCACTGTGCCACCAGGGAAGCCCAAGGGTAAGTTTTTTGAAGCCAGAAAAGCCCAGCTCTGCAGCATACCATGTATTAGCCATGAAACCTACATAAATTTCTTTTCTCTTCAGAAATTCAGGTTCTCATCTAATAATACTCATCTGGAGTTAATAACAGTATTAACAGCACCAAAATGTGCTAATGATTCAATAACATACTGCATATAAAACACCTAACATACTGTATGGCATGTATCAAGCATTCAATAATTAGTAGCTATAGTTATTAGAACGGCACTTCTCATTTGCTAAAAGATTTCACCAATCTATACCTGGCAATTTAAAAAAGAATGTCATTTCAGAATATCACCAAATATCTCAAATGATTTCTCACTTTTGCACAGTAATACTACCCCCATGAAAAAAGTATACATATTCAAGCTAAATAATGTGCCCTAATTTTTTTAAATTTTGCATTAAGATTTCTAGTCTACATAACACACAGAAGGAGTCAAAGGCCATACAGATTTGTGGAACTATATAGAAGCCTGACCTGTGAATCTTACCACTGCTTCTGCTGCTGATGCCCAACATCCGGCATCACAAGGTTAATGTGATACAGTGGGGTTCATACTACATTCATCGTGGGGTCCCTTAGAAGAGTTACAAATCTTACAAAAGGGTATTTCTTGATAATGTGCAAGACTTTGGGGCAAAATAGGCATTTTGTGGCTGAGGTTCTGACCTCAGTTCTGAGTGGCCTGAAAAAATTATAAGGACCCTTTATTTTGTGACACACCCTATAACTTATTGAGCACTAGAGCCATCAATAACCATATCACCATTACCTACGGGTAGCACTTAGGGCTTCCAGAGTCCTCACAGACATCACCTCATTGAGCCTCACAACAACCAAGGAGGTGGCACGGTAAAGATTAGAATTCCTGTTTTATAGAATAGGAAGCAGATACTCCCAGAGGAGAACTGATTTGCTCAAGCTGAGCTGCTAGTAAGTAGCAGGGTCAGGACTTGACCTTTCAAATCTCCACCACAATGTGACATCATGATACATATTTTTTCATATGATAAGTTGGAAAATTCCACTTGCTATACAGAACAGGTTCTTATGCTGTATTTTAGTAAAGTGCCCCTTTGTCCAAAAATAAAAATGTCCTCACCTAGTTATGTACAGACTGTGCCCTTTTTAGTAATCTGAGGGGCTTAGAAGCAGTTCTGCTCTTGTAAGCTATAAATAAATATTAATAAATAAATATATATATATATATGCACACATACATAAACACATCCACATACATCTATACATATCTATGTATATATGTATATACATGTGTATCTATTTATCTATCAACAAACCTACAGGTACCCTGTCATTAGCCCTTGTTTATTAAATGGCATTAAATTATCATCTCCCCAGTTCATGACTGTACATTATTTGTATAGAGTAAATGACTTTTTCTATGGTCATCTAGTGACTTAATACCCATTGACTAGTAGAATTTGGGGATATTAAAAATATCTGAATATATTAAACACTCAATTTATCAGTTATTCTATGGACATGAGAGTTTGGAATTCTTATGGTCATTACTATTGTTTTAATTAGCACTATAGCCAGAGGAGTGTTCCAGGATATTTCCCCACAAATCTGACTTTTTCTTCAAATAAATACTTCAGGAAATATTGGTTTACTAATACAGATCAAAAGGTATATATTAATAGGTATAATTGTGAGAAGCCTATGGAAATAAGGGAAAATAAGTACATAAAAATAAATTAGCCATAGAAATACATTCTTTTCAAGTTTTAAGACAAAATACTAAAATGATGTAACCTCTAACAATAAACTCATGGAGGAACAGATTGTGAATCTTAATTAAAAGGAAAAAAAGAAAGTATTTTCCCAAAGTCCTCGTAAAAGCAAAGTGTGCTATAGTTGACAATATTTGTATCAAATTAGCATTGGAACCATGTGTCTGAAACCAATTCAAAATACCATTTAAGTGGAAATAGGAAGGCAATGGATAATGATTTCACAGTCAAAGCTCAAAATATGTGCAGTGGCACCCAATCAAAATACGAAAATGGCTAAAATTCACGCCAAATTTTAGTTACACCCACACTAAGTTTAAAACCACTCACTATCATTGCTCAGAATCAGAAATTTGTTCAGCATGATAGAAGCCACTTTCTAAGGGCTTACTTTGTTCACATATTGACCCAAGTAGCTATAGCCAAGCCACGCGTTTTCTTTTCAAATGTGTAGTAGCTTTGTGTTGCGCATAGTATCAAGAATACAAAGCAGTATTTTTTTCTCAGTGTTCACAGACCCGTCTGGCATCATACAGTTACAGACATAAAACAATATGTTCCACCGAGTCAGCATCCTTCTTTTCCAATTTTTGTAAAGGAAATTAATAATGCAGGAATATTAAAGGAAAAAATATTCATTTATTCAAACATCTATACAATTGCCTTAAATACCTGAAATAAATACGGAAAAATATTTTAAAGAGCTGTACAATTTCAATCTCTTTCTCTTTGACTGTCTCCGTCTATCTAAAAACATATATATGTGTATGTGTGTGTACGTGTGTACATACATATGTGTATACAGATACAGACACACACACACACACACTAGTTGAACAAGTGACTTCTTATGAGGTGATTTTGATTTTCTCAAAATTTCATTTAGATTTCCTCCACCAACAGATGAAAAGGAGAGATAAAAGTGGGGGGAGGGTTTCCCTGGTGGTGCAGTGGTTGAGAGTCCGCCTGCCGATGCAGGGGACACGGGTTTGTGCCCCGGTCCAGGAGGATCCCCCATGCCGCGGAGCGGCTGGGCCCGTGAGCCATGGCCGCTGAGCCTGTGCGTCCGGAGCCTGTGCTCCGCAACGGGAGAGGCCGCAACGGTGAGAGGCCCGCGTACCACAAAAAAAAAAAAAAAAAAAAAGTGGGGGGGAAGATTTTATTTAAGCCAAAGTTTTCTCTGGTTAATCTAATTCTGTGTCCTTGTGCTGTCTTCTGAAGGAAGAATAAAGACAGTGTGTGGAAGAGGAAAAACCTTTTCTCTCTGGAGATAAAAGAAAATTATATGAAACATTACTTGTTACAATTTTTGAACAGAAGAGAAAATGAAGTATAAGTGTCTGGGGATTTCCAGTCCTCTCTCCACTGCTAAATTCTAACCTAATTGAAAAGGCTTTTCTAAAGTAAAGCTTAACACATCTTTCCATTCCTGCATCCCCACATCCTCGATGCCAATTTGATTTAAGGGCTGATTCTACTACTTTGATCTGTTACCAGTTTGAGATCTCCTGTACCAAAAAGAAGTGCCAAATTCAGCTGAGTAAAACCTCAGGAAACTGGAATTCTCAGAGTGTCATATGCTGGATTGCTATTTATGATTAATTAAGGATTTGGAGGGTTTTCTTGGTACCTTTCAAAGTCTCCTTCTTCTGTGCAAATTTTTCTAATATGTACTAAACAGTCCCCTGCCTTTTCTTTCCATTCAGGGTTGCTTTTTCTAGCTCTCACTACCTGTTACAGCTGTCACTCTTTCCTCTTTCTGTGTAGCTTCCTATCTCCCTAGACAAAGAAACAAAACAATCTAGGTTGGAAGAATTATAGATATCAGATCATACGGAAACATAATAATTTATTTACTTATAAGTAAAGTAGAAAAGATTTTGTACAAAGACAGTAATTTCTCTTTTGAATGTTTAGGGTGTTTTTTTGCTGTTGTTGGGTTTTTCTGTTTTTTTCTTTCTTTCTTTTTTATTTTTTGCTTTCTTCCTGGTTTTCCAATGCATTTTAGTTTAGAGAGAGTATTAGCTGAATAGGTAAATGTATGTAAATATTAAATAAAAGAATAAGACAAGCAACAGTAATATTCCAAGTGAATAAGGTCAAAGGAATCTTAATCAGATTGGGTAACTACTGCTATATAAAATATAATCTCTCTCCTTAATACATACTATTTACCACTAAGAGGGTTCCTTTGGGCATACAGAATAAGGAAGTTATGAAAAGGCTTTGGTTTCTTGGGACATAGACCCTCAAAATGTTGCCCATAGGACTCTGTCTTCAAATAATACCAATGGAATCTAGCAGACCCCAACAAAGACTAGAGGTCTATGAGTATGTAAGTATATTGTGCCTCGTGACGCAAAATGATGGGGCTTTGCATTTCAGAGTTATCCAGAGAAGGGTGGCATAAACCCTGCCATGTTCCTGTGCTGTCTTGCCAGGTGTTTCACTCACTCTCTCTGGCTTACAAGGCAGACCTATCCAAGAGAACCCTGCCTGGAGTCTTCTGGCCATGCATGGCACTCTTTGGCCTGGAGCAGTGGCAGTGCTGGAACTAGAAATCAGATCTCCTCACTCCTGGTTCACTTATCTGTCCACTACAAAACAAGGTGAAAATTTTATCAACATTTATGTTACTAGATCATCATGATCTTTGAAAATCTTTTGGCATCAACTGTATACCAGACATCTCCAGGCCTCACCCAACTGTAATCACTGCCTTATGACTGTACAGGCTTCAGACGCCATCTCTCTTGCAGAACAGATAAGACCTCAAAAAAAGAAAATATGTTAAACTTAAGAAGAATTCAAAGACAGAATATCCAAATATGAACGGATCAGATTAAGGTCTATATTTCTCCCCTGACAGAAAACTACAGCAAAATATAACAACCCAGAATGGCTGTTTGATGGAATATTTTTCAAGGCAAATTTAGACTTGCTCTTTAAATAATAGTCAATCTCATATCAAATCAAATCATTTCATCCCTGAAAGACTGTCAGAATCAAGAGTTTATACACAGACTATTTTTATCACAAACATTCCCATATTTGACAGCCATTCCAATATATCCAATACAGGTCTGGTTTATAAAAACACTGCAGGGCTTCCCTGGTGGCGCAGTGGTTGAGAGTCCGCCTGCCGATGCAGGGGACACGGGTTCGTGCTTCGGTCCGGGAAGAGCCCACATGCCGCGGAGCGGATAGGCCCGTGAGCCATGGCCGCTGAGCCTGCGCGTCCGGAGCCTGTGCTCCGCAACAGGAGAGGCCATGGCAGTGAGAGGCCTGCATACCGCAAAAAAAAAAAGAAAAAAGAAAACAAAACACTGCAATACAAATATTTCATTCTATTTTTAAACCAAATCTTCAAAAACTGTCATGATTTAATAAGGAAACTCTCAAAATAGATTAATATTTATCTTTTTTAGTTTCATAGATTATTTAGTTTTTTATAAAGAACATTGTTATGCCTTCATAATGAATGAAATAATTGTTCTTCACAAAGCTAACACACACAAGTAATCTATATTTTTGTAGGAAACTTTTATAATCCCTTAAGAAATTGTATCCAAATTTGATACCTTCAAATTTGAAATCAAAAGAAAAGATCTTTAAAGTCCCAACCTTACATTTCAGAAGAGAAGATGATGGAGTATTGGAGTGGTACAGTCTAATCCTCTTATCTCATTTGCACTGGTATCATTATTCCTGAACACCTTTAGCCCAAACCCAGGCTTACACACAGGTTTACAAACAGAATAAAATCCCGGTAGTCAGCAGAATGCCCCAGAATGAGATAGCCTAACCTCTTTCATTCAGTTTTCTGAAGATATGTTAAAAGCAAAAACTGTTTAAAGAAAAAAGAAAACAGTATTTTGGATTGCTAGACTGGCTGACATGCAATACTTTGAAGAGGGAAGAGAGAAGTGTACTCTTTGGTAACTGAAGCTCAAAGACAACATCCCACGTTGTTCAATGTGGATTTCTTGACCGGCATCACAAGCAGTGCTGCAATATAATTATTTTTAATTGCCAATTCACGTATCTAAAGAAAAGAAAGTATGAGGCTCCCCAGAGGTACTGTTCTACAGCTGGAGTTTAATACATCAATGCAGGCTTTAGCAAACAGGGGCTTTTGTCAATATTTCACTGGCACATCACCCACATGATAACACCACCACTTAGAATTTATATAGACCTTTCATTTGCAAAGTACTCTACAGCAATTAATCCTCAGAATACTCATTTGTGGAGGGGGGTGGGGAGGAGAAACAGATTATAAACCAGAGGATTTCAAGTAAGAAATAGTTTGGATAAGCCCATAAAGGAGCCGTTTTGAGACCAAAATAGAATCTCTAGCATCCCCCAAATCAGCAGTCCTGTTTTGATACAATTCATATATCTAATATCTGTTAGGCTCTGATAGCAGAGTCACACTGTTTTCTTTATGCCCACTGTATTTCTCAAAAGTTCACTTCTATATTTCAAAGACTGTTAAATTTTTTGTTTTTTTTTTTTTGGCGGTACGCGGGCCTCTCACTGTTGTGGCCTCTCCCGTTGCGGAGCACAGGCTCCGGATGCACAGGCTCAGCGGCCATGGCTCACGGGGGGGCCCAGCCGCTCCGCGACATGTGGGATCTTCCCGGACCGGGGCACGAACCCGTGTCCCCTGCATCGGCAGGCGGACTCTCAACCACTGCGCCACCAGGGAAGCCCCCAAAGACTGTTAAATTTTTAAGAGCTGCAGATTTTTCATACATTTTCAAAATGGTAGCATCCCTGTTTCTAGATATATATTGTTTAATACTGAGAGGATATTTATATGCTATTATAACTTAGCCCATCAGTGCCAGGCAGCAGATAAAAGTTCACCATGCTATGTCCACCCAAGATTGAATACAGTGCATGGCACACCAAAGCTTAGTAGTCATTCCAGAAATCGTTATTGAATAAATCACTAATACTCTTTTGACTTTATTCACTCATTTTCCTCATTCATTCATTTCCCAATTATTTAGCACTGTTATTTGCAAGATACTGAATTAGATGATTTAGCGAGATGAAGAAAAAAACCTGTCCCTTGATCTCAGGGAGTTTATAATTAACCAGACACACAAATAAATGAAAAATGAAGATGACTAAGGACCACAATACAGGGATGGGAGCATGAAAGAGGAACATATACTTCTATTTGGTGAGGATTCAAAACAATGCTTCACAAATGAGGTCGTTTTTTCTTGGGTTTTGGACAGGCAGAAGAAATTGAAGAAGATTACTTCAGGCTAAGGAAAGCCCAAGATATAGGAACAGCTTTCCTGCTCCCATCATAGGAGGAAATTTATAGCTAACACAGTATCACTTTTGACTACACCCTGTAAATTCAAACTGGATTCATGTCTCTGAGAAATTCTGGGTGAGAATGGCCTGTGATTACCATATAAATTGGTTGGTTGTAAATGTATGCTTCTATAGTTCTTGAGGATAGAGCTTATTCTTTCATATATTTTAAATATCCCTGTCCTTTTTCCTTCCTAATGTATATTGCATAAAAAATGAGGGAATTCACTCCTCTCTTGAATATAAGGCTGAAAGGTGTCCGGCACCATTATTACTTACATGGAAACATGTAATAAGTGTACAATAATTCCTCAAATCCACATTGTATGCTTAATTTTGCTTTAGGTATTACGCAAGATATGGTATAGTCTTATTATGAGGTCTTAACAGTGCTGACACACTGTAAATGCTCAATAAATCCTTATTAAAGTAAACATTCCCTGATGAGTTTACAATCTGAGGAGAGTAGGGGAGACTCTAGACAACGAGAATGACTAGAATGTCCCATAAAGTTTTAAATAGAATCCTTGGCTCAGTGGTCAAGGCACAAAGCACTTAATCAGTATTTGAACTCAACTCTTCCAGCTCCAAGACTAAGGTACCTTCCAATGTGCCATGATATTATATTGATCCTACTGGATATTTCCTTACTGGGAGGACTTAATTTCAATGTCAGAATCACAAAGCTGCCTTCAGCGTTACATGCCAAGTGCATGTAACAACCTAACAGAATGCTCACTAGGGTCTGAAGCGCAGCTCAGCCACCAGCCTTCTGGGTGGTGGCCTTGGGCAGATGGCGTCTCCCCTACAGGCCTTCTTTTCTACATCGGTCAAAGAGCACGTGGGCCCACTGACACTCTGACGTCCCTTCCAGTTTAGACAGACAGTGCTCCATTTCCCAGATTCTGTAATTAGAGAACACTCAAATCCCTCCACACGGGGGTATGATTGGAGGCAGTTAATATATTTCAGGGGTCAAAGACATAAATATGTTTTTAGTTCTCATAAGCCTGGCTTTTGAGACTCCTGAATGGAGCTGTTTGAAGATTGAGGAGAATGTTGCACCACAGTGTGCATTTGTTGATTTACTAAACATCTTGGGGTTGGTACTGGGAGGTTAGGGACTGGTGTCTACTAGGTCCAGACACAGTACTAGGTGCTAAGAATTCAAAAGTGCGTAAAATGTGGTCCTTGAACATTTAGACATACAAGAACTTAGTAATGGAAATGGCCAAGAAGAGTGACTATAAAGACAGTTGGCAAAATGAAAATACCACATGTAAATAAAGAAATGAAAACTATAGTTCACATTAAAAAAAAAAAAAAAAAAAGGACAGTTTGCTATGGGAAGTCCCAAAACAGGAATATAACTGAAGCATTTTGAGGACACAAAGAAGGGAGTGAATAGAGGTGCATGTGGAAAGTTTCACCATCAGTCTTGCATTGGAGCCTGACCTTAAGGGGTGAAGAAGAGTTAATAAACAGGGTGTAGAACATTCCAGGCAGACAGCTAATGATATGTAAAGTCAAGAAGGGGAAGAACAAACATAATGCTTTTCTTTCCCCAGCATCTATTTCAGTCACCTTGTATATAAACAGGATTTTAACAGGGGAAGCCATCCAAATAGAACAATTCTCATTCTTTCATCAAAATCCTAAAGAGGGCGTTTAAAGCTCCCTTTTGTAATTGCCAGGAAAATGATGTGCCTTATTTAGAAGAAATGGCTCTTCCTTCTTTTAATCAAACAATATATCATTCTCCCACTAGAGCTGGAACCAAGTTCTCCTGCATTTCAGATGCTAATTGGAATTTACTTATTCTTTTGTACAGTGCATGAATATGGTCTGTCAGCAACTAAACAAATTTAAGCAAGGAAAAGAAAGAAAAAAGGACAAAAATGGGCTTCAAGAAAAGCAATGAAATGCATCAAAATTGGGGATTCTGTCAGCCTGGTGGACAAAAACACTGACTGGAAGGATGTCCTTGCCAGGTTAGGACACATTCCTTTTCTAGCTACTGTCAACCTGGGCTCAGCTCCATCAGAAATGCCTGCCTGGCTGGCAGCTGCTGAGAGATGGCAACTCCTCCCAGCAACAGATGAAACCAATCGAAAGCTAGCAGCAGTGATCCTTGCTGTTAAGTGCAGTGACATCTCATTTATCTGGTAACTCCAGTGAAGATTGTATAATGCATAAGATAATTACTAAGAGACTAAAATGTACATTCCCAAGCATAAGAAACTATTAGATTTTAGCCAATCTGATTGGAAATTTGTCTAAAATTAGACACATCTATGTAGGTTTAAATTATGAATAGACTTCAGAGTGCAGTGAATTCTGCTTAGGTTTTGGAGTAAATAGACCTGAAGTTAAATGCCTTACCTCTTAAAAAAGGATAAATAACCTGACTTAATATACCTCATGGTGGATGTCAAAGCTCTTTGAAACTACCAAGCACCACATGTAAATAAATATTGACATTTTCTTATTATTAGAGACTCAGTATTTAATAGAGTTAATAGCTTCATCTCCCATATGGGTAATCTTGAGTAAATCACTTCATCTTTATTTTCTCACCTGTCCAAGGAAGATAATGCTAGGACATAATTTAGGGAGTCGCCATGAAGATTGAATCAATAAATTTATAGAGTCCAAACATGTAGTAAGCATTCAAATATGATTACTAACATAATTATTATCATCATTTTCATTTAATACTGTGAGAACTTGAGGGGTTGTTAAGTTGGATAGAGCTATTATTCCTACTCAATGGCCCCAAAGCAATGGGCTGTAGAACCAAAACACACATATCTAAGGGATCTTGCACAGTATAAACCCTCCACAGCTTTTTGACACATTTGTGCCTGCAAAAGGTTTATCCCCAAGCTTTCTACATTTCCTACTGGGTATTAAAAAATGACTTTGCTTTCACTTGTCCCCTCCTCATGTGACCTCTCCATTATTCTCTGAAATTATCACTTTCCCTCTCCACACATAAATACAAACGTGGGATAGTCTCTGCAAGTTTGAGTAAGCAACCGTGGCAAGCACCCAGCTGCTCATAGGTCTTACAAAATAGAGTATCTGTTATCTATCTTACTACCAGTTTGCTCTCCTGCATAGGAAGGAGGCAACAGGAGATCTTAATTAAGGGACCTAGAGTAGTCAATTTCTCATTCAACTCCATTTGTACATAGTAATTTCTAATATTAAAAAATGTGATATATATTATCACATATACCTACTTTATGTGATATGACAATAGAATCTTTAATATGATTTAGAACAGGTCACAGTGGCCAGTATTTTCCTGGATGCAAATCACTAGGTCTTACTGATATGAAATATATTTTCAGGACAAGATTTTAAAATATCCTCTCCATTCCATGACCTCAGTATTGCACTTAGAATATCTACAATATTGCTTATTCTGTACTCAGAACTTCGGCAGATTCCACCCTGAATGCCTTGATTTTTGTATTACCACCTACTCTGACAGCCTATAAGCTCCTTTGAAAGCATAAGTTCTATATCCTTCTTTGTATTACAGGCATCTAAAGCATTTACCTCACTTTGTATATAGCACATGTTTAATGAATGTCTGTTAAATAAAGATTATACCCAAAAAAAAAAAAAAAAAGAAAGAAGGAAGGGTTGGAGGGATGGAGAGAGATAAACAGAGAGAGAGAAAAGGAGAAAAGGAGGGAAGGATGGAGGGAGAGGAAAAAGGAGAATGGAAAGATGGAAATGGAAGAAAGAAAACAAGAAGCATATAAACACATTAAGCAGAGACTCACAGATGCTCAACTACTTTAAATAGAATCCCTGAATCATTTTGCACAAGAGTATAATACTGTGTCCTGTTGGCCCTCTTGTATACCATATCTTGATGCTTAGGATGGTAGGCACCACTACAAGATACCAAAATAAAAAAAGTAAATTTAACACACTTAATTCTCATACAAACTTAAAAGGCTAAATATAAAAGAAATTTTAAGCAGACAGATGATTCTTTTGTTTTTTCTTTTCCTTCTCAGAAATACAGGTTGAGATGCCCATTCTCTGACTGCCTCCCTCTCCACTTCCCAGCCAAACTCTCTATTCCCAGTTCTCACATCTTCAAAGCAGTCTTTACCCTTCCAGACACACCATAACCAATATTCTGTCTCAAATGGAAAATAAACAAAGAAGTTAACATTCTTAAATAGAAATCCTTTACTACTGCAAGCAAAGGAATATTCATTTTTCAAGTAAGGAAGGGAAATCTTAGATTGGACACTGGTATTAATGATCCCTATCACCTTTGAGTAATTTTCCATATTTATAATATAGTGATAATTACACTGGTCTGATCAACCTCTCTGGAGTTTTTATGTGGATCTCATCACACGACAAGCATGAAAGTTGCTTGAATATAAATAAAAACAATGCACACAAAAATGCACAGGCAGAAACATTTTCTGGATGAAGGTTTTTGTTTATATGGTCTCTATCATATGGAAGAAGAAAAGTAAGTTGGAAACTCCTGCACAGATTGATCCATTATAGAAGCCTTATTAACCTACTGATTCCCATAACCTCTATCAGGTTCATATAGAAATACGCCTCAACCCCCAATGGAGAAGAGTTGGAGGTTCTGACTCTCCAATGAGGGAGAAAGGGCATATTTTTCTGAGAGGCATCCTGTTGACCACCAAAGATCTGGCCAAGGAAATACCTTCTGTGTAACATAAAGTGAGACATTCTAGAAAAGGGGCTTTGGTAGATAAATGGAGGAAAAATTAGATATAAATTGAGCTATCAGAAGGCTTTGGTGATAAGTGGAACAAGTGCGAATACAAAGTAGGGATTTGTTTGGAATGTAATGTAATGGGAAGCAAAGCAAACCCTATTGAAAGAAGGCTGGGGCTGGCTCAGGGGAAAAGAATTAGCAAAGGCAAAACACTCTAATAAGGGTCTAATGTCTCTTTAGCCAATGTCAGTAAGAGAAAACCTTTCATAGCAGGAAATTTCCTTGGAACTTACAGAAATGACTACCAAATGGAAGTAAAGCACATATAATGAGAACGCTGCCAGGAATACCATCTTGGTTCCCCTCCATTACAGCTGTATTTAGCGTGGATTCAGCTTATTATGGATCTAATTCACGTCACCCATTGAAACATAATAAAGACCAATGCTGTTTCTGGGCAAGTATAAAGTCAATGAAAAAATACATTTCTGTAGGCTTTTTACGTATCAGTAAATCAGGTAAGCCATTGTTAGAGACCAGTAGAATGATCATAAAACTGTTACCTTCAGGGAGAAAAGTAATCAATGCTTGAAAGTAAATCAATATCAAAGAATTTCTTAAACAGATATTTCTAAGAGGCAAGTGAATGAATTTTAATTCCCCCAGCCCTGTATTGCTGACCAATACTTCCTGACCATGAATGGTTTCTTGCTGGTCCCAGAGAGTCAACTAGTATTCAGCAAGGGCTAAACCAGGGCAGAAACTAATAAAATATCACTTGCACAGATTATAATATCACACTTCAGGAGAGATATATAGTATAAACAAAAGAGTGAGCTCTGAATAATAAAGGGATGAAAAAAAGTTCAGTCCAAATTTCTATTTTCTAATCTGAAAAAAGGAGGAATTGAACCAAATTATTTATAGCTTTCCTTCAATTTACAAAATTAATGATTCTATTGCTCGTTACTTTATTTAATAAATAGTATTTATTAACTTCCTTGCGAAAGAAATGGAACTGGTTCATGTTCTCATGAAAACCATGATCACTTCCTATAATATTTGTGTTCACCAAATAGTTGAAAACATCACGTGAGAAAGAAATATATATATATAATAATTTTTGCAAACACTTTTAAAGCCCTTACTGGGTGTCAGTCATCATTCTAAGTAATGGAAGATAAATAAATAGATAGATACCCAGATACGTAGATATATGGATAACGACTGAGATGGAGATAAAATGGACACAGAGGTGGAAAAACTCATTTGATCATCACAACAGTCAACAGCTTTAGAACACTCACCATGTGCCGAGTGCTCCTAAGCAATTAACACATTCTCTGTGACTCCACATTGCAGGACTAGAACCAAAAATGGCACAGTAAAAAGAAGATGATCGGGCTTCCCTGGTGGCGCAGTGGTTGAGAGTCCGCCGGCAGATGCAGGGGACACGGGTTCGTGCCCCGGTCCGGGAGGATCCCACATGCTGCGGAGGGGCTGGGCCCGTGAGCCATGGCCGCTGAGCCTGCGCGTCCGGAGCCTGTGCTCCGCAACGGGAGAGGCCACAGCGGTGAGAGGCCGGCGTACCGCAAAAAAAAAAAAATGATGATCCTAACGGTCATCTCCAGCGTACGATTCAGGTAATAAAGCCCTCACTCTTTATTTAGAGATGTTTCAGCAGTAATCAGGTTCTAATTTTTGTGAATATTAGGAAAGGAGCCACTGATTTAGTGTAGCTGACCTCTATGATCACCCTTATTAACTGAGGGCCCATAAAAATAAAGCCAGAGTGGGCACAGTGCTAGACAGCATAGATAGAACTGGTAGATTCGGAAGATCTTTCGATACTACAAAGATAATTAAAATAACAGCAACGACAACAAACAGCTGATTTTCAGGGGAAACACTTGGGATGGGCTTTAAGAGTTTTTGAGAAGTTGATCTGCAGAGTTAGGTACACTTGGACTCCAGTAAACTAGCCAAATAACTAACAGTGTTCAAAGAGTTATATTTATTGCCACACAAAATGAATCATGCGTCTTTGGGGAATGTTTTTTTGGAAACTTCATTTTCCATTTTGGACTACTGGATCAGCCTCTCAAAAGAGTTTGGGATGTGGCCAATTACTTCCCTCTGCATTTTTCACTTGAGACTTAAGGGCTATACAACTCCATTTTCCATTCTCACATAATACATCTTAGCGAGGACTCTGCCTGTGTCTCTTCATTTTGTAAATAATAAGGCATCAAAAACATAGCCTGTTTGTAAGTATGGATTTGCGAATGAGAACCAGGAAACACAGTTAAAAAGTCTTAAGAAAGGTATCCTTATTATAATAATCTACTACTCAATACTCCATATCTATGTATATTTTACATTATTATAATAATGCCAAATCACTCTTGGGATAATGAATTAGCAGATACATTAAAATTTTTCAAGAATAAAAACCACACCTTGACAATACCTATATTAAAAATCAGGCATTAGAAAGGCATACAAGTAAACTCTGAGAAAAAAAGCCCAGAAACCAATTTGCAACCCTCCCAATCATATAGTACCTCACATATCACCCGAGCACTCAAAACGAATATAATGTTAAACCAAGTTGGAGGGTAAGTGACACTGGCAGATCTAACGGCAAAACAGACAACTCAAAATATCAAAGGAAAGTTCAAGCTAAATAAGGCTTTAAAAAATACTAAACCTTGGGGACTTCCCTGGCAGTCCACTGGTTAAGACTCTGCTTTTCCACTGCAGGGGGCACAGGTTCGATCCCTGGTTGCGGAACTAAGATGCCGCATGCCAAAAATACCCCCCAAAACAAAAAACTAAACCTTCCTGTGATAAACCATAATGGAAAAGAATATGAAAAAGAATATATATATATATAAAACAATTATTTTGCTGTACAGCAGAAATTACCACAACACTGTAAATCAACTATACTTCAATAAAATAATTTTTTTTTATTAGCGTTAGCATGGCACATATTTCTTTCCTTTTTTTCTAACATCTTTATTGGAGTCTAATTGCTTTACAATGGTGTGTTAGTTTCTGCTTTGTAACAAAGTGAATCAGCTACATCTATACATATATTCCCATATCTCCTCCCACTTACATCTCCTTCCCACCCTCCCTATCCCATCCCTCTAGGTGGTCACAAAGCACTGAGGTGATCTCCCTGTGCTATGTGGCTGCTTCCCACTAGCTATCGGTTTTACATTTGGTAGTGTATATATGTCCATTGTCCATGCCACTCTCTCACTTTGTCCCAGCTTACCCTTCCCCCTCCCGGTGTCCTCAAGGCCATTCTCTACGACTGCGTCTTTATTCCTGTCCTGCCCCTAGGTTCTTCAGAACCTTTTTTTTTTTTTCAGATTCCATATATATGTGTTAGCATATGATATTCGTTTTTCTCTTTATGACTTATTTCACTCTGTATGACAGACTCTAGGTCCATCCACCTCACTCCAAATAACTCAATTTTGTTTCTTTTTAAGACTGAATAATATTCCATTGTATATATGTGCCACATCTTCTGTAACCATTCATCTGTTGATGGACACTTAGGTTGCTTCCATGTCCTGGCTATTGTAAATAGAGCTGCAATGAACATTGTGGTACATGACTCTTTTTGAATTATGGTTTTCTCAGGGTATATGCCCAGTAGTGGGATTGCTGGGTCGTATGGTAGTTCTATTTTTAGTTTTTAAGGAACCTCCATACTGTTCTCCATAGTGGCTGTATCAATTTACGTTCCCACCAACAGCGCAAGAGGGTTCCCTTTTCTCCACACCCTCTCCAACATTGATTGTTTGTAGATTTTTTGATGATGGCCATTCTGACTCGTGTGAGGTGATACCTCGTTGTAGTTTTAATTTGCATTTCTCTAATGATTAGTGATGTTGAGCATTCTTTCATGTGTTTGTTGGCAGTCTGTATATCTTCTTTGGAGAAATGTCTATTTAGGTCTTCTGCCCATTTTTGGATTGGGTTGTTTGTTTTTTGGATATTGAGTTGCATGAGCTGCTTGTATATTCCAAGATGCAATTTTAAGGTACAAAATATTCAAGATTTCCTCACGAAACATTTTTAAATTGAGCCAAAGAGGGAATATATATATATATATTCTGTGATTTAAACATATACCTCCAAAAGTATCACCACATGAACAGGCAGGTATAAATTTTTAGAGCCCTGACAGTAATAATTTAAAGGTCCAAGCTCAGTAAGTAAATTAAAATGTCACAGCAAATATTAATCTTATTATAAAAACTCTTCTCTCATAGCTAGTATTTTGTGGTCAAAATCAATGGTGTTTACAGTTGTAGGACACATCTTCACAATGAAAACAAATTCTACTCTGCTCGTCCTCCTTTTTCCACTTTTTGCACCAGAGTATTAAAGTTCTGTCACGCCCCTCCAGTTGTGAGGAAATTCATACCTTTGTGTTACTTTAAACAAACAAAAAATACAATTCAATTAATGTGTATGGAATCCATTAGGGGAAAATGATCTTATTTACTTTTTAATCTCCATTAAATCATGATTAAATTGATATTTTAAATAGAATTAACTTTTTAATAATAGCACTATTGAGATATAATTCACATACCATACAGTTTACCCATTCAAAGTGTATAATTCAATGGTTTTTAGTATATTGACAGAGCTGTACAACCATCATCACAATCAACTGTAGTTTTTTCATTACCCCAAAAAGCAAACTCCCACCCTTTAGTAGCAGTCTGTTCCCATTTATCACAGCATAATCATTAATCAACTTCCTGTCTCTATAGAGTTGTCTATTCTGGACATTTCATATAAATGGAATTATACCATATGTTGTCTTTTGTGACTGGTTTCTTTCATTTAACATACTGTTGCCACGATTCATACATGTTGTAGCATGCCTCAGCACTCTCTTTTATTGCTAAATAATATTATATTGAATAAATGTGCCACACCTTATCCATTCGTTAGTTGATGGACATTTGGGTTATTTCCACTTTTGGCTATTTTAAATAATGCTGCTATGAATATTAATATAGAAAAGTTTTTGTGTGGACCTACATTTTCATTTCTCTTGGGTATATACCTAGTAGTGAAATTGCTGGGTCATATGGTAACTCTATCTTTAACCTTTTGCAGAACTGCTAGACTATTTTCCAAAGTGGCTATGGCATTTTAGATTCCCGTTAGCAGTATATAAGGGTTCCAACTTCTCCATATCCTCACCTGTACTTGTTATTATCTTTTTTAATAAAGCCATCTTAGTGGGTGTGAAGTGGTGAGTCCTTGTGGTTTTTGATTTGCATTTCCTTGATGGCTAATGGTGTTGAACATCTTTTCATGTGGCTCTTAACTATTTGTATATCTCCTTTGGAAATATGTCTATTCAAATCCTTTGTACACTTTTGTCTTTTCATTTTTAGTTCTATGAGTTATTTATATATTCTAGATACACATTCCTTACCAGATAAATGACTTGCTAACTTTTCTCCCCTTCTCTGGGTTGTCTTTTTCACTTTCTTGATTGTGTTCTTGGAAGCACAAATGTTTTAATTAAGATGAAATTTTTTTGTGTGTTGCTTGTGCTTTTGGTTTCATATCTCTAAAACTACTGTTTAACCTAAGGTCATGAAGATTTAGCCTTATGCTTTCTTCTAAGTGTTTTATAGTTTTAGCTCTTACAGTTAAGTTTATGATCCATTTTAAGTTACTTTTTGTACGTGATGTGGACTTTTTAAAACATAAATATTTTTGGCAACATGCTACTAATCAGATTTCAAGGTTTTAAGATAATGCCAATAAAGTCTTTTCATTGAAATTACTGAGAAAGTTCCTGGAAATCCCTTAGGAATATTAATAATAAAGAAAGAATCCAATAAACAGCATACAAATTTTTTAAAAACATACAACTTATTCCTGGGTTCAATGTAAAAAGAGTCAAAATACAAGGATAGCACAAATAACAGAAAGAAATTCATGATGAGAATTAATGTAAATTTAAAAATTAAAAAAATATGCCAAGACATAAATGTATTATGTTTCTATAACCCTGCTTCCTTCCTTTATAACCCTTAACAATTTCATTCTTTTATTATGGTATGAAAGTGCAGTGTTTGTTCTTTTCCTCTCTCATGCCTGGAGCACCCAAAATGGTACTCAGCACACAATATGTAAAGATATTTTAAATCAAATAGACGAGCAAATTAAAATGAACAGATATTAGAATTAGCACTTCAGGTGCAAGAATTATGATAGAATGTGTGAGAAACAATAAGATTTATAAACATTTTACTCCTATGAATGTTTTGCACTTATTTCTGCCTCTGCTAGTACACTTCCTCTGGTTTGGTCTTTCGCTTCATCCTTTAGGTTTTAGCATGAATATCATCTCCTTAAAGAAAGTTTCATGGCAATCCTATCTAAATTAGTTTTCTCTATTATTCTCTATTACTGAAATATATTTTTTCTTTTATAAAAACCAATCCTATATAGTAAATTTCCATATTTATTTATGTGTCGTCTTGTTCTCCCACTACAATGGAAATGCTTTTCATTTCATTTTCAGTGCCTAAGACAATGTGAGCCACACTATCTACACTAAATAAATAGGTAAATTATTGGTTAAATGGGAGCATGGAAAAGTTGCTGGAGTTTCAGGAATATCTGTATTGAAACCACAGGCAAGCATACCCTTACAAGTCAATATGCTATATCCCACTCCATAGTGACTTTCAGTTCCCTCACAACTTCTCACAGCTTCCTACAGAGAGAACTTTTACCCATCCAGTGAAATAGAAGAATGGAAGTTGAAGTAGCAGTGCTTATTCATCTTTGCCCTAGCTATAGAGAGAAATTTCAGAGGAAATATCCAGCGATCCATCATGAAAAGTCAACAAGCAGAAAGCTTCTGTCACCAAATCCCAGGGAAATTCTAATCTATTTGGACCTGAATAAAATTACAGGTAAGATCTCTTCCCGTTAGTCTCTAGAGTTCAATATTTAGCTTCCTAGTAGAGATTCATAAATTTTTCAACCAATATTTATAGTAATTCAAAAGATTTTACATTACCTAATGAAGAAACTACACATGCATATCTATTCTTCAATCTGTTCAGTTGCTTTCTGTCTCTTTGACTCTCTTGTGCTAAAGTTTTACATTATCTACATTTATATTCTCAGCCTGGAGAAGTGGGGCAGTTGCCAAGTGTCTACCCAATATCCATTTTCCCCATCATATTAACAGAACCCTGGTTTTGATGAATATGGCAATATATGTAGCTCAAATTTTTTTTAAAAAAAATTGAGACATTTCCCCACACTCCGTCCACCTAGGGGTGACCATGTGACACAGTTCTATGGTCATCACTGGACATCACTACGGACACTGCTGAAACTTCTGGGAAAGTGTTCTTTCCTGATAAAGGCACCATCTCTTTCTCTGTGCCCCTTTTTCACTTCCCAGAATGTATACATGTTAGCTGGGGAGGCAGGAGCCATCTTGTACCACGAGGAAAAGGCCAAATAAATGTAAAAACCTTGGCCCTTTAGCCAAGGGTTGTTTAGCCAGTCAATGAACCAATACCAGTAACTATCTATCTCCAGACTTCTGGTTATGTGAGAAAACTTAAACCTTTGATCCCTTTAAATCATTGTTATGGGTGTCTTTTTTACTCACAGCCAAACTCAATCACTGGTGATACAGGAAAGTGAACTTAAGAAATTTATCATTAAGATTTGGTCTTGGGGAGTAAATCAGAACAGGTAATTTTCAAATTATTCAGTAAGATTTTGTGCATATACTGACACCTCAGATCACCCACTGAGTCATATGTAGAATCATGTGTAACATGACTGTATAATTATTGCCCAAACCCTAATCCAGGACACTTCTGAGGGTCAAACAGGTAGTGTCAATAATTACACTAAGACATCAGGCATAAACTGGAACTCTTCTGGATGAACCATGACATATAGGTACCCCATGGGAGACTGACGTTTTCAGTGGACTCAAAATAAATGTCTTGCTTTCCATTTGGAGATAGCTGAAATATATGTCACTTTTTGACATATACATTTCTAGGTAGCTAAACCATTTCCCCAATTTAACTACTAGATTTTAAAATTCTGTGGTGCAGAAACAAACTTTAGGTACACCATAAATGCAGGAGGCTGTCGGCTTGAAATCTCCTCAAAATGCAGCACTTTGCAATCTGTCCTTCTCTGACAATTGTTCTAATTTGGCCACCTATCACAATGTTTTGTTTTGTTTTTTCATATTCTTTTCCTCGGTGCTATTTATTCAAAGCGTGAACTTATCTGCAGACTTGGTCATAAAAATGAATTGCTTCTGTTTCTCTGTTTCACTGCATCTCTATTTCATTCAAATCTCACCTGAAAACCTACTGATTTTCCCTCTGCATTTAGCACTCATAATTTCTTCTCTTTTCCCCTCCCTGAAGTCTATGAAAGTCATGGCTTACACACTTATTTTATGCAATATATTTCCCTCCAAGGGAGTTATATAAAGACATATTTTGAAGAAGTCCCCAAAAGTTGAAAAACTGGCTCATGCTGGGGGGGCAAGAGGAAAGAAAAGTTGATTCTTATCTTTCGATGATTTGTTTGTTACAAACCCAAGAAACATTTACATATGAAAATGACTAATTCTTATGTTGGTTTTGGAGGGGAACAGGCAAGGGAAGGTAGAACGAATCAGAACAGATAATCTCTTTTGGGAATCAGGCGGGCCCAGAGAGCAATAGTAAAGTCATAACTCTTCAGAAGGAGGCCACTGGGAAATTATTCACCAGAAAAGACATAGAGAACACGGAACAAATGGAGCTTTAGCTTTCTCGGAAAGTCATAACACTCTGAAAATTGGTTCACTTTATCAGTTAAGCAGGTTAAAAACAAATACAGCCCAAACTGGTTCATACAGAAGGGTAATTATGGGCTCCTAAGACTGAAAATTCAGAGGTAGGGCTGGCTTCACGTATGTCTTCATGTACAATGTCAAAGGATGTGAACAAGAACTGGTTTCTCCATCTTTCCACCTAGAGACTTTCTGTCCTCTGAGTGTTGGAATCATTCTAAGATATGATTTCTCCTTGTGTTTTTAAGATGGCTGTAGTCCTTGATCCTCTCAGCTCTAAATTCAGTTAAAAAAAAAAAAGGCAACTCTCCTTCAACAGATAAAGTCAAGTCTTGGGCCTGAAACTAATTGGCTCTAGTTAAATGGGAGATGCTCTGCAACCAACCTCCCATGGCCAGGATGGCTAAAGATAGTGGGTTAGGCAAACCAGGAATCACCACTGAAAATTCGGGTAGAATTATCCTATGTGAACTTCATGAACTGATGGTAAGAAACTGATTTAGGATACATTGAGCATCTTATTTAATGTATCTACTACTATTACTAATACTACTACTATACTATTTTACTATTACTACTACTACATGTGGCTGACGTTGAGCATTGACTATGTACTAGGCACAGTACTAGGGTTTTACATGCATTGTCTCATTTAATTCTTGCTATAATCCTATAAAGCTGTTATTTTCATAATTATCTCCAATTTATATATAAGGAAACTGAGTCTAGAAGGTTAACAAATTTCCCCAATGACACAAGGAAGTAAGTTACAGAGCTGTGATTCAAACCCAGTTTTATTTCTAAAGCTTTCATTCTTAAATACTGCTTAATACTGCCTGATTCACTAATGACCTAAGAAATACAATTGAGAAATTTTGGATATATGACTACATGTTGGCCTAATGTGCCTCCTGGCAAGGTAGAAATAAAAAATATAAAATGTAGTATCATTTTCAAATGATTCAACCAAAGGTCCTCATTAGTGCTGCTCTTAGAGCTTAATACTATTTTTACTTTTCAATGAAAAATGCTACTGGAAACACATATGCTAGTTCTTTTTTCAGTATATTTTATTTTATTTATTTTTTATATAGCAAGTTCTTATTAATTTTTACAATTAAGGCTAGCCCAGGAGCTAAAGTATTAATGTTTTCCAGAAGTTATAATTTCTTGGAATAAAACCAACACCACTTACTACTGAAAACATAAGGTAAAAATGGATGCTTACCATCATTTAGTCCTTACTGAACGTATAACTAATGACCTGTTGATTCTTTCTAAAGAAAGGCAACCTAATTTCAACAACAGCAACAAAAATTCACTTCACATATTTGCAAGCAACAGAGCCAGATTCCTGGGCTAACAGGATTCCACATATATATTTTCTAGTTGATTAAAAATAACCCAGTTCAGCTAATAAATATATATACATGAGGGCAAAAAAAAAAAAGTAGGCAAAATAAGCAATTATTTTCTAGGTGCTATAGCCAAGAATCAACTTAAGATGAAAAAGAAATGTTACAAAATTCAAGAAAACCACAATTATATGGAAGGAAAAATTATGCAAATGACCCTAACTGAATATTTAACAATCTACTTGCTGAACAAGCCTCTAATTTGGCTTTTGACTTCCCTCTATTCAGGCACCAGTAACTTCAAAACTCTGTGATCCATCTGGCATTAATGGCTAAGGTGTTTCTCTCTTCCTCCCTCCCTCCCTCTTGCTCTCCTTCAATATTAGAGACTTTTCAGAGGTACCATTACCCAAGAAATATTTCTGCATATGCCTCAAATTTTGGAACATTCCATGAGGAAGTCAGTTGATGGAGAAACTCAAATTCCAGAGTGGGTAACTATTTTGTACCTCTATTCTAGATATGTGTGTTTTAAAAAACTGCCATTTCTTTTCATTATGGAATAGAACTCTTCCAGTGAGAGATGAATTGTAATGACCAAGCGGCTTCCCAAGAAGATATCCTTGCCAATTTTTGCTTTTTTTTCTTTTATAAGCAATATTAAGTACAGAAAGGAAAACACGACAACATCAGCTCTTAAAATTACAATACAACATTAGCTTCACCACAGAGAAGTATGCACAATAAGATTCCTTTAGCAAATTTTCCATGTTTCCATAGAATAGTCATAGCCTATTCAAAGTTGAGTCAGTTAACAGAACTGTAAAGTGTATAAAGTTACAATCAGGAAAATTATTACAACAACTATTAAGACCAGATGGCCAATGAATTATTGTCAAAATTAAACTGCATGAAATGCATCCATCAACTGATCAACAAAATTTTAACAGCTATCTTTACATAGGAATTGCAGTTTTCAGCGTTATGGTATATATTAATCTACATTAGATATGATTACTAACTTTAAGGAACTTGCATCTAATTATATAGATAGGGCATGAAAACAAATAATTCCAACAAAAGAAAGAAAGGAAATATACAGATAAATGTCCTACCAAAGTGCAAAATGTGGAAGTTATTTTTGGCTGCAGAAAATGAGAAAATTTGTATTTCATCCTCAGTGATGAGAAATTTTGGACATCTATGATAGCGGGGAAGAAAAGAAATTAGAGGAGAAAATAAAAAATATCCTATTGTCATTTTGTGGGTATAAAGCCGTCTTCTTCCAATAACTTTCAATATTGGCCCTCTCTTTTCTTCTTCCTCAGAGACCCTTTCTATGTTTCTCAATAACTCTTTTTTTTTTTTTTTGGTGGTATGCGGGCCTCTCACTGTTGTGGCCTCTCCCGTTGCGGAGCACAGGCTCCGGACACGCAGGCTCAGCGGCCATGGCTCACGGGCCCAGCCGCTCCGCAGCATGTGGGATCTTCCCGGACCGGGGCACGCACCCGTGTCCCCTGCATCGGCAGGCAGACTCTCAACCACTGTGCCACCAGGGAAGCCCTCTCAGTAACTCTTGACTCAGTTTTTCAATATAAAGTCAGTATATTATTGCAATCTCGACATTGTCTGCTCTCACTGAAGCATCAGATTTAGTCATGGAATTCTAAAGGCATGTCAAAGAATTATGCTTTTGATATTATGTTGTAACAGTATGGAGTGACACATCCTTAACTGCAGCAGCAAATAGGATAAGAAATGTTGACTTTACAAGTGAACATTGAAATAAATAAACAACAGGACCTACTGTATAGCACAGGGAACTATATTCAATATCTTATAATAGCCTATAAGAATCTGAAAAGAATATATATACATATATATATATATTTATGTATAACAGAATCACTTTGCTGTACACCTGAAACTAATACAACATTGTAAGTCAACAATACATCAATCAAAAAAACTTTTTTTTAATGAAGATTGAACTGGAATTTCCTTTTCTTGACCTACCTCATCTATACTGGTATTTGCTTATATCATACACAAAATTTAATTCAAAAGGGATTAAAACCTGAAATGTAAGACCTAAAACCATAAAAGCCCTAGAAGAAAATAAAGTTTCATGACATTGAATTTGGCAATGTAAGGTGAAAATGACATAACCAGGATCAAAGCAAGTTAATCATCCCTATAGAATGGAAATACAAAGCACTGAGCAAGTGGCAGCTGCAGGCCTACTGGGCTTCATGTCCTGAAGGGGGTGGTGTGACCCCAAGTTCCACTCCGCTCAGGTCAATGGGAATAAAAGCCCTCTGTGTAAAATAAAGGACCAGAGCCAGGCTACCTGCTCACACGAGGGACTGGTATAATTTTCCTGCTCCAACTCTTAAAAGGCTGAAATAAAAAATGCTGCTACTTGCTCATCATCACTAATCATCAGAGAAATGCAAATCAACACCACAATGAGATCAAATTCACCTCTCACCTATCAGAATAGCTATCATCAAAAAGTCAATAAATAACAAATGTTGCTGAGGATGTGGTGAAAAGGGAACACTCATGCACTGCTGGTGGGACTGTAAATTGGTACAGCCACTATAAAAAAAACAGTATGGAGGTTCCTTAAAAAATGAAAGATAGAACATGTGATCCAGCAATTTCACTTCTTGGTATTTACCTAAAGGAAACAAAAACACTGATTCAAAAAGATATATGCACTCCAATGTTCACTGAAGCATTATTTATAATAGCCAAGATATGGAAACAACCTAAGTGTCCATCAACAGATGAATGTATAAAAAAGATGTGGTATATATATACAATGGAACATTTAAAAGAAAAAGAAATCTTTCAATTTCCAACAACATAGTTGGGTCTAGACAGTATTACACTAAGTGAAATAAGTCTGACAGAGAAAGACAAATACTATTGTGTTGACCCAAAAGTTCATCTGGGTTTTTCCATAAGATGTTATGGAAAAACCGAATGAACTTTTGGGCCAACCCAATATATGATCTCACTTATTTGTGGAATATAAAAAACAAAACAATCAAAACAAAATGAAAACCGATTCATAGATACAGAGAACAAACCGGTGGTTGCCAGATGGGAGGTGGGGTGTTGGGTTGGGCAAAGTAGGTGAAGGGGATTAAGAGGTACAAACTTTTAATTATAAAATAATAAGACACAGAGATGTAATATGTAGCATAAGGACTATGATCAATAATATTGTAATAACTGTATGGAGACAAATTGTTACTAGATTTACCATGGTGATTATTCCTAATGTATGTGAATTTCAAATCACCATGTAGATTGCATGAAACTAATATAATATTGTATATCAACTGTATTTTTAAAAATGCTGCTAGTATTTTAAGCAAGATGCAATGATAGACATAGACTCACAATGAGAGAAACAGGACCAAGCCATACCCTTGCCCAGGCCCCCTTTCCTAACCCCAGTGTTACCCTAGGATGCAGCCTTGAAATCACTCTTAAAATCTTATTCTAAACTAGGACCACTGGAGGTTGGATAGCAGCAACCAAAAATTTGCTAGAAATTGAGGGCAGACTTCAAAAGAAGAAGATCATGAAGAAAGAAAGAGAGAAATGGGCCTACAGACCAAAATTCCAAACACATGCAGAACAAATTCTAAAGTCTCATATAATCTCAGTCTAATTCTAAAAATGACAGCCAACAAAATCAACGATTGAAACATGAATTCATTACAAAAGAAACTAACTTTATGGAAAAGTATAACAAGTATTATAAGAAAGCTCAGAGAGATAAATGAGTTAATAACTTTCTGTAAAAAGAGCCAGATAGTAAAAACAGGAAGAAATCAATCAAGATCAGGTAGATATGGAATGGAAACCATTAAACATCCAAAAATTTAAAGCATAGTGACTGAAATCACTAAACAGATGGCATCATTTCTAGAGCAGATAAATTTGCAAGTTTCTAGTGAAAGTGATTTAAATATTATCAGCACAAGAGACTGGCAAGTATAACAGAGAAATAAAATGTAAATGGGAAGAGTTAAAACTTTCCAGAATTAGAGAAGTCTGATTCTTTGGATTGAAAGTGCATTCTGAATTTCTAACAAGATAACTTAATTAGATTTACAACTAGACATTACAGTCAATTTGCAGAACATAAAGTATAAGGAGAAAAAGTCCTTAAAATTTTCCATATAGATAACCTACAAAGGAGAGAATATTAAACTGACAGCAAACTTCTCACAGTCAACAGTACACACCAGAAGCCAATAGAATATAATTGTCAAAGTGCTGGGGGAAATATAGGTCTACTAAGAACTGTATAACTATCTGAACTGTAATTCAAGAGTGAAAGTGAAAGGAAGGCATTTTCACAGATACCAGAATGAAGGGAATTCACCACCTACAGATGCACACACTGAAAACAGTGGAAGATTTTGTTTAGAAGAAAAGTAAACTCAGAGGGACCGAATTTGATAAACACAAAAACAAAACCTGTGTGCACAGAAATTATTTTAAAGATTGATAAATGTAACTTTTAGTATAGAATAATAACTAATTGTGCATATTAATTTTAAAGTGTAAATAATCCAATTGGTGAGAAGGGTGGTGGTGTTTACTAAGCAAGAAAACATACTAAGGTCTATCAGCTGTTTGGAGGAAGGACAGAAATAAATAATACGTTTTATTATTTAGCAAATTATATACATATGTATGTCTGTTAAAAAAGTCTAAATCATTAAAACACTAGAATTATAACCTACGTTTATGAACTAGCAGAAGAATAAAGATAGACTAGGAAAATGTTTCAGTAATATGAGAAAATAAAGAAGAAGAAAATAGAAGCAAAATAAAAAGCAAACTACAAGGGTAAAAACAAATCTAGATGCATCAACAATCTCATTAAATGCTTATGGATTAAACTCACCTATTAAAATATTTTCAGAATGGATCCGGAAACTTTAGCTCTATGCTACCTAACAGTCACTCGGTCTTTACTACTGTCTCTTTTGTCTCCTGGTAAAGGGGGTGGGGTGAGGGGGAATCAGAAGTAACTGGGGAATTAATTCCTAGCCTAAATATGAATACAGACAAGGTGAATGCCACTAGATAAATGATACCATTTGAGAATTTCTCTTGGATTCTATGTTAGCTTCTTTAGGACCTCTAGGGTTTGCCTTCAGACACACACCACCAGTCCCCCTGCGCCCGCCATAATTCCAGGTATGGGCCTTATTGGTGTGCTCAGCTACACTGTTTAACATCAAGTAGGAAACTGCTTTTCAAATAACTTCAAGCCTTAACATATACCAAAAGCACATCACGAAAGCCTGTAACATCCTGTTTTTAACTCCCCGCAAGGTTCCTGGCCACACTAGTGCTCTCTTGCTGAGACATTCCACAGAGACAAGCAGCAAAACCAGTGTGATGAAGCCTTGATACCCAATTCTCTTTCAGGTCTGTCTCTCCTGATATTGGCCCCCTTTCGTCCTATAACAAAATCTTCAGGCCTATGCCCCTGCTTAAAATTAAAAACCAGAATTTCATACTGTTAGTCCTATCCAGAAAGAGAGTGATTTTGAAAGTAGGGAACCTGATGCTCAATGTCAGTGAGGCCCAGCTTATAATTAAGAAGAATTGTTCCAGTAGCCTCACAGTACCATACAGGGAAAAGGGTTGCAATTCTTGGTATGAGGCAAATTTGATTTAAGTGAAGAGGAAAGCTGAAAACAGGTAACTCAACAGGTCATTATTGGTTTTACTAAGGTGTTAGATCCTTTACAAAAAAGTACCTACAGTAAAATTCTCTAGTCAAGAATTTCTTAAAACCTCTCCTATGGGCTCCCTGTATCTTAAGCCTAGTTCTGAGCAAGAAAAAAAGAAAAAATGTATCTCTAAAAATGCTGCCACATATGAAGTTCAGTTATGTCATGCTGAATACCCAGGCTCCTCTCCCAGGAACTTTGGGATTGCACCCAACAACGGGGACCCCTCCCTGCCTGCACCCCCCTTAACACACACACACACACACACACACACACACACACACACACTCACACACACAAAACACACACGGGCTCCTATACAGCTGCCACCTGCTACAATACTGTTGTCAGATAATCTGTGTTTTTCTTCTTCCCAGACCTTTGGAAATGAACTCTGGTTCAGAAATCTGAACTCTGTTTTTGTGGAATTACAACCAGAATTATTACCTTTTAAATAAATATAAAAATGAATAACAACCTTCTAAACATAAATATAGTCTACCTTTAGTCTAGCTTCTTAAATCAATACTATCCTAAGATCACCTAAATATTTTAGTTTGTATTGCATTCAAAACTTTTTTAAAAAAAGTTTAACCAACTGGAATTATTCAAAACAATAACTGTCCTTTTCTTATTTTAATTCTCACATTAAAAATATAGATTCACAATAACTGGACATTAAGAAATGTTAGAATTATGACACATTAAAAATGAAAGCCCATTGTTTTGACCATTTGACCAAAATGTATCTATCTTTAAGTATTATTTTGAGTAGACCATTGAAAAAATGTGTATGTACACATCTGATATATAAATGCATATTCAGATGTGAATATGTTCAAGAGTAAAATGGCATCTTTAAGAATTCTAATATGAATGACAGCTGTACTACTAGTAAGCAAGCATAGGGTACCAGAGATTCATTTAATTGATTGTGGAAAAAGTTTAATAAAAGCTATTCAATAATTAATTGAGAATCTAGTGGGCATCAGTGAACTTCCTGAATAACCTTGTCTTATTTAGTGAGATCAAAGAAAGCAAGGGTGGAAATCTGTAACCATGATTTTCAAGAATATTTCATCATGAGCTACAAATAGGCAATTCCCTTAGAACAGAGCAGGAATTATATACATACAGAAGATTCAGTGCAGCTGCATTCTCTCAATGCATAAATTATTGTCTTGAGAGTGGGACCATTAACTACTTTAAAATATGTCAGGGCTCATAATATAGCCACTGATGCCACCTAATTTTGTTAGTTTTAGATTCAAAAGAGATGTTAGACAACATGAGATCCAACACTCTCATTTTAAAAGTTTGGAAATTAAGTCAAAGAGAGGAGGCCACTTTCCCACAGGAATATTGTAGTTGAAATGCAAATAAAACTCAAATATCCCAGCCCCTAATCCAAAGCTCATTCCATCAATTCACATGTCTTTAAAGTGACCAGTTATCCCAGGAATCTGACAAATTAGGTACTACACAGTTCTATTAAATACAAACAAAAACACAGTCTATTCTGAAAGGTTTTTTTCTCCACAACAAGCCAGAGAAGACTCCCAGACAAATTCAAGAATTTAGCTTCCTAAACCATCCTCTGTGCTTGAAGGAGAGGTAACAGGAGAAAGGAAAAAATGTTTTACCTCTTGAATTAAACAGAAAGGTACAATTCAAAAGATTATCCTCTAGAAGTGAGACAGAAAAAGAGAATTTGTATCACATGGAGGGTTACTAGCTCCTTCTCAACAGAGCGTGATCTTTAACATTGTAAATTATAAAATCTTCATAATAATCCTGATATACTGGGTCAGAAAATATACATTGACTTCAACTTGTAATTTTCTTCCCTAAAATAATGGTTACTTCATTACTCTCCATGCCAGTTTATGTGCGCGCACACACACACACATACACACACGCACACACAACAAGGTACTTACTGAGCTGTAGAGATAGCCTTCACCATTCATGGCCACATAGAGGCTGGCCTTCACCCCTTGGATGGCCACCACACGCAGGCCCACAGGGATTAGATTGAAGAGGGCTAGAGGGGAAAAAAGGAAGAGAGAGGAAAGGATCAGTGAACTTTTGAATAAATCATCTTGCTTCTTAAAATGATTTTTTTTTGAAGATTAAAACCTATGAATTGAAATTAGGAGAGAGAGAGGAGTTCTAAGAGTGAGGGGAACTGGCTTCTTGTCTCTGCACCATGACGAATTACTATGTGACTTCAGGTAAATCACATAAACTCATCTGCAATAAAGGGATTAGATTAGAAGGACTCCAAGGGCCCCACATGGATCTGAGAGTTCAGGATCTCTGCTCTGTGAAATGAACATATACTCAAACAGTATAAGATGATTTTTTCTAACAAACAAATAATTTGAACCAAAAAATTCTCAACAGAAGAAAACATATTTGGAATCATAAGTAATAATAAAATATGTTCTTCATAACATATGCCAGAGCTTCTTTTCCTTGTGGTTCTGAACACTGTCTTAAACACACAAGATGAACACAAAAACACTGGCTCATCCTTCACTATGCTAGTGGCAGGAGAACATTTCTCTTCATATTTCATATACCATATTTCATTTTTACATGTAAATATAGATAGATAAATAGAGGTATCAATGGTTGCTAGATAGCTTAAGCTCTAACAGACAGATTTTATATCTTGGGAAATATACATATATATATATATATATGCATAATTATGCACAAACCATTAAAAATCAACTTAATAAATTTAATTCAATATCCTAAGATAAAATGAAAACATGCTTGTAGTCTTTAAATATTTGGGTTGTCCATTACTGAAAATATTCAACAGTCTACTTGTCTACTTGGAGAAAGTACTCAAACACCAGAAAGAAGATAAATAAGAAGATAATCCATTTTTCTGTCAAAAATGTATTTCTATGAATTATATATTCCTATATAGCACTATTTTAGTTAACATTAATATTACAAAATGAGCATAAGCATAAAACATTGTCCCCATCCCGAAAGAATTTATATTACATAAAGGAGGAAAGCAATCATATAACTAGGCTGTATAGATGGCAACGTGAATATGAACTAAACATTTATGACTGCGTGCATAAGAGAATAGCCTTGCAGTTCACTTTAACATCCTGACTTAGTTAGAAGTTCTTATCTATCTTTTCTACTGATAAAATTCCCATCGTTTTGGTCATCTTCTCAGTTTTGAATATAAGATATATATGTATAAATTAACCCAGGGATTACCATTAATCAGGAATGCTATTTTTCTGGGCTTCTCTCAACGTGGGATAGTAAGCTAAACACACCCACACAGTATTTGGCTTTTAGTCACATGTTCAACTGGTAGCTGTAAAGGATCAAGCCTAAGACCACAAGTTTAGTACAGCAGGATTCAATTCCTAGATATTTGACACCAGACCCGTCTCTGCCTCTTTGAACCTTTTCCCTCATCTGTCATGAAAGTTGAGACTAGATCTTAGCAGACACTTAAGAATTAATAGCTGCCTTAAGTTGAATCTGTACTAGTTTTTGTTCCTCCAATATTCTTACCACTGTCAGAGAGAGCTAAGACATATGGAATAATCTGATACAGTGTATAATGTATATCTATAATTAAATGTAATATATGCATTCTATATATAGTCTCTATGTTACAGAAGTTCAAGGAAATGGAAGAACTGTGTTCTGAAGTGTTCAAGAAATGTCTCACACAGAAGATGAGACCCAAGTTGACACTTAAAGAAGGGACAGAAGTTGAGTAGGCGAAGATCATAAACATTATAGTAGGGCAGGAAGTAAGTGGTTCTTCAGGGTAGTGTATGTATATAGGAATGGACTGTCAGATTGAAGAATTTGATTCATGTTGGGGAGGAATGGGAAAGAACACCATGTAGACAAAGTAGGGATAAATAACTGAGAGTTTGTCACTCCAGTCTTACAGATCTAGACTTTACCAAATGGGCAACAAGAAGTGTGGCATATGTAAAGATTAAAGCAGCAACACAGATTACAAAAAAGTGGGAGAGATTTGTAGACAAAGTGGTTTCTAAACTCACCACTGAGAAACTACATGCCTTTGAGCCACTCATTTAACCTCTCTGCTTTAGTTTTCCTGTCTGTAGAATGGGCATAATAATCCTTACTGCACAGAGTTGACAGAAGAATCAAGTGCATTATCATGTTCTTGAAAGTGTTTCATAAGCAGAGATGTGTTCTCTCTATATGAGTTATCTGTCATTAATATATGGTTCTTCTGCTTGTCAAATAAGGTTACCAAAGGGTCTGATGTAAACCGACATATCACCTGACTAATATCTATTGATTCAGAAGATTGCTTAATACTTTTAAAATAATACTTTACCTTTGTGCAACACAATTTTCAGTGTTGATAAATTCATCATTGTATTTGACCCTCAACCACAAACACGATGAAGAATTTAGGACAGAATGATTATACTAATTTTTAGAAGGGTAAACAGATTCAGAGAGGTAACCCAGGTGGAAGTGCAACTGACCAAAGGTTTTCTGGCTCGCTAATGTGGTTATCTGCCCCAAATATCCTATTTCCTCCTCCTTCCCTTTTAAGTTTAATTTCCCCTAATAGTCATTCTCACCTTCTCAAAAAGTAATAGACGATTTAGCTACATCTCTGTGCATATCCCGCGGCTAACTGTGGCTATGGACTCAGTACTGACCAATGAAATGTAGGCAGAAAGGTCTCTGTACTCTTGAAGACCCTTTCCTTAAAGACAACTGGCCTTTGCCCTCTTCCCTACCCTTTGCCTTACTGCTGTTTGGAGGGGGATGAGTTGAGGTGGCTGGATGATCTCAGGGCATGAAAACAAGGGCTTCCCCCTGAGCGAGTGATGGCAGGTGAGCTGGAAAGAGTGGGGTCTTCCCTGAGGACCTTGTGGAGCAATGGCACCAGTCTAGCTTCCAATTACGTAGGTCTGGCTTTTATGTGAGAAAAATAAGTCCTTGTTATTTTAGTCTGTGCAACGCTGAGCCAACCCTGATCCTAACTGACAGAAATTGCTGACGAAAGCAGAGTTAACACGTAAGGTACAAACACGTTAGGTACTTATATATTGTAAATAAATGTAACCATTGGAAAATATCAAGTTCGATGATGATTCTTATGAAAAAGAGTAATGAAATCCAAAATTGTACATAACGTCTTTCTAAATAAAGATTTTCCAGGACAAATGCTAAGAACATTGGTTCATTTACCTAAAACAGGGGTAAAAAAAGCAACTATAAAGCTTTTCTTATCCGAGAAAAGTGAGAAAACTACGAAAGCTAGGCAGGGACCAAAACAAGAAGCCTGTGTGAAAGTTTTATAGAAACCATAAGGTGATGATGGCTTTTAGATGGTATGCTTTGGGAGATTTAGCAAGTCCATTAAAAACAAAATCAGTAAACAATTTGGAATGAGAGTTTTTAGCGGTAAAAGCTAAAAGCTATTCTCTTTGGGAGGGTCTGCATCTGCCTCCTAAAATCTTGAAAAATGGCAAATGACTTACCCTTATCTATTATTTGTCTTCCACAGAGCACACTGGCTCTAGTCCTTTGTTACGCATTGACAATTCCTCCTGAATCTCCAGTCTTCCTCTCCATCCTCGAAGCCACTGGCCTAACTCATAGGAACCGGGCCACACCATTCTTCCATGCATCTACTCATGCCACTTCCCTGCTAACAGTTCCCTGCTTGATAGCTCTAGTGAATACTCATTGTCTACAAGATAGATCCAAAGCCTTTACTCTGACCCTCAATGCCCTTTAGCACCTAGCTGTAAACCACACTTCCAGTTTATCACCTATCACTCATTCCATTCACCATAAGCAGCTTCACAGAGCTTTTTGCTATGTTCTAAGTTTCCCCCTTGATCTTAACTAGACTGGATTTATTATTCTTTTGGAAAGCCTATCTTCCCTATTTAACTGAACCACAAATCTTATCCAGATCCTTCAGAGACAGTTGTTTCTTTTTCCATAATTATTTATTTCATGGGCATATCTCTGTTATGGTATTCAGAACATGGTATTATAATTATTGTTTACGCATCTGTCGCCATCCTTAAGGACTCTTGAGGGTAAGTCTCTGCAATGTCTACCCCAGTTCTATGTACATATCTTATATTCAATAAATGTTATTGATTATAAGGGTCATGAAAAGACACATTATTTCTAGGAACATTGTCTCTAGGAAAAAGTTGCTTTTTAAGATAAAAAGAAAATTAAAAACTTAAACATCTCAGCCCAATATTCAAGGTTATGTACATATAGTCACAGCATACATTTCTGCTCCATTGCACTACTCACTCTAATATATTTATTTACTGCCTCTAGTAATTTGATCTTCTTCTTCCTACCTTTTAACTTCATGTTTTTGCTTACTTCACTGCCTCTGCTTGCAATGTCACTCTCCCCATATCGTCATGCCGAAACCCCTCCCATGCTTGAATGAAATACCAAGTGCCTTCTCTCACTTCTCAGCTCCCCTAGTCCTAGATTTATACTGTATTTATCACAATTTTTAATTTTCCTTAAAAAATATTTTTTCTTTCACAATCACAACTAGTTTATAAGCTCTCCAAGATAAGGATCACACCTAAACCACACTTGTATAACTTGGAGAAAAGGAAAAAGCTGGGGAGGAAGAAAGAAAGAGAGAAACAGAGAGAGATTAAGAGAGAGAATAAGCAGGATAGTAGTACATATTCTGCTTATATTCAGGATTCAGGATCCCAGTAAACATTTGGTGAATAAAGACTACAATTATAAGCCAAATAAGAATCCAAGCATCTAATCTGACATTCAAGCATCTTCTCAATCTTGTTCTTTCCAAAACGAGTATTTCATTCTAAATCTTACGTAAATCTGACTCATATTTAAAAATGAAATAACAGAATTGGTGCTGTTGAGGTCTGTAACAAACTCAATCACTGAACCACATGGAAAAAGTTAAGAAAAAAGGTAATAAAGGGAAATGGTAGTTTATTCAACAAATGATGTTAGGAAAACTGGATATCCACATCCAAAAGAATGAAATTGGACCCTTATTTTATATCATACTCAAAAAATCAACTCAAAATGGATTGTAGATCTAAACATAAACCTGAAACTGTGAAACTGTAAAACTCGTAGGAAAAAAACATAGAGGAAAACCTTCTTGACATTGATCTTTGGAGTGATTTCTTGGATATGACACCAGAAGCATAGGCAACACAAGCAAAAATAAACAAGTGGGACTACATCAAACTTAAAGCTTCTGCACAACAAAGGAAACAATCAACAGAATGAAAAGGCAACCTAAAGAATGGGAGGAAATATCTGCAAACCATACATCTGATAAGGAGTTAATATCCTAAATATACAACTCAGTAGCAAAACCCACAGATAACCCAATTTAAAAGGGCCAAAAGACTTGAACAGACATTTCTCCAAAGATGATATACAAATCATGAGTAAGTACATGAAAAATGCTCAACATCACTAATCATCAGGGAAATGCAAATCAAAACTACAATGAGATATCGCCTGATACCTGTTAGAAAGACCACTATTAAAAAAAAAGATAACAAATGTTAATGAGGATGCAGATAAATTGAAAACTTTGTGCACTATTGGTAGGAATGTAAAATGGTGCAGCTATTATGGAAAACAATATGGAGGTTCCTCAAAAAATTAGATATAGAACCACCTATGATCTAGCAAACCCACTACTGACATATATCCCAAAGAACTGAAATCAGGATCTCGAGACTATATCTGTCCTCTTATGTTCATTGCAGCATTATTCACAATAGCCCAAATATGGCAACAACTTAAATGTCCATGGATGGATGGGTGGATAAAGAAAATATGGTATATACTTATAATGGAATGTTAGCATTTAAAAAGAAAAAAATCCTGTCATATGTAACAACATGGCTGAACCTGCAGGATACTTTGCTAAGTGAAAAAAGCCTGTCCCAGAAAAACAAGTACTGCATTATCCCCATTATATGAGTAAATAAAATAATCAAACTCATGGAAGCAGACCGTAGAATGGTGGTTGTCAGGAGCTAGAGGGAGGAAGAAATGGATAATTGTTGTTAAATGGGTATAAAGTTTCAGTTATTCAAGAAGAATAAATTCTAGAGATCTGTTGTAAAACATAGTACCTACAGTTACTAATATTATATTGTCTACTTAAAAAATTTGTTAAGAGAGTAGATCCCATGTTAAGTGTTCTTACTAAAAAAAAAAAGCAAAGGGGATTTCATGGGTGTATGCATTATGTCCAAACTCATCAAATTGCATACATTAAACATTCAGGTATTTTTGATATGTCAGTTATACTTCAGTAAGGTTGCTTTTTTTTTTAAAGTAATGAAGGAAATGGTAGATGAATTGCATTGATACACCCAGTTCTCCACTTCTCCCTGTATCTGTGCTTTGCATATAAACTTGCAATTCTCTGAAAGGATATTCTGCCCTATCCCTTGATACTGGGCTGAGCCATGTGACTTGTTTTGGCCAATAGGATGTCAGCCACTGCAAGCAGTCTTGAAAAAGAGCTCAGGTTGGCTTGTTTATGCTTTTCCCCTCTGCCACGGCATTGAGAAGAACATGCACAGACTAACCCGCAGGTCCCAGGTAAAGGATGTAAGACACCTAGATAACAACAGAGTGGCCTCGGTAATCCATCCAACACCATTCTAGATTAATTGATTGATAGCTGACCCCTAGATATGTAAGCCAGACAAGATCAGTAGAGTTGCTTAGCTAACCACCCCAGACACATGAGACAAATACTTGCTGACACATGCAAATGGGGCTATGTGATTGTTGGGTACATAGCATTATTGTAGTAATATATAAAATGAATAGCAAATTATTCACTGGGGGACCTGGGTGGTGGATTTGAAATTTCCTGAAATCTTATAAAAAAAATTCTCAAATTTGATAACAATCCTCAATAGGTACCTGAAATGATTATGAGCTGTGAAGCTAAGTAAACTTTTATAAATTAAAAAATAATAATAATAAAAGGCCAATGTTGATTACTCATGCTACAGGAAGGACTGAATTATTTTTCTACAGATAACGTATTATAAAATATGAAAAGATGTTCAAAGATTATACAAACAAAATAATGGGAAAGAAATATATAGACTTGTACACATCAAGTAATTAATTAAAATATTTTATTACTTCCCTGGATTTTATAATCCTTGTGATAGGTTTCAGCTCTTTAAAATTTAATCTTTTATGATTTATTTTCTCACTCTACTCATTTTTGTACCTAAGTTTCATTTCACTGTTACATATATTTTTTATTTTTTCAAAGGGGATGCCCCAAATTGTATAAGTTTTAGGACCTACAAAATTTAAGTCAGTCTCAGGTTGAAATTTAAATGGAAGAAGAGAATGAAAGAAAAAACTAATAAGAAAGGAAAAACTGAAGAGATTATACTCCTTCAATGCCTACTTTATTTTTCAGGCATCATGGTAGGCATTTTGACATGTAAAATGTCATTTTAAAAATAAACTAGGGAATTCCCTGGTGGTGCAGCAGTTGGGTGTCCGCCTGCCAATGCAGGGGACATTGGTTCGATCCCTGGTCCGGGAGGATCCCACATGCCGCGGAGCAACTAAGCCCGTGCACCACAACTACTGAGCCTGCGCTCTAGAGCCTGTGAGCTACAACTACTGAGCCCACATGCCACAACTACTGAAGCCCACGAGTCTAGAGCCTGTGCTCCACAACAAGAGAAGCCACCTCAATGAGAAGCCTGCGCACCGCAATGAAGAGTAGCCGAGTAGCCCCCACTCACTGCAACTAGAGAAAGCCCGTGCACAGCAATGAAGAGCCAACACAGCCAAAAATAAATAAATAAATAAATTTTTAAAAAGAAATAAATAAACTAAATTGACTATTTGGCTTTATTTCAGGATACAAAAAGCCCTAATTTGAGGGCAGTGCGGGTACAAAGTAAAAAAAGAAGGGAATGAAAAGTGCCATCCAAAACTTTGGAATAAGTTTCCACGGCCTTAGCAGAACCCTCAGACAACTCCTTGTAAATATCTCTATTCAAAAGTCATTTATTCTTTCCTTAAATATTTACTGAGCACTTAGTATAGGTCACATGGCATGCTTAGGCTAGGAAAATAGTGACATATTCAACAGATATGGTCCCTGAGGAGTACACCTTCATCTGTAAATCTCCCTGAGGCTCCCACTATTCTGTGGGCAAGCTGACGGCACAGGAAACTTTTATTATCCTCATTGCCTAGCAACGAGGTCTTAGAAGCATCTTGGTCTTAGAAGCTACTATTCAATAATTGCCAAATAAATAAATGATTCAGCAGTGGTTTCTCTTTAAGCTCGCTTATTCATAGCTTTTCTAGATCATATTTCCATACTTAAGCATGTAAGAAAAAATCAAAGATAATATTTACCACATATGGAATGTATTTAAATATGGAATCTAAAGGGAAAGCCAGAAAACCTGCATGACACAAAGTTTGAGAGGGCAGGAGCATAGGATGCATAGGGCTGGTGTGTGTGTGCATGTGTAGGGTGATGCATCTTTTTGAGAAAACGAAGAGGAAGGGAAGATTTGAGGGAATCTATTACAACCAAGATACTGGTCATCTCATAAAATTATATTGGACTAGAAAAAAGTACTTTGTAAGAAATGCTGGTTTTTTTTTTTTTTTGGAACAACTCTGTGGGCTAGGTCCTTTTCTTTTTTAATTTTTAATTTTTGGAACAACTCTGTGAGCTAGGTCCTTTTCTTTACTTTTCATTTTTTTGTTGATGTATAGTATTATGTAAGTTATAGGTATACAACATAGTGATTCACAATTTTTAAAGTTTATACTCCATTTATAGTTACTACAAAATACTGGCTACGTTCCTTGTATTGTGCAATACTTCCTTGTAGCTGATTTATTTTATACTTAGTAGTTTGTACCTCTTAATCCCCTACCCCTATCTTGCCCCTCCCCGCTTCTGTCTCCCCACTAGTAATCACTAGTTTTTCTCTATATCTGTGAGTCTGTTTCGTTTTTTGTTGTTGTTATATTCACTAGTTTATTTTTTACATTCCACATATAAGTGATATCATACAGTATTTGTCTGTCTGTTAAGTGAAATAAAGCGCTGTGTTCTTATTCAACTTAATTTTGATCTGCCTATTATCCATACAAGTTATCCCAGTGACAAAAAGGTAACAATCCAAAACACATCAGAAAGCACTTAATGTTACAACCAAAGAAGATGCAAAGAAGAAAGAGAAGAGGAAGAGAAATAGGGAGGGAGGGAGAGAAAAGTTCATTACAAATTCTTCTTTACAACAGGTAAATCCAGTATCCTCTCAAGTAACTTCTAACTTCTTATTGCTTGTAAAAATGTACAGATATAAAAGAGTACTGGGTTGAATTTGCAGAATGTGCAGAGAAAAAGACGCGTTTTATAACCCATTAAAAACCCAAATAAATTTATAGTGGAAGATACTGAGATAAAACAGAGATATTTGGGTTTATAATCTGTGCATTCTCAATATCAGACTGTCTTGAAAATGCACACCATTTTCCACACTTCAAAATGTTCTCAATAAAGATGTTTTGTTAGAGTGTAAGTAATATCATATCCTACAAAATCTTAACCTAAAATTAAGTTGGTACCAGGTTATTTTCACCTATAATCCTATAGTCTCTTACAATAACATGTGTAATTATAATATTTACAATTATTTTTGTAGATCACTCAACTGGTTTTCCATTAGTTATGAAATTAGTATTTATTTCTGGCATTTATTTATCATTTAATAAGGTCAATTCTCCTCCCCTCCCCATTTTCAATAGGAAAATGCTATTATTGAATAGTCAGCAAACTAGGAGATAGTCTGAGCTCTTAAATCCTCCAACACAAAAGCAGTTACTTAAATTATGGTACAATGGAGTATTCACTCAGACAAATTAATTATTCACTCATCCTAATTCCACAGCATTCCATACACAGCACTTATCACATTGCTTTTTCATATTTATGTCTTTGCCTGAGTCTCCCTGCAAAGTAGGAATTCTTCAAAAGTATGAAATTACGTTTCTTTTTCATCCAGAGTGCATTGCACAGTAGAAGCTAAAATACTTGTGATCATCAAATTTAACCTCGAAAACACCATTTCTTACAGAAATTAAGGGAAAGATGTAATTGTCCCTACTTCTTTAGCTTTAAGTCAAGAAAACAAGACCACGGTGAGGACTAAACTTCAGTCCAAAAGGCACAGCTCTAGTTCACGAGCCCTAGTTCTAACACGACAGCTTTATGACCTTGATGATTTGAAGTAATGTAACCTCCCTGAGCCTTCATGTCTGCTCTGAATGTTTCACTGAGTTACTATGCAAATCAATTAAGATAATAATTTTCTTAAAAACTTGCTATTAAACTATAAAAGTAAAATACAAGGTATTATTGGTATTGGTAATGGCGTTGTTATTAAACCTCCAAATCTAGAGCTTTCATAATAGGGGCAAGGGTCGTGGACGCCTGGGTCATCACTATCTCATAATTTAACTTAAACTTCTTAAAATGTCATGGGAGAAAAAAAATGTATTTCATTTTATATATGTAAGATCCAGTAAGCTAAAATAACCATATATTTAAAATAAAATGTAAAAATTGACATACTTTAGCCTATGTTGATTCAGTGCTTTCAGTCAGCGTGCCTTATTTTGTAAACAACTGGTCCAATAGTTCAACTGTCTGACTTATTTTGCCCACTGAACTTACTGACTTATGGAACTGATTAGTAGTTTGGGGCTTAGAAACTTAAATTTTTTCTTCCAAGCATTGGCTGATAGCAAACATTGCGGATTTTCAACTTAGCGAAAATGAACAACGTGATGATCCCTTTCTTTGACAGGAGCTAGTAGAAATATTTGCCTTAGCTTTGGTAGAAATGCCACCACTGGCTTTTAATCCTGATATTATCGTATTACCTTTCCTGTGTTACTTCAAAGATGTTCAAAAACTTGCATGATTAACAAGTCAATTCAATGTGATTCTTTTTTTCATTAAGGTGAAAAATGAAGCATATCACTATTGATAATGAAAGCAAATGCCTGTCATCACTCATCTGCTGCAAACTATTTGTCTTATACAGAAGACTCATCTCACATTCCATTTGAAGAATTCAGTGAACAGCACAGGTGTCACTCCATAAGATCAATGGGCAAAAACATCCTCCAAGAAATCTCGGCATGTTTTGAAGATTTTAGATTTGTATCTTCTACAAATCTTCCATCAAACACTATGTTGCCAAAACTGACACTATGGCCTATTAGGTTTATTCATGAATTCATCACCTGTATTCCAGGCACTGAAGTGGTGTAAAAGGCATGGTACCTGCCATCATGATCATGAAAGTCTAAAATAGAAAAAAATAACTGCACACGTGTACTCTGCCTCCATCTTTACATATGGGGGCACTGAATTCAGCTCAGAAATGTGGTTTTGCCAGAGTCATGAAGTCAGCCAAGGAAGGTACACTTAGGTGCTGAGGGCTGTAAGGCTATATAATATTGTTGCCCTTAAGAAATATAAGAGAACTTCTAGTAACCACAACCTAAATAGTTGTAAAGAAAGTAAGAAAAAAATGAAACTATAATAAATAAATTTGGAAGCCTTAAAAGAATTTTTGCAGCCAAGCAGAAATGCCCCACCCAGAAAATATAAAACCTTTAGTTTTTAATCAAAATTACACACAGACAACACAAGTTAACTTGCTTGAGATGGTTTAGGTATGTTCAACCAAAGCTTTACATTTCATTATCACTAATTACCAAAACAAGAAAGCACTTTTGAAAATTTATGCATGTAATATGGATGAGCAATTATATATTTAAAGTGTGGAAAGCCAGTGAAAAAGCCACAAAGGAAACATTCATGATTCCATTCAATTTACATTGTCATTGACACTCAAATGTTATATTTACTGATCCCAATGAATATATATATATATGTGGTATATGTATATTCATTCCAAAAGTATTAAGTGGATCTATAGAAATAAATGTGTTCAGATATTTTTAGAAATAGAGGAAAAAATTTGAAAAATAAGATGATGATTCTGTCGTTACTCTTCTCTATCTTAAAATCTCTTTAGCCCATCACTACTATAATCCCACCACATTTCACCTATTACTCTATTGCAATGTTCAGTAACTTTCATTGGTCCCCCACATCCTAAAATGTAAACTTTAAACTCCCCTATGTGTCAGTTAAGGCACTCTAAAATGTGGTCCCTTTGACACTTCCATGTAATCTCTTTGCTTCATCCAAATTAGCTCATTTTTCCCCAACATGGCAGGAACTTTCTCCACTAGGTGATTTTGTGCCTCCTTATCTGAAATGCAGTTCTCCTAATCTTAGCTTACATATTTTGTTCCTATTCTTCAAGATTCAGTTTAAAATCCACCTTCTCTGAGCACTATGGCTTTTGGGGATTGCTCCCATCTCCGGAATCTGGTGATTTTCTAATCATTTGGCAGTACCAGTGCTACCTTGCATTATTAAATTTTGTTTTACATACACGTTCAACCTCGTCTACTATCCTGGGAGCAGCTAGAAAGCAGAAATTGTACTGCAGTCATCTTTGTAACCCAGTAACTAGAACCCAGTTGGTCCTCAGTATGTTGGAGTTAATGAAGATGAGGCATGTGCACGGCAGGCATCCATGAAACTCCAGTCATTTTTTTGTAGCTGCCTGAAGCTATGTCTTAAGAAGTCATTTGAGGCTCGGCCGCAAGAAATGTTGTGAGAATTTATTGACATCTGTTGTAGACCCAGGAGGGGCCATTTATTTGTCATCTCCATCTCGAGGGCCTCCTTGTACAATAAAATATCATGGAATATTCCATACCAGGACAGCAATGATTTGCACTGTATTTAAAACAAATATCTTATTGTATAACTCTGTCTCAAACATTTTTGCTGCATATTACAACCTCTGGAGGAGTTTGCTTTTCTTTTTTTAAAATTCTGATGCCCTGTCCATACCCATGCCAACTGAATAGAAGTCTTCAGAATTAAACCTAGGCACCAGTATTTTTTAACCACTTCAGATGATTCCAACATGCAGCATTGTTAAAAAGCAATTTCATATTCAATAGGTCTGAAGTGGTTCTAACAAGCTCCCAGGTGATGTCATTGCATAGCAAATCTTACCAGTCCATAGACCAAAGGTAGGTGTGGCCAGTATTGGCATCTCCTACAGCCTATCAGAAAGGCAGAATCTCAAGTCCCATCCAAGAGCCACTTAATCAAAATTTGCGGTTCAACAAGATCCCTAGATGATCACTATGCACTTGAGGTTTGAGAAGTACTGCTCTAGAGAGTGGTTCTCAAAGTGTGGTCTTGTGAACATGTTAGAAACACAAACACTCTGGCCCTTCCTCCAGACCTACTGAATCACACATTCTGGGGTTAAGGCCCCCAGATCAGTAGTTTAACAAGTCCTCCAGGTGATTCTAATGCAGACTAAATTATAAGAAGCAATTTTCTAGAAGAAATCACTGTTCTTACACTTGAGTGCACTTTGGAATCATCTGTGTGATTTTAAATGAATACTGATGCCTGGGTTCCATCCTCAGAGATTCTGACTTTATTGATCTGGGCCTCAAGTTTTTTAAAAGCTATCGAGGTGATTCTAATGTGCAAAAATTTTGCAGTCATTGTTCTAGAGGACTTGGATATAGGTGGGAGGTGGACTGTCTTCCCTTGCATCTTAATAGGACTTTCCCTTCTCAGATTATCAGAAGAATCCAAGGACTGAGGACAGATATGTAACTGGATTCATTCCACTGCCCTCACCCCTGAGGGAAATTCCAAGTACAGTGGGGTTTAATCCTATTTAAATTAGACTTTGATCAAATTCCCCCAAAGATGGGAAGGCTGGGTCCGGGACCTAGATGAGCACTGAAACTGTAGATGAGGTTCCAAAAAGGCTGTTACACAGTTCCTCAAAGCTCTGCTCAAGTCCTACATTTTCCCTGAAATTACTCTGGATCATACTTCAGGTAGCATAGATTTCTCCTCTCTAGACTTTCCAAAGCACTTCCTTTCAAGAGGGTAAATTTGATATTACATACTTGAAGTCTTTACGTATAATTCCCATTTTGCAGATGACAAGCTATGGTTTCAAAGTGCTAAGCAAATTGCCCAAGTTTATGCAGCTGTTAAATGGAGAAATGCATATTAATATCCATAACTGTCTGTCTCTGAAATCCTATGGACTATGCACAACACCACACTGCTTTTCCACATATCAGGACTGATCCCTGGAACATACAAAAGCAACAATAAAAATGATGTCTCTGCCAATATCTAAGTAAGAGGAAGCAAAGAGAGGCTTTCTTTAGGACATTTAAAAAAATTCAATTATAATACTATGGAGTGGGCCTAGTAATGTTATACAGACATATTTTGACATGGGTGTGTGCTCCACATTCTGTCTCAGTGTCAGGGAAAGCAGATGTACTAAGTGCAACTTCACTAGATCCTGGCAGGATGCCTACTCAGTACCACTCTATCTATCTAGGCTACTGAATAATACATGGAAATATATATACACACACAAACACACACAGCCTACACACCTCAAACTTCCCAAGTCAGATATAGTGAAAAGGCAACCAGATTATTTAAGATCTTTAAAATTATTGTATAATGGTTTACTATTTCAAAAAAAGTTTTAATTTATAGTTGAAATACGTTGAACATATTGAAGAAAAATCCTCTCAAGTTCAATGTTTAGCCAGCAAACCACCATAATATTTTATAAGTAAGTCATATCCCCTTCGTAATACTTTTTTAAAGTGTTGTGAGAAGAATGCAGTGGTATGATTTTTAATGCACTAGGAAATATTAATGAGGAAAGATAAATTAGGTATTCAGCATAAAATGGTAAAGGCATTAACTCTGGAACTAAACTCACTGAGCTCAAATCCTTTTAATAACAGTGTGACCATGGATTAATTATTCAAACTTCCTATGCCTCAGTTTACTGATCTTCAAAGTAGGAATGATTACAGTATCCCCTTTATAGGATGGTTATAATACTTAAACAAGTAAAATTTTCATACTTGTACTAGACACTTTAGCAAGTACTCAGTAAACATTACCTATTATTATCTAATGTGGCCCAAACTCATACATTAAGAAATAATGCTTGGGGTTTCCCTGCTGGCTCAGTGGTTAAGAATCCATCTGCCAACGCAGGGGACACGGGTTCGAGCCTGGTCCGGGAAGATCCCACATGCCATGCAGAAACTAAGCCCGTGTGCCACAACTACTGAGCCTGTGCTCTAGAGCTGGCGAGCCACAACTACTGAGCCAGTGTGCCACAACTACTGAAGTCCACATGCCTAGAGACCGTGCTCGGCCATAAGAGAAGCCACCGCAATGAGAAGCCCGTGCACAGCAATGAAGACCCAACGCAGCCATAAATAAATAAATAAATAAATAAAAAGAAATAATGCTTGGCACATAGGTGACCGTTTTATTTTTCAAATTCCTCATTGTAAATACATAGTTATTTCGTACTTCAGGATAGGTAGTATGCTCTGGAAAATATCGGTCCACATGAAAATAAAGTTATAATTTATCCCTTGTTTAGTTGGAGGCCATAGACTGAATGCCTAATTGAACCAGCCACATATAACAAATCCCAATTCCATTCATTAAAATCTATTAAGTTTTAGACTGTAGGTAAATCAGTATAATCTCTCAAGCAATAACTTATATAGAGAAAGGAACACAGGTTATGGATATAGTAGAACTGAATTTTTCTCACTCTGTCTTGAGCAAATCAACTCACTTTCCAGAGCCTCAGAATCAGGTAATTTCAGGGACATTTTAATAATCTCTAATTCATCACAACTCTAATACCCTTTTCCACTACCTCAAGACCCCCTGGCTGTCCTTTTTTCTTACCCTTAAAGCACCTGAGTGTATATTTTCTTTTTCCTGCAACATAAGCTTAAATTTAGCTGCTGGTCCTAGCTGAATAATAAAAGCAATGGCTCCCTCTCTTCTGTGTAAACATACCATTTACATACTTTCAGAAAATGATGCCTCTGAAATTATCCCCATAAATATATATTTGCATAACACTTTGAAGATCTATTTAAAACTGTGTTCTTTTACTATTATTGCTATGGAGTTCACTTTTCCAGGCTAAGCATACTCAATTTTCCTCCTATTTTCATAATGGAAAATGACTTCCTTATCCATCCTTTAAAGTCTCTTAAACTGTCATTCTCAAAAAGAAAAAAAAAAGCAAATGTGATTTAATTTGCAATAATCCTTCAAGCCAGGTGTTGTTTGACAAAATCATATTCATTTTTGATGAGGCTGTTCTGAGAACTGACTTTTATTCATTTATTCAACAAATACTGAAAACCTAGTATGTGCCTGGCACTATCCCAAGTGTTGGGGATACAACAGTAGAAAATGAAGACAAAGCTCCCTGCCCTGTGGAGCTTATACTCTAATTAAGCTTTTAAATTTAAATGTTAGTCTGATTATACTATTGTTACTATGAAGTAAGCGACCCATATCCATTATTAAGGCCCTGTTACACGCCAACATAGAAATAAGCAGACATGGTCAATGGCCTCAAGAAACTTATAAGTTAAAGAGAGTAGATACATCAATACAGATTAAAGTGCAAAAATACCTTGAGATATATTGTGTATGCAGAGGAAAAAGCAGGATTTCCAGTTAAAAACATCAGGAAAAGTTCTCAAAGACAAAAGGCAATTGATTTTATTTTTAGAGGATGACATTATTACTGGAAAAAAATAACATAAGCAAGTATGAATGAGCTAAATGTGTGGTATATGTAGGGAACATTTTAGTGGAGGTGGGAGATGATAAAATAAATAAGGGGACTTCCCTGGTGGCACAGTGGTTGAGACTCTGAGCTCCCAATGCAGGGGGCCTGGGTTCGTTCCATGGTCAGGGAACTAGATCCCACATGCATGCTGCAACTAAGAGTTTGCATGCCACAACTAAGGAGCCCACGAACTGCAACTAAGGAGCCCGCCTGCCACAACTAAGACCCGGTGCAACCAAATAAACAAATAAATATGTTTTTTAAATTAAATAAATAAATAAGTATATTACATAATGGTAAGTGGAGTGAAAAAGAAGTCAAATTGCCAAGGGAGAGTGAAATGTTGAAGACAGCAATTGAAATACACATATATGAATCAGAAAAGTCCTCCATGAGAAAAGGTTTCACTTTTGAGTGAGGGAATGAAGAAGATGAGGGAGTGGGCTATTTAGATATTTGAAGGAAGAACATTTTGGAAGATGGGGATAGGAAGGAGCATGATTGGTGTGTTAAAGGAACGGCTAGGAGACTAGTCAAAAGAAAGAGGAGAGAGAACAGCCAGGAGATAATGGGCAGGATTATGTAAAGCCTTATTGGTCATGGGATGAATTTGGCTTTTACCCTTAGTGGTGTGTAGTGAAAGAGACTGAGCAGATAAGTCAGTTTATCTGACCTATTTTAACTGGGTCACTCCGGCTGCTGTGTGGATACTAGACTGAAGGAGGAAAGTCGCCAGCACAAGGTTAGTTAGCAATCTATGGTAATAGTCCGAAGATGAGAATAGCCTGGACTAGGTGGTGACAGTTGGGGTATTGAGAAGTGGTCAAATTCTGTATATATTTTGAAGGTAGAGTAAATGTACTACTGTTTTCAAATTCAATGCAAAAATTATTGCACTATCTGTTCTCACAATTTTGCCCATTTTTTGTAATGTGTTTAAAAGGGAAGTTTCAAATGTAAAAACAAAAATTATTGCCAATTTATAGGCTTTATAAGTTTCAGATCTGTCAGCAATATTGGAGATGATCTCTTCCAAAATCTCATTTTACAGAATAGAAATCCAAGGAACAGAGAGCCAACATGACTGAAACAAGATCATACAGCTAATTAGCGACAGGACCTAGACTAGAAACCAGGTTATCTGACTCACAGCCCAAGCTACTTTGCCTTATAATTGGTGACATTTAAGTGGTGTATATTCTTCCTTTGAAGTTTTTTGTTTGTTTTTGCTTTGTTTTGTTTTTATTTCATAAACATTGAGGGAGAACCACAGGTATCCCAAGCTCAAGAGTCTTTAGGACACAGGCAGCTAGGAGGAAAATGTGGGAGAAAGTAGGTGCATCCACTGCTTAAATACACTGATTTTTTTTCTGAAGGGTGCCAGCTAAATGAAACATATCTGCATACGCCCCAGTACGGGATCTTGGAAAATATCCATTGCTGTCCTAGGCAGAAGGGCAAATAAGGACATTATTCCTTATCTACAAAAATGCAGATAAGGAATTGCAGTATAATGTGACTTCTGCAACTGTAAATATACACACGAGGTTCAAACACAGTAGAGTGAAATGAGTAATTAATGTGGAGTTTTGTGTGAGGGAGGGTGGCAGTTGAGGGGGATGGCTGGAGAAGGCTTCACACTGACAAAGGAGATAAGAGCTCTGAAGGGTTCTGAAGGGTAACAGTGATCTATCAGGTGGTAAGATTGGTGAAGTCATTCCAAGCAAAAGGAATTAGCATGTGTAAAATCTCCAAGACATAAAACTATATGGTACAGACTTATATCATTATATACGTTTTTCTATCATTCCCCAAACCTGTGTTTGATCACATAACCTGTCTAGAATTGAGCTCTGACTCTCTCCAGGAAATACATCAAAATGGAACAGATTCCACACATGTTTGAGATACTAGAAAGTCTGGATTTCAGTATGCTTTTCAGTCTACCTACAGACCTATGCTTTCCCTATTACATCAGGAATCAGGTTCCCATAGAACTAGGTATGACAGTCCCAAGACAGAGATTGCTTCATTAGCAAATGTGAACACTCCAAATCTTGGGTGCAGAGGAACGTGCCCCTTCATACCTCCTGCAGCGCATCAGAATCATCTGGAGGGCTTGTCAAAACACACACTGCTGAGCCCCAGCCCTGAGGTTCTATCTGATTCAGCACGTCTAGGGCAAGCCTCAAGAATGTGTTCTTCTAACGAGTTTTCAGATGATGCTGATGCTGGTGGTCCAGGGACTGCACACTTTAGGAACCACTAACTTAGAGTACTGCTCCAGACCCTCTAGCTTAAGCACTTTTAAATTCTTTCACATAACAACAGCTACCACCAGTAAGAATTCTACTTCTGTTAAAATGGTCACTGTCTATAAGCTCCTTGCAAACAAGGACTCTTACCCCGACTGATGAGAATAACAACAACAACAACCAACAACATTTAACCAGGTTTTCGGCATTATTTTAAGCATTTTTCATGAATCACCCATTTAATCTACACAACAACCTTGTGATCTAAGTACTATTATTATCCCTACTTAACAAATGAGGGAAGTAAGATGTGAAGAGATTAAATAACTAACTCCAAGGCAAAGAACCTCAAGTCAGATAGCCTGCATTCAACTCTGGCTCTATCACTTATATGTATGTATGACTCTCCAGATCTTTATATACACCTTGAGAATATCACATAGGGATTTGCAACTGAAGATTTCCTGTCAGTAACATACCTTTCAGAACAAATGGTATTTGTGGAAACGGAATCTGTCCATCAGTTTTTCTGAGCATACATTTACTTCTATATGAGAATGAAAGGAAAGGCTATAAAAAGCTTAGAGACTCTCTGTTCCTCTCATTTTGTAAAACCAGAGATTGTATAAATCTGACAAAATTTATGTGACTTGCCCAAGACCAAAGCACTGGTCACCTCACAGAGCCAGGAACAGACTAAAGATAATCTCAGTCCTTAGTTCTAGGAATACACTTGGTAAAGTGGCTCCCATCAGATTCTTAACCACTATGTATAAGTATACTTCCTATCAATATGCCCATAAATAGTCATAGCGCAACTAGGAAAAAGGATAATTTCAAATGGCTCATGTTTTACTTTACTAAACAGAGGCGCACATGAGGGCAGAAGTCTCAGGGTCGAAAGGAAATATAAGACATAAAAAGGTACAAAGCCAAGGTTAAAAAAAGTCTGAGGAGTTATTTCCTTATGAACATATGTGAATCGGCAAACTATTCAAGGAAATAATTGGTTCTTGTTCAAGCTTTCCATAAATATTATTTGAAGGAACAGTCTTTAAAATTGAAACACAATCGACAAAAACAAATTTCTAACAAGTGTCCATTACTTTTCTTCTAGCTATGAAAGTCAAAAGGCAATATTTTTTTCTTTATTTTAAAAAAATCAAGTGAGGTAACTGCATTCACAAGCTAAGGCTGAATATTAATTTTGTTTTGAAAAGGCATGCCACTGTAAGGGTAACAACATTACATGTACCAAAGTATTGCTCAAGATTATATAAATAAGCTTGCTTAAAGAAAATCAGCAGGATAACACACGCATTTCTTTTTCTTTTCATCCAACTTGTAGGTATGACTTCACGCATACAAATTGTGATATATTCTTAAAGTATAGAAGACACTAGAAGAAAATAATATCCCTATAATTGGATATGGCGTAGCCCTCGCTCACCCATGACTACTATAATGTGTACATCTGAGTAGGTGAAAGAGATGAACTCCATGTCATCTCTTTCACCTAACAAAGGCCCCTTGTTAGGGAGACAGAGCATCTTTATAATTCTTTGCAGCATCCCTTATGTCCTTAATGATTTTCTCCAGCTAACCATTTGGATCATGTTTTTGTTCATCGTTTAGCAATACAGAGCTTCTGTTGGCTTTGGCTGTGTCTATATACTTGTGATTGGTGGTATCAAAACATCATATGTCTGGTATTGTATAGAAAACATAGCTGGATGACTCAATTTTTAAATTTCCAATTGGATTTCTGAAACTCAGATATAGGCCTTGTTGAAATATATATTTTTAATGCTGAACTCATGGAGAATTTAATACATTCATAAAATCTGAAGAAACTGTATTTGTACTTAAAACTGGTAGTTAGGAACACAAAATATTAGAGGTCTAGAGTCAAAAGTCAAGAAATAAAATTCTAGATTAATTAAATATGAAGTATAAAAATGAAACAATTCCTTACTAAAACATGGGAGGTTTTTTTTTATAATCTTGGAATGAGTACACTTCTAAATAGGAAAGAAAAGCTGAGGGCATAAAAGCGTATTTAAAATAAAATAAGGCATTGCAAAAAAATTCAGAGGCAAACAACAAAATGAGTAAAGATATTTGAAACTCACATAACAGTGAGCTGATTTTTAAAATATAAACAGATTTCTTGCAAATGATAAAACAGACACTTAATAGAAACAAATATAAACAGACATTTTATAGGAAAAGAAGTGCAGGTGGCTCATAAACTATATGAACAAGTGCTCAACCTAACTCATAATAAGAAAACTTAAAGTTTATGTTTTTAGGTAGCAAAGAACCAAAAGTCTGATAACACATTGTGTTGACTAGAAGATAAGGAAACGACTAGTCACTCTAAGTGTAAATTTGTATGGTGGAGAGGAAATAGCTATCTTTCAAAAATATAAAAGCATAAAACCTTGACCCAACAATTCCTCTTCTAAGTATCCATCCTCTAAATATAGTTGCACACACGCAGAATGACTTCTGTACAAGGATATTGTTTATAGAATAGTGTGTATCAGCAAAATATTAGAAAGAACTGAAATGTCCTTCAAGAGGAAACTAGGTTAAATAAAATATCCCATTTAAATATGTCCTAACATGGAAAAGTCTTGTAAATACAACAGTTTAAGTTAAGAAAAAGTACTGAACAAGATTAGAAAGATAGAGAGAGAGAGAGAGAGAGAGAGGGAGAGACATATACAGATATATAATATTGTGTATGTTGTTAATGCACAGACTGCATCTGGAAGAATACGAAGAAATGTGGCCAGGTGGCAGAGAGGGGAGGGACAGAAAATTGCTTTTGACTATGTTAACGTCTTCTAGTCAAAGAAACACATCCACACGTCTGTGGTTGAACGAAGTTGGGTTCACTGACTCTCAGCGAGGAGGAAAAATATACAGCATGGCAGAACTGGGGTGTCCTAGTAAGGTGTAAGAAAGGACTTCCAGGATTCAGTCTCATGTTAAGTGATTTTTAAAGGGGCTCAAAGAAAGCAGAATTATTCCAAGTTGAATGCTCTTTGGATGCAGGTGTAATTCTATACTTGGCTACCTTAATAATTCTTATCTAGAAGGCAAGAAGAACAGAGCAACATCCTGTTCCTGGTGATGAAGCAGCACCCACCCATATAAACCAGGGTACAGCAATATTTGATCATTTTGTAGTTTGGACAACTTTCTTGTTTTTGTCTGCATTCAGATATGATTACAGAGTGGCCTTGTTTTTGTCCTGATCCATCATGGTCACGGTGGCCTTGCCTGATTTGGTGTCCTGTGAAACTGTTCACATTTGGCCTGCTGGTAGTGCCGAGCCAGCTCTTGGCTGTCCAGAACTGTTTTGTTCTTTTTCAACTGTATATCCTTTTTTGTGCCTTTACAATTCTGTACCATATACTTATCTATTCAAAATAATTTTTAAATGAATCTCAAGACTGAAGGAGACCTTAAAAGTCACTGAGTTCTGAAACTATCTCAACCACCACCACGTTCTTCCCCTCCCACACTGAAGGGGTTTTTTCATAAACGCTCTACAAGTACCAGTGCAGCACCTGCTTGAATATCTTCAGTTTCACCATTGTATTCATTTGTCAGGCAGCTCATGCCACAGTGAAATGGCTGTTAATATTTTTGTTCAGAGAAAAAGGCAACAATGCATTTGCATATCTTAATTGTTTTCACCCCAGCATGTTTGACCTCTTCAAATGTATCTTCTCCTATGGAAACTGGTGGAGCAGAATAATTACCTTTCTAATTTTATGTAAAATGTTCCTATTAATACTCTCCAAACTGCTGTTGTCTTTTTTGTGTCAGTGTTCCAACACTGTTTTGCATCTTTGGTATCATTACACTTGCAGAGATTTGTATCTGTTGCTGCTGACAAACCCATTTGGTTTTGTACTCAATTACATGTAATTAGTCTTTTCTTCATGAACAAAAGAACAGGTGTCCTATCAATTCAATCCAAGATACTATGGTAAGGTTGGCTGGACCTAATGATGTCTACTGAACCAAACAGCACACTTCTGACAGATGCTCATAGTAACAAGATTTTTTTTCCAAACAATCAAATGCTTTTACTCCTGCCCACACAAAGTAGAGAAAGAAAAGGCATTTTAACAACTTAGAGGTTTATAATTTTCTATTAAAAAACATGAGTAGAATTTAAATCCTTCTCTGATATTTTTATCTCAATCCACACTCAGAAAATGCAAAAATAAAAATTATTTGTTTTCATGGGATATTTTTAATTAAAATATGTGTGGGGGGATCAGAAGAAAGTACATTAGTCAAAAAACTGGCAAAACCTGAATAAAGTCTATAGCTCAATTTATAGTATTGTACCAAGGTTAATTTCCTGGCTTTGATAATTGTACTGTTGTTACATAAAAGTGGTACCCATTAGGGGAAGCTGGGTGAAGAGTACACAGAAATTTCCTGTATTACTTTGTAATTTTTCTGAAGTCTAACATTATTTCAACAGGAAATGTTAAAAATATTTAGGTGGATAGAATATTTAGCCAATGATCTAGAGAAACTTTTACACAAGGACACATTCATTCATTCGTTTTGATTTTTGTTGAGTGCTTACTATGTACTAATGATCATTCTAGGTTCTAAAGACACAAATGTATAATGGATGGCTAGTGGGAAGCTGCTGCATAGCACAGGGAGATCAGCTTGAGGCTCTGTGATGACCTAGAGGGGTGGGATAGGGAGGGTGGGAGGGAGACACAAGAGGGAGGAGATATGGGGATATATGTATACATATAGCTGATTCACTTTGTTGTACAGCAGAAACTAACACAACATTGTAAAGCATTTATACTCCAACAAAGATGTGAAAAAAAATAATAAAGATACATCAAAGATCAAAACAAAATCTCTTCACTCATGAAACATTCTCCTGCTAGGAAGATCAAAAATAAACAAATAAACTGCAACAATATGCATATCAGGTCATCATAGGAGCTACGACTAGAAAAAAAATACTAGGGTATCAGAATAGGTCAAGGTGAAATGTTTAGTTTTATTAAGGATGGTCAGCAAAGGCCTCTTCAACACGTACAAGAAATATTTTGGCAGCACTATTTGTAATTGCCTTAAAATAGAAATGATAATTATCCACCCAAAAGAGAATGGATAAATATATTTGGGTATGTTCATGCAATGGGATACTTTACAAAAATGAAAATGAATAATATAAAGCAAATATATCACCATTTATGCATCTCACAACCAAAATACTGGGGAAGAAAAATACATAAAAGTTATATATAGTAATGTTCCTCTTATAAAAAGTTTAAAAACATGCAAAATGATGTTATGACGGATGTAAGTATATGCATATATATGTATATATGAAAAAATGTATTTATAAAACTGCACAGAAATAAAAAGTGTCAAATTCAAGATAGTTGTTATGTCTGGTACTGAAGGGAAAAGCAGGACTCCACCAGAAAGAGCACACAAGGGTTTCAAATGTATTGATGTTTTTAACTAAATTTTAAGCCAGGGGTTGGGTATCCAGATGAATTTATCTAAGTCTTATTATTTTGTATATTTAAACTCCTTTTAATACCAACATATCAATAAATGTATGCAGTAGTTTGTCTTAATAAAAAATAAGATATTTTAAAGTTGTGAATTCAGACAGTTTCTAAAAGTTTCTGACAAAATGTAGCACCCTCAGTATGTGTGTTATGCCTAATGCCTCTATATATACGTATATATATTATGCATATGTGTGTATATTTATATGTGGTTGTAGATCTATATTAGCCATTGACCCAGCATCTGCAGAGAGAGCACTTTCAATTATTTTTCTAAAAACATTGAAGGAAGGTATTTTGTTGGTTGACCCCACGCTTTCACCCTCACCTCTCTGCCACTGCCCCGTGATAAACGTCACAGATCCACAGAACAGCTGTCTAGGTAACAGCTGTATCCTGTGGCTACGGCTATTTGGCTCACTTGAGGACTGAATCTATGTTCACCAACTTATAATTTTTCAATCTTTTTTTTAAGTTGGGTGGATGGTTCTGTCTGACAACGGATATTAATATTATCATCTCCAGCCACATCATTTTATAGAAAAAGAAACCAGAACAAGGGATACCCCAGAGATAATACGGGTGACACAGCTAAGCCACATCCTTGATTCTTTCTACCTATACTTGTAGCTTCACTAAATCTGAATTCAAGTTCACATGCAATAATGAAAATTCTACATGGAGAGGAAAGCATCCTCATTCTTCTGTACTCAGTTAAACCTTAAATCATTTAAAGAATGCATTCCCACAAACATAAAGCAACAATGCAAACCACAATAAACTAATCACCTACTTGGCAGAAAATGGGATGAAATTCTTTATAATAAGATCTTTATTGTAATTCATATTTTGTAATGTGTAACATTAAGTGAACAAAGAATAATTTAGAAGGGGTGGACAAGAGCATTTTCACACTCTAGGGATTGTAGATCTTTCCTGAGATCTTTATTTTTAATTTAAAAGATAGTTCACCGTAAAATATCAGACTTCTTAGATTATCTTATGCAATTGGGTAGAATGTCAGTCTAACCACAAAATCACCTCCATCAGAAGACAACTCAATTGGATATAGATTTAATGAGCATTTACTATGTGACTAGTACTAAAGATCTAGCAGGGAATACAGACAAACTTTGGGAAACAATATGATGCCCTGTATAATTTTAGAATAACACGAATTTCCCCCCAGGTATCTGTACACGATTATTCAGAAACTGAAAGATATGATGAAAGTGATCATTCTTGGCTCTGAAGCTTGCAATCAAAATTCTTCTGAAATGCAAATATACTCTCTCAGACCTTGATGATTTGTTTAGTTATCAAACTTGTCACCTATATAGTTAAATTACTTAAACATTATTTCCAGGGATATTATCAATAATCTTTTAATGTTTGCATTTTATCTCAAAAAACTATAAACAAACTTGCAGTTCTACCAGTCTTCATTATCTGTTATCATAATATTTTAATATATTTTCCTTTTTAAATCAATAATTTTGTCTTCAATCAAAATAAAATAACATGTAATATACATAGGTATATATTCAATGTTTACCTTGAGAAGTAACTTCGGTCTTCCAGAAATGATGTTCTAACAATTACTATAACATGTTTACTGTTTGGTTCCAGGATTAAAACACCATTTTGTGCTGGAAGGTCTGCCTTGCTTCTATGAATACTTAACATCATCCTGACTACAAACAGTGGGATGAGAGGAAATTCTTGTCCACTGACCAGTCAGAACTCCTTCAAGCCTCCTACCTTCTTATTGAGTACATAATCTCTGTCCCTTACGGTCTCCTGGCTATAGGGAATCATAGCAAGAAGGATAAAGGAAAAGACACCAGCTTACTAGTAGTTCAATAGTTCCAAAGGTAGCCTGGCCATGCTTTAAGTCTAAGATACACTGGGCCATACATTTGATTGTAATTAGATTGCAAGAAGCTAATATGCCTTACTGTAGTCACTGTTTTCGTCCTTGGTCCCATCAATGGTACCATCTGGGTGCATCTGCAGGAAATATCCCTGCTGGCTGAATAACCTTGTCACAATTCCTTTCAGCTGGGGTTCTGCAGAACAAAATGAAATGATTATTGAAATTTTTTTTTAATACACACTTGCAAATTGTCAAAAACATTCCTGAAGTAAATGCATAAATGTCAATGGTTTAAATATTGAAATAACTATTTGAAAAGAAGGCATTTTGGTAACATATCTGTACTTTTTTTTCTTTCTAGAGGCAGATCAATAAATCTCTGCAACAGTAAACCAAATGTAAATGAATAACAGCTAATTATGATTAGAAAATACAGAGGTGTGCTAAAAAATGAATTATGTCTCTCCCTCCTGCATCTAGTGTCTGCCTGCAAGATGCCGCTAAGTTTGTGGTCCCATTCCAGAATCACTGTTCAGACCAAACAGCCAATGTAATTGCTAAGCTTTCAGCAGTCATAGTCAATTCCGGGAAGACTTCTATTTCTGCTGAATGACAACTCTCTATCTATGTTTCCTGGGTTTTGAAATTCTGATCAAATTCAGGCTTGGTTGAGAACCACAGGAAAAAGCCAAACCCCCATGGCCATGAGATGTCACTGGAAAGTATGTAGAAACAGATTTCACCTTCAGTAAATACTTCAACCGAGTGAGCCCCAATACTACAAAAGTCATTTTTCCAGCACACGCAAAAAGATCAAGCCATGCATATTTCTGTATTTCAAACCAGAAGTGGTCTTCAGCTTTTAAAAACACCCTACACACTAATACCATCAAACTGATCTTTGTATACCACATTTGAATTTTTGTATAGCAGCTAACATAAATATTTAAAGCTTTCTCACTGTGGTACTAGCTGCCAGCAACAATCTATTTTCTACAGAATTACCACCATTCTTTTTTTTTTTAACATCTTTATTGGAGTATAATTGCTTTACAATGGTGTGTTACTTTCTGCTTTATAACAAAGTGAATCAGCCATACATATACATATATCCCCATATCTCCTCCCTCTTGCGTCTCCCTCCCACCCTCCCTATCCCATCCCTCTAGGTGGTCACAAAGCATCGAGCTGATCTCCCTGTGCCATGCGGCTGCTTCCCACTAACTATCTACTTTCCATTTGGTAGTGTATATATGTCCATGCTACTCTCTCACTTCGCCCCAGCTTACCCTTCCCCCTCCCGGTGTCCTCAAGTCCATTCTCTATGTCTGTGTCTTTATTTCTGTCCTGCCCCTAGGTTCTTCAGAACCTTTTTTTTTTTTTTTTTTTTTAGATTCCATATATATGTGTTAGCATACGGTATTCGTTTTTCTCTTTCTGACTTACTTCACTCTGTATGACAGACTCTAGGTCCATCCACCTCACTCCAAATAACTCAATTTTGTTTCTTTTTATGGCTGAGTAATATTCCATTGTATATATGTGCCACATCTTCTTTATCCATTCGTCTGTTGATGGACACTTAGATTGCTTCCATGTCCTGGCTATTGTAAATAGAGCTGCAGTGAACATTGTGGTACATGACTCTTTTTGAATTATGGTTTTCTCAGGGTATATGCCCAGTAGTGGGATTGCTGGGTCGTATGGTAGTTCTATTTGTAGTTTTTTAAGGAACCTCCATACTGTTCTCCACAGTGGCTGTATCAATTTACATTCCCACCAACAGTGCAAGAGGGTTCCCTTTTCTCCACACCCTCCCCAGCATTTATTGTTTGTAGACTTTTTGATGATGGCCGTTCTGACCGGTACATCACCACCATCTTTGTCTCTACTTCAGTTTGGGGCAAAAATTAGACTACTCTAGCACATTTATAGCCCTATTTCATAAAAATTAGTAGAAAAAGAAAAATGCTGCTTCTGGTGATAAAAATTGAGGCAAGGATAGAAATCATATGACTGGTGAAGTAGTTATGTGTTATCCTCAAAAGGACAAGCAATGAATTTCAACTGACAGTGTCATTCCTTCACCAATTTATTAAATCAATATTTACTCAGAACCCCTTTTATTGGGCAGGCAATATGCTAAGTACTGTGTGTTAAACTAAACACATTTATTGATGTTTGAGTCTAGATAAGAGTTCTAGATAAGGATTCAGTGCAATAAACTCTTTGGGAATGGATCTGCTCCCTATGACATATGTCTTTTGCACATATGACTAGATCACACATAATTGGGAGTTTGAGGCAATGCCTATATAAACATGTCTTCTTCAAAGCAGTCCTAAGAAGAAGAAAAGTTGCCAAGAAAACTGGTAATGAGGAAGTAGGGTATTAAAAAAAGAACTAAACTGGAAATTAGGCATTCTGATTAATAACTATGTATTATTACTGTGGTTAAATAAATTCAGTGTATTTATAAGTTGAGCACCTTTGACTTAAAGTCTCTTTGATTTGAGAATCTTCTCCTCTAAGTAGTGCCAGAAATCAAGGCATGGATTCATTCTCAATGTGTTGTCTCCATGCTCCTGACCCCCAAGGGACATGTCAGAGAAGCATGTAGCTAGTTAACCACACTGCAAAAAAATATCCTGTACCCCTACCATCTGTTAAGCCCTACCAACCTTCCCAGGCTTAGTTCCAGATCACCTTCTCAGGAAGACTTGGCTATCATAAGTGTGGGTCACTTTTATAATTAGGAGAAATAAAAGAATGTGTGAGCCTCTGCCACAAGGCTAAGTGGTTGACAGGCAGATGCTAATGTGGTACGTTCAGCTCTAGATGTGCAATCAGGAGACCCAGCTTTGCATCACAGTTGCTGTGGGGTCCTGAGCAAGTCACTTAGTATCTGAGGCTGTTTTCCTATCTGTGTAATGGGAAAAAATAATTTCTACGCTAACTATAATAATTTAGAATTTCAGATGAATAAATAAATGTGATAATATGAAATAAAAAAACCATAAAAATATAAATCCTAATTAAGGTCTAATTTTTCAACCCTGAAAATTGAGGAGACAGTGTAAGTAAACCAAAGGAAGTATTTTACAAATAGACTTTGCTGATTCATGTTTTAGTAAAATATTGAGCTTGTAAAGTCATTAAAGTAACCAAAAGATTAAGAGTAGAGGATAGCAAAGGATAGAAGGAAGGAAAGGAACAACTGTCATATAATTCATACTTTATCTCTAATAAACTTGATAAGGTCACTTTAAGAAGTCATGTTTTGATAGGTAATGAGATGCATGGCAGCTGAATCATTAAAGCCTGAAAAGGATTCTTTGGGTTTTTTTTCATGCTCCACTTTCTGTAGCTGTAATTAAACACTCCTTTTGCTACGGTGAAGCTATCCCCCTGTTGGGACCCTGGGAATTCAGGTTGGTAACTCTTGTTCAAGATAATGAGCATAAATAAGGCTGTTCACCAAGCCCCACCACCCAAGAGCAGTGCAGAACAAGCTCAGAGTCTGAGTTTTAATTATGTGATGATCTGTGAAAGTGAATGTTTTACAGTATAGCTGTTTCAAAGGAGCCCTGACCATCTATTAAACAAATGCCCTGAACCTAGGATGTGTCATGGAAAGCAGTATAGCCTGCCTGACAGGCCTATACCTTTATTATTATCAAATCCTATCAACCTTTCCAGGCTCAGTTCAAGATCACCTCCACCAGGAAGGCTTGTCTATCATAAGGGAGGATCACTTTTATAATTGGGGGGAAAAAAAATGTTTTGTTGTATTTTAAAGAAAGGGGTTTAAAAAAAATGAGACCACTTTCTGGGATATCTAGCATCCTGAGTGCATTCAACAAAACACGCTTTTTATTTTTCAGACCATGCTTAGGCATCTAACAGATTAATAAAACCTGTGCTGTCCTCAGGGAGCACCCAGTCTAATGCATGAAACATATGTATACATAGTGGGAGATAGCTGTTAAATGATGAATGGAAGCAAAGTGACGTGATGTCACAAGGAGCAAAGGGACTAATTTTGTCTCGAAGTTAGATGAAGGCACCTCACCTGTCACTTGAGGAGTGAATAGCATTTTCATAGGCAAAGAAACCAGAGGAAGGCCACTCCAGAAAAACAATGGATGAAGGAGAAAACAGCATGGCAGACTTTGGGAATGATGCAGAACCTGGTATAGGCATAATTTACAGCAGAGTTTTGCAAATGCTGACACGCAGGTAAGTGCCTATTCTCAACAAATGTTCACAGGTAAACAGTGAAGTAAGAAAAATATGGCCAACAGAGTAAGTTTTTTATTAAGCTAATTTTATTTTCAATTTATATGACTCTCCTTGATTCGAAGATTTTGTTTTTCCATTATTTTTTCATTTTTTTATGAAGCAATGGCTATATTATTTGATGATGGTAAGACATTGGTTTAGTTTGTTCCCTTTTGTACTCTAAAGTAGTAGAGCAAGTACTGCTAGATTTTCTCTAAAATCCATTTCCTCTTTTTCCTGGGCACCCAGCTAGACCATATGTCCTAGCCTCCCTTGCAGTTAGGTTTGGCAGATGAATGAGTGTCATATGGAATGTTAAGTGGAAGTGATGTGTGCCATTTTCAGGCCAAGGCTTTTAAAAGCAAACATTATCCTCCACATTTTCTCTTCCTTAACGCTGGCTGGATTTAGATGATAAAGCCCTAGGAGATGTCAACAAAATAGGAGAATTCTGGTGGAAGAAAAGACAACAGCCATCAGAAATACCCACCTTGGACAGTTAGGTGAATAAGAACTAGCAGTCGTTGTACATAGTGACACCCTTCCTAAGAGAATATGAAAAGCGAGTACAGGGGTGGAGAGTAACTTCACAGTGCAGAAACCTGATAAAAAAAATGCTACCTGAGCCGGGGGTCAAGGTTAAGGTCCACAGTCATAAATCATGCTGATAGCCTTGATACCCTTGATATGCTGTAATGAGAATGACACTTTACCTCTGTGACCTTCCTCCCCAAAACGCATAACCCCAGTCTAATCATGAGAAAAACATCAAACAAATCTCAACTATAGAACATTCCACAAAACAACTGACTAGTACCCCTCGAAACTGTCAAAAATTCAAAAAAAATTCTGAGAAAATGTCATAGCCAAGAGGAGCCTAAGGAGACAAGACAACTAAATGTAATGTACCTTAGATGGGCCCCTGGAACTGAAAAAGGACATGAGGTAAAAAGCTGAGGACATCTGAATAAAGTATGGACTTTAATTATTCATAAGGTATCAATACTGATTCATTAATTGTCACAAACATACCAAACGAATGTAAGATGTTCATATGGGAAACTGGGTGTAGGCTTCACTTTTCTGTAAATGTAAAACCATTTTCAAATAAAAAGTTGATTAAAAATAATAATTAGAGCCACAAAAGCAAGTAAGAAATTTTACCTTCAAAGAGGTTGGTGAGAGAGAAGGTAAAGCATAGGAACTCACATTCAGCACCGCTTCCCTTCAGGATGATGTGGCAATTTCCGCAGAAGGTTTGACTTCAAAGCCACTCAGAAAAGCTGAGACCTGAAGGAATTACCTAGACATTCCTGCTGCCTTAAAGTGTACTGCCTTAAAGTGTAGTGCTTACCTAGGTACACGATGGAAACCAGAACACAGACAGAGCCAAGGAAGCCTAATCACACATCTCAAAATGAATACTAGATTGTAGAAAACAGAGTGAATTTTAGAATTGGAAAGGAGCTCAGAATCCAATACCTTCCTGCATCAAAATACCTTCCTTCATCAAGTTCAAAGATAAAAAAGAAAAACTGAGCCTCAGAGGGAAAATGTCTTGTCCAAGGTCATCCAGCCAACACATGGATGAGTTAGGAAAAGACTCCTCTCTGATATACTGAATAAACACTGTCCTTTCCTTCCCAAAGAGCAGCCAAGACATAATCTGTATATATCTTGTGCAAGCTGCAGGACTGGGGGGCAAGAAGCTAGAGAAGAGATGACAAGGAGAGGCAGGAGCACCTAGCTGTGCATCAGTTACTGAAGTGTGGGAGTGACAAAGGAAAGGAGTCCTAGGAAACCGTGCAAGAAATATGTATTTAATATCGACATATTTTATACACATGCATATACATATGAGATACTACAATTGCACTGTTTATCTAGGGCCAGCCTATTCAACATTTGTACCTAAACTTACAGAAAATGCCCCCATGTAAACTCCAATCTAAAATGAAAAATATAGGGCTTTCCTGGTGGCGCAGTGGTTGAGAGTCCGCCTGCCAATGCAGGGGACACGGGTTCATTCCCCGGTCCGGGAAGATCCCACATGCCACGGAGCGGCTGGGCCCGTGAGCCATGGCCGCTGAGCCTGCGCGTCCGGAGCCTGTGCTCTGCAACGGGAGAGGCCACAGCAGTGAGAGGCCCATGTACCGCAAAAAAAAAAAAAAATATATATATATATATATATACACACACATATATATATATATATATGATCCAAGCTTTATTATGAGCTATATCCAGAGAATTAATAGTATTTATTATAATAACATTGGCTGTATTATGAACCCATCTACTTTGTACCAGGCACTCCCCCAATGATTTCACTACAGTCGTATCTGGTATTCACAACAACTTAATGTGTAAGGTACTTTTTCTCATTTGTCAGGTGAGATTATCGAGATTCAGAGAAGCTACATCACTTACCCTATAGCTTACAGGACTAGTAAGTGAAGAGGCAGTCTAGCGTAACATTCTATGGTCCCAGCTGTTCGCCAGCACTGTTCAGTCACTTTAAGAAAGACACCGGCAAAACTGGAACATGTCCAGAGGAAGAGGAGCAAAATAAAGAGGGTGGTACAAAGGACTGTCATAGGAAGAATGGCTGAATGGACAGTCGATATGCAGCCCGGAGAAAGGAGGATGCAGGGGACGTGAGAGCTGTCCCCACTTTCTTGAGATTAGAAGTAAGAAGACAGAAGAGGAGACAGAAGCAAGAAGAGGCCAATTTGTTCTAGTAGCTCCACAGGGATAGAACTAGGGCCGATGGCTGAACGTTACAGGGAGGCAGGTAAAAATGAACTTTCTGTAAACTGTATTCAAAAAGAAAACAGGCTGCCTAAGGAAAGAGTGAGTTCTCCATCATTGGACAGAAGCAAACAGAGAGAAGCAGAAAAAACTACAGGTCAGGACAGCTATGAAGGACACAGATATCTCTGAAAGCAAAGGCATTCTGCATGGCAATGCAAGGTTCTTTCTAGCCCTGAGGTCCTGGAAAGCTCTGAGATAAGCCAGATGGCCGTTAAATACAAGTTCACGTTTCTGTTTCTTAGTGTGTGCTTAGGACAGGGAATTGAAAAGACTGTTTAGCAGGCATCCTGCAAATGGAGAGTACTTTGTAAAAGTTAAGCATGCATTGTGTAGTAATTTGATGGGGCTTTTTAATCAGTTTCTGTGGGCTTACAAACCAGACCCTTGGTATCAAGGTTTAATGTTGCCCACTTAAAGGAACGGAGATCGAAGAGGCTGTTAAACTGTGATTCTTGTCAAGTGCTTCTGGGCTTCACACCACTGCAGATTTCAGAATTAGATTGTCAGGGTAGGAGACTGTTCATCAACAGATATATTTATGATAATCACAGCTAAAGGGTATAGACTAGGGCACATTCACATACCATAAAGCAAAGCCCCAGACAAATCGGAAATGGATACAGTAACACAGGTGAAAGAGGATAGAACGTATCTGGACTTTTGAACGCTCTGCAGAAATGACAATCACACTAAACTGGGGGAATTCATTCAAAATACTTGTTGTTTAGTAAAGGAGACACAGACCTGAGACCCCACATTCACTCGGGGGACTGTAGTGAATAAGGCGGAGATGTGACATCATGGCCTAGCAGAATCTGTCTGCTCTATGGGGTAAAGATTACCACGTCCTGGGCTTCCCTGGTGGCGCAGTGGTTGAGAGTCCACCTGCCAATGCAGGGGACACGGGTTCGTGCCCCGGTCCGGGAAGATCCCACATGCCGCGGAGCGGCTGGTCCCGTGAGCCATGGCCACTGAGCCTGCGCGTCCAGAGCCTGTGCTCTGCAACGGGAGAGGCCACAACAGTGAGAGGCCTGCGTACCGGGAAAAAAAAAAAAAAAAAATGATTACCACGTCCTGTGGTGAGTCCTCAGTCTTCCCATAGGTCAAGTGAAGGTGATGGTGCCCTCAGCAGTTACCCATCTAAGGGACATGGAAATCCCTGTGAAGCACTAATAATGGCAAAAGGATTCTGTATCTATAAGCGGAGATCTATTTTCTCAATCAGCAGATACTGGTAGCACGTTTTATTAAAAAATCAAGTATTTACCGAGCACGACTTTCTGGTGGGTATTTAGGTAGAGGGGAGAACCAGTGATATGCTCATAAAACAGCTCTTTTTAAAAAAATGCCCCAAACCTGATTTCCATGGGACTAATTTCCACAGGGTAAATCTTCCCACCGTGGCTGATTTAAAACTATCATTTGACCTCACTGGATGCAGAGCTGGAGCAGAAGAAATGAGCATCCCAGGCTCCAGGATCCAGCACAGCACTGAATACAACAGAGAACAAGCCATGAAGCTTACATTCCAGCAGGAAAGACAAGAAGTAAACAAACAGTTCATACATAAGGGTTTTCGCATAGGTGCCATGATGAAAATGAAAGCGATGAAAAAGGATGGAGGGTCCAGGGGATGGATGTGTTGTGAACAGCGTGGTTAGAAGTGGACTTCACCGAGACCTGATGAAGAGCATCGGAAACAGGGACTAGCAGATGCAAAGTAATCCTAAATGCAAAGTAATCCTAATGCTTGAAAAGACTAGGAACCAGCAGACGAGAGGCTCTCTGAAGATCCTCCTCTCGACCAGGAGTTGGCAAACTACAGTCCTGTTGCTGCCAATTCTGTAAATAAAGTTTTATTGGAACACAGCCTGTGTGCCTTCATTCACACATTTGCCCCTGGCTACTTTCGTGCTACAACAACAGAGATGAGTAGTTGCAATGGAGACCCTACAGCCTGAAAAGCCTGAAATATTTACTAACAGGCCCTTTCCAGAAAAAGCTGGCCATCCCTTGCTCTAGACCCTTGCCGACGTAGTTCCCTCTGCCTGAAACGCATATCCCATGCCCTGCCTTCTCTCTGCCCAGAATTCCTCCTCAGTCTTCCAGGTTCAGCTGTCTGCCACGGGGCCTTCCCTGACACCCTGAGGCTAAATTAATCACTCCCTCTGCACAGCTCCCTCAGGCACAGGCTAGGAGAGGACTCCCTACACTGTTACAGCTGTTTGCATATGATCTGTCTCTGCTGAACTAGGTACAGCTCCTCAAGGGCAAGGACCTTGAATGATTCATGACCCTGTCCCAGTACGTAGCACAGTGCCAGGCACCGGGTAGATGAGAGGTATGTGGATAGAAAGGAGATAAGTTATATCTGGGATTTTCCACTGTGACCCGTGACTTTTAGAGGAGCTCCTCATTTGTAAGAAAGATGTTTATAGCCTTTGAATATCATGCCTCCAGCCTTCAGTGCCTTTCTTTCCATTTTCAGTCTCGACTCAGCCCCTCCACATTGAACACAGTTGACAAGCACAGCGGCATTCTCCATAAACTGAACAGTCTCCAAAGCCCTGTTCAGCGGGAATCAAGTGACCTTGAGACGGGCAATCCTTAACCTTCATGCTGCCTCAAAGCTAAATGGAAAGAAGGACACGCTTTTTCCAGAATATCCTTTTCACTAAACCAGTCTGAGCTGGGGGAGGCGGGAGAAGCAGGGCAGGGAAATGCCCATCAGGATGGGGTTTCTGTACTGAGCCAATTTTGTTCCTCATACCATTAACCCCCTCCCTCCCAGCTTCCTCTCTATAAGATGCTCATGGGGCTTCCCTGGTGGCGCCGTGGTTGAGAGTCCGCCTGCCAATGCAGGGGACACGGGTTCGTGTCCCGGTCCGGGAAGATCCCACATGCCGTGGAGCGGCTGGGCCCGTGAGCCATGGCCGCTGAGCCTGCGCGTCCGGAGCCTGTGCTCCGCAATGGGTGAGGCCACAACAATGAGAGGCCCATGTACCGCAAAAAAAAACCTCAAAAAACAAACCAAAAAAAAAGATGCTCATGAAAATTTAAAATAACTCAACTACCATTTACTGACTTCCAACGTGTACTAGGTGCTGGGTACAAAGCTGAGTAAGATGCAATTCCTGCCTTGAAGGCACCCACGGCCTCCTCACTGAGATGCACACACAACTAACCATACCCAGTGAACATGGAAAGTGCTTTCCTAGAGGAACAAACAAAATGCCACGGAATCACAGAGCACGGGTGCTAACTTTACCTGGGATGATGACTTCTGGGACAAGAAGCAGTTAAGAAAGGCTTCAAAGATGAAGCAACATTTTAGACTTGGCCTTGAACAGGCAGGGCAGTTGTGCTTTAAGCAGCATAAGCAGGAGGGGCAGCCCCATGGGGCACACAAACAGCATGTTCAGAGACTGGGCAAGCACACTGGCATGGCCAGGGTGTGGGGGAAATAAGAGGGTGCACGCAGTGGCTGGAGGTGACAGCAGAAGGGAAATATGGTCCCAGGACACTTGAGGTTCTTTAAGCAAAGCTAATAAAGTTTACCTTTTTTTTTTTTTCGGTACGCGGGCCTCTCACTGCTGTGGCCTCTCCCGTTGTGGAGCACAGGCTCCGGACGCGCAGGCTCAGCGGCCATGGCTCACGGGCCCAGCCGCTCCGCGGCATGTGGGATCTTACCGGACCAGGGCATGAACCCGTGTCCCCTGCATCAGCAGGCGGACTCTCAACCACTGCGCCACCAGGGAAGCCCCTAAAGTTTACCTTTTAAACCAGTGATCTCCAAACTCTTTTGAGCATACATCTCCATCTGTTAAATCTATAGCCTCCGTATGAAATGGAGCAGGACACTCTTGAGGCCTTCCCAGGACAGAACCCACCCTCCCATGTCCTCTGCCTTGTCTGTAGAAAAACTTTAGTCAAAGAATAAATGTAATCAGAGAAATGAGAAAATACAGAAACAAAGGAAAAGCAGTCAAACAAGACCAAATAATAATAGCTTAGTCATTAAATAAACTCAAGGACTTTTAGTTCCTCCTCAAGGGCTACGGATAGTACTCTGAGCCATATCCTGTGAGCTGTTTTGTAGAGACTGAAACTCCCACCAGGTGGAACAAGTTAACTGCATGATGACCAGACTGTAGCCATGACATAAGCTGCCACAATTCCGAGAACTGGCCTCAAAGAAATGGGAAAAAACCGACCCTGGAACTGAAGGCACCTGGGACTGAACTCAAACCAACCCTGGAACTGAACTTAAAACAATCAAGATGACACTGATCAGACCACCACATGACTAACTTCAAGATGATTGTCAGAGCTGTGTCTTTCCTACATGTAGCTCCCTCCCTCTGCCCATACACCCCTGAATCTCCCCTTTAAAAGCTCTTGCCTACTGATTGTCAGGGGGCAGTTGGCCTTTGGACATGAGCCTGCCCTCTCCCCCAGTTGCCAGCCTCTGAAATAAAGCAAACTTTCCAAACAAACTTATGGTTACCGAAAGGGAAACATTGGGGGGAGGGATAAACCAGGAGCTCGGTATTAACATACACAAACTACTATATATAAGATAGATAACCAACAAGGACCTAATGTATAACACAGAATATCACTCAATATTCTGTAATAACCTGTATGGGAAAAGAATCTGAAAAAGAACGGATATATGTATATGTATAACTGAGTCACTTTGCTGTACACCTGAAACTAACATCACATTGTAAATCAACTATACCCCAATAAAATTAAAAAAAAAAAAGAAAATCCAAACTTACAAATAAGATTTAAAAAAAAAAAAAAAGCCAACTTTCCTTTCCACCAACCTTGCCTCTCACGTATTGGCTTTCAAGCAGCAAGGAGCCAGACCTGAATTTTGGTAACACATGTATGTGTATTTATTATTTATAAACTACATGTAGGTAATTTATAAATACCATATATTATGCATATATTGTAAATGAAAGTTCAAATGTTTAAAAAGGACCAGTACTAAACACACACAAAAATTAAAATATCCACATGACAAAAGTTTGTCTTGCCCCGCTCACTTCAGAGAAGAGAAGCATTAGGGACCACTGCATCAGACGATAGGGAAACTGAAGGATTTTAAGCCTGGGGATAAATTATATGGGCAGTATTTTAGAAAGCCATACTGGGGAACAATAGAGAAGGATGACTTAGAGGGGGTGGTGTTGTGGTTGTGGAAGCCACGTAGGAAGCTGTGACATATAATAAGGCCTTAGGTAGGCAGTGGCAATGAGGATGGAGAGAAGACATCAGCCTGAGGACTGATGCTTGGTGGGACCTGGTAGATGACAGGATGTGTAGAGTCTCTTCAGCTCTGGAAAAATGTGTGACCTCTCCTTCCCTAAATCCAAGTCTATCATTAGGCTTCTAAGAAAGCCCTGTGTCAGTGTAGAATATCATGGAAAATGAGGGTGGAAAAAGCTTAACGTGAGCATTCCTAGGAAGCCAAATGACTTCTTTGCCTTTCTAAGGATTTCCGTTCATGAAGGGGAGTTTGATTCTGGTCAACCTCACTGAGTCACAGCCCCTTGGTTTTTCTCAGACTGTCATCCAAGAAATGGACCTTGTCTTCCAGGCAATTCATGAATGAGCTATGGAGGATGAGAACCACAAGATATTTCACACATGAAAATCCTAGAATCTGAAGATTTTAGAACCAGAAAAGCCCTTCGGGATGATCTAATTCTACAGATGAAGAAGCAGAACACCAGAGAGAGGGGAAACCCATGAAAGCATGTTTTCCAATCCCTGGAGTCGGGGCTCTTTAATACATCATGATCCTTCTGTGCTGCACCCCTTTAAATGAAAACCATTTTTCATCCTCTCACAGGTATCCTGGCTTTATCCCAAATGAGCTGTGTGGTATCCAGAAAGCTATTTCATTTCTTTATACACAGGTATACTTTGCTTCTTGTGAAACTGTTTGAATGACTAGGACCTGCTTCTGAAGGCTGTTCTAAGGAATTAAGAATACACATTACACCAGTGGGATGGGGGGTAATATAGGGGTGTGGAATGGGAGGCACAAACTACTGGGTATAAGATAGACTTAAGGACATATTGTACAACGCGGGGAATAGAGCTAATATTTTGTAATAACTGTAAATAGAAAGTAACCTTTAAAAATAGTATAAAAATTTTTTAAAATTGTTTTTTAAAGAATACACATTGTAGCATGTTCTATAACCAGCAAGTGGCCTTGCTTGTGGGGTAGATTAACTTTCTGATAGAATTTATGTGGTTTGGAAGACCCATGGTTAGGAGCAGTAGCCATGGGCAAATTCTCCTGAGTTTTTTTTTGTTTTAGTTTTTGTTTTTTTGTGGTACGTGGGCCTCTCACTGTTGTGGCCTCTCCCGTTGCGGAGCACAGGCTCCGGACGCGCAGGCTCAGCGGCCATGGCTCACGGGCCCAGCCGCTCCACGGCATGTGGGATCTTCCCGGACCGGGGCACGAACCCGTGTCCCCTGCATCGGCAGGCGGACTCTCAACCACTGCGCCACCAGGGAAGCCCTCTCCTGAGTTTTATTCACAGATAACATTTGTCAAGTATATACCACATACCAAGTGCTTTACGTGGATTATCCCTTTAAATTGTCACAGAAATAACTGAAGGCAGACATTGGGCGTTTTTTTATAGATTAGGAAACTGAGGCTTACAGAGGTTAAGTCACTTGCTCTAAATCACAGAGGTAATAAATGCCAGAACCAGGTGTTGAAGCCAGAACTCTTTGCTCTTTACACCTTCTCATTGCTAACCATCAGTTGCTTCTTGAAGAAATCTAACATGCTGATACTTCTCTCTTCTTCCTTTATGGTGATCAGCCCACAAAAATGGTAGAAACCTATGAAGCAAGGGACCTAGAATAAACAGCAAACACTAAGCTGGAGTTAAAAGCTTTTGGCCTCCCGGTACAAAAGTGGGAGGAAACTATAGACACCTCCATTCATCCAAATAGTCTTCTATAATAACAGCATCCTCACTTGGCATAGAAAAAAATCTTCTCAGTTAGTCTTAAGGCCTCTTTTTCATAGACACATCTTTTGGCACCAGAAATAAATGAACAGGACAGCACAGGCATGACAGTTCCCTGACATCAGAGAAACTGCAGGATGTTGGACTTGTCCTAAAACTGTCCTGTGTCTCAGAGGAAATCTTTTCATCCAAATTGGCAAGCCTGGGGAATTCCCTCATATACCACAAATCTAAATTATCTGCAGGTAAAATGCCATTGTTGTAAAATGTGATCTTCTGTCATCTTTTTTATACCATCCACCAAGAAAAATCTGCAGAGTCAACCAGAGTGAGTTGAAGAGGTAATAATACTTTCTGCAAACAAGCAGTTTAGAGCTCCAACAGCACATCAATCAGCTTCAACTCTGCTGCAAGCTCAGGCCAGGCAGGATGGTGCAATGGGAAGTATGCGCCAGGGGTCTGTTCCCAGCAGCTGGCTACTCTCCATCCCCGCCGTCACCACCTTGGTGGAGGCCATCACAGCTCCCAGCTAGATTCCTCCAACACTCACTTAACACTCTTACCCTATTTCCCTTCCAAACCACACTACGGTGGAGGTAATATTTTACAGCATAAATTGGATCATGTCACTCTCCTGCTTAAACCCTTTAATAGCTTCCATTTCATTTACAGTAAAATGTCAAACCCTTAGCATGGCCTGGAGAGCTTTGCACCATGTGGCTCCTTGTTTACCATTCCATCACCATCTCAATTTACTCTCTCCCTGGCTCACCAAGCTCTAGCTAGGCACACACGCCTTTCTCTTCAGATCGAAGGATCTTTGCACATGCATTTCCCTCTGCCTGGATTGATTTCGTCCTAAGATAAATACAAGTTTTAGCTTAAATGTCACTCCACAGAGGTCTTGTCTAGGCTCCCCATCTAAGTCTGCCTTCATATTCAGATTCAGATTCTCTATCAACACACTATGTTTTCCCCCTTCCTAACATATATCCCAATTTGTAATTAGATATCTATTTTTCTTTACTTCCTTAATATTTATTTCCTCCTCTAGACTGTAGCACCCATGAGGGTGAGGTCATGTTAGTTTTAGCCATCGTAATATGCCCAGTATTTATTTAGCATAGTGCCACCAACACAACGTAGGAAGCCAACACATATTTGTTCAACGTGCTGGTTTCCTCTCTCTAGGCTTCAGGTTTCATATATAAAATGACGGCTTTGAACAATTCAGTGGCTAGAAGTTTAGGATCCCAGAAACGTAAGGGACTCACAAGTAGAAATAGATACAAGTTGTTTGCAATGAAGTAAAACTGAAAATGGAGAAAGTATTTTTAATAGATTTTAGAGAGATTACATCTCTCACCACCGTATATTAATAAAGATTGCTAAAATTCCATTTAAAATATAATTACACAAGGCATAATAATGCAATTAAATTATTACCTGATATAACCATACACAAAAAAGAAGTAGAAATAGTTATCAAATGTGGTTGGTATACTTGTGATGTAAATATGGATTGCATGCTATACCTCAAATTCAATTTGGAGGCTCTTGAGGACAACTTGAAAGCAACTGAAACAGGTACAAGGAATTGTCACTGTGACTGATTATGAGGGGCCATTACAAACGCATAGATGAAAAATTCCCTGGACACAGATACGAACCTGTGGTTTCAGACAAGCGTGGCCACTCTAATTCCAAACACCCATGTCCAAAAAAAAAAAAAAAAAAAGCCTGCCTGACTCTCTCCTGGCCAACGCCAAGAAGCATACTTCAGGGTTCAGTACCACAGGGATTGATCTATCCATAGCTAATGATTCCCCCAAACTTTGCAGAGGAGGTCAGCTTGACTTAATACCCATCACTTATTTTTAAAATTGTCAATGGTTTCCCATAGGTATATGACACATTCTAGTAACAAAAGGCATGATTTGTCAACAAATAAGATTTTAAATGGTCATATGTTAGTTTGAAAAAACAAATAAACATTAAAGCATACATTAAATTTTACCTATGTGTTACAGAACCAAAAATTCATTTTCTTTTACAGGAAAAAAATTCATTTTTTATGTGATGCTTCAAAATCCTGCAGTTTGTTCTATAAAAAACTGGCTTAATTTTAGAATTTCTGTGTTTTGTTTCTAAATGACAAGTTAGGAGAATAAATGTGAAGCTCTTTGCAAGTATCCACATAAAACCCATTCTGCATGTGGATCATCTTTATTGTCATAAATGGGAAACCAAATTAGATAGAATGTTCATGAGATTTTCTCTTTTAACTTTGCATTGAGGCTCTATGAACTTTTTGATGCGTCATATAAGAATTCTGATCAGTGACTTTAAGTTTTGGTGTAGATTATCTTGATTACAATTTGCAGATTTATTATAATTGTACATGCTCATTAACTCATTTCTTTGAATTCTCTTTTTAACATGAAATAAATATTTCAAACATGTGAAAAATAGAGAGATAGCAATAGCCCTCAACAAGTGTGTAACCATGAACCAGGGACTGTGAAATTCCCACGCAAAGCATTTACTCATTCAACCTTTACAACAGCCCTACAAGGTTTTTGTTTGTTTGTTTTTTGTTTGTTTCTTTTTCCTCATTTTACAATGATGAGATTTAGATACAAAGAAGTGAAGTAATTGCCCAAGGTCCCACAATTCATTAAGTAAAAGGACTTTAGGATTTGAGTTCAGGAAGGCTGCCTCCAGAACCCACAGTGCAAGCTACCATTCTCTACCGCCTCTTAAGTATCCATGAACTCAGCATCCACATTTAACAAACACTAACATTTTCCATAATTGCCTCCAATCTTTTTATGTCATTAAAACATTCTAGTCATCTCCTTAATTCCATTCCATTACTTTTCCTGACCAGACCCAACTACATTTCTGAATTTGGTTTATGTGTAGTTTTCTTGTTCATATGTTTGTTCCTTTACTCCCTCTTTATGTATCTCCTAAAAATATGCACTGCTATTTTGTGTATTGTACATTTTTACATAAAAAGTATCATGCTGTACATATCATTCAGCAATCTGATTATCTCTGTCAACATTATATAAGCATTATATGTTTGAATTTTCAATTTTCATCTGATCTTTAATAGATGACTATAATCACTTTTCATTCATTGTCATTTCTGATTTAGTCGTTTTTATTTCTATCATCTTAGTTTGTGTTTTCTATTTACAATGCCTTTCTTTGCTTCTTTACTTATCCTTATGTTCTTTCAGTTGGATTGATTTAGTTTTGTTTGCTCTCTGATTTTCCCCCTTATCTTGATTTGGAAATCACACTCTATTTCTATTAATTTAGTGGTTACACTTACATATTTAACTTTAGCAAAATCCAAGTATAATTGTTACCATTAAGCTCCTACCAAATACTGCAAGCACCTCCTTCAAACTCTGAAATTCTCCCACTCCTATCACTGAATAGAGCTCTAGCTTCTTTTTAAGCCCATGAAAGGCTTGCCACAGGATCTTTTTCAATGATTATGTATTCCATATTTTTTGCTCACCCCTTCTTCCCTCTAGATTCAACCTGCTCTTTGTGAACCAATGAGAATCTATAAATGGTTACACTTCTTAGTTTATACCATTTGTTTCTCTCTCTCTCTTGAATTATAGTTGAATGCATATACTGAATCAAGTGATGTTTATTTTCCCTCAGCATTCAGAAAATAATATCCTATTGTCTTCTAGCAACCATAATTGCTGATATGTCTGCAGTAGGTCTACCTATCTATCATTTGTAGTTAACTATTTTTTCTCTGGTCACTTTTAACATATTTTATCTTCATTGTAATATGGTTTTACTACAATTCCAAGTGGGAATTTTTTTAAGAACTTGATGGGATAAGGTCACATGAATTTTTCAGTTCTGAAAATTTTGTTTCAGTCTTTTTAATTTTAGATGATCTAACATTGTCTTTTTATTTTCCAGAACTACTATATCATGCATGTTGGAACTTCTCCTTATATACCCTATATATCTTAAATTCTCATTCAATGTTTTCCACCTCTCTGATTCTGAGTGATTTCTTTGATTTCATTTCCAACTCAAACATTTTCTCTTCTTTTGTGTATAGCTTGCTTTTGAACACATGTATAGACTTTTTTCCTACCATTGCAATTACTATATAGTTACATATATATATATATTTTTTTTTTTTTTTTTTTTTTTTTGCGGTACGCGGGTGTCTCACTGCTATGGCCTCTCCCGTTGTGGAGCACAGGCTCCGGACATGCAGGCTCAGCGGCCATGGCTCACAGGCCTAGCCGCTCCGTGGCATGTGGGATCTTCCCGGACCGGGGCACGAACCCGTGTCCCCTGCATCAGCAGGCAGACTCTCAACCACTGAGCCACCAGGGAAGCCCTATTTTTATATTTTTACTCTACTTTTTTCCCATACTGTTCTGTTCCTGCTTATAGTTCTGCTTCTTTTAATTATTAAATGTTTAAAATATTCTTAATTTAAAATTTAGTTCAGATTGATCTAGTATCTAGAATTTAGGGATAAGAATTCTTCAATTTGTTGTGTTCTATCCTTGTGTGGTTCCTATTATTTGACAATAAGATTTTCTTCAAAGGGAGTTGTTTTGGGCTTCCTTGGACTGTGAAACCTTCAAGAAGGGTTGACAATGGCCTCCCATAATACTTTGTGGATTTCTCTAACTACTCTAAGTTTTTATATTAACTTCTCAGACTGGAATTCCTGCTTAACAGGGAGATATTGTTAATATTTTTATGATTTGATTTCAGACCACACCCAGGAAGTGGTCCAGGTCAAAGTTTCTAATTCCTTACAGGCAACACTTTCCACCGGCTCCTTAGGTGGGCATCAAGCTCCTTTTCCTTGGCAGGTGGAAAGTTTTTCTAACTCACCATTTCTCAGGAAGAGCAGTGTCTGTGTTACAGGTCCCTGTCTGCCTAATACAGGCCTGAGGCCTCATCTCCTGTGGCCTGCATGAGGGCTAAACCCAGTGCCCAACTACTGATGGCCATGTCTGTTTCTATAATCCCCCCCTGAAGCACATGAAATCAGTTCCTGTTCATCTCCATGCATATAAATACCCTCTTCATTTCTGGCAGCTGAGGAGTTCCCCTCTTTGGTTTTCAGCTCAACTATGCATTTTAATTTTTGCTGTTGTTGTTATACTCTCTCCAGCAGAACCATCTATTTTTAAATGGGAAGCAGAGTCCTTTTGTAACAGCTCAGATTATAATACTCAGAGTCTTATCATTTCAACATCAATGTTTCCTACACCTGCTATCTTTAACAAATGGTACATTATGGGGATAACATTAAAACTGTGTAATCTTCAGGACAATCACTGTAGTTAGAACTGTGAAGTCAAATAAGAGAAAACCAAGAAACGCCTTTAAGGACTAAAGTCACAAGCACACCTATCTTATCCCTTCTGTATGTCAAACATATTCATTCAGTAATTGAGAGCCTAACAGAGCCAGGAACTAAGCAAGGAGATGGGAGTACAGTGGGGAGCTCATTAATTATATGTTCCCAAACTTTAAATCCTAAAGGAAAAATAATTTTTTAAATCATACATTTGATTGCTTTAAGGAAAATAATACATATAAACAGATATCATTTTTCCTAGAGGACTGCAAACCCCCAGCTGGGAAAACAATTCTTATTCCCCTTCTTTATTTTACAAGTGAGGGAGTAGAGCCCCAGTGCAAGATGTCTTTTCTTGTATTATATATTCATCAAAATTCTATCAGAACCCTTTTTCCTAAATATTAAAATCGTTTTTCTAAAAATTCAAAGATATGGACACAACTACTTTGCAGTTAGAAACTGAATAGATAAATCCCTGATTATGGATAAATATAATTTTGGTAAGCTTAAATTCAAGATTTCTAAAAGCAATAGAGAAAGCATTCATTTTTTACATTTTAGCAAAATAGCTCTCTAAGAACATTCTCTGACTGGCATAAGTGTACATTCTAACTTAAGAAAATAATATTTATTTGTTCTTTCTTGCATTTTTAATCTTTCCCCCCACTCTGCAGAATCAGAAACACTTCTTATCTAGCTTCAGTAACTCATACCTACATTTCTCATACAACTATGTAATAAATACATGTGTATATGACTATCCATATTACATGCTAATAAATACAAATTATAACATACATTCTGGAGATAACCTAGGCAAAATGTCAAAAATGTCCCTTTGTACTCTGATATCTGCAGTAAGGACATAAGAAACACTAAAAAACTTTAGCTCTTTTGGGAATATTCAACAAAACAATGAAATTTACGAAGTGTGTACTACCTAGAATGGAACATTTTACACACATAACACATTCATCACACACACACACACACACACACACAAATAAATAATCATGGATTTTTCTTAAATTTCACATACCTAAGGCCTTATTTACCCAGTTTAACAATATTAGTTTCTAGTCACTACACGTTGGCACCTATATACTCTTAACAGAAGTTAGTAGAAAGAACACTGGACTAGGTGTCAGAGGTTTAAGTTCTAATCCTTGCTCTGCCACTTAGGCAATTCACTTCATTCTTCAGTTTTCTCAGGTAAGATTAAAGGAGTTGGATTGTCAAGATCATTTTTAGATATTTTGTTCTATGGTTTTAAAACAATAACGGTGATAATTATAAGGCTTTGGGCTTATGATTTTATTATGTTTTAGTTACTGGATACCACAAAGTACCAAAATTTGAATAGATTCATACACCACAGTGATGTATAACAATGATCTTTTATAGCACAGTGCTTGGGGAAAGAATAGTCAGAAATTAATAACAATATTTAAATTAAAGGCTGTGCCAGAAATCTGTAAGAACACTAAATCAGTTCCAACTTTAAGCAATAATAATTAATATCCACTAATAATTAAGTGGGTGATGTGTAGTTTCAGTTCCAGGTGCCCAAGCTTCCCTTTCTTGTCTCATTATTAAGAATTACAATTGACTGTGCTGCAGATAAACCTTTAAGCAAAGCATATTTCATCTGCTTGCTTAATGGACTGGCATCTTCTTGGAATTCAGAGTTCTGGAACTTAATATTGGTTGTGAGATAATTTACGGTTGACTTCAACATCCTCTCACACTGGGAAAACTCTCAGTCTATTTCACAGTCTGAAACTTTATTAACTTTCATTTCTTAAGTGAAAACATTCCAAACCACATTCTAGAATCTAGATGACGATATAGAGATAGTGGTTATCAGAGTAGAAATTCACAAGACAAAATAAATAAACCAAACTATAAACACTATGGGAAGGTAACAATGATGCTATTTCAAAAATGGTGTCTTGTCTAGAAATTCTTGTCTATTTATGATAGTGGGACAGCAAATATAACCTGGGGAAATCAGCCCCTAATTGTTTAGTAAGGATTAAATAGGACTCCTTGGATGTCTTAGCACACACTGTTCAAGGCAGTTACCTCATTACCAGGATGGCTTCCCTCTCCCTCAGGGTCTAGTAGCAAGGGAAGGAATGCTGTGTTCTGTAAGTCAGTGCTATCCAAAGACGATATAATTCAAGTCATATGGGTAATTTTAATTTTCTAGCAGTCATATTTAAGAAAGGGAAAAATGGCTGAAATTATTTTAACAATATTTTTATTTAACCTAATATATCTAAAATATGTAATCAACATAAGAAGTATTAATGAGATATTTTAGATTTTTTTCTTCATGCCAAGTCTTCAAAATCCACTGTGTATGTTACAATTACAACACATCTCAACTTGCACTAGCCGCTTTCAAGTGCTCAAAAGCCACGTGAGTTGATGACTACCATATTGGACAGCACAGCTCTGTGCTCATCTTAACAGACATATTTCTCCAAAGTAGAGGTTTGTTAAACCAAAGACCACATATGTTCTGAAAAATATCTATCAAAGGAAGATGCAAGACAAAAATTATATCGAAAGCCTGCTGCCTGCTGCCTTCTTTCCTTCCATTCTTACACTGGTTTTTCCTTCTACCAACACTCTGGCCTTGGTACTATGCCAAGAAATACAAGTGTGAACAAGACAGTTGAGGTCAGAGCCCTCGTGAAGTTGACCATGTAACAGGAAAGAGAGGACTTAATTAAATAAGTCTATAATGAATTAGTTACAAATATGAGAAGTGCTTTGAAGGACTCCTGGCTGCTGTGGAGGATGGAACTTACCTAGTCTCAAGGGAGTTGTTGTGGCTGAATGTTTGTGTCTCCCAAAATTTCTATGTTGAAATCTTAACCTGCAAGGTAATGACAGTAGGAGGCAAGGCCTTTGGGAGGTGAATAGGTCATGAGGGCTCTGCCATGAATGGGATTAGTGCCCTAATAAGAGGCTCCAGAGAGATCCCTTGCCCCTTCAACCATGTGAGGTTACGGGGAGAAGATAACCATCAGTGAGGAAGCAGGCCCTCACCAGACACTGAATCTATGGACCCCGTGATCTTGGACTTCCTAGCATCTAGAACTGTCAGAAGTAAGTGTTTGTTGTTTCTAAGCCAACCATTTTATGGAATTTCTGTTATAGCAGCCTGAACAAAGACAGGAGTCAAAAATGGCTTCCATCGGGACTTAACATTGACGATGAATGAGTCCTCAAGAACAAGGAGGAATTAGCTTAATGGAGCAGATGGGCAAGAAAAAAATGTGGGAAGTGGAAATTAATAACATTCTACACAAGGGCAGCAGTATAAGAGAAGATGTTCAAAGACAAAAGATTTTGGTGAGTTTAAACATTGAAACTGTGGCTGGAGTTTAGACATTAGGAGTATGAAACATGGCCCAAGACGTGCCCCAATCATTCAGAATGCTATAGACCATGCTGGAAGAAGCAGTGTGAAAGCAAGAGTCATCTGAGGAGCTCTGGATCAAAAAAGAAGAAATATGGGACACATAGAAAAGACAGTTTAGGGTACACTTTTTATTGTATTTGTCCATCAATAAACCACTGATATGGAGGTCTATCTATAACCCAGTCTGGTCACCACTTTCCCATCTATGCCAACGGTGCAGAACTTCAAATACATAGCTAAAAAACCTAAACATCACTGTACAAATCTAGCCTTTGATTTTTATGTACCTTTTGTCCAAGAATAATAGGTTTCCTTTTCGTACCAATTATTAGTGTGGTCTTCAATACTGCCTGTAGCAATAACAAAATGCAATGCTATAAAAACCAAAGCACATATCACTGAAAGAAAGCAACTGGCTTGCCCAAGCAATAGAATTGTTTTTCCCTCCTTTGCTATCACTAACCTAGAGCAAGTAAATTATAATTATGTAACATTTATAATTCATAATTAAATAATTTATATGGACTATTTCCCAACTGTAGTATTCCAATACTATAATTATAAATTTTGGATTATAAAAATTACCCTGTAGAAGGAAAGCCTACATTTTAAACTTTAACTTTCACAAGGAGTAATGGAAAGACATTGAAATCTTCGGAGAATAAAGATGACAATCTAACCCATATTTTAAAGGCTCAGTAAAGACTGCAAGAGGAAGAACAGATAGAAAGCTAGGCAGGGAGATAAGTTAGGAAGTAACAACAGTAGACCAATCAAGAGATGACAGACTTGGATTAGAGTGTTTGGAGACAGAAGGTAGTTTAGGATATAAAATTGTCTTGACATAATTATTAATTGCATGTGGGAAGAGAAGATGTGTGGCAGGGCAGTAAAAATAGAAAGTGGAAGTATGGAACCACGGCACCTCCAGAATATTCTTATAAGAAATAGGGTAGGGTTTCCCTGGTGGCGCAGTGGTTGAGAGTCCGCCTGCTGATGCAGGGGACACAGGTTCGTGCCCCGGTCCGGGAAGATCCCACATGCCGCGGAGCGGCTGGGCCCGTGAGCCATGGCCGCTGAGCCTGCGCGTCCGGAAGAAATAGAGTAGATCCTTAACTGAAATATTCCCCCCAAATTAGCATATACTTCGCAGCAAGGCATTAAAGACAAAACCCAGAGCTCATACTGCTCTGACTGACTGAAGATCCCTCTCTCCTTGTGAGCTATACATTGACCACTGAGCTTGGAGTGCCTCTGAGATATCAAGGAGCCAATGGAAAACTGTGCATGGTAACTTGTATCCTTGCTCTTGTGTGTACATCTTTGCACTCTTCATACACTATGAAAGTCAACCAAGAGATGAAAAGGCAATTCTAAAAGTGGTCATTCTTACCAGTCTCTGAACCCAGATAAATCTTGGTGGTCAGACCTAGCTTAACATGTCAAGGATGAATCCAAGCTTTCTGATTTAAACAAGATGGATATTGGTGCCTTTTTTTGAGAAGAGGAACATTAAGAGAGGAATAGATTTGGGAGTAAATCTTCAAATTCAGTTTGGGGTATTTTCAGTTTGAGGCATCAAGTAGAAGTTGGATATACAAACTTAGAACTCAGAAGAAAGGTCTTTACTGAGGATATAAATGTGGCAATAGTTGACTTTTGAGAAGTAAAGCACTGAGAGTACATTGTGAGTGTTTAATACCCAGGACTGACATTGAGAATCTCCAAAGATGGAATAAATAAGGATAAGCTAATTAAGGAGCCCAAGTAGAAACCAGAAAGATGGGAGTAAACAATATTTCAAAAGGAGTGACTGACCAGCAGTGTTGGGTGCTACCAAGAGGTCGTGTGAAGGAGGATGGGAAAATACCCACTAGAGTTAGTAAACTGGAGGTTATTAGTAACCACAGCAAGAGGAGTAATTTTTAGTACTGAGGGTAGAAGCCAGATTAGAAAGATATGAGGTGTGAGGAAGAAAAGAAGAAAAGGTGACAATAAATAGAAGATTTTAAGTTTGAACATGAACAAGAAGAAAGTTAAGGACCTGACAAAGGATTGGGGATTGTGGTAAGGTTGTTTGACTGTTTTAGAAAGATTTAAGCCTGCTGAATTGAAAACAACAAGAATCCAAGAGAAAGAGGAATTAAAGGTAAAGTATCCTTCCTATGAAGGTGGAAGGGGATGCAATTTAAAACACAGGAGATTGGTCTCAGCTAGAAGAAAAAACAACTTCATTGTAACAGAAGGAAAGAAGGAGAGAACAGATGTCAATTTGCTTATTCAGATGCAAAAGCTCCCAAATATGGCAGTTCCCCTTTATAGCAGGTAATTCTCATTCAAGTTTTCCAGTACATACATGAAAATTCTGGGGGGCGGGGGGGGATATATATATATACACTCCCTGATATCTCAGTGTGTGTGTGTGTGTGTGTGTGTATACATACACACACACACACACACACACACACACATTCTCTCTTAACTACACTGAGTATCTACTGAGTTATGACAAGTTTCCCAGGGATATCATTCAGAGCACCATCTGCACAGATAAACCTGGAAGACCCGTTACCTGTGCATTCCTATGGCAGGCTAGAAGAGCAAAAAGGGGCTGATTTAAGTGTCAGAAGAACTTGACTCTATTCCTAACTCTGTCACTCTCAGTTTGGGTAAGTCACTTACCTTCTCTGTTTTATAATGTCCTCATCTGTACAGAGTAGCAACAGGTGATAGACGATAGATGATTAATGGGTAGATAGATAGATAGATAGACAGATAAATAGATTCAGAGAAGAAGGAAGAAGAAATGGCTTTTCGGGATGCATGTGCAAAGACACAGATATGAAAGGGCTTGTCATGTTTAATGAATTTCATCGTGACTGTGGCAGTGAGTTCCTACAACATCCTGAACACTGCGTACTGGGGTTGTATGTAAAGTGTCGAGTATCTCATTACCACGGGGCTCCTTCTGTTACTATTTATTTTTATATTATGGCATACTAATAACATATTCCATATTTGTGTAGGAATTATATATATATACATATACAAACATATTCCTATTTGTTCCATGAAATACACTTTTAAGGTAGGTATTATTCAATTCCACCCCTAATATTTGTGGGACCCAGGGCAACAGAATAAATGGTAACCCACATACCACATGTTTAATATTTAAATTTGTAAATCAAGGTAACTAACCGTATAATAAAACGTTTGGTTTTGCTATTTGAAAATTATACCTTCCTAATGACCCAGAAGTAGCCCAGGGTTGAACTTAAATTCTTTGGACTCCGCAGAATCTTCTGTCAAACAGGGCGGCACTGGGAGAACATGCCGCTCGTCTCAAAGCTCAGACCTTCTAGGGTTCCAGGTCCTCAGAATGTGGTACAGAATGAGGAAGCATGGGCTCTAGGTGGACATAAACCCTTAGCCTTTTGGACTCCTTGCTCCTGGAGGAAGGCCAGAATGGAGTCCAGAACAAAGGCCCTCTCTCTGAGAACTAGAAGATTCATTAGTATTCGTACTATATTACTTTATCATGAAGGTAACTGGGGCTCAGAAAAGTGAGGTAACTAACTAGTACCTAGCCCATCACTAGTACATGGTAAGCTTTCAATATTGTCTGAATAAATGGAGAATAAATGACATACACCTAGTTAGTGGCATTGTCTGAAGACGAACACAGTTTCCCTCTCTCCAGAGCTAATTCTTTGGTTCCAAGCTGACCTAAATACATATTGCTATGTGGGTTTCTCATGATTCTGCATACTCTTTTTGATAGTTTATGTACTCACACACTGTGTTAGTGTCTAAGTACACACATGCTTATGCGTGCTCGTGTGCATGCAGGCGCGCACACACACACACAAACACACAATATGCTAGCTGCAGCCTTCCTCAGGACTATATCTTAAATATGGTTTGTGGCAATACTGTTTAAAGCCAATTTCATTATTTAATTTTTTCCCTACACAAATTTCATCTGTTATAAGTTCTGACTGATTTATGACTCAGGGATGCAACACTTACACATCTCACCCTCCAAAACAACATTTAAATCTTATCAAAAATTATTTTCTCATTTTCTTAAATTTACTGTAGAAATAATGTCCTATCATCCACTGAAATGCAGAAAAAAATGAATTTGAAAGTTAAAGGAAGGCTCTGATATTGTCATTATTCAAGTGATTTATGTAATTTTTCTTTTTTCTTCTTTTCTTTCTATATCCACAGCAATGCATGAACAGAAACAAAGAAGTATGTAAAGAACACAAATTGAAAATGACCAATTGGGTGGCTGCAAAAATAAAACTATTTCTGATCTACCCAACAAAGAGGCTACTGGGAGAGACAATCTTGTGTAATAGAAAGAACACTGGAATTAATGTCAAAAGCTGAGGGGCAAAAAGAAACTAAAAGCTATTGAACACTTACCACGTTCCAGGCAAAGGGTGAGTACCTTTCTATACTTTATTGTCTTCCATAAGGTTGACACTAACCTGCCTGGTACTCCCTTATCCCTAAACACTGCAGACGGTTGTAGTAGCTACTTACATGGCATCATGGAATTCTGTAACAATAACATAAATAACAATGATATGAATACGAAAAAGGGGCAAATGTTAGCAGGGATCTGCACTGTGTTTCAGAAAAAATGTAGGGAAACGTCCAGAGTGTTCCTGTTTCAGACGTAGGTGCCTGCACTGCAAATTCAAGGATCGAAATCAGATCCCATTATTATCAGTGAATCGGAACGTGTCCTGGTGTGCCTGCCTGTGGGAAAGCCCTACAGAGAAGCTGGTGAATATTTTATGATGAAATCTCAGAGGAAGAACTCGAATGACACCTCCTAGTTGGCCCTTTTGTGATTTCACAGAAGAGAAGTGACAAGTGTAAGACCAGTTAGGAGTCACTCAGAAGCTTCGAATTTTAAGGCACTGTAAGTATATCTAACCATTTTGTTAAATGATTAGACATCCAAGCATGTTTCTTTTTCAGGTTTGGAGAAGGAAAATTACTTATTAATAAAACTAATTCAGAAAGCCTAGTTCTGCTTGAATAATCTTTGATACATTTTTAAAAATAGATTTTATTTTACGTCTTACCTCATTCTTTCATTAATTTACGATCCTTATTTTCAATAAGTAACAAAACAGAAATGGAATAACTTTAAAGTTTGATTGTAGCTACTCTTAATTGAAGTAATTAAAAATATATAAAATATAAGTGTTTATGAAAATAAGCAAAGACAAAACAATCTAAATCAGTGTCATGGAATCTCAACTACAGAAAAGGAATTGTTATACTGGAGGGCTTCAGGAGTTATACTGCATTTTACTTAAAATATGTGAAGTTATAGAAACTGACATATATTAGATATTTTGTTTGTTTGGTTTTTGTCTAGTGAAATATAATGATATGCCAGATATTGTGCTAGATTTTGTGGGCTACAATTAGAAATCACATACTAAAAAGAATTCAATCTATAATATTATGGGAGATATATGACTTACAAATACATAATTTCAATACAGTGATAAATGGAACGATTTGGAGATAAAGGGAGTATAGAAGGAAAAACAAAATTTTTTAATTAATACCATTTGTTTCTTAAAGCCATCAAAACTTTATGTTTTTCATATATTTTACCTTTTTGAAAGCAACTTGCTATATGTTGCCAATTGTGAAATACTATAAATAAGTAGTCATTTGGAAAATATATTTTTAAAATTCAATTTTTTTAAAAAATTAAACATATGAAAAAGAAGAAAAAAATAAGTAAAAACTTTTACTCATACCTTAGGAAATATAAAGCAGTGTCAATTTTTTTCATTTATTTCCTGATACTGATGTCTGTGGTACCCAATTATTGAAAAAGGAAGTCAAAAAATAAGAAGGAAACAAAGCTAATCAAGAAAAAAATAAAAGAAGGTAATGTTATAATGAAACAGGATTGAATGGCTAACAAATGTGAAAAGACTTAATTTAACAATATCTAGTCCACAGTTTTCCCCTGAAATCTGGGACCATCTGCACTGACCATTTCCTCAAGGGGAAGGCTGGGAACAACTTACATATATTTTAATGTTATCCCTTCAGCCTGAGCACTCCCTCTCTTTTAATTGTAGGTTTTAAAAAGGCAACTGAGCATTTCTAATTCTTAGATCGATTACATAAAGTGAAAAGAAAAAGAAAACAAAACTAGATCAATTCTACTCTATTTTGATTCTAACTAAAATCTATGTTAAATCTTCACTTGACACAAGAGGTTAATAAATAGGCATTCTCTTAAAAGTGTACTAAGTAGAAGCTCCACCTTTCAAAATGCATTATTTCTATGACAGGTTAAAAACCAGGGGTGTCAAGTACAAGCTACAATTAACTACATGAGGGCAGAAAATTCAACCTAAGGAACAAATGATGAAAAATATTGTATGTCTGATTAAAATCACCATCCATAATATCTGGGCAATAAAAAGAACTACTTATACTTAAACATCATATTCTAAGGTTCTCATTTCAATTTTAAATATTTAATCTAAACCAAGATGGGTACTAGGGTAACCCAGGAATATAAAGAAAGAGTTCTCATAGGCTGACTCATAATCATTGACTTGGTTGCCTTAGTTTATGAAAAACAAATGTCCATGAGTTTTCCTTCCACAGAACACATTCAAATTGATGTTCAGATTGCAAGCTGAGTGGAAAATATCAAAATGGAGGGATGGGGGAGAGCCTTTTGTGCTGTGTACTTTCGAGTATCAATAACTGCTGAGAAATGCAGCCACAGGGTTTCCCATCTCTATTCCTTTGTTCATGCGCTTATCACCCACATTTATTCCTATTGAAATCTTTCTAATCTTCCTTGGCCTGGCTCAAATGCCACACTCAAAGTACGGGGGCTGTGGATAAATGCACTAAGAGGAAGATAAAGAGATTGACAACAAGATCTCAGGAAATCATAGCAATGTTCAGGCCATTTAAAGGTGCTTTTGTAAGCAACTGGGAAATTTTACAAAGGTTTTTATGGGGAAGTAATGTGATATTAAGGATGTTTTTTAAAAATTCTGTTCAGACTGATTAAGGATTCAGGAAAAGGAAAAGGAAAGGAAAAGGAAAAGATTAACAACATTCAGGTTAATAAATAGGTATTCTCTCAGAAGTGTATTAAGTATAAGATCCACCTTTCAAAATGCATTAGAACTGCAGGTTATGAAAAACAAACAAACAAACAAAAAAACCTAAATCTTGGCAGTGACAAGAGAGATGGAGAAAAGATAATATGGAACAAAGATTATCAGTTTACCTGATGTTAGTAACTGTACCTGATTCATCTTACTTTCCTCAGTTCCCAGAAAGTCCTCAGTTAGTGCCTGACAAATAAATGAAGTTAAAAAAAAAAAACTTTGCAGAGATCAAATCAATGAGGTTGGTGATTGGATATGACAATAAAGAGAGATGAGTCAAAGATAAGAGGGGTTCCCAACTTGGCAGACAAGAAGGTTGGCGTCAGGAAACTGCCAATATTTGCTAAGTGCATACTACCTATCATAAAGAATGTCATTCACTGAGATGGGAAACTCAAGATACAAAGCAGACTGAGATCTGGGGGATGATAATAATTAAATTCAAGATGAAGAAGGTTGCATTTGAGTTAGCAGTGGAACCACATGGAAGTAAACAGCATGTTACTGGAAATCTGGATGAGGAACTCAGATGTCAACCTGAGTCAGAAATATACAGGAGACAGGTGAAGTCAATAAAGGTGACTTCACCCAAGGAGAAAAAACAAACTAACAACAACAACAAAAAAAAATCAGGAACACCTCTATTAAGGACATCGTTCAGCAAACACTAATATTCACCAAGATAACGCTGGTCTCATGGACTCTCTGTCAACAGGTTCAAAGTCTAGCAGAAGAACAAAAACTATAAAAACAATTTGAAGAAAGTCTTATGAGTATTATGACTAGTGTATCTACAGAGGAAATGGGTGCATAAAGGAGAAGATGGAGAATTTTACCTGGGAAATAGGTCTGAACGATGAATGGGGCTTGCATGAGCACAAGGAGACCCAAAAGAGCCACTGTCTTGGGACTCATAAAATGTGCATCTCTTCATTACATTGGTGCACAGACTGTAACATTGAAATTGTGAACAAGATATGCTCAGAACTCTTAAAATTAGACACAATAAGGCCTTTGAGCATATAGCTTACATGCTGGGAGAACTACCCATGAAAGTGCCTGAATCAATTCAGATGAGGTCTAGACCAACTGGAGACTTAATTTAGAATGCAGGCAAAAACCACTTTTGAAAATCCTAAGAGTCTGGTTAACACAAAAAAATAATAAAATCCCTACTGTGAAATTATAAAGTTATTTTCTCAAAGCACATTATAAACAGCAGCTGCAAGAACAGTTAACCAAATATTACTGTGCCGAGGGATAAAATGACCTCCTAAAGCCCTCACAGAAATTCTAATCTAGACTGAGGGTATTTTGCTCTGGGTTTATCAGACCAAACCTGGATTATAATGTTGATTCCAAGCGATACCCTCTACAACGATACTGATAAATAGGAGCTTATCCAGAGGCAGGTAATCAGGTTTATCAACACACCTACTATATGTCAAGCAATTTCAGGTGCTATAAATCCTAAACGCGACCTTGTATTAGACTTCAAATTCAAGGAAAAGGCCAAACTTATTTTTCATAAAATAACATGATCAATGGTTCAAAAGATAAAACTGAATTTCCCCTATGTATATTGTCACCATACTGCATAGATAAAGAATTGGGAAAAACTAAAGAAGAAAGAAGTCAAATACCAATAATACCTATGAGAACAGATGAGATGGGTGACATACATAAATGAAAATCACAGAAATGCAAAAATCTCAGTTTAGGCAATATTTTAATTACACCCTTCTTTTCTAAATCTTATATTTTTACCACTAATGAGCACAATTAAATTTCACCAACTCTCCATAATATAAATGTGATGATTGCTAAGAGTATGTCAAGTCTGATATTCAGTAAATGTTGGTTTCTTCCTTAATTGATGAAGTCTTAGTAGAAATATATCAAAAAGGGATGTCTTAAAGTCTGAGAAATCTAAACACTTGCCAATTAAGGCATGACTTTTCTCTCTACTATCATTCCTATTCCAATGGCACATTTCCACTGCTTAATTTAAAACTGTCATGGAATATGATGTTTTACATTAGCTTCTTCAGAAATCAGTCTTCAACTTGCACTCAGTATCACATAGTCCCTTTTGCTGTCCATTTTTTATTTTTACCTTCTCTTTGAGGCTGCACTAGTAAATAAATAAATGTCATCTACATTAGAACAAAATCTAGTTCCACCATCTTATTAAATCCCTTCAGTGCTGAAGTCCAAATCTATGTAATAATCTATCTTGAATGCGCAGTGAAATGCAAAAACTAAAATAATACAAAGAAAATTTAGAAATACAGTCAATTTGTGTTCAATTAAATGAGTGGATCTAAGTACAAATAAAGAATATGGAGGAGAGCAATTAAACAAAAGTATAGGTATTAATTTTTTGCTATTCCCTTAATATACATGTCAAGTCTTCTGGAATTTCATGTCCAACATATCATTAAGCTATTTTCTTACATCTGACATACAGATATCTTGGAATCCAACAACCTACTCCCTGTAAGAATTAACACCAAAAATACACATCAAGAATGATAAAGCTGAAAGGGATCTCAGAAACCACCTGATACAACCCCTTTATTCTGAAAATGAGGAAGCTAAGCTGAAGAGAAGAAAAAAAAGCTTCCCCAAGGTCAAAAAGTCCAATGCTATTTTTATGATACTGTTACCTTAGACTGAATCAAAGGCCTCTTTTATTCATATCTTCTTAAGAAAAAGGCTGGGTTTCAAACCCAGCAAAAGAATAAATACAGAGGACTGCAGCATACACAGAAGACTTACTTAATGTGCTATCAATAGCTTTAAGAGTAAAAGAAGAGGAAAGAAAAGCCAATGAGGTAAGAAAGAGTTGACAGAAAGAAGCTTTTTCATTAGACCCAATCAATACTGTATTCCCCCCATCACTTAGAGCTTCACCAAGGAAAGTGAAACCAGAGTGAATATGTTCCCTCAAGATTATTTAGCAGTAAAATGGCTTGTTGGTCTCAACTGTAAATGTAAGGACCAGGCATGCATGAATTTGAAATCAATGGCAAAGGTTATTTCTCATTAACCCAATGTTAAGAAACCAAAGCCAGTCAAAATAGAAACGGGCCCTTTTCCAAACTGGCTACGCCACCCACTTCCCCTCCATTTCTGGAGCAAAGAGATAAATTAATATAAAGATGCTCTCTTTTGTAGCATTTCCATAGAAACTCCCCCTTTATAAGTAGTTACGCTGCTGAGAAAGAAGAAAGTATATACTGAGTGAAACAAGGGTGGCAACTGAGAGGTGGGTTGGGAGGAAGGGAAGACGTAAGTGCTAAGTATTTATCTAATAGTTATACACCAAATGAAAATGGATTAATGATATTTTTGTATTTTAATATTGAACAAAAGGAAATTAATATTAGCTTAAGATACTAACTCCTTTTCTTGCTCAGCATTTTCACATTTGTGCAGAAATTCCCTTGAAACATGACTAGTACTGATGCTATGAGCACACTAGTCACCAATAGTATTCATTTCATTTGGATGAGTTATTTCTGACCACCTACTATGGAGATAGCATTGAAATGATAGTGTCCTTTTCCTACATACTCCAAAGGCAGAGACAGGTACTTACGCAGTAATTACAATTACGCAGTAATTATAAGACAAGACAGACTGAACTGCAGACGACAATACAGGTATAAAGCCAAGTGAAGGGGCAGGCAGTGACTCATTCAACCTGGAAGGATCTGAGATCTGGCATAAGAGATGGGAGTTGGGCTGGACTGCCGCAGGGTGGGAAAATGTGAGGCTATGTCTGAGTAAGGGAAAGACAGGTATGGAAATTATCAGCATGCCTTGTGGGGAAACCAACTATAAATTATGGAACTGAAATGGTCAGATGCTGTAAATGTTCTAGGTATGCAACAAGGCTGGGGTTGGCTAGAGCACTGTGGGAGGAGAGGTAGAGAAAGAACCTTGATTATGCAGCATATTCATGTTGATAATATATATAATCAAACAGCATGCTCTCAGCCAGGTCTTGAGCCCACGTGTATTTTTGAAAGACAAATTGTAGTGAATTTTTTAAAATTAAGAAATTATTATTTTTCTTGAAATTTAGACATTACAGGAGAAACTGTCCAGAAGAACACAGCAAAACTACAACTTGGAACGCAGTAATACAAATCTGGCCAGAGTTAACAAAATTATAGATTGCCCTACAGGAAAAGAACAGGTACTTCTTCATTATTGCCATATCCCATTCCCAAGCACATGACAAAACAGCTATTCAATAGGTGTCTGACAATATAACTTGACTATAGATATTTAAAAGCAACTACCCACATTTAAATTGCTCAAAACAAAGAAGCAGATGGATAATCTTGCTACCATCAGTGGGCAATGTCCCACAGGAGACAGCTATGGTGTAGCAGTAAGGCACAGGCTTATGTTTATAGGTTTAGCCTCTGTGTTTGCTCTGCCTTTCATAGTTATATGACCTAATTTACCCCTTCAGAGGCTCACTTCCCTCCCTCATAAGGTGGGTGATTGTAATGAGCGCTGATGTTTTCTAATGCAAACCCAGTAACACTTTAAATCACATACCCCACTAGGTGGATCTCCCAAGGCTGATGTCACAGTTACTCATTCTCAAGTGCAGACGTGTAATAGCATGAGACAAAAGCTTCAGACTGAATGTGCTTGCATAACATGATAAAGAGAACAGGCAGGACTGTGCTTTAGGTGAAAGTAACGGGAGTCAAGGATCCTCCACCTTCAGGTTTCCAACCAAAATGGTGATGCCATTAGCAGAATCATGAGTGGAATTCGAACTCAAGAAGCTATATAGTAACCCAGAAATGCAGCCCAGCAAAACCTCAAAGAAGGGAATTATGTGGAAACACTAGGAAAAGCATGATTTCAAAGTGCATTTCCTTCCTCGTGCTGCTTTTCTCATGACCTGTAGGTGGAGAGGGAGGAGAGGCAGACCTCTCAGGATACCAGAACTTCAAGATGCTACCAACTATTGATACTTTCCTGAGCAAAAGCTACAGAGGAGAAGGGCCCTGGGGCCTATCAGAAGACAGGTTCAGCAAGGAGGCAAACAGGAACCCTCTCCACCATTCTGAAGGGAAAGTAAATTTCCAGTCTCTCAGAGCGCTATCCCACAAGAAGACTGCAGAGGAAACCTGGGTTTCTATCAAGATGACTTCCTTTCTAGAATTCTGATCTTCAGAATCATCACCTCATTTGCCACTTATGTTTAACTTCATGGCTACACGCTGGTTACAAAAATCCTCTGCAGTCCTCCCTGAAGCAATAAAGCATGACAATAACACTGCTTTAACTCTATCATGAGAAACTTGGGCTTCCTTGGAATTTGAGATCCTGCTTTTTTTTCATCTTTTTTTTTATTAATTACAGACACTGACCAAACTTTTCTTTTCTAGCTTCTTTAGGTGAATTTAGGTGGCTATCCTGTCTTAAAGTCTTCTCCCCAGCATAATATTACATTTGGTATGGATAATATAATAATATGTGGACAGCTCAGCTAGAGCTATTTATCTAAAAACAGAATCTGACACTTATTCTACTCAGGCAATTTGACTACAGATTCCTACTTTTGGTACTTATTTAAATTTTGCCCCCATTTTTAATTATTTGAGGAGTATTATCTGATTCTAGGGCACTGTGAAGGTGACCTGGGTCATCTTTTGAATTCCCAAAATTAAAACATTAAAGTCACCAGTAACAATAAAAAACTACATCTTCTGGAAATTTTTATTTTTTCTTTTTATAATAATTTATACAAGCTTACAGATTTTCTCTGCTGAATCTCATTCACACTTCGCTTTAATCCCCCTTTTTACCTTAGGTTTAAAAAATGTCTAAAATGCTGCAGTACACTGGATTTAATTCCTAACTTTAAGGCCTAAATTGGAGTCAAAAGGAATAAAGGCTGATATTTTAGGCAAAGAGATGTTTAAGCACATTTCAGGTAATTAAACCATGGGATGTAGTTAGGAATGTTCTAAACAGCACACCAGGAAAAGAATTTTAATATTTCCTGTGTAAGTAGGAAACAGGGAGCAGATGAGTATTTCATGTCACGGGTCATGGTCATGAGTATTCCTCCTGGGATGAGGGGAGCTATTTAATGACTTTTCAAGCTAAAAAGGCTCTTCGATATCCTTTAATATAGTACCACTGTTTTGCAAAGAAAGACACTGAGGCCCATTTCCAGTGCTGGCAGAGTGAAAAGAAAAGTCAACTAGGAAAAACAAACTTGAATTCAAACCCAGAATTTACTTCTCACTAGTCTCGTGAACTTGAGAAGCCCCAGGCTTGCTATACCTCAGCATCCTTATGTGAGAACTGGAGATACTAACTTCAGAATCCCTTTTCCTTTGAGGCTTGCTGTAAAGGTAAGTTTCAAGGAGTCGGTGTGTCATTTACTCATTTATTTAACAGTGATCAAAGAACTGCAGTGACACAGGCAAGATGCTAGTGCTGAGAATCTAGCAATGAACATGTCACGGTCCCATCCTTAGGAGCTCACATGCTGGTCAGGAAGATGAGGCACATAAACATATCATATAATGTGGCTCAGGTTTTGGACACCATTCAACACTGGAAAGACTCAACAATAAGCAAAAGGAAGCGACCATCATTATAATTAAAATTAGTGTGGACAGTTTCTAGGCCTCATAAATGTATTCTAAAGGCATTAACGAATAAAATAATTATTCTTTGTTTCAAGGTCACAAGGTATGAAGTGATGGGACTTGAACAGGTTGGTTGTTCTCAACCTTGGCTGCATATCAGAATCTCCTTGGAGGTTCAAAACAAACAAACAAGCAAAACTGATAACTGATGTCTGGGCCCCAGAATAGATACAAGAAATCAGATTTTCTGGTTGTGTGGCATTAGCACATTATAAAAGCTCCCAGGTGATTTCATTTTCAGCTAGGCTGAGAACCACTGGCCTGTATAATATCTAAGCTCTAACGTTTCGTGATTTGACTACTGATTTATTTGTCCCATGTCATTCTTTTCTAGGAAACTAGGTTTGGTCTTAGACCTTAGGGTTTCTCTAATGACCTCTGAAAAGTCATTAAGAAAAGGCTGTACACACTTAAATTCCAGTGAAGAGGCATTAACAGAAGTATGATTAGAAGCAGGGAGTCTGGGGGTGTGTAAGTACCACAAACTAATCAAATGACTAACAACAGGTGGACAAATAAGGAGGACATTACAAAGTTTGCCTTGTCAGAGGCACTTAATTATGCAAAAACCACTGGACTTGGCCCAAACTCATGTATGAAATCCACCTAGGTGCCACACATACAAAAGCCATATTCAGAATATACTCACAACTAAACTAGGTCAAGTATCTTTAGAATTTTGTTAGACATGAAATATTTTGTTTCAATTTTAAAGGACTAGAAAAACTATTAAGGTTTTCTACTTTCCTCAATATTTTTCTCTGCCTAAAATACATTTGCTTATTGGATTACCCTTGCAAGGTAGTAGCCATAAATCAATGGAGGAGGAGAAGTTCCCTATAGAGTTCACAGTAAGGTAGATAGCCTTACAGAGGGGTATTTAGGATCTTCATCATATTGTAAAACTATTAACCAATAAATAATAATACCATTATTATTTATATTATAAATAAATTTATATAAATAAATATATTTATATAAATTTATATAAATAAATTTATATTATAATACCAATAAATAATACCATTACCCAATTTTTCACCTCAGCATTCCGCAGTGTTTTGTAGTTGGGGAATGATAAGTATTATCTGACGTACACCAAACCTGCTTCTCCCCTAGTTGTTCTCCATCTCAGCAAAGGCACCACTCACTATTGAATTGTTTAGGCAGGATTCATCCAGGCACCTTATGCTCTCTTGACCCATACCTGCCTATTATCAGGCTCAGGTCATTCTACCTCCACCTACTCTTTTCACACCCATGACCACTGCCATAATGTTTTGTGTTAACATCACCTATACCTAGACTAGTGGTTCTCAAACTTTTGGCTCTCAGGACACTTTTACAGTCCTAAAAATGACTGAATACCCCAAAGAGCTTTTGTTTATGTGGCCTATATCTTTCAATATTTACCATGTTTAGAAATTACAACGCATTCTTTCAAATATTTACTAAAAATAACGATAAGCCCATCAAATGTTAATATAAATAGGTGGTTTAATGAAACCTAACTCTATTTTCCAAAACAAACAAAATGAGTGAATAGTTTATGTGTTTTCCAATGTCTTTAATGTCTGCCTTAATACAAATCAGCTGGGTTCTCAAATCTGTCTCTGCATTTAATCTCTTGTGAGATGTTGTGGCTTTAGTGTCTAAAGATAACCTGGCCTTACACGGATACATGGTTTAAAAGGGAGGAAAATTTTAATAGCCTTTTCAGATGATTGTGGATATATCTTCTAGTCTCTGGAAAATTCCATTGGACACTTGTGACAGAATGAGTGAAAAAAGATGAATAATTAGTATTATTAGGAAATATCATTATGAAAATAGTTTTAATCTTGTGGACCCACTGAAAGGTCTCCAAGGAGCTTCCAGGGCCTGCGTACCACACTTTGAGAACTGCTGGCCCAGACTGCTGCCCTGGCTTCCTTATGATTCCTTAGCTTCCACTCTGGCTCCCCTACAATCCACTCTCCTCTCCAAAGCCAGAGTGTGCATTTAAATATGCAAGTCACATTGTATCACCACCTACTTCTGACCCTCTTTGGACCCTAGATTAAAATATGCAATCTCTCTGAGGGTCTCCAAGGCCCTGCACACCTCAGCCCTGCCAAGCTTTCCAACATCACCTGGACCCCTTGCTCCTGTCACTCCAGTTACACTTCAACTTCTTCAAAAGCACCGAACTCCCTCTCACCTCAGTCTCATGCAAGCTATTCTCCTCTGCCTTGAACATCCTTCTATCCTTTTCTGCCTGCCTCACCCTTCAGAACTCAGCCTACATAATTCTTCCTCAGAGAGATGTTTCCCGAACAAATGCTAGAGATAGTATTTTCATTTTACAGATCAGCAAACTGAGGCTCAAAGTATTAAGAAACTTGCCTAATGTTCTCACAAATAATATCTCCAGAATTTGGATTCAGATCCCACACCAACGTCCATGAACTTAATCACTCTGCTACACAGTCGCTTAAACAGTAACTGTAAAAAAATTTTTAAATTAAAAAAAAATTTTTTTTGTAAAGGCTAAATCCTACAGGGCTCTCCTGACCTTGTTATTAACCTCTTTGCTTTTGAAAACATCTGAAGCGGTTGTTTATGTTTATAGTCAAGAAAGTCTTCCCCTCTGGACCGCAGTCTCCCAGTGGGTCCTTAGGTGTCCCAGGTGGCACCCCTGACATCTCCGAGGCTCCCGCATGCAGAGAGGGACATCCCAGCCAGGAGCCTGGGAACAGCACGTGACGACACAGCCACAGGACTGCTTCTGCAGCACCGGCCTGCAGACCTCCAGCAGCCTTCCCACTTCACTCCTCCTCACTAGAGATCCCCCCTGGGGGCTCCAGCTCATACCCAGAACAAAGTAATATGACCCACCACATTTCCTTGAACTCTTCATCGGATTCCCCCCAACTGGAGTGTCCCAGCTTCAAATCACATTGAGTTCTTCAGATTCAGCCTCCTTAGCTCGAGGTGGTGGGAGATAAAGAAAGATGATCCGCAGGGTGCGGGCTGGGGTTTCTGAAACAGTTTAGCCACTTCCTGACTCCATAAACCTGAACAAGTCTGTCTGCTACTTTGAAGCTTAGTTCTCTTATTTCAAAGATGGGGCTAACTATGTCAGTGGATCGCTATAAAGAATAAAAGGGGCAGAAGTTGTGAAGAAACTCCGTAAATCCTGAAGTTATACAGTCAAGGAAGTTATCGTTAAAAGTTATTATCATATATGATTAATTTAGAGACATTTTGCATCTAAGGCCCCTCCCTCTCACAGATGCTTAGAAAGTGGCCTCAGAACCAGACCCCTTTATTTTTTTTAACTTTTTAATTAATTTTTATTGGAGTACAGTTGCTGTACAATGTTGTGTTAGTTTCTGCTGTACAGCAAAGTGAATCAGCTGTATGTATTCATATTAATATATCCCCTCTTTTTTGGATTTCCTTCCCATTTAGGTCACCACAGAGTACTGAGTAGAGTTCTCTGTGTTTTACAGTAGATTCTCATTAGTTATCTATTTTATATATATTAGTGTATACATGTCAATCCCAATCTCCCAATTCACCACACCACCACCCTGCCCCGGTACCCATACGTCATTCTCTAGGTCTGTGTCTCTATGTCTGTCAGAGCCCTTTAGATGTGCTGCATTTCTCTTTGGACAACAAGTAAAGCTCTGTAGCTTGATGGGTAGGCCATCAGATAGAATCCAAAATGTAGTATATTAACTTGGTCTCCTATGTATAATGAGACTGTTTATGAGAGTTCTCATAAAATCTATAATAATTCTAGAAAGAAGTCATAGCGAATATACATTATGACAAAGTACTCAAGAAAGAGACAAGAAAAGACTAATTACTATTAACAAATTTTTCAAACCAAATCAACACTGTAATATCTATGTAAAACTATGCTCTCAACAAGACTAAAAGCAATAGTTTTTGACTAGTAAGCCCAGTACTTTCTTTAAAATAGAATTATATGAGACAAAGCTTTAGTTTCTAAAGATCTTCTAAAATATTCCTATTGCTTCCTCAAATACAGACTGTCTCATTTCCTGCAAATTGTTTTTCTAAGTCTGTTCAAGAATATCAACTTCATTAAAACGTTAAAGACTTAATCCTGAGTTACGGCTTGATGAGATCTCTGTGGGATGAAAGAAATCAAGAGATCACAGTACCTGCTATTTTAAAACGATCTTACAACGGAAACATCATTTGTGGATGAGAATGCACTGCTGTAGAGAAAACAGGATTAAAAAAACACATACAAAATATCAGTTTAAACCCTACGGTGGGTTTCTAAAGAGAAAAGCCTGGGTTTTTTTTTAACAAGACATTAAGCCAAATATCATTTAATGAGGCTGATTTTGTAGTTCAGATATGAGTCATACTTTTAAAGGAGAAAATACAATAAGACTACTTGCTATAAATGTAAAGTATCACCTGTCATGTGAATGTATTCTTGATCTATATATTGACCAGAATTATTTCAATTTATAAAAATCTAATTTATATTCCATAAATTACATGGTCAAGCATTTCTCCTTTTTTTGTCAGTTTTCTTCTTGAAGTTTCTATTTTCTGTGATGCTTCCTTCATCAACATCAAAGGATATATTTGATAGTAAAATTTGGAATGAGTATGCTATTAGATACTATACATCTACCAAAACAAGTCAGAAAAATACTAAAATATTTTGAGTAACCTCAATTTTTATAACAGAAACAAGGACTCAGAAACAAGCAGAAACAGGGACTCAGAAAAACGACAAATGAAAATCAACAAAATTTAGTAAAATTATAATCACTTCTTTGATTTATTTTATCCAGTCGCTATAAATATACCACATCATTCTTTAAGAGGGAGGTAATATAAAACCAAAAACTTAAGTTATGAAAAACATCTAATGTTTTTTAGGTGAGGAATTTTCCTGATTACTTCTGATTTTTTAATGCTCTGGTTTGAGGGAAGGAATTAAATTATATAGAAAAATAATAAAATCACAAAATCACTTAAAATACACAGATTTAGGCTTATCTAACTACTCTGTACTTTCCAGAGAGGCTCTCATTTGAAAACTCAAAGAGTGATATGAATGACCTCCAAGGTTCCTGGCTGCTCCAACATTCAAAGATTCTATAAACACCTTTCCCTTCCTGATGGTGAATGCTATCCATTTCCTGCAGCAACTCCTGAGTCAAAACATAAATAATTCTGGAGTCAGTCATTTGTACAGATGTTTCTATTCAAAAGTAAATCAAATATTGGAAATAAATAAGCCATGTAATTCACGTGGATGTGCTAATAGCTTAGATATGGCAAATTAAGTGGTATCAACATTTAAGCAAGTATTCCAGCAGGTCTGGCTCATACAGGTATTTCACATATAAATAATTACTCAAGAAATAATGACCATAGGAATGCTCCTTTCTTTATTAGAAAGTCCACAAACAGAACTGTTCTAAAGGCTTTTTTATGGTTCAGTGCCCTCGGCCAACGTGCCAGTTCAAGGTCTCCAACATTTCATTTCCAAAGAGCTACAGCCCGCACAGTGCCTAAGGGGCTAACTATTCCTGCACTGTCTGTACGTCTTCACTGTTGGATTTACTTTTATAATGCAGGCTGCTATAGGATGGTCACTTTATTTTTTTTTAATTTATTTTATTCAAGTAGAGTTGATTTACAATGTTGTGTTAATTTCTGCTGTACAGCAAGGTGATTGTTATACACATATTATACATTTTTTTCATATTCTTTTCCATTATTCAGTATCACAGGATATTGAAAATCGTTCCCTGTGCTATACAGTAGGACCTTGTTGTTTATCCATCCTATGTATAATAGTTTGCATAGGATGGTCATTTTAGAATCCCAATTGCCTATGTCTCCTTCTACCCGTTACCTCCTCTATGAGACCGTATTCCTGTTCTAATTACAAAATAATAATGATAACAAACCTTAATGGTAAAAATAAATAATGCACAAAATTATTTCCATTCTTTGACAGAGGACACCCAGTTCATCATACCACTTTTTTCTGTGTTGTGTTGTGAAGTGCACAGGCAAGAAGAATCAGCTGTATCAAGTTCTAGCCCCAATCTTTCCACAATCTAGCTGTGCAATCTTGTATAAACCACCAACTTGCTATGGCTCAAGGATTTCTTATCTTAGGAAGGATTCTGCTACACAATCCCAGTGTAAGCCATCACTGTGCTCCAGAGAGGGCATTCGCAAAGCATCTGAGGTGCCCTGTGGTCCTGGAACTGCACAACGGGAGGTCTTGCCCTGCCAATTCTCACGTTTTCATAATGCAATATCATGATTTTGAAATCTGAGACCTTTACTGTGTAATTTCAGTATTCCCTCTGTGTTTATGAGGTTTCAACATGATATGTTTCAGAACTTGGTGAGTTAAGACAAGGATTAAGAGACAATGTGTCAGCCCTGAAATCAGAAATACAACCGTGGCCTTTCCCATCCAATACCTGACTTAGCTTCACTGTTTCAGGCTCTCTCCCCTGGCAAGTCTGGTCCATGGAACTTGTGTCTCGACAGAAATTCAGAGTGGAAATTCTTTATCAGGACAAGTTATTCCACTTTACCATTTGTGACTCAGTTTGTAGTTCACAGAATATAGCTTAGAAGGGCTAGTGAGTTCAAGGATAACTCAAATATTAAGTGAACATAACATCAAAGTGCTTGTAAAACAGATTTGCTCAGATAGTTTTTTTCCTTTTGGTGTTTAGCAACTTTCTCCCAATCCAGCTAAAGAATCCTCTCTGGAATTGAGATGTGGAAGGTGCTATATCTTTCTATATAGACTCATCCCATACTACATGAATCATAGTCACTGACAGCAAGTCAACAGGTTAATTGTTTGGCTTCGTTAGTAACAATAACAGGACACTATCATCTTCCCCAAAAGCTTTGCTGCACCCTATGCTCCCATTCTTCTCAGCTTAGCTTCATAACAAACTGAAGTCTACGGTGGACAGAAACATGTGTGCTGCCTTTGCACTGGGTATGTCTTAACAGGTCCTGTCACCTCTCTGCCAGATTATTACTGTGACACTTAAGCTAAAGGAATTCACCAGTCATGATCTCTTTGCCGAAATGTACACTAAGTAGATGAAAAAGAGGGAAAGATTAAATGAACTTTGAAAAGAACAATAAACTCAGCAATTCCCTCAAATTCCCTATTTTCTAATGAGATGCTAAGGAAAAGGTCACAGGAAGCAATTTCCTTATGCAAAAGTAAGCCATGCAAATCACTCATCTCCAAATCAACTTCAACAAAGATCAGTCAAGTTTATCTTATCCATTCACAAAAACAATCTACCTATCATCTTGATGACCTTGTTTGTAACTGAGGAGGCTGAGTAGAATCTATTCACAAACGTTATTATCCCAACTAGAGTGCAAGAACATACTTCAGAGACTGAGATATAAGTCACATGGAATTCAGAGCCTTGAAGTCCCTTGCAGACCACATAAGCCCTGAGAGAAAATGGCCCCCAAATGATCCTTGCACAACAATACAAGAGATTTGACTTCCCCCTAATATGAATTATTTACTGTGCAGAGATAACTCTAGTATTTTGCATGCATCTTCCCTTTATAAAATGAACAGGCCATATTAATTGAATATAAAATAATCGGCTTTACTAGCTCCTGCCTTCAGATCATAATTATTTTTGTTTACTCCTGAAATTTACTATTTCATCAACATCACGGAATAAGAAAATGAGCCCACTAGGGAGTGAATAACGTCATGAAAACTCAATGGAAAAGTGAGATGAGATGGTTTTTTCATTAAGGCTTAATCCCAAATTTCTAAACTAATTCTGAGCCCCACTTGTCCAGACTTTCCAAGTGTTTTCTTCACCCAATGACCCTAACCCATATGCTTCATTCCTGGAACCCAGGAGAACATCACAGTCAGAGCTGCAAAGATGCTAACCTAAACTAGTCAACTGATCACGGAGCAAGCTTTCTCTCGAGACAGTATTTCCTTTCAGTTGTCCACAGTCAGGGTACATCATCTGCAGATTGCAAATGACCCTGTGGGCCACACCCAGAGGATCAATAAAGTCTGATGGAAGCACAGACCTTGGAAATTCTGCTTTCATTCTCTCCAGGTAGCCTGGCTTAAAATGGGAATAATCACTCTGAAATTTTGAGGTATCCAATGTCCCTGTGTAAACAGAGACACATCAAAGACCAACCATTTGAATTTAGGGCCAAAGAAGAGAATCAGCTTCAGAAAGGCCAGGCCTAGAAGATCTCTGATAAGTCTAAAGTTTTCTTTGCACTCCCTGAGACCAAATTGCAGATACTACGTTGTTCCCGTAATGTCCCAAGAGTAAGTGTGAGTGTGCAAAGGATGGAAGGAATAGGACAGAAAAGTTAATGAGCAGAGCCATTGGAAACAATGAGAGCAATGGGAGGAAGAGAATACGAAAAGGAGGTCTGTGGAAAAGGAAGTGAAAGGGCATGGGTAAAAATGGGGAGGTGAGAAATTGATCAGAATGTGAGAGAGACTGGACTTGATGTGTTGCTAGAGAAAGATTTAGAAAAAGAGTAAGTTTAAGTTGATCTGGTGTCTACTAAGTGTCTATTATGTGTTAAGAATTGTGCCAAGTGTTATGAGAGATATAGGGAGGAAGGTTTATTTATATTTAGGTCCTCAGTAGGCAGATTAAACACTGGCTAGCTGGATGGATGGATGGACGGATAAAAGGATGGATGAGAAAGAGAGAGTGAGGGAGAATGAGGTGGTCACTGCCCTCAAGGACTCTACAAGCTCTATGGGACCAGGAGCATCGATATATGTAACTCTCATCCTAGTCAAACCGTGGTTTCATTAAGGTATAAAGTGTTTTCCTGAATATGGGACAAGACGCTATTAACTAACAGAGAGCGACTGAAAGATGTCTGAACATTTTTGGAGAACGGGGTCCAGAATGGAAGAGGGGGATCCTGGTTCTCTATCGTGGATGCCCCCTGTGCTTTTCAGAAGGGGAGGGGGGTGTCAGCCTCTAGAGAGCCCACCGTCTGTACCTCTACTGACCTGGTCTCCGCCTCACTGGCCTCTTGCGGCCGCTGCAGAAGCGCACTTTGCTGAATACCCCGAGGACGTGCCTCTCGCACAGGGAGCGCCCGTCTTTGCTGGGGCTGGAACGGCGCTTGGAGGCCGACACCCGGTCGCTGTTGGACTCCCTCGCCTGTCGCTTCTGCCGGATCAAGGAGCTGGCTATCGCTGCAGCCATAGCTGCTCAGCGCGGGCCCCAGGCCCCGGGTTCCACTGCGCCCTCGGGATCACGCTCCGCCGGGGCGAGGGCAGGACCTCGGCGGCCTGGAGGGACAGGGCAGGCGCGTGGAGGCAGTGCTAATATTTGAGAAGGCCGCAGTACCGAAAACCCGGCGCCCACAACGTTAGTCAGAGTCTGGGCAGTGGCGACAAAATGTGTGAAAATCCAGATGTAAACTTCCCCAACCGCTGGCGGTGGGGGCGGGGCGGTCCCAGGCCTTCCTGTTAACTAGACTCTTGCACCCCAAACTTGCACCCCAAGGCGATCCGCGTCCAAGGGGCAGTGGGGAGTTTGGTCACACTGCGTTCGGAGTACCAAGTGGAAAGGGAAGAAGGATGTCCAAAACAACAAGCCGTGCCCCTGTTGGAGAGGCGCAAGCGTTGTAAGGTGTCCAAAGTATATCTACACATATATACATATAAAACCCGTTTACAAAGCAGTCTGGACCGAGGCGGGTAGCGTGCCCCCGGTAGAAAATACTAAAAAGTGAATAAAACGTTCCTTTAGAAAACAAGCCACCAACCGCAAGAGAGGAGAGGAAGGCAGCAATTTAACTCCCTGCGGCCCGCAGTTCTGGAGATTAGGAGGTCCGTCCCGGCTGGGTGAGGTCTACGGAATGCATCGCACCGGCTGCGGTTCTCCAGGGGCCCGCCGCCCGAGTTCTGGAATTCCGAGAGGCGCGAAGTGGGAGCGGTTAGCTGGAGTCGGGGTAGGGGCGCCAGGCGGGGGCAGCTGTTTCCAGCTGCGGCGAGCGCGACTCCCCGCCAGCAGCGCTGCAAGGAGAGCGGGAGGCGCGGGAGGCGAGGGAGGGGGGAGGGAAGGAGGGACGGGGAAAGAGGAAGGAAGGGAGGGAGGGAGATCCTCGAGGGCCAGGCACCCCTCCGGGAGAAACCCGCGAGAGGCGAGCGCCGCGGGTACGCGGGGTCCCGAGAGCAGGTGCTCTTTCTCTTTCCTCTTTCTTTCTGGCACAAGACGGGCACAGTTGGTGATTATTTAGGGAATCCTAAATCTGGAATGACTCAGTAGTTTAAATAAGCCCCCTCAAAAGGCAGCGATGCCGAAGGTCTCCTCTCCAGCTCGGCGCCCACACGCCTTTAACTGGAGCTCCCCGCCATGGTCCGCCCGGGGCCGCCGCACCGAGCAGCTCTCCGCACAGGCTCAGAGGGAGCGAGGGAAGGAGGGGGCGCCCTAGCGAGCTCGGGATCAGGTCATCGCCGCGCTGCCCGGGGCCCCCAGGCTCGCGCGGCCCGGCAGTCGGCGGCTCACAGGCATCAGATCAGATGGGGATTACCCGCCGGACGCTAGGCCGATCACTCAGTCCCGCGCGGCCCATCCCGGCCGAAGAAGGAAGGGACCCGCGCGCTGCGAACACCCGCGCGGCGGCTCGGGTGGGGCGGGGGCTGGCTGCGGGCGACGTCGGCTCCAGGCGGCTGCGGCTCCGCTTCGGAGCTACCCACCATGGTCTGGCGCCCGGGGCGCAAGAGGGGCCCCCTAGGCGGCCGGGTCTGGGGGGCGGGAGGCGGCTGCGTGTACCACTGGGGCCCTCGGGGCCCGACGCAGACTCTGGTCCGGGGCCAGGAAGCAGGTGCGGGCTGCCGCCAACTCGGCCAACTTGCTGCGCGGGTGGCAGCTCGGAGCCGCGGGCTAGCGGGGTGCCCCCCGCCGCCTCCTCCCCAGGCCCCGGAGGGGGCGCTCAGGGCTGAGTCCCATTCGGGGGCTGAGGCTCCAGGCGTGCCGAGCCGCACCGGCTCCTGGACGCCACCGCCGCCGCCTAGCCGGCTCGCTGGGTTGGAGCGCTTAGCTCCACAGGAAACTCCAGGCGGGGACGACCGCCACCGAGACGGAGGGTGGGACGAAGAGCAGGCGGCCGCCGGTGTACCTTTGGCGCTGCTCGCCCACTCGCTGAGAGCTTGGGAGCGCCCAGGTAGGGCCAGCCTGGGGGCCAGGCTCCCGGAGCGCAAGGAATCGCAGAGAGCTCGCGTCTTCCTCCCCTCCCTCGCGCCCTCTGTTCCCAGACTCTTCCCCCTCCCTCCCGTCACCCCTCTCCCCCTTCTCCGCCTTCTGTCTTTCCCCTTTTCTCCTCTCTACGCAATCCTACGTGATTGAGGTTTGTATGAGAAATTCTCAGAGGCAGAACGAAGGAACTGCAGCTCCGGTCGGCTCTGTCCCATCCCTCCCCCAAGAGAAAACACTACCGGCCCGTTAAAGGATCCCGGGTACACAGAAAGGGGCTAGAGGTGAGGCGCCCACAAAGCAATCTGCCGTCTCTCCAATAAGCTGAAGCACAAAGAATTCCCTTTTTAGAAAGGAAGGCAGCAGACACTGGAGAAGTAACAATGGCCTGTTGGGTCCACCTTCAGCACATTTTGGAACAGGAAAAAGTGTCTCCATATTTGAGGAACCCAGATTTCTGGTTTCTATCAGGAAACGTGCAAAACAGGCTCAATCCTTAAAATAAGGAACCAGGTGAGCACCCTGCAAAGAGGGGAGGATGGAGGTGGAGTGAGAGGGTGACTGTGGGCAAGGGCAGTCAACAACCAGCTGTGGAGGGCAGTCGGGTCTCCAGGAGTGCTTGTGATGACAGCTGGATGCAACAGAAAACTCAGCGGAGAAGATAATGTCACCCAAGTTAAAATGCAGCATGAAAAAATTTGGAAACATAAAGGACTAGTCATGCTAAGGCCTGGAAGTGGCTATTAGTCATACTTAGTATCTCTCTTCAATCAGTCTTCAAATATCCCTAGTCCCTCCCCTTAACAGACATTCCACTAAGCATCAAGGGTACTGCCAAAAGAGTTAATGGATGATTTCCAAGCAGAAACATGTATGTTGGAAATACCCTAAGAGTAGGCAAGGAACGTGAAGGCCCTGGCAGCTACTGAGAATGGACGTGGGCTGTGGAGAGGGCCCAGGAATTCTCCAGATGTGGGCACAAACCTGGGGGCCTAGTAGAAGGAGAAGAATTGAGGCCTGTGAGGCTGTTTAGAGCAAGCACTGTGTTAAACAGCCCCACCATGTCTGGGGGCCTGGACCTTTCATGCTGCAGCTGGACATAACACAGGCAGACAGGTTTACGAGGCAGACAGCTGGGAGGATTAAATAGGCCAGGCGCCCTGAGAGGGGGGAATCCCAGCTGTCAATGGGGAGCACCACATCCCCTGCAGCTGTTCAGTGTGCCTGAATAAGGGCCGTGAACTTGGGATTCTAACAGTACATAACAGGGGAAAAAGATACACACACACACACACACACACACAAACATGCACGCGACCACACACAGACCTCTTCTCCAAAAGTGAATCCAGCCAAATACATTTTCAAAAGCGCATCTGGATGTGGTAAGGGACATTACTGAAAATCAATTGTTATCACTGTCAATGATATGGGAAATGTTATGGGAACATCTGGGAAATGTTCACATTTCACAGATAAAATTACGTGTTTTCCTTCCTTGGCTACCACAAGGCTTGTCTTATTCTTGAGGAAGGCAGGTACAAATAGTACTGGCTGGCTTTGGGGGCTCCTTGCCTCTTGCAGTTCAACACCCAAAAAGGAAAAGGTCAGCTAAGGTGAGGAATCCAGAGAAACGGGCGAGAGAGGGGTGTATCCTGAGGCCTTGAGAAAATCACTGCTAAACTGTGAGTCTTTTTCTTATCCTCAAGATGGGAATAATCATTCTCATCTACCTCACAGAACTGAATATGTATGCGCAAGCATTCTGAAAAGTGGAAAATGCCGAATGAGTAAAAGAGATGATGACAGTGTTTATTTTTTTAAGAAAATGCATGATATTCTTCTGAGATGCTTTTTTTAAATGTACATCCCTGATGGTTTCTCAGAACGTGAAACAGAAATCTCTATGAGTAGGGCTCAGGAATTTTGAGTTTTTGACAAGTTCTTCAGGTGTCAAAGTTTGCGAGATATATAGATATAGATACATTTTAGATAACACATTATCCTAGAAGGGAGAAATAAACTCAGACTCTCAAAAATTTAACACACTTTACTAGAACTACAGTCTGTGCCTGCCCCCCACCAAAAAAAAAAAGGGCCTGGAAAAAGAATGTGTGTTCTCTAATCTTTGAGTGTGTTAATTTTTTTTTTCCTGTAGGTTTATGAGCCATGAAAGATGTTTTGATGCAGAAGGTAACCAGTGCAGCAGCACAGGAAAGAAGAAGGTGATGGAGGCAGAGATGAAAAAGCAGATAACAGTTGCTGTTTGAAATTTTCTTTGTCTTGACATGACAGTATCGTTAGGCATTTAAGGAACAAAATGAAAACAATAAATGCTAGCTTTCTGAAAGTGACATTCCATGTCTTTAGATCGCTACTAAGCGAATGTGGTGTTTTCGATTCAATTAGACAACAAAAACTTTACTTCTTCCCTTGCACTCCTGTGGCTATTGTCAGGGTGCTTTTTAGCTGTTGAGCCCTTTAACTCATCATCAGCATCATTTACTTCATTTCTCCAGTGAGAAGAAGAGGTAAATACAGGGAAATCTGAGAAGTTAGGTCCTATTTACATGGCTGTTGAGATCAGAAGCAATACCCTAGTTTATTTTTTTATATTCAGAAATTCAGGGACTTCCCTGGCGGTCTAGTGGTTAAGACTTCGCCTTCCAATGCAGGGGGTGAGGGTTTGATCCCTGGTCAGGGAGCTAAGATCTCACATGTCTCACAGCCAAAAAAACCAAAACATAAAACAGAGGCAATATTGTAATAAATTCAATAAAGGCTTTAAGAAATGGCCCATATCGAAAAAAGAAAAAAAAATTCATTAGTTTCCTACCTGGGCCACTAATTCTCATAAGTTTTCCTTCATGGTTACTAGGACATTTCCAATGTCTTTGCATTTGGGGTTCAGGAATGAGATTACATCAACCTACTGATTATTTAATTAAAATAATCAGGTCATTTTGAAGGGCAATATCTCAGGCATAACAATACCTTGACTTTTTTGCTCTTTTTTTGAACAACTTGAGAATTTCCATTTACAATTCTGAAGACAGCGTAGGTGGAAGCAGTGGAATTACTTGAAGAAAGTTGCCAGATACACATTGAAACGATAATTATATTTATATTTCTGACCTCCCTTCAAACAAATAAAACATGGACAGTCTTAATCATCTCTGTATTTTAAGTCATTTCTGTGTTCTAAAGGGAAAAAATACAGAATGTTGAATAGGTTTTCCCTTATTTATAAGCCAAGTCTTTCAACTCCTAAACCAAACTATTAGGACCACTGCAGTCATTCACCTGAAACCTTGAATTAGGCACAGGTTGCATCCAGGCCCTGTTTCAGTTACCAAGGGGAACTCTTTACACCTCTACATTCTCCCTGCCCTCAACAAGCTTATAGTTCATCCCATCATGATCTTATTTGGCTCTTGTCTTAATCACCCACTCACCATATGCTACCGGACAAGTTATTCAGTCTCCAAACCACATCTGTAAAATACATCAATGATAATGACACAAGCAGTACCTATCTAACTGGGCTACTGCAAGGCTCAAAGAAGATGTGACCATAATGTAAAGTATTAGAATAAGCATGCTGTCATTAAAATATCCATTTAAATCAAGTCCCTCCTATAAAATCCAGACTTCCCAAAACAGGAAAACATAGCTTGTGATTCATACACACCATCATTCACTCCTGGACATAATGTATTTAACAAAGGCAGGAAATCTACTTGAAATGAATGATTAACCTTGACACTGTAATGGAAAACAAAATTTTCATTAGCGGAATATTGTCAATGTCCTTGTCTGTTGGGAACACAAAGGAGCCAAAATGAAAAAGTGTCTCCATATTTGAGGAACCCAGATCTCTGGTTTCTATCAGGAAACGTGCAAAACAGGCTCAATCCTTAAAATGAGGAACCAGGTGAGCACCCTGCACAGAGGGGAGGATGGAGGTGGAGTGAGAGGGTGACTGTGGGCAAGGGCAGTCAACAACCAGCTGTGGAGGGCAATCAGTCTCTCCTCATATATCATCCTGCTCTGAGATCAGGCCCCTGACTCAAACCTTGGTGAATATGAGCTCACCAGCCTCTGACACCGCAAGCTTGACGGGCAGAAGAAGACCTTTTCTCCATGAATATTATCCCACACAACGGCTTTACTTCCATTTCCTTTTCTCTTTCAGATTGTCAGTTAAAATAGGTTGACAACAGCAACATAAACAACTACTTTCTAATAATTTGTGAATTCCTTTATGGTGCTTTATTCAACAGTTCAAAATTGAATTACTACATGTTATATGTTTGTCTGGTTTTGGTCATCTCTCAAAATAAGAAAGACAGTATATTTAATTCTTCTTTATTACACAGATTAGGGGTAGTATCCTTATTGCCCAAGTAGAGAAATTATCAATGTTTTGGAGAATGTCTGTTTTAATAAGAAACATAAGCTATAAATAATGTGAGCCAGGGCTAAGCTCCCTGCAGGGTTCTAACTGCACTGCAATTATTGACACACTGAATCCTTATAGCAACCCTATGAGGTATGGTCTGTCATTATCCTCATTTTATTTTATTTATTTATTTTTATTTTTTATTTTTTTGAGATATGTGGGCCTCTCACTGTTGTGGCCTCTCCCGTTGCGGAGCACAGGCTCAGTGGCCATGGCTCACGGGCCCAGCCACTCCGCGGCATGTGGGATCTTCACAGACCCGGGCACAAATCCGTGCCCCCTGCATCGGCAGGCAGACTCTCAACCACTGCGCCACCAGGGAAGCCCTATCCTCATTTTATAAATGAAGAAACTGGGGCACAGAGAGGTTACGTTGCTTAGTCAGTCACCCAGTTAAGAATTGGTAGAGTTCAAGTGTAACTAATTTATTTCCAGAGCTCCTCTTTTATCCTCTATGTTACACTATATGCCAATAAAAACATGATATCATGAATAATTATATTCATGTAATACAATTTAAAATAAGAATGTAATTATCATTTGCATTGATATAGTCTTTTACTGTTTAGAAATCATTTTCACATGTATTATCTCACTGAGTTTCTCAACAACCGTGTGAGGAAAATTAAGGAGATAATAATAACTCAATTTTACAGATAAATTGAGACACCAGTAAGTGATGTAATCTCCCAGGGTCACACAAGAGATGAGTGAAGATACAGGAGATTAATCCAGGTCTTCTGACCTCAGTGTCCCTCATGTCCCAATTAAGGTCACATAAAGAAAAAATGGGAATGTTATGTGTCCTTTCATCCACTGACCTCTAGTGCTCCCCTAGGAGGGTTTCACATCTTATAAATGACCTTGAAGGGATCATTCAATGTTGGAAAGAACCAGGGGACTCAAGTGTCCCAAATCTCCCTCTGCAGCTGGGCCAAAGAACCAGGGGACTCAAGTGTCCCAAATCTCCTCCCTCTGCAGCTGGGCCAGGGAACTAAGATGGCGGTTTTCTCACCCTTGGCATAAGAGGGTATTCTTTGGTTCTGAGATTGCGGCCTCCAAATACTCTGCTCCTTAGTTCAGTAATTTAAGTTGAGCTTCATGAGAAAATTACAGGGAAACTAAATCAAAACAGAAATTAGAGAAATCTGTAAGAGGATAAAGTTACACTTTTTCCATTCCTATTCCTATAAAAATGTACATTGGTTTGGCTTAAAACACATGTTCGGCACTTGGTTATTTTCCTTCCTAGCTGGATTGAGGATATTAAAAAACTGCCCCAAGTGATTCTCCATCATTTTAGCCCTTTTCTAATTTCCAGTGTCACCGATTCAGTGATACCCCTTCCTTCTAGATGAGTAATGTAGCTTGAAGATCCTCGTAAGAATGTAAAACCCATAAGCAGAGGAAGATTGTCTATTTTATTTACTTTCCTATCTCCAGTGCCTAAAATATCACTTAGTATATAGCAGATGCTCAATAAATACTTAAATGAATTAATTAATGAATTCATCCATCCATCCATCTTTTTAAGTTTAAAATGAAACATTTATTCTTATATCAAGAAACAAACTCAGCTAATTCAAGGGTAGCCTCCACATTTCCAGCTTGATCATCAATACTCTCAAAAATCTGCCTAAATTCAATCCATCTATTAAAGTTGGATAGCCTGAGAGGGTACATGGTACCTAGATTTCTGCCCTGACCAACCTCCACCCCTATATTTAGGTGTAGAGTTTCAGTTCTGATCTTTCCCTCTCTACTCTCAATTTTTCTCTCTCTCTTTCTCTCCCTCTCTCTCTCTGTCTCTCTCTGTTTCTCTCTCTCTCTCTCTCTCTCTCTCTCTCACACACACACACACACACACACACACACACTCACATTCAGAGAAGAAAAGGAACATAAGAATGAAAAAGAGAGCACAGACATCAAATAAAATGAGCAGTCAATTTTTAAAGTCTCAGAATATGATCAAAATGACCTTAAAATCGTTTGATAATCCTAACATTCATGCTGTCACCCATCTGTACTGAGCTGCTTTCTCCGTGGACCTAGTTGCTCCATTTCTAATTTTAGATTCCAAATTTTCAGGGGATGGATCTTGTTGAAATAGCAGTCTCTTACAGCACCCAGCACATGACTGACACTCAAATTATATTATTAAAATTGTCATAAATTCACATTTTGTCCTCTGTGTGCACATAGCACTGGACTCTACGAAAATAACAAGTAGTGAAAGACCTCACTGATCCTATTTGATATTTAATAAGATTTTATTGGAAATAACTGAAATATACAATCTGGTTAGAGAAAACTGTCAGGGGATCAAATGGGAGTTTTGACAAGGTGACCAGTAAGGCCCTTTCTAGTCCTAACTTTTTAGAATTCTCTAAAAATAAAATATAAAGTAGAAAGAATATGTGATTTAGAATAGATAATCTTTCTCTGCATAAAGTTACTTTGTCTGAGCCTAAGTTTATTTGCCTGTAAAATGACCTATATTACTTAAAATAATATATTGAAAAGATAACACTGGTTTTTGAAACAAGGAACAGTATGCACGAGTGAATGAATAAATGAATGAATGAATGGATGGGTAGATGAGTAGATGGATGGATGAAAAGTAGCATCATTCATCTACAAACCTCTAAATTCACATTGTTAGGCTAAACAAAATAGCTCAAAACAAAAAATAAGAATATTTGGCAAGCTTCCTTTTGGAATGCTGTGGAGACAAGAAAATGTTCAAAAATTCCAGAGTAGTAAATGAAAGCACTCAGTAAAGTTCTAAGTTATTCACTTAACAATCATTTTCACATAAAGTTATACTCCCCTGTGCTTAATTTTGCCCACTAATACAGCATACGCAACATGAAATCAAGAGGATACTGGGGTAGATGGTACACCATCTACAATCAAAGCCAAGATAGATAGATAGATAGTTGTAAATAAGCATTCCAGTGCTCAGATATCCAGAAAGGAATAAGATGATTGCATAAGCATATTTATTTAAACAGCATTTGGAGCAAGAAGGAGAAGTAATATTTTTGTAATGTTTTAGACAAGATATTAGTTTTTAAACATGCAGTATTAGCTGGAAGGGATCTCATGAGGTCATAATCCCATTCTAGATAATGTATACATATCGTAATCACTAGAAACCACAGAAAAGAAACCTCTTTAAACGTAAGCTAGAAAATTGTCTCTAGTTGGTTGAGTATGCTAAGAATACAGCAATGGAGAAGAGGGCCATTCCTTTCTCTTCATTTTGACAGTTCTTCCTCTCATCCATAAAAAGGAAAAAGACAAGGAAATAGCCATAGCTGGCTTTTAAAAGATAAGTAACCAGAAGCATTTATTATTTTCTGAGGACAAAAGCCAGGGAAAGGATGTTGACTTTATGTTTCAAATAAGTGGGTTTTATTATAAAATAGATTCTAAATATGATCTATATATAAGAGTAGAAACAGAATTTGGGAGTGAGAATCATGACTTACATTTTTTGTTCCTGTGAGGATCTAGTACCTCACTTTGACTATAGTAGATGCTCTGTAAATGTGTGTTGATTTAATTTTGACTTGAAAGTTAATACATGCTCAGGATGAGTAAGAACAGTCTCAAGGTTTACCTTAAGCAAAACCTTAGGCATACTTTTATTAATAGTGGTATCACCTTTAGTCTCTGATAGCATCAGTTAAGTGTGGCTATGAAAAAAGAGAAACAAACAAACAAATGTCTGATATAGAGGAAAACACAAGGTCTTAATCTGTGAATGTGTTTTCCCTTATCCCCTTTGTGCATCTAGCACAGATGTTGGGTTACCTTTTTCTGATGATGCTATGCTACTAAAACCCTAGTGTAAACCCACAACATTCTCAGAAGAGGAAGAGTTATTCCCTAAAGTGAGTAGAAAGTCATAGTTTCAGGCATCAGATAAAAAAAAAGATATGGGCTTGGGAAGGTGCATTTAACTCACGGAGTAAGGTATGCTCTTCTTTTTTGTACGTGGATTTTGAGTAATCCATCCACACTTAAAGTTTTCCTGACCGTCAAGGGAAGAAATCCTCTACCAGACAGAATCGGGCCAGAAACTATATAGGAAAACAACCTCATAGAGACTCCTAAGACACTAGTCTAGAGCTGTGGACTCCAGAGAATGAACCATATCAAGTTATCTAGATGGTAGTTTCAAATTATCTCTGTGTTGTAATCTCCTTTGTTACACACTGACCTTCAGTAAAGTCTTATATTAACCCCAATTTTTATGTCAGTCAAGGAATCATTGGGTTTTAGTTCAGGCCTTTTAGTTCAAATCACTCAAAAACATAAACTGAAACCTCTACATTTGAAGTACAGGTTAAAAGTATTTGATAAAAACTCTCACCAAAGTGGGTTTAGAGGGGACATATCTCAACATAAAAGAGGCCATTAAGAAAAATCCATAGCTAACATTATACTCAAAAATAAAAAGCTGAAAGCCTTCCTGCTAAATCCAGGAATAAGACAAGGATGCCCACTCTCACCATTTCTATTTAACATATTATTGGAAGTCCTGGCCACAGCAATCAGATGAGAAAAAGAAATAAAAGATATACAAATTGAAAGGGAAGAAGTAAAACTGTCACTATTTGCAGATAACAGGACACTTTATATAGAAAACTTTAAAGTCTTCACCCCAAAACTATTAGAACAAATAAACGAATTCAGCAAAGTCTCAGGATATAAGATTAATACACAGAAATTTGTTGCTTCTCTATACACTGATAACGAACTATCAGAAAGAAAAAGTAAAAAAGCAATCCTGTTTAAAATCACATTAAACAGGATTTTAATTATTTTAAAAAGAATAAAATACCAAGGAATAAACTTAACCAAGGAGGCTATAAAATACTGATGAAGGAAATTGAAGACGATACAAAGAAATACAACAATATCCCATGCTCTTGGATTGGAAGAATTAATATTGTTAAAACAACCATACTACCCAAATCAATCTACAGATTTAATGCAATCCCTATCAAAATACCCATGACATTTTTCACAGAACTAGAATAATCCTAAAATTCATATGGAACCACAAAAGATCCCGAATTGCAAAAGCAATCTTGAGAAAAAAGAACAAAGCTGGAGGTGTCACTCTCTCAGACTTCAGACTATACTACAAAGCTATAGTAATTAAAACAGTATGGTACTGGCATTAAAAACAAACACATAGATCAATGGAACAAACAGCCCAGAAATAAACCTACATACCTATGGTCTATTAATCTACAACAAATGGGGCAAGAATATACAATGGAGAAAAAGCAGTCTCTTCAATAAGTGATGCAGGGAAAACTGGACAGCTACAGTAAAACAATGAGATTAGGACATTTTCTTATACCATTTACAAAAATAAACTCAAAGTGGATTAAAGACCTAAATGTAGGACCAGAAACCATAAAACTCCTAGAAGAGAACATAGGCAGAACACCTTGACATAAATTTTAGCAATATTTATATGTATTTTTGGATCTGTCTCCTAAGGCAAAAGAAATAAAAGCAAAAATAAACAAATGGGACCTAATTAAACTTAAAAGCTTTATGCACAGCAAAGGAAATTATCAACAAAATGAAAAGATAACCAATAGAACGGGAGGACATATTTGGAAATGATATAACTGACAAGGAGTTAATATTAAAAATGTATAAATTGCTCATACAACTCAGTATCAAAAAAAGAAAAAAAAAAAACCCAACCAAAAATATGGGCAGTAGACCTGAGTAGACATTTTTCCAGTGAAGATATATAGATGAATAACAGAAACATAAAACGATGTTCAACATCACTAATTATTAGAGAAATGCAAATCAAACAAAGAGCTATCACCTCACACCCCTCAAAATGGCTAGCATCAAAAAGTCTACAAATAAATGTTGGTGAGGATGTACACTGTTGGTGGGAATGTAAATTAGCACAACCACTAAGGAAAATAGTATTGAGGTTCCTTAAAAAGCTAGAAATAGAACTACCATACCACCCACCAATCTCACTCCTGGGTATATATCTACAAAAAATGAAAACACTAATTCAAAAAGATACATGTACCCTAATGTTCATAGCAGCTCTACTTATAATAGGCAAGATATGGAAGCAACCATATCTTGTGTCCATCAATAGATGACTGGATAAAAAAGATGTGAGATATATATATAGATAGATATAGATATATAGATAGATATAGATAGATAGAATAGAATATTACTCAGCCATAAAAAAATGAAATTCTGCAATTTTGAGCAACATGTATGGACCTAGAGAATATTATGCTGAGTGAAATAAGTCAGAGAAAAACAAATACTGTGTGGTATCACATAACTAAAGTGTAACAACAACGAATGTATACAGCAAAACAGAAACAAACTCACAAATACAGAAAACAAACTAGAGGTTATCAGTGGGGAGAGGGAAATAGGGAGGGGCACGTTAGGGATATGGGATTAATAGACACAAACTACTATTATACAATAGATAAGCACCAAGAATATCCTGGATAGCACAGGGAATTATAGCCATTATCTTGTTAACTTTTAATGGAGTATAAACTGTAAAAATACTGAATCACTATGCTGTACACCTGAAACTAATAAAATATTGAAAATCAACTATACTTCAATTAAAAAAATAGTATTTGAGGGAAAGGAAAGATAGGGTAGAAAAGAGAAGGGAAAATAAAACTTATTAGGCACCTGCAATGCACCAAGGACAGTACTGGGCTCTATACAGGTTCTTTTACTTAATCCTCAGGGTAACCACATAAGGTCAATATTGTTATCCACATGTACAATGAAAAAACTAAAGGTCAGAAAGGTTAATTAATTGTCTGAAGTATGGGTCTGGTCAAGAATTCAAATTTAGTTTAGCTGACACAAAATCCAAAGCTTTCATCGTGACTTTTTAGATGATGAAACCACAATATGAATTTATAAGGGGACTATCTATACTCTTAAAGTGTTAGAAAAGTTAAGATAACCCATGAGTTAAGGCCACTCAGAATCTAAGTCACAGGCATCCACGTTGCTCGTTCTCTGGTGATCATGACCTCATTTGATGTACCAGTTTAATAACTAGAGCCAGGGAAAGAGAAATTGAGGAAAGTTGATGTCTATTTTCAAGCAACTGAAACATTCTTATTTAAAAAAGGAAGTCATCTTGTGTGTCCAGAGGCAAACTTGGATTCTATTAAGCAGTTATATACAAGGAAGTGCAGACCAACCATCAAACAGACTGCTTCCCAAAATGGGAAAGTAAGCTTCCCATCACCAGAGACTTTCAAGTCAGGATCAGGGACAAAACCACAGGAGGAGGGTTCCAAGAGCTGAAATGGGTATTCTATAAAATGGTTACAGTCAGCATTGCTGGGGTAAACAATGAATCAAAATCACTGTAGCCTGCATCCAAGGCAATACTTGGCAAAACTTTTTTTTAAGAAAGTGAAAAGGTAATGATTAATGAATGGTGAAACTGACGACTACTGGGAAAGAGTGACAGTGAAATGGATTCAAGATTCAAGGAGACAGTCAAAGGAAGCAGATCAGGATAAGTGTGAAGAAAGCACAGGGCTAAGACTTCTTTTACATGGCATGAACATGTGTCACAAAGGCCACACAGCTGATCAGCCGCATAGCTGATCAAAGGTGTCACTTCTTAAACAGTTGAAAGGTTAAATGATATTGTTCCCCTGAGTTGTGGCATTCTAGACTAAGGGAAAGAAAACATGAACCTATGAAAATGTAAGTGAGGAAAGCGCCCCAGGAAAGGCCAGTGTAAGAAGCCCCTATGGTGTGAATCAAAACCACAGTGAGTTCCGCAGAGGATGGTCATTGACCCTTCTGGATTCCTCTGTAGGAAAGATCCCACATTGAGATAGGATACTTAAAAGTAACCAAAAGTTAATTAGCTTAACAAAGGAAAAGGATTAGGAGGGCAAAGAATAGTGTTAGCAACTCTTTGAGTTCCCTGCACAGAAGGGCTTCTGTAGGTAAACTGTTAGGCCCACCATAGAGAGTGTGAAAATACTTATTTGTCCTGAAGATGCAGTGGTCTGCTACAAGATCAACGACTTCTACCATGAGTAATCGTAGAGAAATCTGGAGACTCAATTTATGGTAGAAAGAAGGAAATATTTAAATCTTTGTACATATAGTATCTTTGCCTTCACTTTTTAGAATGAAAAAGGAGAATCACAACCCTGGAAAACTCAAAACCAGTTTGAGAAAACTTATTATAAACTGAGAAAAATTCTTACAAAATGATTTGGAACTAAATATCTCAAAGCATGGCGAGGAAGATGGCGAGATACTGGATGGTGGATTCCCAGTTGTCACATTCATGAAGTTAGGAATTTGGTAAGGCAACCATCCCACTTCCTGCTTGACAATTTTTAATTTACTGTATACAAAGTATTATCTTCAAAACTGGAGAGTAAGCATGTGTCCCACTAGGAGGCATTTTTGAGAAGAAAGTTGTGTCACCACAGAAAGGTCATTTAACCTTGGGGCATCCGTTTACTCATCTATAAAATTAGAAAGTTTTAAAAGAATAACTGATGATCTGTATGTTTTAAGTTCTCTAATGAAAGGTTACTTCTGGAAGGGTCCTGAAACCAGGAGTGACATTTAGTTAGGTATTCTATATAACAAGAAAAAAAGTATAGAATATAAAGTGCCCAAATATGTTCTATGTGATCACTTACTCGAAAAAGAAAGGACCTTAGTAGCTGTAGCAAAGACTGTCATGAGAATAAATGACTGATCTCAGTGATACTCTCTGAAGCTGCTAAATTCTCTCAATTTTGGTTCAGAATGGGTTCCTCTATCTCTGAGTGAGTGGTGGTGGAGGAGGAATAAGAAACAATGAAGTGGTCTATTAATTGCAAAGATGGCGCAAAGTAAAATGAAGCTGTTCCCATCACAGGTGGACTTCAGAGATGGTTGTTGTTGCTGGGTATTTTTTTCCTGGGTGCAATATCTCGGATGACTGTTAAGAAGCAGTTTTGTAAAAATGCAGATGAAGGAAAGAGATAATTCTATAGTGAGGAGAGTCAACAGAAGCAGTCTCTTCCAATAAGCCTACTCCTAGCCTGAGCTGAAATCTCATTTTCATGCTATTTTCTCAAAATGGAACCTTGGACAAATTATTCCTCCTCTCTAGAGAGGTCTTCGTTTTCTCATACTTAAAATGAGATTAACCAGATGAATGCCAAGGTTTCCTCCCTCTCTTAAATCCTGTGACTCTATATGTTCACCCACATCATACCACATATGTGACACAAACTAGGATATTCCCTTTTATCTTCCTTTTAACTTCAGGGTAGTTAACTAGAGTAAAAGGAGTGATCAGTTATCCTTCACCCCCTGGCTCATAGCTAGATGCCTTCAGTCCCTGGAACTAAACCTTACTGGTTATCTTTTACCACACAGCACTTCTCTGTAACTCTGGATAAAGGCAATAATAATCAAAACAAATATTTTTGAGAGCTAATTATTTACCAGGACTTGGTGGAAGCACTTTATATATATTAACTGACTTAATTCTCACAACAACCCTATTAAGTAGGTATAATTATTATCAACAAAGAGAGGAACAAAAAAGTTAAGTGACTTGGCTAAGATTCTAAGTTAGTAAAGGGAATGACCAGGATTTGAACACAGGAAGTCTGGATCCAGCCTCTTACTAATAGATCAGTCACCTCCCCACAATGTGGTGTTGGTGGCAATGGGGGAAGAAGGAATGGTGGTGTGCTGGTGATGGTTGCTGGAGTTCTTCCTTTTGTCCTACATGTAGCTGCACAGAGTTGGAAAACCTGATATGAAGGATGCTCTCATCTAAGAGTGGCTGATAGCAGGCCCATTTTTTTTCCTTCTCAGTAGCTGAAGATATGTATGAATTGGGAGACTGCATGAAACGCTTGAGAAAAAGTCATATCACACCTTATGATTTAAGTGTTCTCAAGCATTTAATCCTCACAAAAATCCTGTAGGATAAGCATGATAGAGATTGTTATTATACTATTAAAGAACAACACATTGACAGAGGATTAAATTCAATCAGTCAAGATGAGAACTAAAAAGTAATGAAACTAGGACTTAAGTCTGTTGACTTCCAAAGGGATGTCCTCTCCACTCTATCACTTTGGTTCTAATGCCCCTTTCCAGGTCTGACAGTTTCCTCTGATACACTGAACGAATCTTCTTCTCTTTAGCTTTCCTTATTGTTCAACCCAGACATTCACTAAGGAGAGGACGCTAGCAGCTCTGAGCTTGCACAAAATGCCTTACCAGGATTTGGGGTATGGCTGCCTCTGTCCGACAGAACACTAACCATCCGATATCACATTGTTGTCCTGTAATCATCAAAAAGTTATCTTCAATACTGACATCCCCATGGTTTATAATCCTAACTGAGCCCTGTAATAGCACAGCATCTCACTTCTACTTCCTTGAAAATTGCAAGCAAGATTAATTTTGCTTCTGAAGCAGAATCAGGCCTAAATGTGTGTCTAATTTTCTTCTTTGTTAGAGAGCCCCCTGTTGCATACTCTGTGTAACTAAAGTGTGTATGGCTTTGCTAACTAATTCTCCTAAAGCCAGTAAAATGCGTGTAAGATTTCAAGAGAAGTGTACTGGCAGTATCCCTAAAATGCCAACCTTTAATTTTCTTTTCAGAGTATTTAATCTTAGGGAGCCACTGTAATAAGTATGTATCTAAAAGAGCAACTTAACGCAGCATTAAGTCACTAAGTTCTGGGGTTTTGCATTTTAATGTATAACTGCTGTTAGCTTATTGAGAGAGCCTGGGCAAACACCTTAACCTATTTGTTCCTTAGGATTTTTTATTTGGAAAAATAAAAGTGGTAGACTTTTATTACAAAAATTTAGATATAGAACCACCAAACCCAAGAACTGGAATGGAAGGAACCTTAAGAATCAACCAAGCCACTGCCCTCATTTTAAAGATTCTGAAATTGAAGACTGGGAAAGACATACCTTAAATTACATAGTCACTGGTGACTGAAGCCAAAATACAGCTCAGGTTTTCTCCTTCTAAGATCAGTGGGCTCTCTGGTATAACATTTAATTTTTCAATTAAAGATCATAACTTAGGCTTTGTTTTTAAAAAAGTAAAAACTACTGTGAATAGCATTATACCCATTCAATCCTCACAGCCACCAGTTAATAACTATTATTCATATTGTTATATGCCTGATTTACATATGCATAAAGAGAAGCTCAGACTGCTGAGGGAGTGGGTTAAGGTAACATTCTGGTAAATGATGGCATTAGCTCTGATTTTCTAAATTTGAAATTCTTTATTTATTTATTTGGATCTTTTCCTCACCCTTGAACTTTTAAACTTACCTGTTTCCAGTAAGATCAAATGAATTATAAAATCTTCATTAAAGAATACTAATGCTTTCAGAGGGAGGGGGATAGGGGAGGGATGGATTGGGAGTTTGGGATTAGCAGATGCAAACTATTATATATAGAATGGATAAACAACGAGGTCCTACTGTATAGCACAGGGACCTGTATTCAATATCCTGTAATAAACCATAATGGAAAAGAATATATATATGTATAATTGAATCACTTTGCTGTACATCGAAAACTAACACAACATTGTAAATCAACTATACTTCAATAAAATAAATGTTAAAAAAAAGAATATTAATACTTTCCCCCCGACGCCCCCCAGTTAGCATATACGGCAGGCATTTCTTCTATCTTGCCTCACTGCCCGCTTCTCATCTCTTCATCCAACATCTATTTTCCAGTAAAACAGGATTCTTTAGAACCATAAGAATTTCTCTTACTGGTTTATTGCATAGGATAAAAGACATAATTCTCTTTGTAACCATGCAAGTATCACCAAATTACAGGATTCTTTGTGATGCTAATGAGAATTTTCTTCACCAGGTCCTTCTGTTGGCAAAACATCTGGCACAGCAGGCCAAGAATACATATGAGCTGAAAGGCGGGACACTAACCTTGCCTCAGGATCTTCTCTGCCAGGTAATTTCACGGCAGGCACTGTCTTTAATATATGTATTAGATGATAGTCACAAAAGTAATTTCTTTAATTAGATCGCCCCTTGTGCTTTTTGGCTTCAAAGATTAAACACAAAACTTGCAGCTCATTGCTGGAGTAGCCTGCAAGTCATCTTTAAAAACAACCACAGCTTAGGGAAAATTTATTGAAGAAATGGATTTGACTATGTCTTGAACATATGTAATGTGAATCACGTGCCAGGGGAATGTGGCCATGTTTGTTCTCTGCAACAACCTCCAGTGTGTGTGTGTGTGTGTGTGTGTGTGTGTGTGTGTGTGTGTGTGTGTGTGTGTGTGTGTGTGTGTGTGTGTGTGTGTGTGTGTGTGTGTGTGTGTAAAAATTTTTTAATTGCTAAGGTAAGGAGACAGGTGAAGGGATGAAATGTGAGCTATTGCCCAGTTTTCTACCAAAGCATTTATTTTCCTTTCCTTCTACACTTATCTGTATCTCCATGTTTATCTAGCCATATATTTTATCCTTTCCTCAGTCACTGGGCACTTACTACATGCCAAGCTGCTTAGCACACAGGGAACATAAAGAAAATAAATCATTGTTTATTCCCTCAAAATACTTTACTATCTTGTGCATGAACCTGATATTTGATGTGATAACCGTGAGAATAAAAAACCCTGCTAATGATGGGTGGACTCTGTGCTGAGATGTTCAGGACAGAACACTACTGTCCTCAGTTGGAAGAGACCTTGCAAGGTTTCATCAGGGAGTGACGTGAGAACCACCCACTCTACAATAAGCAGGATGTGACCTCCCAGAAAAGGGGCTGGAAAGGTCTCCTAAATGGAGAGGAGAGGAGAAGAAAAGCACAGATACGTCAAACAGCTGGGTTCTGTCAGGCCATGAAGTCCTCCAGGAGAGGAACCCTGTGTGTCTTGTGCATTATTATATCTCATGTGCATGACTAATAAAACTAAACGGATCAAACAAAACAATAAATGAATGAACAGTATTTGAAGAGTGCTGATTGTTTAGCAGGTTCAGAAAATAAGATGTATGGAGACACACGGTAGAAATCAGTTTCCAAAAAAATGTCTGGTATTATTATTAAAATAGAATAGAATAGAATGTATTGCTATGGAATTAGTGCCTCATCTTGAAAGCAACAGAGAGCTATTGAAAGTTTTTTTTTAATGATTTTTACACAATTTAATCAATAAAGTTCTCTACTATGGCATCTTTTAATAAAAGTGATTGTGTAAGTGTGGTACAACAGAATTAGTAGTAATCAGATTCAACTCATTACATTAAAATTTAATTACATTAAACTAAAATTCAATACATTAAAATTATATGAGGATGGAAGTGTTTTACCACAATTTCCTTAAATGGATATAAGCAGCACATGAGACAAAGCTCCCAGAGACCAAGTTCTAAGGTGTTACACTTACACCAACTCAACAGTTCTCTACAAATGTTATTGAAAAATCCCAGGTGGCCACATTTGCCTGTTTTCTTAAGTAGAAAAATAGGTATAGACGTCCACAAGCTTTCTCAAGGTCACAATGGAAAACAGCACAGGACTAGTAGTGAAAGACCTGGGTTTAGTTCTGCTTCTACCATTAATTTACCCTAAGACCCTGGGCCTTTCTTCCCCTTTCTGGACCCCAGACCCCTCATCTATAAAAGGAAGGGGTAGACTGGCACCCTCCATGGTCTGCTTTAGCTCTGATGGTCTATGATTTTAACAAGGTAGCTGGGATAGGGACTGCAGACATGGCCTCCATCAGTTTCCACACAGCACAGCAGGAGGCTGTGTCCAGAGTATGGACTGTGTCCAGTCCATACTCTGTCCAGTAATGAACTTCACAGTATCTTCTTAGGAAAAAATAATGCATCCTCTTTTTTGTTCATCTAAAAATAAACAAATGAAGTTATAACATAAAAGATGAGGCAGGAAGCTCCCTAGATGCTATAGTCTGAATGTTTGAACACCCCAAAATTCATATGTTGAAACCTAATGCCCAATGTGATGGTACTTGGAGGTGAGGCCTTTGGGAGGTGATTATAATAGACACCCCAGGGAGATTCCTAGCCCTTTCCTTCTGCCATGTGAGGTTATAGCCAGAAGGCACCATCCATGGCACAAAACAGAAAGTGGGCTCCAGGCACAGAATGTGCTGGCATCTTGAACTTGGGCTTCCCAGCCTCCAAAACTGTGAGAAACAAATTGCTGTTGTTGATAAGCTACCCAGTTATAAGTGACAGTATTTTTGTTAAAGCAACCCAAAGGGACTAAGACAATTGAGAAAGACTTCAAATTTAGAAATCTGTGTAGCTATTCAAGCAGATGTTTCATTATACCCTAGAGATGACCCCATTTCAGCATATATAGTAATATTCCTAGTTAACTTCCCAAATTATTTCAGAATTGTAGGAAATAAAAGAAAGATGGTAACACCCCAGTAACTATATTAAGAGATGGAAAGACAGTGCACACTCTTAACTTTTCTCTTTAGCTGTGTTTGAAAGAGATACATTTATATAAGAAATATCGGGATTCAGAAGAACCAAGTGTCTCAAGAGAAGAGTGCTTGACTTGTTATCAGAATCCTGATTTTAGATTTTAATTCTTTAACTAAATAGCTATAGAACCTTAGGTTAATTACTGCTTTATTGTCCTTTAGCTTGGTAGTCACCTTGGAAATGGGAATAAAGATACTTGCTAATATGATTATTTTGAGGAATAAGTGAGAAAATAGTCACTCAGCATGGTTCATGCCACACAGTAGGTGCTGAATAAATAGTAGCTATTTTTATAATGATGCAGTGACCTGGGACTTTTCAATGACATTTGCAGACAGCTATGAGAGTAGGTGAGAGTAAGTGTAACAATTTGGCATGATATATGTGGTAGTATCTAATATACTCTAGGTACTCAGTAAACATAAAGATGCAATATTTTAAATCAGCATAGGATTTTCAATCTATAATTTGCATTATCTGGATGGAAAAAGAAACAAAAAGTAGAGCAATCTGAAGTTAATTCTAATCAATAAAGTGAACATTTCCTTCCTTTGGGAAAGAAACATGAATAAGGGTATAGTGGTTCCCACATCATTTCATTTAGTGTCCCAATAGTATGTGTTTGTGAGAGGAGATGTAAGCACCACAATGAGAAAAAAAATTTTTTTCAAGAGAAGATACTGAGCAGCACTTAAAGTGCATTCACTGGTACAGTCTTGACAGCATGATTATAACTAAGAGACTCAGCAGCAGGGAGAAGAACCCTTCAGTGTTATTTCCGAGAAGCAGAGAGACGGCCCACTTACTGCAGCCACCTGCAGAGTAACAGGTACGGGAAATGTGGCCTCTCTTTATACCTGATGCCATCTGAACATATATCCTATTTGTTTTGACCAGAATGCAGGCCCAAGGCACTCAGATAACCAGCCACAAAGAATGTCTTAGAACCTCAACTGTGCTTTTCCAACTGAGAACAAAAGGATGTTAATATTGTAAAAAGTTGGGTTGGGTGAAAAATGCTTTCCTTATTCAACCCCCCCAGGATCCTTCACAACTGCAACTTCTCTTGGAAACTCTTAACAGGACTTCTCCCTCTGCCGTCTTATGAATGTCAAGGATGCTTTCCAGCTTTCTCATAGCAAAGGCAGCTTCCTGCCTTGCATTTTATGGATATGTACCTTAGTCATGTCTTAGCTCCTCTGCTAGACTATGTTTCTTAGAAGCCAGGGAATCTAACTTCCTCACTTATAAGCAGGCATTCTAATTAAATATGTGTTGGAAGGAAGGAAGCAGTGGAGGAAGGACTGATGGGGGAGAAAACAAGTTCACATGTATGAAAATAAGAAGAATGAATTTCTATGACGGAGGATAACCATCATAGATAATAATGATGTTGATTTTTATACTTCTGCGTTGCCAAACAAATAATTCAGAGAGAGCTCTCTTTTAAAATTGCAAGATATTCAAAATATCAGAAATAAAAAAAGAAGAAGAAGAAAAAAAAAACACTACTTGGGATGTTATCAACATCTAAAGTATGTAAAACCTGTCAGTGAATCTTCTCTTTTGTTCTCACAATTTAGCGGTGCCTCAGGAGATGGTAGAAGGGACTCCAAATCTGGATTTAATCCCACACTTCCCCAACCTGGTAATGACGTCAGAGTTTGGAAACAGTAAAACATGAGAGAAAAACCTATTAGCCATTACCTGTCTATTTACAGACTCACAGGCAGAATTAGAAGGGATTTCAGGAATCAGTTATTCTAGTACCTTAACTTTAGATAGAGAATCTGAGACTGTTCCCTCAAATATTTCTTAAGCCTTCAAACCTCCATGACTCTGCAGGTGGTAACTCTTCTTCCTGGAATTACTTCTTTGTCCCAACTCAGATGTCACCTCCCCTGGTGACACCTCCCCTGATCGTCTCAGTTTATTAATCCTCCTTCAAGCCTCCTGGATCACTTTTATATACTTTCATTTATACACTGATATATGCTGGTTTTCCCAACTAGACCATGAGTTCCTTTTGGGTAAGAACTATGTTTATCTTACCCACCCCCAAACTCCTAGCACAATGCCTAAGAAAAAGTACTTCACAAATTGATATTGAATTGAAATATCCAAGTTCACAGAAAGAGATGGGGGAAGAGGCTGGCATCAGGCTCACCTCTTCCTGGAGCCTACAACACCTGACTCTTACCAATGAAACCCTCACAGACTAATCATTGTAAATCATAAAACAGTGACACTTTCTTACAGACAGGCTTGTGAGGGATAACTAAAAGAGTAGATTCTTTTGTCAGAGCAGGGAAGGAGCTGCACCTCTACAGTACTGTATCTTGGAAAGAGAAATGGATTGAAAGAAACAATGCTTTCTTCTCTTAACTCCCCTCTTTTCTCCTCTCCTTCCTCCACCTCTCCTTCATGTGCTCCTCCTCTGTCTCTTTTAGATAAAAATGAGGTATTGGGCTTCCCTGGTGGCACAGTGGTTGAGAGTCCGCCTGCCGACGCAGGGGACACGGGTTCGTGCCCCGGTCCGGGAAGATCCCACATGCCGCGGAGCGGCTGGGCCCGTGAGCCATGGCTGCTGAGCCTGCACGTCCGGAGCCTGTGCTACACAACGGGAGAGGCCACAACAGTGAGAGGCCCGCATACCGCAAAAAAAAAAAAAAAAAAAAAGAGGTATTAATAACTATAACTTAAAAAGTTATAAAATCTCCCCAACTTCTACATCTATTACTCCTTCTCCAGAACTGTGTGCCTGCACTTTACCCCAAAGGCCAGGTGTACTTCTAAGAGGGATATCATGAAAATAAGAAAAAAGAAAAGTTGGTCACATGTTGATGCTTGCTGCTTTAAAACACAATCTCTATTACTTTTGATGTGGGTTGGCCTACATTTTGGTGTATGTTGATCTTAACACGTGAGTTAAGGTAAATAAGAATATTTACAGATTTGAGAAGATATCTGTTCATGTCATTCTGAAAAAAAAAAAAGTGATGGTGTGTGGTGCCAGAAAATACTACCAAGAAAAAAAAGTAAGCATAGACATAAAAAAACAAACTTATGGTTCCCAAAGGGGAAAGGGCAGGGGAGTTTGGAATTAGCAGATACACACTACTACATATAAAAAAGATAAACAACAAGGATCTACTTATAGCACAGGGAACTATATTCAACATCTTGTAATAATCTATAATGGAAAAGAATCAGAGAAAATATATATATGTGCGTATATGTATAACTGAATCACTTTGCTGTGTACCTGAAATTAACACAATATTGTAAATCAACTATGCTTCAATTTTTTAAAAAAAGGAAAAAATTAGGTGAAAGCCATTTAAGATATTCTTTGCAACAAGTAAACAAACAAACCAATATACCTAGGATGTTCCATATGCCTCCTTCACAGCCACACACAGTGGGTTTTCCATGGTGATAGAATTATTACCTCAGATGCCACCGTACCATTTTTGTTAAATAGCCTTAAACAGTTTTAAGATAAGCTCCTTCGGGGAGGTATTATAATTACTTTAAGAATCAGGCCTTCCTTTGCCCACACATGTTCATAGCAGCACTATTCACTATAGCCAAAAGGTGGAAGCAACCCAAATGTCCATGGATGAATGGATAAACAATATGTGGTACCTACATACAATGGAATATTATTCAGCCTTAAAAAGGAAGGAAATTCTGACACATGCCACAACATGGATGAACTTGGAGGCCATTATACCAAGTGAAATAAGCTAATTACAAAAAAGATTAAAAACTGCGTGACTCCTCTCATATGAGGCACTTAGAGGTGCCCAATTCATAGAAAACAGAATGGTGGTTTGCAGGAGCTGGGAGAAAGGGGAAAGGGAGTCGTTGTTAACTGGGTGTAGAGTTTCCGTTTTGCAAGTTGAAAAACTTCTGGAGTTCCATTGCTCAACAATGTGAAAGTACTTACCATTACTGAATTGAACAATTAAAAACAGTAAATAAGGTAAATATTACATTATGTGCTTTTTATCACAATAGAAAATTTTAAAAAAAAATTGGACCTTCTTTGGAACAAAATGCCTGCATCAATTTTAACCCCCCCCCCCACCATTTAGTTCTTGATTGCTACTCTTTAAATAGTTACTTCACAACATACAAATATTTCTCAAAGTAATAAAGAAGTTAGCTAGATTTATTTATTTAGCTCCTGTTATATGTAATATAATGTATTAGGTACTGGATGAAAGGAACAAAGAAGGAAAGCATTTCAGTAACTACTATTTTTTAATAGAAAACATTATCAAGAGGGCAGTCCTGGAGAAGTCTTAGCCCAACTAAGGAAAGACAAAATTCAAATTGATACAGAATCGGGCTTCCCTGGTGGCGCAGTGGTTGAGAATCCGCCTGCCGATGCAGGGGACACGGGTTCGTGCCCCGGTCTGGGAAGATCCCACGTGCCACGGAGCGGCTGGGCCCGTGAGCCATGGCTGCTGAGCCTGCGTGTCTGGAGCCTGTGCTCCGCAACGGGAGAGGCCACAACAGTGAGAAGCCCATATACCACAAAAAAAAAAAAAAAAAAAAAAATTGATACAGAATCAAGAAACTCCTTCAATACTATAACCAGAATATTGGGGCATATTTGTTGTCTTAATATCTGAATCTCTGGAAGCCTGAGTTTATCAAACAGTTGGGTCTGTGCTCAATATCAACAATTTCTAAATTCCACTGAATTCTTCTTTATTTCAAGAGATATCTGAGGTTGCCTGTCAGCCCCAAGCTACAATGGAGTCAAACTACTTCCCCCAAGCACTAAACATTTAATTTTTTGAAGAAATTTTGTAAGCCAAAGGAATGAAGGAACAGTGATGACATGAGTTTTCTTGAGAACTCCAACACAAACAGGATCCAAATGGAGAAATTACTTGGATCACCCTAACAAAGGCAACACCACTTTTACCACCCACAACGAACCTCAGAAATAAGCTCTCTACTTACATGGGAGCTGGGGTCTAAATAGAGAAACTTTGGTGGTACCTGCAAGCAGTCAGTAGTAGGTGAAACCTTTTGATTTAAAGTTTGTATCAGGTTGATTTTCTTGGAAGTCATAGTAGAAAGGAGCTGATTAGATCTTAGCTAAAGGGGAGAAGCAAAATAGCTTGGTTCTCTGACAGTAAAGCTGTATTAAAAGAAAAAAGCGTGGAGAATTTTAAAAATATATACCACTAAAAAAAATAGATAGATAGATAGATACCACTTTATTCCTGTATTTCTATTGCCAATGTGTCTAGAAAACTAATAAAGAGGCTGTTTTTACACCATTATTCTACTTCCTATAATCAAAAATGACAGGAAAAAGTGACAAATCGGTTCAAAATACAAAACCTGCTGAAAGGAAAACAATTTTGATAAAATCACAGAATCCTGGGGTTGGAAGGGCATGTCATCTAACTCCTCATCAAGTGACAAGCCTTTCTTGAAAATCTCCACTGATGGACTGTCACAGCCTCCTGAGACCTCTCCTTCATCTGTGGTCAGTTATGACTATAAAAATGTCCTTCTAATATTAAAAGCAAATGCATCTCTCCTGGCCCAGGTTCCACTATTTGGTTGCACTCAATTAGTCTAGCACCTCTTCCGCAGGGCAGCCTTTCAGATTTTTGCAGAGAGCAATGTTATCCTTCCTGTTTCTTCCTGTCTCTGTCAACGAAACACCCTTAGTTCCTTCAGCCATTCTTCACAGAATCAGTCTGTCCTCTCCCACCTGAATGCACCTGGTTTTCAATACCTTTCTTGATTTTAACATCTCTGTCACCTCTAAATAAGTTAGCCCTGAGTTTGGGTCAATTTCAACTCTACTCATTAAAAAATGACTTAAAAATTTTTGACTTCCTAAAGGCTATAAATTACTTATTTGTGTGTATTTCAATATGTATTACTATAAAATATAACAAATCTTTTTTATTATCTAGAAATGCTGATGAAACATTAAACTCATTATGTCAACCTGTCCTATCACCTATCAGGTAGCAGCATTAACCTCCACCTGGCCATTAAACAGGAACATTGGGCCTTCTCTCTTGTTTTTTAATTAATTAATTTTATTTTATTTATTTTTGGCAGCATTGGGTCTTCGTTTCTGCACACAGGCCCTCTCCAGTTGCAGCGAGAGGGGGGCCACTCTTTGTTGAGGTGTGCGGGCTTCTCACTGCGGTGGCCTCTCCTGTTGCAGAGCACAGGCTCTAGGCGTGCAGGCTTCAGTAGTGGTGGCACATGGGCTCAGTAGTTGTGGCTCACGGGCTCTAGAGCACAGGCTCAGTAGCTGTGGTGCACAGGCTTAGCTGCTCCAGGGCATGTGGGATCATCCAGGACCAGGGCCCGAACCCGTGTCCCCTGCATTGGCAGGCGGATTCTTAACCACTGCACCACCAGGGAAGCCCCTGGGCCTTCTCTTTGACTATAACCTCTCCTTCACACACCCCAACCACAGCACACACACATCTGCACACAGGCACACTTTGCTTGATTTATACCCACAATGTCTCCTTGTTGCCTTCTTTCTATTCCCATAGCTACCTCCTCATCCAGGCTTCCAGCAACACTCACATGGGCAGTTCTACAGACCAGCCCTGCCCATGTGAGGGTTGATGGTCTCTCACCTTCGGTTCCCATTCTTCAAGGGATTTATTTCAACAACAAACGTTCAATGCTTACTGACAACAATTATGCTCTAGGCCCTCACCTAAATGTCAATAGAGATACAAAAATGAATGATGATCTCTGCCTTTAAGTAGCTGAGGGTCACAGAACTTAATAAATAATTGTACTATGGGACAGCAGAAACAAATACGATCTTGTTCAAAGTTCTGTGGGAATCTTAATTCAGATGGAGGAAGAGATGTCAGTAAAGCTAGGCCTTAAAGAAGAAGACACATTCTTAAAAAATACAACTTAAAATGAGTTCTTCTCAGTTCATGTTTTCAAAAAGCAAGACCAGAATTAGCTAGAAGTAGTGAGGTAGGCATGGTAGTAAGAGGTAAGAGAGCTTCAAGCATTTTAGAAGACAATTTGGAATATGTAAGAGATTTTGTGAAAAGGTAACAACCTATATATCTGAAAAAAAGTAAGAAGTAGAAGAATTTAAAAGTATGTTAAATACACAAAGAAACACGGAGAAATCTTTGAAAAGCATATCATCAAATCAAATCAAATAAGGAAATAGAATACAGTATTAAGAGAAAATGTAGAATGCAAAACTCAACACATATGATCTCAATTTCATTTAAAATTTCATATTGCACGTATATATCTACATATGAGAATTTAAAAGTGAATTTACATATAGGCAATATGTGTCTCCATTATGATGTAGATGTGTACAGAGGAAATACAATCTTATATAAGTATATAAAGAATAGATGTGCAAACAGTAAATAGCTACAGTGCTTAACTCTACTTGGTAAATTTATTAAAGATTTAAATTTTCTTCTTTAAATATTTTTATTTTCCACATTTTCTATAATAAACAAGTTTTTAAATTATAAATAGAAACTCCTTTCCCCAATACGTTATTAAAGTGTTATTCTTAAAGAAGAAATAAGACTTGGATGAACAGACAAAGGTGTGGAAGTGGAGAAGGGGATCCTATGCAAAGAGAACCTTATGGACAAACATGCACAAAAGTGCATGGTACGTGAAGGGCTTCCATGTGGTCCACAGAAGTGAAATCATTGAGTAAATTACTCAACATCAATTGTTTAAATTTCATTTAGAACACTGGCATTTCTTTCATGGATTTTTTTCATGGAATTTTAAGAATGTCCATTCTAATCAAAAGATGACAAACGACAGTGTTAATGAGAAGACAGTCAAGATTCCCATCTTTACAGGATATATCATAGGGTGAAGGTATGCTTGTTAGAGGTAAAACATGGCCATGGGAAAAGCTTAATCCTTAAGAGTCCACAGTAGGATCCCACAAAGATCTATGTCACCACAAGAAAATAAATACATTTTCATTATTACAATAGATTCCTCCTTAACTCGAGTTCTTACACTTTATTCACTCATTGATTCAACAAACATTGTGTTACCATCTGGGGACAAGCACTGCCCTAGGTACCAGGGCTCTAGCTGTGAACAAGGCAGAGCAGCCCTGCTCTCATGGCATTTACATTCTCCGTGCAGATAGGTAATCAATTCCCTAATCCATGGGGTATGTTGCAAAGACTTCAAGCTATCAAGTCAGAGAGACCTGGATTCAAATCTAGACTCTGCTTCTTTGATTCTGAGCAAATTATTTAATATCTCAAGTCTTAGTATCTTGATCATGGAAAATGGGATAATCATACCCACCTCTCAGAATTATTCTGAGAAATGAATAAAAGAACTTAAATAAAGTAATACATGATTGGTAGTCAAAAAAAAAAAAAATACTGCCTTTCCCTTCTGTGGTATGCAGAATTCTAAATTGGCCCAAAGATTTCCATTCCCTAATATATAATCCATTCCCCTCAATCATGAGTGGGACTGTGAATATGATAGGATAGTAACTCCCTGCATTCAATTATGTTATGTAAGACTCCTCCTTAGCAGGAAAAAAGCATTCTCCTGTTGGTCTTGAAGAAGCAAACTGCCATGCTGTGAACTGCCTATGGAAATGGCCACATGGTAAGGCCCTGAGGGCAGCCTGTAGGACCTGAGAGTGGTCGTGGCTGACAGCCAACAGGAAAATGGGGGCCTCAGTCCTACAACCACAAAGAACTGAATTCTGCCAACCTGAATGAACTTGGAAGAGAACCTCGAGTTCCACCTGAGAATCACAGACACCTTGACTGCAGCCTCATGAGACCCTGAGCAGAGGACCCAGCAGAGTGATGCCAAGATTCCTGACCCACAGAAACAAAGTAACCCTATGTTGCTTTAAACCATTAAATTTATGAGAATTTGTTATGCAGCCTGAGAAAACTAATATACCTTCCCTAAACAAAATGAGCCAGAGTGGTCCATAGGATTTGTGAGCTTCCTAAGGATGTCAAATCATTTTAGTAATGGTCTGATCACCTACACAATTCCCTGGAATGGCACCCTTCAGATCACCAAACACTCAAGAATCTAGCTGTCATCAATCCCTCCTTGTATTCTGTCAGGGAATTCCTAGAAAGGGTATTGATTCATCATTCTTAGGCTAGTTATTTCCCAGGGAAATAACTAGCACACCAGTTATCGTGTTGAGAAGACAGAATCACAGAACTTTAGAGCTAGAAGGATACGTAGAGATACTTCAGAGTAATCTTTTCCTATCTTCATTTTATAGTTGGAAACGATGAGACCCAGGAAGTATCTTCCGCAACCTCTCACAAGTAGTCGATTGCAGGGATACAGCCAAGTTCTGTATGACCTGAAGCTTATGCAACTGGGGAACACTCTTTAAAGAAAATATAAAATTACAAATACATTAGTCATCAAGTAAATGTTTATTTAAAATAAGAAAAGAGGGGCTTCCCTGGTGGCGCAGTGGTTGAGAGTCCGCCTGCCGATGCGGGGGACGCGGGTTCGTGCCCCGGTCCGGGAGGATCCCACATGCCACGGAGCGGCTGGGCCCGTGAGCCGCGGCCGCTGAGCCTGCGCGTCCGGAGCCTGTGCTCCGCAACGGGAGGGGCCACAACAGTAAGAGGCCCGCGTACCGCAAAAAAATAATAATAATAAAAATTTTAAAAATAAAAGAAATCAGACCAAATTACACCTTTTTAAAAATTAAAAATAACATAAACATCACAAAATCCACACATAGCTTTAATACTTATTTGCCCTAATTTTTGCCCATATGTGCTTTCATAGTTTTTATATAACAATTTTGCTATATTTTCTATAAAGAAAATAAATGATTCAATCTTGCCTCTAACTTTATGATCTACTTGCTTTTAATTATTAAGAAATGTTTAACTCAACTACCACTCATTATTGTTAATATCTTGTAAATATTTAGGATTTTTGTTAAATTTGATTTAAAAACAAACTGAATTTCTACTAGATATGAGCTGTAAAATTTGAAAGAATTTTCAACAGACTAATTTCTGTATATTTCTCCTCCATGTCAGGTAAGTTCATAGCACAATAGGATCTCTGGCCCTGCATCTGGCTGTCATGCCCCACGCTGAGTCAGCCTAGCAGGCCCCTGGAGTATTCCTGGACCTTTCAACATGAGGATGGCTGACAATGATTTACTTGGAGGTGACTGTAAACAAAAATTATAATAATCCCACTGAACCCAAATTAAACGTACCCCTACTCAACTTCCTCTTAGCCAGATCCCCAAAATGGCGTGACAACTCCCCTGTCCTTCAGCAGGGGAAGAACGATAAAGAGGTGGCTGGAAGGAAAAGAAACTAGCAACCTTAAATAATTGTAGTCAAATATCCTACCTTTGTAAATTTACAAAAAATACATGAACATGTGAACACATTACTAGCGTCCCTCCCCAAGGAAGGGTCTATACAAGTGAGGAAACCGTGAAGCTGAAGCTGAAGTAGCCTCTGATCAGTGAAGGTAAAGGACACCCGTTTTACTATGAAAACTGCGAGACAAATCAAGTTTTTTGTGGAATGAGGAAAATAAGGCATGGAAAGGTTAAATAACTTCCCAGAGTCTCACAACTAGTAAAGGGTGTAGGTGGAATTGAACCCAAGCAGCCTAAACCCAGCTTTCACAGTCTTTACCAGTACGCTACCCATTCTGCCACAGAAGCAAGCTTATGTGTACATGTGTGTGCACACCTGTGTGTGTGTGTACATGTACATATATATACATGTATGTGAGTTTGGCAGAGGGGAAAGAAAACAAGTGCCCTGTGATTCAATCTTAATGTAAGTTGACTTTTTTGAGTTCTTATTTGTTCTACTTGCTTACAGTGATAGTGATAGCTTATAGGAATAGAGAATGGGTCTTGGAGTTGACGTTAGGAGCCAAAAAAGCAGTCAGTGCTACTTGAAAACCAGTTTGACTCAGCAGTGATTGGAAAGCCCATCTCAAGGCTTTCTCCCCAGAACACAGCAGGCTAGTTAGAACTCCCATCATTAGGGTATCAAAAGTTAAGAGGATAAACTAAGTCATGGTGGCTTCTCTTTCCATTTTGTGGGAGCGGCAGTACTTTTTCATCAAATTGCTTTTTGATCTCTGAGCAAGTTTTAGTGGTGACATCTGAGCCAGGCAAGGATTCAAAAAACACTGAAGAGAGGATTCTGTCTCATTCTCACAATGACTCCTCACAATGACTCCATCTATGATACCTTGGATAACTCCTACCCCTCTCTTGGTCTCAGTTTCCTCAATGGGATAAGGGATTATATAGCTGCTCCCATGTTCCATGATCTATGTTTTTATCTTTAAACTACAAATAGAAAGTTTCAGAAGAGAAAACATTCAAGGCTATGACGTAGTGGGAATATCCTGGCTTAATCACATATCTCTTTCTCAATTAGAACAATACTAGTTTTAAAAAAAGAACAACTAACTTGATTTCTTTGAATGCTAAATGAGGAATGAATTTTTAATTATTTTTAAAGGAAAAACAGTGAGAATTTCTGTTCTGAAACTGAAAGCCACTGACAAGAAATAGGAAATCTTAGCAAAAGTCTTTGACAGAGCCCTGGCCTTCAGGCTCCCTACTCCTAAGGCTTTTTACTATAATAATCCCCAAGCTCAGTGGTTTCCTCTACTTGCAAGTTTCAGGAAGTCAATGCACCATTTTGGTTTGATAGATGAAGTACTGGAGGCCAAGTTCTGGGCCTGGAACAAACAGCATTACTCAGCAAGGGGACTCTGGCTGAGTCTCTTGGGCCTTACTTTCCTCATCTGTAAAGGAAGGATGCTTACCTAGTTACATCTTTAGGTCTTTCCATATCAGAAATTCTCTTACTAAAAAGAAGTGAAATAAGCTATTGCTTTTGCTGCTGAAATATTGGGTTGGCCAAAAGGTTCGTTCAGTTTTTTCCATAAGATGGCTCTAGCAGCACTTAGTTGTTTTTAACTTCATTCAAAACAATTTTGTTAGATTGTATGTGACAACTTCATATCAGCATGCATTTAAAAAAAGGCTTATCAAAATTGGTGAATTTTTGTGTAGCCATTTTAATATTGAAGATGGACCCAAAAAAACATTTTCAGCATGTTATGCTTTATTATTTTAAGAAAGGTAAAAATGCAAGCGAAATGCAAAAAAAAAAGATTTGTGCAGTGTATGGAGATGATGCTGTGACTGAAGGTGTCAAAAGTGGTTTGCGAAGTTTCGTGCTGGAGATTTCTCACTGGACGATGCTCCATGGTCGGGTAGACCAGTTGAAGTTGATAGCCATCAAATCGAGACATTAGTTGAGAACAATCAGCGTTACACCCTGTGGGAGATAGCCGACAGACTCAAAATATCCAAATCAAGTGCTGAAAATCATTTGCACCAGCTTGGCTATGTTCATCACTTTGATGTTTGGGTTCCACATAAGTTAAGCGAAAAAAACCTTGACCGTATTTCCACATGCGATTCTCTACTTCAGCATAATGAAAACGCTCCATTTTTAAAACAGATTGTGACAGGAGATAAAAAGTGGATACTGTACAATAACGTGGAACGGAAGAGATCGTGGGGCAAGCAAAATGAACCGCCACCAACCACGCCAAAGGCCAGGCTTCATCCAAAGAAGGTGATGTTGTGTACCTCGTGGGATTGGAAGGGAGTCCTCTATTATGAGCTCCTTCTGGTAAACCAAACGATTAATTCCAACAAGAACTGCTCCCAATTAACCAACTGAAAGTAGCACTCAATGAAAAGCATCCAGAATTAATCAACAGAAAACGTATAATCTTCCATCAGGATAACGCAAGACCACATGTTTCCTTGATGACCAGGCAAAAACTGCTACAACTTCGCTGTGAAGTTCTGACTCTCTGACACTTTTTAAAGAATATTTATTTCAAAGAGTACCGTTAAAACAACACAATTTAAGGAAAACACATCATGACTAATGCATCTACTTCTTTCAGTTGGCCTAAGTAATCCTCAGAGTTTTCTTCTTGCCCTTACTGAACACCTACCTCATGCCAGGTCCTGTGCTAAGTGCCGGGGCTCTGAGGACAAGAGAAGAACATGGTCCCAGGATGAGGTAGTCAGAGTCCCCATCTTCAAGAATCTCAGTCTCATTCTACATGGTGATCCCACATAAACTGATACGGAGTAGAAGCCCCTGGGCCCAAAATAATACACTTTGCTGTAGTGAGGTGCCAGAGAGAAATACTTACCTTTTTTTGCCTCTAGCTTTGCCCCTTGGGACACAGTGGGCGAGAGGCAGAGTTTAGTGCTGAAAACCAGCGGTTCTCAAACCTTCATACACATCAGAACCACCTGGAGGGCTTGTTAAAACAGACCGCTGGGCCTCACTCCCAGATTTCTGACTCAGGAGGTGTGGGGCTGGGTCAAGAGTCTGCATTTCTAACAAGTTCCAGGGGATGCAGGTGTTGCTGATATGGGGCCCACACTTGGAGAACCTCTGCTGGAAGGGACGATCATGAACTGAGCTAATTAGTCCGGGGGAAGGCTCTATACTGATAGGTCTAAAGAGCTCCCCAGGTGTACCGATGTGCAGTGGGAGAGGACAGCCACTGGATTAGATCAGGCGGTGTTACTTTCCCAAAATAGTTGCACTTACAAAATACTTTTAAGCTCATGTCTATTTCTGAGCAGCTCGCCTGATTAATGATTTCTTCCCCTGTGGGTTCAAACCTCTAGGTAAAGTTATGCTTACGATGACATTTTCCAAAGACCAGAATGCAGCCCATACTTTTTGATTGCTGAATACATACAAGGTGTTGTGTCTCCCAACATTACATTGGGTGCCGGAGAACACAAAGATGGGGACCCATCCCAAACTGAGCAGGCACTAAAGGACAAAAAGATTATTTAATAACATATTCATCCAAAAAACATGGCTTTAGTGCTCACTTTTTGCTGTGCCAAGGAGCTCAGGCTTTTCTCTTTAAAGATGAGAGGCTACGGAGATTTTTAAGGACGAGAGTGATGGAATCTGAATTGCATCTTTGTAGTGTGCATCTTAGATTCATTAGAAGGTCCTTGGAGCAAGAGAGGCTGGGAGAAAGGGTCATAATTAAATAGCAGAGGGGAGGAGGAAGAACTCTCTGGAAAAAAGGAGGAGGAAATAGGAGTCATTAAGGAGGCTAGTGACTCGAGAAAGAGGCTTTTAGCCTCAAAGATTTCAGTGAAACACTGACGATCCCAGTTTCAAGATCATTAGGAAAATAGAAATACGATTTTCATTAAAAGAGAAATATGCTACTTGTATAAAGAACTAGTTGGGTAGAAGAAATGCCCTTTAGCCAGAAGTTTTAAGGAAAAGCCAGTGGAATTTATGAGTCAAGAGAATATTTGCTGGTAACTCCACTTCCAAATTTACTGATTTCCTCCCCCTCCCATAATCTGGAAACACCACTGAATAACCACTCTACTTAAAATCTCCAGCTTCCTTGAGCCCCAGGCACTGCCTCCTCCTCTTTGCCACTCCCTTGTTCATTTCCTGTCTTTCCTTCTTTCTCCTGTCCCGGAATAAATGTATTCTCTAAATTCTATTCTTCTTTGGCACTCATATCACCTCAACTGACTAAAAAAAAACTTTTCCGTAGGGATGAATCCAGGCTTCTTCTCACCTACAACTATCCTGGGGTTAAGCCTCTCATTTCCAGTGGCCTTCTGGATGTATCCTCCAAATTACACCTTCGGCACCTCAAACTGGAAGATACTACTTTATTCATTTTTACCCATTGATGAGATCCTGCCATTCTTTAAAAAGTCTCAAATGTGCTACAAAAGCATCTCTGATTCTAGCTGGATATGAGCCTCAACCTTGTACTTTCTTCCTTCCTCTAACAGTATAATGATGGTTCATGATCTTCTAATTTTACCTCTCTTCCAAATGTTAAAATCATTGAGGACAACAAACATGACTTGTTCATCTGCATATCTGCAACCTAAGGCTTGCACTTATCTTTTGTTAAATTGATTTGGGAAGGTAAAAACTGCTACAAAGGATTTATTTTAAGCCTTCCTGAAAACTTACAGCCAATCTAGAAGAAACCATCCACAGGAAAACAGAAGAACAGATTTGGCTCTTTTTACCAGTCAAGAGGCAGAACCAGGGATTCCAGGCTTTTTATTTCCTGATGCCAATCAGATTAGATCACTAGTTAATAAGTCTCCCTCTGCTGCAGCCTCAGAGTGGTAAAAACCAGAGTAAAGTACCCAGAGAAGAGACAGATTTGCTGCTATAGTCAGGCAGATATCACTAAGGAGGAAAACATTGATGTCAAAGGCAGACTATTTATCAGAATTGCAGCAAAAGAAGCTTATGCTTCACCAGTACGTCATCACAGTGACATCTGCAGTGTTACTAAGGAAATCAGTCCGCATGTGCTGTAACACTTCAGAGCTCCTTGGGCCACCAGCCCTCTCTGGCTTTATAAAGCTTTCTGGTTTCAGAGAAATGGAGGTTGGCCTGAGAGAAGCAGCCCTGTGGACAGGGCTGAATCTAAAACAAGAGAGTCACAAAGTGTGGGCAACCCTCAGCCACTTTGTCCTGCACTGCAACACTAAGTATGTGGGTCTAATCACAATTGTGATTGTTTTTTGCAGTGGGTCTTTGAGAATCATACAAGACACAGTATAACCAACATGGGGTTGTCTGCCTTTATCACATTCTTATGGGTATTTATAAAGGGCAGTCAAATTCAGACTTTAGGTCTAGAACACAAGCAGGAAAGTAAAATTGCCTGAAGGCTTTTTATTGAAATAATAACTTTGCTTATTACCATGGCCCCTTCTGATCCAGCTTTTATTCTTTCCTGTTAGCACACATTCTGCCACTGTCAATATTCTTTATATAGATGTTAGAGCCTCCACTGGTAATCCAGCCCAATATTTCTTTATGTCCTACACAGTGGAGAGCTCTTTTACCCATTCTCAGTAGAGCTGAAAAGAACTTCAGACTTTTCTCAGTGGAATGCAGCTTCCAATGAAGATCCCCTTTAAGGCACACTTTAATCTTCCCTTCTTGGAATCAGAATACTCCACTTTCCTTAGATCATTCATTCAACAAATATTTAGTAATTTCCTTCTATGTGCTGGGCATTGTGCTGTGCTTGAGAATACAATGGTGAGCAAAACCAGATCTGATTCTTGCCTCAGCTGAGCTCAGAATCTAGTGGTGGGAGAGACAGATGGGAATCTAATACTCACACAAGTTAAAGGTAAAATTGCATCTGTGAAGAGAGGTGCATGGTTGTATGACAGTATGGTACAAAGAAAAAGCAGTCAGGGAAGTCTTTACTGGAGAAGGAAATGTTGAGCTGAAGTCTAAGGGCTCAGAATGGAGGAACCTAAGTGAATACTTTTTCAAGTAGGTGGAACAGTACGTAGAAAGACTCTGTGGTGTGAGAGTACAAAGAATAAGATAATTTTTTTAAAGGACTGGGAAAAGTTGTCTCTGCAGACCTTTGGAAGAAAAATGACTGTTACAAGAGCAATAAGAAATCTATTGAAAGATTTTAAAGAGTTGGTGAGATGAAATGAAAAAAAAAATTGCATTTTGAAAAGTCACTCTGACTGCAGTCTGGGAAAATATCAACTCGAGGGGGCATTTAGTCCCAGGGTGCACTGGCTGGGAGTATTTTGCAATAGTCTATGTGAAAGAAACAAGATTAAAGTGGTGGCAGTGGAGCAATTCATGATTAGTCAGATGGAGTATGGGGTAGGAGCAACAGAATGAGTCAAGAGTGATCTCTATGTTTCTGGAATAACAGGATAGTGTGAGTACCACTCACTGAACATGATGACACTGCCAACAGACACAGTGTGAGGAATAAGATCATAAGTTTGAATTCTGATGTGTTGAGCGTCAAGATTTTCCTTCACTAACCCTCTTCTTTATCCTAGTTTTTAAGCATCTTTTACATGAAATGATCTCTATAAATTAAAAAGAAAGAGGGAATAACTTATAAATTAAAAAGAGGGCTCAAATATATAGGCAGCATCTCTTTAAATCTTCTTTTTTGCAGATGGTAAGAGGATTTCAAACATCTGCCACGTTTGAAAATCCAACTCTGTTTACTCTTCTAATACATGTTAATCGTTCAACAAAATGAAACAAATGATGCCTTACTCACCAGCCACACAATCTAACTCATCCGTCACTATGAGCATCCATCATGAGGCTGGTAACAGTTCTCCAGCCCATTAAATATTATACACTAATTTGATAATGACATCTGACTTACAGTTTTACTTAAATGTATCTAACGTCTCTCTCAAATTAAGCGTGAGCTCACTGATGGTAGGAGCCACATGTCACATTTCAAAGGCATTGTAGAAAATGCTCTAGGATAAAGTACCTCAATCCAGATATAATAAATACTATACATTTCCCAATCTCTGACCCTGTTTTGAGCATTTTTAAGGGTAAAATGCTATATGGCATAATAAAATAAGAATTATATTTGGGGACTTGAATTCTAAAGCCAGTACTGTCCCTTAACTAGCTAGGTATATAAAAGTGGGCAAATTATTTCACTTCCCTGGGCTTCAGTTGCCTCAATTATTAATCTCTGAAGATTCAGTTCAATGGGATCCTGTACCTTAAAGCATAAGCGTTTATCACAGAAGCCATAACAGCTTTCCTTATCCCACTTGATTAAATGTTGAATCAATAAAGGTGTGAATCAATGTATATCTGAATGAGTGATGCTAATGGAGGATGTAGTGAGTAGAAAGGGTATTAATTAGGTGGTCAGGAAACCAGGATCTAATCCCAGTTCAGCCACTGACTCACTCTCTATGTCAGTCTCCTCTCCTCTGTGCCTTGGTTTCCTCCCCATGAAACCTCAAATGTGACGCTGCACTTTTTTTCCAACACCCTAACTGTCATAGCCCCAGAGCCAGGGAGCCACAGACAGAAGCTCTGTACTCAATGATATCCCTTTGAGAATGAAGAGAAGGACAATAAACTGAGAGTATTGTTCATTTCCAGTGTAAAAAGCCCTCTTCAAATGGGAAATGACAGCACTTAGATGCATCCCTTAGATCCAGTTTGTATTTTCTTCTCCTTTTGCAAGGGACAGCAAGAGAAATTCTACTTTAGGAGACGCAATTGTTCAACCAGTGAGTCCTCAGCAATTCTAACACCAGAACCTTGTGTGGGCAGGGACAGGCAGATACCAATTACCTCCCAAAGGTTGGCCTGGGCTTCCAGGTTAGCAACTCCAACCACTACAGAATTCCCCTGTTTGTAGTTTAAAGGTCCATAGTTGTACCAGAATTGTATTCTCTAGGTCCAATTAACTCAATACCACTTACTTTTCCTTGAGAAAGACAATTAAAAAAAAAACTGCTTTTGCTGCTGCCTCACCTTAATCACACTATTTATACCTGTATTTTGGAAGCTTCATTTTGACCTACTGTATATCACATAGATCAAAGTCCCAGTGTCATCAAATGCCAAAATAATGGTACCAAAGTAATGCTGCAAGGTAATTGAGATGAACCCTAACAAAAGAATCCATTATTGGGCTTCCCTGGTGGCGCAGTGGTTGAGAGTCCGCCTGCCGATGCAGGGGACACGGGTTCGTGCCCCAGTCCGGGAAGATCCCACATGCCGCGGAACGGCTGGGCCCGTGAGCCATGGCCGCTGGGCCTGCATGTCCGGAGCCTGTGCTCCACAAGGGGAGAGGCCACAACAGTGAGAGGCCCACGTACCAAAAAATAAAAAGAATCCATTATTATTATCAAATAGAAACACAGAGGCACATGATTCTTATTACTAATGGGGCCTATCTAATGACAGCTTAATAGCCAAAAGGATGAGTTTTATTTGGGAAAACTGGATTTTAGTTAAAACTTATTACAGAGACATTCAGACATCTGCAATGATATCCATCCTCTTTGTAACTTGTGTAAATATTATAGTTACTCAGGAATAACCTTACATGAGGTTTTCATTGCTCTGTGCAGTTCTCGCCATAGCTCCTAAATCCAGATTTGAGTCAACACTGGAATGTGATAGCCAAAATGGAATACTCTTTCTCTTATATAAAAATCTTCAAAAACTGTAGATAATCCTGCATAAGATCTGTACATTTTATAAAAACATAAGAACTTCAAATATTATAGGACGGTAGTAAGAGATAAGGCTGGAAAGGCTGATGGAGAATTTTGAATATTTAGCTGAGTATCTGACTTTATCTTTCAGACTGTTGATTTTGAAAAGCATGTGTGACATAATCAGCCTTCTGCTTTAGGAAGTGCAGCTGAATAATTTTATTTTGGCTTTCTATTTCAAATAACATTTGCTTAGGACAAGAGTTCAAAAGGTATCTCCCTATTCTTCATAAGCCTAGGAAACAAAAATCGTTTTAAACATCATTTCCAGGTCAACAAAATTCACATTTTTTTTTTTTCCTAAAGAAGATGTTGGGGATAGGACTTTATTAATTAATTTATTTATTTTTGCTGTGTTGGGTCTTCGTTTCTGTGCGAGGGCTTTCTCTAGTTGTGGCAAGCGGGGGTCACTCTTCATCGCAGTGCACGGGCCTCTCACTATCACAGCCTCTCTTGTTGCAGAGCACAGGCTCCATACATGCAGGCTCAGTAGTTGTAGCTCACGGGTCTAGTTGCTCCGCGGCACATGGGATCCTCCCAGACCAGACCCTGCATTAGCAGGCAGATTCTTAACCACTGCGCCACCAGGGAAGCCCCAAAATTTAAATTTTAGTGCAGACTTTGCTTTACCTTACATTCTCATATTTAAGGCATTTATTTGCTTCACACAAGGTAAGTCTGGATGAAAAGTCCCTCTCATGGTCAAGTGCTGCTCCATGATGTACGTGCAAGGCTCTGTAGCTTATGGGACCTTGAAGAGCAGCACATGGAGCAGGTGGCAATGGGTTCAAACAAAATAGCTGAGAAGCATGGGTACTAAGGGTACAGTGCTGGCACAATGCCGTGTACCAGGCTCATCCAGGGACTCAGACATCTACCTTCAAACTCAGGAACCACAGATCCCGGAGGTCCAGAAGTCTTTGCAGTGGTTTATGAAGTAATATGGTTTTACTGGATCATAGACATTTGCATGAACTTTAACAAACTGATTGTGAGGAGGAAATAGAAAAATGACTCTCAATCTGGCTGCCCCGGGCTCTGAAGCCAAGCCCTACATCTTGGACCAGCATGCCATGGCCCACATTCCCTCCAGGGCTGTCCAAGCTGACCCTGAGAGCTGACCTTGAGAAAAGGTCAAGAAAGACTTGAGTTCACTTTCTTTGAACCTCGATTCACCATCTACCCCTCTTCTCTCCTCTCACCTCCCAGTATTTCCCATTTAGTGTGTTTCTTAGAGGAGTATATGTTTTCCTCTTTCAGACCTCATTTCATTTTTTTTTGTCTTGTTTTTTTCTTTTGTCTTTTTTCCCCTTGCCTTTGTGTGAGGTTGTACTTGTGTTTTCTATTTAGCCAATTGATCCTAACATTGTTTCTGTAACAGGATAATGTGACCTTCAGCATTTAGACAAGACTGGAGCAAATGGGCAAAGAGCAGAGTCTACTGTCATTCCCAATGTTCTAAGAATAATTCCGGGAAGACTTGTTCATAATGCTGGCAGGATCTCCCCAGTTCTCTGCTTTTAGACACACCCTCCCCAGGCCAGCTTGTCCGCACTGAGGCCAGGAATGGTGGGAGCGCGCCACCTCGTGGGCTCGATGGAACACGCTTCACTCTGAGAACTAGACGGAGTTTCCGTTTGGCTCTCAAAACACGTTTAAGAGAACTGGATTTTAAAATGCTTTGAACACTTTCCAGTCACTGAAGCGAAGCTGGAATTTATGAATTCTCTGTCCGAGGTATTCTCTGAGTAGCAGCAGAAATATCTGAACCATGAATCTGTCCGCAGGTAAAATTTAAGGTGAAGGACAACCCTAGCTTCCCTTCTTTAAATAAAGGATTTGGAGCAGTCAGAAATTCAAAGAAAAAGGAGCTCTAACTATGCAGATTACGTTCAAATTAAAACGTACATGGTATCTGAGCAGGAAATTCCACCCATGCTTTAAAGTAGAGCCCTAATTACTACTCTTCTGTTACATCTTCCCCGAGGGTATCTCTTCTTTCTCTGGAACTACCACCCATTTTACAAAAACCAGTAATTTTTTCATATTTAACACTGGTGATCATCAAAGGTATGGTTTATGGACCATTTCCATTGAAATCAACTATACTGTTTTTTTGTTTTGTGTTTTTTTCGGGGGTACGCGGGCCTCTCACTGCTGTGGCCTCTCCCGTTGTGGAGCACAGGCTCTGGACGTGCAGGCTCAGTGGCCATGGCTCACGGGCCCAGCCGCTCGGCGGCATGTGGGATCTTCCCAGACCAGGGCATGAACCTGTGTCCCCTGCATCGGCAGGCAGACTCTCAACCACTGAGCCACCAGGGAAGCCCGACGGTCATGTTTTATGTGGCCTTATGCACAGTCTAGGGAGTTGAGGCAGAGGAAATAGCACAAACAGCAGCCAACAAGCAACGATGTTCCTTCCTTTACACCCCACCCCCTTGTCTTTCTCAGTGAGGCATCCACATTAAAACTCATCCAACAGCAGCTCTCAGGTCACTGGCATCCTCACCTTGAATAGTTTTTCCTCCACCCCACCCAGCAGCCCACTTCCACATCACCTGTGGAATTGTACCACCTCTGAAATCTTCACCTCAAAATCCAGCTCTGACTCATGGTCTCCTATCCTTCCTCCCATCACTCCTCAACAATTCCTCAGTCTCACTGTGATGCATAACCCATTGCTCTCACCACTATCCATCATCATGCCCGATCCTTTCACAACTGGCAAACGTCTACTCATCTTAGCAGTCTTCGCTTAAACAAAACTGCTTTTCCAGCAACAATCCTGTTCCTTTAGACCAGATGTGGTTTCCTTGTTATATATACTTTTGTAGTGCCCTGGATTTCTCCCATCTTCAACTTAATTTTTAGGACAATTACTTATGTTTTTCTCCCCTGGTAAAAGGAAGAAAGGTAAGAGAACATCAATCTCTGTCATCCTTATCTGTTGCTATATACCTAGAGTGCGCCTGGCAAATAACTGATGCTTTAAAATCATTTGTTGAATCAATAAATAAAATTATAAAGTCCAATGTGGCAAGGCATTGAGAAGCTTGGAGCAGTCGGGAAATTTCAGGCCAAAAAGTCAGGTTGGAGCCATTTTCCAGAGTTCTTGAGCATTCAGATAACTAAGTTTTGTTTATTGTCTAAGTAATGGGAAAATAGTGGGGTCTTTACAGATGAAGAGGCTCTCCAGATATTCATATTTCTCCATAACTATTACAGCTGATTATAAAAAGCATTTATTGCAGGAAATTTGAAAAATGTAGTGAGGTAGAGAAAAGAAAAATCACCCATTTCTACAGTACTACTATCTGATGGGTTTTTTCCCTACTAATTTTCCAGACATTTGTTTTAAACAGTGGGGATAATATAGTGCAGCCAAACTTCGACTCTATTTTGTTTCCACTCAGCACTGTAAACTAAGCTTTTTTTTTAATCATTTAAAAACCTTTAGTAAGCTTCGTTCAACGGCTATCCGACATTCAGTCATATCACTATATTACTTTTACTTATTATTTTCCTATTTTTAAAAACTTAGGTTTTTAACCATTTTAATATTTTATTGAAATATTATGCAGTCAGGTACATAAATCTTAATGGTTTTGTTCTGTGAAATTTACAAATATCTACTCCCACATAACTACAACTCAGATCAAGCACTTAAATATTAACAGTACCCAAAAGCCTCCCATGTGGCCTTCCTGGGCAATACCCTCCAAAAGTATTATTCTGACTTATAGCACCAGAAATCACTTTTGCCTGTTTTTGAACTTTATTTTGCAATTTATAATCTTTTGTACCTGACTTCTTTTGCTCAATATTATGTCTGAGAGATTCATCCATGCTGCTGTGTGTAGCAGTGCTTTATTAATTTTCACTTCTTCAAAGTATTTCACTTTACGTATCCATTCCACTGTTGATGGACACATGGATTTTTTTCCAGGTGGAAACGATTACATATAAATTCCTATTATGAACTATATTTTAAATCTAGTCATATATTTAGCCTAAAACACACCTTAGTGAAATGGCTGCAGCAATCTACCTATGTTGAGGAAGACGGATTGTTCTTTCCTGAACATGCCTCATCCAATTATTCTGCAGCCTGTGAATAAATCACCTTCTGATGTTAGATGACCAACTCGAAATCACTTGCTGCTTACCTGCTCTTTACTTCTAGTGCCAGATTCGTGAGTTACTGAGAGCCACCAAATATAAAAGGAAACATTCACCTAAAAAGGGGGATGAAGCACCATACCAGCATGGTAAGTGGCAAACAGACATTAAAAGTCCAAAGTAAATATACATTTTACCCAAGTTAAAGCACTCTGGTAACTATCCTGGCCTGAGGAGAGATTTGTTTCTAAGTTAGATGCAAAGATTCTGGAATAAGAAAAACCTAGATATGAATTCTGGTTCAACTCCTCCTACTTGTATGGTCTTGGTAAATTACTTTATCTCATCTCCTCATTTTTTAAATGGGGCTAATAATACTAATATTAGCAAGACTTAATGCATTTGTAATGCCTGCCATATAATTAGATTTCAATAAATATTATTTTTTATACCAACTAATGGTCATCAACATGCGGTGCATTTTAGCTTAGGAGGCCCAAATCAATTTAATTTCAGGAGCAACATTGCTCAAATAGAATCTTGAAATGAATTCCCTAAAAGTCAGGATGCTGCAGATTTGCAGATTTCAATCTATCCAGTCCCACTCTGGCACTGCAAACTTAGGTCAGTATCAGGTTTAACTACAGCAAATCATAATAGTAACAGTGAATTTTTGTATTCTGTTTGAGAGCTCATGAAGTGCTTTTAAATTCTATACTAATTTAATCACCTTGATACCCTTGGGGATAGGTCCTCATCTGTGCAAGTTATCAATTTATTATATCTCAGTTTAAATCCATTCTTCATTATTTGCTTTTTAATGGACTTGAACCCTTTTATATTTCTCTACAGGAAGCACAATATTAAGCTTTGTCAGTAGAGGGCGCTGGAGAAAGGTGTTTTCCTTCTGGCTTCTAAGTGAGCTTGTGGCACTGGCCTCAGCCCAGTGACCACCTTGGTACGGATCTGCCAATACGGATACTACGCACCCCAGGCCTTACATCATCTTGCAGGTGAACACGCTCTTGACAATCCATCTCTCTCTGTGGACCTGCCAGTGCTCAGCTCCTGCAGAACCTATGCTTTCTCCAGCATCAGACTTACGTAGAGTACAGTTACTGCAACGCCCCATTCCTACAAAGAAGGGCTCATCTAGCTCCTTGTTCTTGCAGCGTCTGGTGGCTAGCAGTGCCCCGAAGCAAGTAGCCTCCCCCAGCGCTGACTTGGGAAACTATGCAGCAAGTCTTCAGGTTCAACACTTCCCTGTGGATTGCTCTCCCAGTACCCCAGGAGGCAGGTTTCAAACAAGTCCCAGTGGCGAGGTACTTCAGTGACTTTTCCATCATCCAGTGAGCTATGCCTTGCCTTCTCCAAAGAGGTCTGGATCTCTGCCGGGGAAGACGGGGGTGGAAGGCTCTTCCTTAGCCTTGTGAGTAGCAGCCTCTCCTTACATATGCTATTTCTACTTCTATAGAACTCTCTTTACTTCTCACTAGCCACCCTGTTACTTCAATCCACGTTTTAGTTAACAGGTCTTACATTAAACTTTCCCTTTTCAAATTATTGTGTGGTTTCTGTCTCTTGATTAGATTATGATACCCGATCTTACAAGATGAAGAAATTCAACTTCAGCCCAGACAAAGCCAAGACCAAAATCAGATCTTCTAATTCCAAAATCTCTTGATTTTTCCACTACACCAAAATAGTCTTTCCATGAATAAAAGCATATTAAGTAAAAAAGAAACTCTCTAAAATGATTAACATCAGTGTCACTTTACAGCACTCCCCTTCCAACTCATTCTCTTAGACACTCAAAGACAAAAGCATCACACCATAGTATATGCCATATTGGGACTACCTACTACACAGAGATAAACTTGCAGGACCCTATTATGGAGCAAAAATCGGATACTATATTCAGTTTTAATCATAAAGTGAATTCTGGAAGCCACTCTCAGTATTCAACACCAATAAAACTGAACACAGGACACCGAGTAAAACTCAACACCAATCACTGGTAAAACTCAACACAAGACACTAGGTAGATTAGCATCTTAATTTTTGATGAAATTACTGCACAGTTGTAATGAACACAATGTAATCAGGTACTCATTTTATGGCTCACCCAAATAAACCAAACTAAAACAAAATAGAATAAAAAAGATGATCCTTCATAGTAGTCAAGGTTCATTTATTCAGCATATGAAGGAAAATGGGCTTCTAAGACCAGAATCTAAAGAAAACTCAATATAATACAGTTCAGTGGATTACGCATCCAGACTTACCAGGCTGGCCATGGTCCCATTTCAATTTCTGATAGTGAACACATCATTTAGCATCTGTATCCAATGGTCTTAATTTCAAATAGAGCAAAAATACCAAAGTCTATGTTGATCCTATATTTCCTGCAATCTCCAAAACCCTTATCCAAAGCATTGACCCTTGGTTACAGCTTGTCATGTATGTTCAACACAGCTCTGTATCTTTGTGCATGATCTTTTCTCTACCTGTAATACATTTCCTACTCTCCTACTCCCACTTCAAATACCACCTCAATCATGAAGCTTTTCCTAGTCTCCACTGACAATGTGAAATGTGATGGCGTCACCACTGGAAGCCCCATAGAATGGTCTGTGCTTCTCTTATAATGTGTACTGTGCTCTGCTTTGTACGGTCACCACCTATGTATCTCCCTTCATCTCCCTGGGAGCTGTACATTACTCAGGGACAGGAACTCCTTTATTGCTATGTTTTATTGCCAAAACTGCAAACACAATTGTTTCCACACTGACAGTCCTCACTGGTAAATATTTAGATAATTCCCCATGGTCACACAGTAGGTGCAGAGAATGACCAGGAATAGAATCCAAATCTCTTGACTTTCTAACAACCCTCTTTGTCTTGTGCCCTTGTAAGTGTCAAGAGACAAGATTTAAAGACAAGAACATCAGGCTTTGGCTGGGAAAGAGCTGAAGGAATGGAAGGACTATGAGAATCACCCATTTGACAGCACAATATGAAACGTGATTGCTTGACAACAGGAGAAATTTTAAAGGCTGACAAGGCCAAACCATGATAACTGAAACCAGCCTACAGGACTTGGAATTCATTTGGTGTCACTATGACTATTAAGCAGCGGGCTATCACATAAAAACCTACGTTTGTGATGATTATTAGGTCCTTAGGTATCTATTGGACTGGAGATAAACTACCAGATGTAAAACAGATAGCTAGTGGGAAGCAGCCGCATAGCTCAGGGAGGTCAGCTCGGTGCTTTGTGACCACCTAGAGGGGTGGGATAGGGAGGGTGGGAGGGAGACGCAAGAGGGAAGAGATATGGGGATATATGTATATGTAGAGCTGATTCACTTTGTTATAAAGCAGAAACTAACACACCATTGTAAAGCAATTATACTCTAATAAAGATGTTAAAAAAAAAGGTTATTAAACTGCTCACACACAAATGTGTCATGATCTGGTATGGCATCGCAGGTATTTTGTACATTGCGTTTAATCTTCTGAAATTTGCTTTTTTTTTGCAATTTGCTTTTTGACTCAACAATCTGTTCCTAAGATTCATCCATACAATAACATCTAGCCTTAATTTATTCATTTCATGGCTTTATAATATTTCACTGTGCAAATGTATTAAAATTTCTCTATCCATTACATTGTTGATAAAAATTGGGTTCTTTTACAGACTTTTGCTATGCAATGCTGTCTAAACATTTTCATACGTGTATCTGAGTGATGTGCCAGAGTTTTATCTACAGCATTTGCCTCAAAGTAAAATAGATAATTATAGGATATGCATATTTTCAGTATTACAGATTATTTTTTTCATTTCCTTTCATTTCCATCTTTTATTTTGGCAAAAGGATGAACAGAACTAGTGAAATTGGACATCCTTGACTTAGTCCCAATTCTAACAGGAAAGCCTTCAATAATTAACTGTTCATGTTGAAGTAAACTATAGCTTTTTGTAGATATTCTTTATCCAATTGAGAAAGCTCTTTATATTTCTAGTTTGTTGAGAGGGTTTTTTGTTTTGTCTTGTCATGAATGGGTGTTCAATTTTGTCAATGTTTTCTCTGTATGTGTTCAGATGATCGTGTGTTTTTTAAACCTTTATGCTGTGAATATGGTGAATTACATTGATTGATGAGTTTCAAATGATAAACCAACCTTGTTTCCCAAAGATAAATTCCGCTTAGCTGTGGTTTATTATCCTTTTTATATACTTCTGGATTTGATTTGTCAATGTCTTGTTAAGAATTTTTTTATGGCGATATGTTATGTCTGTACTAATTACAATTTTTTTGACAGGTTTTAGTAACAGGGTTATGTTGGCCTCATAAACTGAGTTTGAAATTGCTTCTTCCTCTATTTCCTGAAATAGTTGGGGTCATTCTTGAAAGATAGTTTTGTTGGATCCTAAATTCTATCTACTGCACATTGGCCAACTCCAGGGAGCAGTATACAAACAAGTCTGTGTGAGCGGCACCCCCTGGAGTTGTTCAGTGCACAGCTTTTGTGACTACATATGGTAACCTTGCAGTGATTTTCTCAGAACCTTGACAATATTGGTCCACTGTTTCCTAGCTTCCATTTTTGAGAAACCTCTCCTTACCTAATTATTTTCCTTTGCAGCTGATCAGTCTTTTCTCTCTGGCTGCTCCTAAGATCCCTTTTTCTTTGGTCCTTTCATTTCACTGTAATTTCTTTGGTAATCTATTATTGCATTATGCATAGGGGTACATTTCTTTTTATTATCCTACCTAGTTGCTATAGACTGAATGTTTATGTCCCCCCAAAATTCATGTGTTGAAAACTAATCCCCAATGTGTTGGTGTTTGGAGATGGAGTCTTTAGGATGTAATTAGGTCATGACGGGGGAGCTCTCACAAATGGGATTAGTGCCCTTATAAAAGAGACCCCTTCTGCTGTTTGTAAGCCACCAAGTCTATGGTACTTTGTTACAGCAGCCCAAATGAACTAAGACACTAGTAGACATGTTCCTCTGTGTATCTATGATGTCTTTCACCAATTCCAGACAATTTTCAGTCAATTGTTTTCTCAATTATCTCTATTATTTCCTTCTGGGACTCTGTGTTTATCTATATATGTATTGTGTCCTCCATATCATTTAACTTTTCATATTTTCTATCTTCTTGTCTCTCTGTATTATTATAATCTGGGTAATCACTTCATATATATATGGCTTCCATTTCACATATTCTCTTGTTAGCTGTATCTGATATGCTTGTAAATTAACTTCAATTAATTTTAATTGAATTTTTTTGTATTTTTTCTTTTTGGGAACTAATTTTGTCACATTTGAAAATTCCTTCTTACTTCATGTAAATGTTTTTTTAAATCTTATTTCTGAAATATTTTATACAGAACTGTTTAATATTCTGAAACTGATAGTTCTAATATATGAAGTTCTTGGTTCTTAAGGGTCTAAATCTATTATTTATTGTACCTGGTAACTCTGATTAAGAATGGCTTTTTTTAAAGACTTCCATAATATTTGATTGAAAGTTCAAATTTGATTGACTCTAATCTCTTTATAGGATCTGTCTCTTAAGAAGTCAAATTTAATAAAAGGGAAGTAAAAGTGCTTTAATTGTTTAAGGTATTATTTTAAAAGGATAATTGTGGCTCCTTCCCTCCAGAGAAGATTTGCAATTTTTTTTTCGGTCAAGAGTCAAAAGATGCTGCTTATCAGGGACCACTTCTGCTTGTCTGGGAGTGAGGGAAAGCCTCTACTTAAATCAGGAATCTTCGCCTCAGTTCAGCCACCACAATGGCCCCCAGTATTAGTCTCTCAATCTCACACTCATTTACCTTTGCCTTGATTAGTCAGTTAACCAAGTCCATTTGTTTAGATCAAATTTAACTAATTTAGGTTTAAATTCCATTTCTTTATCATTTCAAAGTATTTTTCTAAAAGAACAGTATGACATCTGTGTAAGTAATACATCTTTAAGACCAAGGAGATTTTGGTCTCTGTGTGTAATATTCTTGGTCTATGATTTCCTTTCTAATCAAGATTTGCCAAAAAGATAAACATGTACATATCCATATTTCTCTGAACAAGAAAGGCTTGCATGTTCTAATTCCACAGTCCTCACATAAAAATACAGAGATTTTGCTGTTTCATTAGCAGAATAAAATGAACATGGAGAGTGCCCGGTACAAATGTAGTTTAGGAGTGCTATATACTCAAAAAGAGAGATATCCATAAAAGAAGGAAAAATAACTGAATGTCTGGTAGAAGGAAAAGAAATAGCAAAAGTTCACAAATAAAAGGTCTACCTTGGATGCTTAAAAAGAAATGAGGCTCAATGGTAATAGGATATAAAGGGATATTGCATTTTGGAAATTCTGCATGAAAAAGTGGGAAAATTTCCTTGGGAGGCAGTAAGGATAGAAACATAGCAAAGCATGAAAGCCACGTCTACCAGCCTACATGTTCAACCCCTTTTGGTGAGGAAAGGTCTAGAAAGCAATGAAAGGTATGAAACATTAGCCAGGATTTCACCAAAGTGAAGAAATGGTTCTGCTGGTTGATTCCTGCAGATCTGAGGAGGGGAAGATGTCACTGTAGGGAAAGGGTCAGTTGACACTCAGAAGATGTCTAGCACATAACCAGACAATCAACTGCGAAGTCAATTATAAAAGAGACACTACAGGTTCACAACTAAATTCTATCTCTAATAAGATAGAATATTTGACATTTAATTGCGTTCTAAAACTAAAGATGCATTATTATCATGCTGTAGATCAATCCAGTTATCCATTTCTGCTTTCCAGGGCTATGTATAAAATAATCTGGAAAACCAAATTTATTACACTGCAGAGCACACTTGGAATTAGGAGGCAGAAGGTTGGCTGAGACTTAGGGATATCTCAACCAGAAGCCTGGCTCCAAGCAGAGCTAGTGGATAGAGTCTCATTACATGTAG